>NW_027187400.1:9012676-9037380 GCF_028583685.1 Petaurus breviceps papuanus | reverse complement strand
CTCTCTGTCTCTCTCTCCTCTCTCTGTCTCTCCTCTCTCTCTCTCTCCTCTCTCTGTCTCTCTCTGTCTCTGTCTCCCTGTCTCTCTCTCTATCTCTCTCTCCTGTCTCTCTCTCCTCTGTTTCTCTCTCCTCTCTCCTCTCTGTCTCTCTTTCTCTCTCTCTCTGTCTCTGTCTCCCTGTCTCTCTCTCTGTCTCCCTGTCTCTCTCTCTGTCTCTGTCTCTGTCTCTCTCTCTGTCTCTCCCTCCCCCCAAAAAAACTGTGTGGTATAGATAGAGGATAAAGCATGGGACTGAGTTTAATGAGATGAAATTTAATAGAGATGAATTTAGAATCTTATACTTGGGTTCAAAAAATGAGCTTCACTAGTACAAGATGGGAGCTAAAAGGCAGTTCATCTGAAAAAAGATCTAAGGTTTCCAGTGGACCACAATTTCAGAATGAGTCCATAGTGGGATAGAGCAGCCAAGAAAGCAAGTATAATCCTGGGCTACATGGAGTGGCATAGCATCCAGGACTAAGGAGACGGCAGCCCCATCGCTCTCTATAAGGGTCAGAACACATCTGAGTGACTGTGCTCAGTTCTGGGTGCCACATTTTAGGAAGAGAGTATCCAGAGAAAGATACAGAGGGTCAGAGATTTAAAGCTAGAAGGAATTAAGAGGACAAACAACCCTGTCATCTTACAGATGAGGAAGCATGAGGTCAAGCCAAGAGGATAGTGTAGGCTGGGCAAGACAAGACTTAGGAGAGTGGGGATAGTTGTCTTTAAACGTCTGAATCGAACACCGTGGAAGAAGGATTAGACATGGGTAGTTTGGCCCTATAGGGCAGAACTGGATTAACAGATAAAAGGGGGGAAAGGGGAACGTTAGGCTTGAGGTTAGGAAAACAAGCAGAGTTAGTTGAAAGTAGAATTTGCTGGCTCAGGATGCAGCACGTGAGTCTCTTTTTCTGGGAGATCCTTAAGCAGAGGCAGGAGGATCACTTGTCAGGTACAATGTAGGGGGGATTCCTTTTTGGGTATAGGTCAGAATCAGGGATATTCTGGTAAATATTTAACATCTATTTGACTCTCAAAACAACTGTAAGCGTGACACACTTTTAAACTTAATCTACATTATTGTCATTTCCCCCAACATTTTCTTATGTCTAGAACTCAACAAAACAATAAACCAAGCCCTGATTTCTAGCATTTGCTGATCTCTGAGATGTAAATTCTCACACTGGACATTTAGCAACCAGCTCTCAAAGCTGGACATAGAGGCTCCTTCCAACTCTCAAATTCTGTGATTCTGGAATTCTGCCTTGGATTCAAATCCTGGCTCTGTTGGGTGAATCACCCCCTCTTCCTAAGCCTCAGTTCCTATCCAAGAAGATGGTTGAAGAAGGTGGGCTCTACCATCCTTTCAAGCCCTAATCCCAGAAAACTCTGTTCTCATATACTGCCTACACCTCAGGGAGTATGCATGTGGTTATAGATGCATAATAATTATAACAACTAACATGTACGTGTGTACAGCACTTTGGGCAGCAAGATGGCGCAGTGGATAGAACGCCAGACTTGGAGTCAGGAAGACCTGAGCTCAAATTCAGCCTCAGATACTTCCTAACTGTATGACCCTGGGCAAGTCACTTCACCCTGTTTGCCTTGGTTTCCTCATCTGTAAAATGAGCTGGAGAAGGAAATGGCAAACCACTCCAGTATCTTTGCCAAGAAGACCCCAAGTAGTATCTTGAAGAGTTGGACACAACTGAGACAATGGACCAATAATGTAGCACTTTAGGGTCTGCATAATGCCTTATGTATGTTGCCTTCATTTCAGCTTCAGAATAACTCTATGAAGTAGATACTGTAATTGTCCCCATTTTACAGATGAGGAGGTTAAGTGACTTGACTGTGGTCACAAAGTGATTATGAGTCAGAGACAGGATTTGAACTCAGGTCTTCCTGACTTTGAGTCAAGCTTGCTATCTACTCCAGTCCCTAGCTTCCCCTTAAGCAGTTAGCCTAGCGTGTAAACAACAGACCCAGGGACATTCGTAGCCACTCTGGGGCATTACATTCATAAATCCACGCTCCACAAAAGGACGGTTTTGTGTGGCAGTAACCCATGCCACTTCACACCGTGCTCTGTGTTCATCCATGCAAAGGCTGAGTAAATAGAGCTTGAGGCTGGTCTGTCCTTTGGAGGTATAAGCTCAGCCCTGGCATCAGGTAGCTGGACTGTTGGGGCTCCATATGTACCGTTAACTTCCTAGCAGGGCTCACATAGGAGATGGGACTTACATACCGCTGATCCTGCAGAGCTCATTAAGGATGGCGTCATACGCTGCACAGGAAAGAGACAAAGAGGTCACTATTCAGGGAGTGTCCTTCATGGTGAGAGGGCATCATGAGGAAATTACTTTGTAATTTTAAAGTACTATAGGAATACGAGTGCTTTCACTGAGGTGGGACAAATGCCTGGAAATTGGGACATGTTAGACTGAAGTTGCAACTAGGGTGGGGTGACTGAGGCTTTGTCCCTGGGGTCAACATGGGAGAAAGGTCCATTTCTTCAGTACTTCATGCTGCACAGGATGTCTGCCTCTACTCCCTTCTCCCTCCTGGTGGCAATCCCCTGAGATTCTCTTTGGGATCACACTTCTCTACTGGCTCCTAGTTTCTGGTTCTGGCAGTAGGAGTGACCCTAAAAGAAGTAGGGCAATCCTCATGCCACTGGGCATGGGGTGGCCTGGGATCAGTGGTGATATCGGGATGTGCTGGCTAAGGTGAGATTCTGAGGCCTGTCTGGCCCCATTCCCCTGTGGTCCTTCCTTGGCGACCTTCCTGACAATGGCATTGAAATATCTTAGGATCTCTGTCTCTGCCCTGGTACCACTGAATTTGTCCCAGGTACCAGGATTCCTGATGCTGGTGCTGGTGTCATGGTGGGGGTGAGGGTGGGGTTGGAAGTTCTAACAAAGGGAGCATTGATTGTGCCAGCATCTTCACTGGGGAGTTTTACAGGTCCTGGATGATAGAAAAGGGCTTGGTGAACATAGCAGCTAGCTGTCATCTGAAGACTTGGAATGGATGAAGCTGAAGGTTAATCATTCCATGCAAACATGTTTTGTGATAGGTTGGAGGAGGGGAGAGCAGGAGGCTTTGGGGGTGGCTCCTATAGCACTCCTCTCTTGTATTATTACTGTGATATGGAGGCAGCTAGGTGATTCAGTAGATAGAGCGCTGGACTTGGAGTCTGGAAGACCTGAGTTCCAATTCAACATGTACTAACTGTGTGACCCGTGCCAAGTCACTTAACCTCTCATCTATAAAATGGGAATAATGGTAACATTTACCTCCCAGGGTTGTTGTGAGGATCAAATGAGGGAATATTTGCAGCTCAGCACAGTGGTCGGCACATAGTAGGTGTACTGTGAATGTTAGCTGTGATGCTGATGACGCGGTGGTGGCTATCTGAGGGTGTCTGCATTGGGGGGATTTGTGGCCCACGATGTCCCAGCATTGCCCTCCTCTCTACCCTAACTCACTCGCTGAACATCCAGAGGAGAGGTGGCAGGAGGGCTGGCACGAGGGCCAGACCCATTCAGGTGCTGCCTGTGGGAGTAGCATGAGCCTTTTAATTTCCTGTGCCTAGAGAAGGATGTTTATGGCATCAGGACAATGTGCCAGAGAGATGATACTGATACTAAGAGCTAACATTCCCGTATTATCTCACAAGACCCCTGGGAAGCCCCCATTTTGCAGAGGGGGGAAATTGAGGCTCAGAGTGGCTAGGCGATTTGCCCAAGATTGCACAGCTGGTAAGTGTCTGAGGCAGGCTTTGGATTCAGGTCTTCTTGTCTCCAGATCTAGCACTCTACTGACTGCACAGGTCAGTCAACAAACATTAAGTGCCTACTATGTGACGGGTACTTTGCTAGCTGTCTCTAGCTGGGGCTGGGGAAGGCCCAAGTGAGAATGTTTAGCCAGTCCACTCTGTGGGGATGGGAACCTCTGGGAATGGGAACGTCTACTGCTCTGTCCTTTGGCAAGGTGGCAGGGAGAGACCATGGGTGGCTACAGGATGTGGGGGAGGCAGACCCAGCAAGGAGACCAGGGAAGCCGGGAGTGAAGACACAGTTGTGCCGGGGGGGCACATTAGCGGGTGGCTGTGTGTGTCATGCCCCCATGCGGCCCCTGGTCTCAGAGGTGCCTACCTTCACCTGTGAGGTCAAGAATGGTGTCATCTTCCCCTCGGTCATCAGAAATCACAGCCATGTATGTGCCCTTGTCTTTTTTGGACATCTGGCAGGAGTGTTGAGAACATGTATGAGAGAAAAGAAAATAGAAACCTGGCATTCAAGGCTCCTCTGCCTTCCTCGCCCTCTCTCACACAGCTGCCCAGCAGGTAACCTATGCTCCAGACAAATCAGGCAAATCCCATCCCCTACCTGGAGGCTTTAGGTCCCCTTCCAGAACGCCCTTCTCCCCATCTCTACCCACTGGAATCCTTCAGGGCCCAGGTCAATACTAGCCTCACTATCGATTTTAATACCAAGATTGGGATAGGACTGAGCCTCTAACTTCATTCATATGGGGAAACCCCAGGTGAGGAAATTCCTTCCCATTTGCACATAGTAGGTGACAAATAAACACCTGTTGAGTGACTGATTCAATGCCCACTATGTGCCAGGTGCTATGCTAGGTATATAAGACAAAAAAGAAGCAAAGAGCTCACGTTCGTGACATGTTCATAGACACACAGACTAATACAAAGAAGTTTCAAGAGAAAGGAAACTAGCCGGGGAAGTCAGAAAAGGTCTCTGAGGTTTTGAAAGCAAACAGGGATCTTGTGAGATCAAAGTGAGGAGGGAATGCATTCCAGGGACCATGGACTGGCATATTGGGAAACAGCTAGCAGGAGCAGAGAAGTGTGGGGGAAGGCAAGAATCAATTTGTTAAATGCTTTGCTGTTTTCAGTCATGTCTGACTCTTTGTGACCTCATGTAGAGTTTTCTTGGCAAAGATCCTGGAATTGTTTGTCATTTCCTTCTTCAGTTCATTTGACAGATGAGGAAACTGAGGCAAACAGGGTTAAGTGACTCTCCCAGGGTCACACAACTATTAAGTGTCTGAGGCAGGATTTGAACTCAGGTCTTCTTGACTCCAGACCATGCATTATGGCACTTCCTAGCCACCTCCTGTTAAATGCTTACTTGATGAAATAAGTCTGGAAAGCTGTCTGGGAGCCTAATTGTGGAGGGTCTCAAATGCCAGGCTGAGGAATTTGCAAGCCTTCTGGAAGCAACAGGGAACCACTGAAGATGTTTGAGTAAGGGAGTGTCGTGGCCACATCTTTGCTTTGGGAGTGAAGTCTTCTGTGACCTCTTCGTAGACAGTAACCCCTTCCTTTACTAAGTTCCTGGGGAGTATGTTTGCCTCTCCTAGACATTTGTCCTATCCTTATCTTTCTCTTTTCCTCCGTGTCTTAGCTCTCTTTGGGCCCCCTGTGAGTTTCCTGGGGCAGGGCCTTTGCTTTTCCCCTCACCTCCCATTCAGGGCCTGGACCCAGGGTTTCTCTTACAGCACCAGTCAGGAAAGATTTGCTCAACAAGTGAGTCCAAGAAGTTCAGAGCTGGGGGCCTAGAGGACCTGAGAGAAAAGGGAGGAGAGGAGAGGCCAAGCAGACAGCAGCAGCTGCTGCAGAAGGTGGACAAGTCAGTTCTCTTCTCTGGGACCCAGTTACCCAGGCTGCAAAGCTGTGGGGGTGGGGACAAACTGGATGAACCCCAAGGTCCAGCTCAGACATGCCAATTTTACGGTTCATCACCAGCCAGCCAACCGAGGACTTCTCTTTTTTTTTTTTTTTTAAACATATTAACAGAGGAATGCTTCTTTCAAAGGTATGGCAAGGAAAAATAAACATACCAACATTTCCTCCAACACCTAGAGGCCTCACTCACCCTTGCACCACCTTATGCTCTGGGCAGTGGAAGAGGATAAGATTCACAGCCTAGATCAGTTCCTATATAGTACAGTCCCAGATTCCAAGTTCCAAGCCCCCATGGGCCTGGGGTCCAGGTCCCTGGCTTCTCGGGGCCTTCCTGCTGGGCTGGCAGGCTGCACATTTGGCCTGGCATCCTAGCTCCAAGGTCTGCACAGTCTACCCAGGGATGGGAGGTGTGCTGCATTTATTTTGCATCTTCACAGAGGTTCTTGATCACAATTTGCTCTAGAACCCAAATTTAGACCTCCACCCCTGGAATTTAGGAAAACAAAGAAATGGGATGTTTTTAAAAAAGTCAGTGACTTCCACATTTTCATAGTCCCAATTCAGAAGCCCCCAGGGGATGGAAGGGAAGCTATTGAAGGTGTCATTGGATTTTGAGCAAGAAGGGACCTTAGGGGTGGTCTCATCCTGCCTCCTCATTTGGCAGAGGGGGAAAATGAGGCTCAGGAAAGGGAGGGAATTTGAATAAAGTCACACAGATAGAAAGAAGTAGAGCCAGGATGTGAGCCCAGATCCTTTCAACTTGAAATCCCAGACTGTCTGCTGCATGGGCCTCTGAGGGGATGATGGGAGAGGCTGGGTAAGGAGCCTGTGACACATTCTGGTGGGGTGGGGTGGGTGTGAGAATACAGACCTTGGAGGAACCTGGGGATCAGTGCTCTCCCCTCCCTCGAAGCTCCCCACCTCCATCCCACCCAGCTGGGCCTCTGTGGAACTCCCCACCAGCTAAGGAAAACATTCTGGACCCAGAGACAGAGGACTCATCACAAAGAACAAGAGCCAGGATGAGGGGGGAAGATTCATGACCATTTTTCTTCCCTTCATAACTGCCATATTTGCTCAGCTCCTTTTCAGGAGAAAAGTCAGCAGCAGTGAAGCAAAAGGCTTTTTTTTAAAAACTTTTTTCCAGAAGAGGAATCATATTTCTTTCCTAACCAGACCTCCACCAGCAAGATTTCTTTGAAGGCCACAGGGAGGCCTAGAAGGGGGAATTAAATGTGATCAACTTTCAATTCTAGAGACACACAAGGCTCATTAAGTCACTTAGCCCTGGTATCATGGCCTAGAATATTTGAGCTGGGAACCCTTAGAACACAGGATGTCAGAGCTGGGAGGGCCTTAAGAACACAGAACATCAGAGGAGGGAGGGCCCTTAGAACACAGGATATCAGAGCTGGGAGGGCCCTTAGAACACAAGATGTCAGAGCTGGGAGGGCCCTTAGAACAGAAGCTGTCAGAGCTAGAAGGAACCTGAAAATACAATTCTTAGTGACAATTTAGACCAAACCCCTCATTTTTACAGAGGAGGAAAATGAGACCCAGAAAAGGGAAATGACTTGTCCAAGGTCACACAAGGAGTTAGAAGCACAGCTAGCATTAGTACTTAGGTTATTTAACTCTACTTACCCTGTTCTTCCTGATTCATCCCATTACCAGCCTGTTCATACCCTAGCTCTAGCCCCAATTCTTTGGTACCATGTTTACCTGTGGAATCACTAGAACGCCAGCCCCTGTCTCAGCATTGTACTGGCCCTTTGGATTCTCCTTCTTCTGAAAGATCCATTGAAATCGAGACTCCTTCTTGGTGTTTGTTACCTGGGGAATGAGAGAGAGCCCACAGGACATGAGTGAGGGCTTCCCTTCAAGGAAGTTGTGTCTTCTCTTGTTTTATCTGGGAAACTCCATCAATGAGAGCACTGTTCCCCATGCTTGGTTTTTAAGAACAGGGCAAGACAGCAAGCTCATTCTTCTTTATTTGATGGACTCATCTGGCCTTTAGCATATGCCGTTCTGTGCTACCCTCTTCTGGGTTGGGTCTTGGCTGTCAGGCAGTCCTTTAAAGTTCCTTTGAGGTGGGGCCCCAACGCCTCATATCTCTTAGTCCTCACAGTGCCTACTACATAAAAACAAAACAAAACAAAACAAAAAACCCCAACAACAAAAACCTAGATCTCCCTATCTCCACTTAGGCTGAAAGTGCAGAAGCCATTCTCAGACCTGGTTCCACAGTCTCAGACTCCAGGTAGCTGGGAGTATATGTCCACACCCGGCCTTAGTAAATATTTGTTACTTGTCATATCAGGAATTTAGACAAAAGAAACCTCTAAATCAGCAGTTCTTAATTAATCTTTTGCTCTCCCTATCCCTTTGGCAGTCTGATGAAACCTATGGACCCAGAATCTAAACACACATACACATTATATATACATATAATACATACATATACATATGTAACACATATTCTTTTTTTTTTCTTTTTGGAGGGCAATTGGGGTTAACTGACTTGCCCAAGATCACATGGCTAGTTTTTGTGTTAAGTGTCTGAGGCCGGATACAAACCCAGGTCCTCCTGACTTCAGGGACAGTGCTCTATTCACTGTGCCACCCAGCCACCCCGACACATATTCTTTTTTTTTTTTTTAAGCAATCAGGGTTAAGTAACTTGCTCAAGGTTACACGGCCAGGTGTTTCTGGGTGGGTGCTAAGTGTCTGAGCCCGGATTCAATCCACATGTCGTCCTGACACTGGAGCCGGTGCTCTTATTCGCTGTGCTACCTGGCCGCCCCGCGACACATATTCTTAATCGAAGGAAATGCTAAACTACAGAGGTTAATTAAAATAAAAATATAATTTTTCTATCCAAGTTCACAGACCCCCTGAAATCTATCCAAGTGTTTACTATGAATCCATTTTAAGAACTTAAACCTGTTCTATGATATAGTTGAGAGTCAATGAAATTAATTAAACAATAAATCAATCCACAAGCACTTTGTTTACTTTGGGTCAGTCGCTGGCCAAGGTGCTGGTGACGCAGAGACCAAAATGGTACTATTCCTGTGCTCAGGTGGCTCAGAAAGCTTCGAGGTTCATGAGGCAGTTTCCTCCCAAACATCTCTTGGGGTAGGGGATAGCAATGAGAACTGACATTTCCACGGTGGTTTAAGGTTTTACAAGATGCTTTTTTATATTATCTCATTGACTCCTCCTAACAGCTCTGTGAGGTAGGTACTAGAGACAGGGAATGGACCTGTGACTTTATTGATATTGGGAACTTTATCATGAGGAAACTCCCTTTATAGGTATTATTATTCCCAATTTATAGATAGAGAAACTGAGGCTCAAAGAAGTTGTAACGCTGCTTCTTTCCTCTTGGGAAAGGGACCATAAGACAAATTCTCTATCCCTTTAGCCCCCCATCTTTTTTTTTTTTTAAAGCAATTGGGGTTAAGTAACTTGCTCAAGGTTACACGGCCAGTTATTTCTGGGTGTGGTGCTAAGTATCAGAGCCTGGATTCGATCCCAGGTCATCCCAACTCTGGGGCCAGTACTCTTACTCACTGTGCCACCTGGCTGCCCCATCTAGCCCCCCATCTTGTGGTTTATTATACCTCATTGCCTTTTGGAGAAGTCCTTCTCCAAGTTAGCCCCCATTTTACCCTGGGGTACATACCTACTTCATCATATCCAGGGAAATCCTATTGACCTTGAAATAATTCCTCTCCCACTCCCCCTTATATTGACCACTTCCCTTTATGTGCTCAAGAATCCCCTCTGCTTTATAAAGGGGCCACCCCGTCACATTGGATTGAGGCAGGAGCCCCTTGTTCTCCCTTAGATCTTTCCTGGATCCTGCCCTCTTCCCATTACACCCTTTGGCATTCTTTCCCCAATTTTGCTTATTGTTGTTGAGTTGTTTCAGTCATATCTAACTCTTTGTGAGCACATCTGGGGTTTTCTTGGGAAAGACACTGGTATGTTTGCCATTTCCTTCTCCAGCTCATTTTACGCTGAAGAAACTGAGATAAACAGGGTTAAATGACTTGACTTGCCCAGGGTCACAGAACTAGGAAGTTTCTGAGGCTTGATTTGAACTCATGAGGATGGATTTTCTTGCTTCCAAGTCCTGTGCTCTATCTCTTCTCCCCCATTGCTGTTGTTTAGTTGTTGCAGTCAAGTCCAACCCTTTGTGACCCCATTTAGGATTTTCTTGACAAAGATACTTGAGTGATTCACCCTTTCCTTCTCCAGTGGAATAATTTTGTCAGGCAATCAGAAGTTAAGTGACTGGCTCAGGATCATACAACTAGGAAGTTTCTGAAATTGGATTTGAACTCAGGTCTTCCTGACTCCAGGCTCCACTGAGCCACTACCTGCCTCTTCTCCCTGATTAGCCTGGTTTATAACCCCATCATCCCTCAAAGAATCTCTTTTTATCAACTTCCCTCATTTTCATTTCAGGGCTCCGCATTTTCCTCACCCTGAAACTTGCCCACTAGGTTCTAGGGGGAATTTCTTCCACCCCAAGGGCACACTCAGATATGATCTCCCTCCTGGGAACATATACATTACTCCTCTCCTCCTAGAAGGTGTAAGGACAAGTCCTTGAAAATGGACTCCTCTCTTCCCCTCCCCTCACCAGGCACTCCATCCAGGGAAGTCAGTAACATCAGTTTTCTGGATTGTAGGTTCAGCCAGGCCTATTTGGACTATTTCCTAGACTGGATTATAAACTAAAGAAAGTAAATTCTTTTCCTGGGAAAAAATCCACAGTTGATTCCCTAATTAAGAGACAACAAGAAGGACCATTGGGTTTAGATGGAGAAAATCTTTGTTTCCCACCCTGAAACCAGAAAAGGGAAGAACAGGGGCAGAAGTGTTATACTTGCCTTGCAAGTCAGAACGACTTCACATTCTTCAGTGATCTTCCACTTCAAAGGTTCCACAAAATGAGGACCTGCCAATACCCACATGCCCATGCCCATTAGAGCTGGAGGACTGCCTTCTTGGCATCAATCAGTCCTGGTTGGCCTCTGTATTTTAGTACCCACATATCACCCCCATCTTCACTTGAATCTGCTTTGTTGAGGCACTCCGGGTTCTGGGACCACCAAGAATTAAAGCCCACACATAAGTAAAAAAAAAAAAGTAATTGAATGGATTTGTGACAGATTGTTGAATAGAACTGAACTGAAGGGAATTTTCTCAAGCCTAATAACAGGAACCTGATGTTCAGTAACTATTCACCCACCACCATCATCACCCTCACCCCTCACCATCACTACCATGTTCCTTCAAGACTCAGCTCAAATGACATCTTTTTCAGAAGACCCTTTCCAGTTCTTCTAGGTCCGATGCCTTCTCCTCTCAGGTTACCTTGAGTGTGTCTTGTTTATATTTATATTTATGTTAGTGTTGGCTTTCCCTTGAAGGCAAGGACTGTTTCTGCTTTTTTTTGTATCTGTAGTGCTTGGCATGGTGGCTAACACATATTAAATACTCAATAAATACCTGATATAGTATTATTAATCATATCAAAGAAAATAATGTAATAATGATTATGTTAAGGCTATCATAGGACTATAAATCTGGAATTAGAAGGGACCTCAGAGGCCATTCTAAATCAACCCCTTCATATTATAGGTAAGGAAACTGAGGCCCAGAGAAGTTCATTCACTTGCCTAAGGCCACGAAGCTAATAAATATCAGAGGTGGCATTTGAACCCAAGCCTTTTGACTCTGGAATAACAACATAGGTTGGCTTTTTCCAAGCAGTATTCCATAGATGGCTGGTAGTCTGCTGGATGTAAAATTTAGGATCCAGTGATACTTTCCCTTTAAAATACTAAATATGAAATTGTGTACTTTAACAGACAAGTGACCCATGATTTTTTTGGTGTGGATATTCTCTTCAAAGATCCCTCTGTGACTCAGTAGATGGTTTTCAAGAGTTGCTGAGTCCCAAAAAATTCCATCACCCAAGAGCCAACTTGATGCTCTTACCTTGTTTTCTCTTCCAGTCTCTCCGTTTGGCGGCTGAAGCCCTCAGAAGTTTATCAAAACCTGTGAAGGCCCAGATGGAGGGGAATGCCATTAGCCAAGTTGGAGGACCTCAGAACAGGAGGAGCAGAGAACATGATTGCAACCAGTGTTCTAAATCAGAAGGCTGACTGTAAGCTCCTTGAGGGCAGAAGGTTTAGTTTTTACCTTTGTAGGCTGAGTCTAGTACAGTGCCTGGCACAGAGTAAGTAAATAGTAAGGGCTTGTTGACTGGATCTGAGCTGAATCTTTGCTCTGAAGGAGCAATCCTTTGCTGGGAGGAAGCCTGGGCAATCACAGGGATCTTCCTGGGTGGGTGAAATCAACTTAAATCCCACTTTTGTCTTCTTATCCCTGGCACAGTGCCAGGCACATGCTAGGCTCTTAATAGACACTTGTTGGTGGATTTCTCATCAGCTAATGCATTACAGTTGACAGATGATACACCTGGCCATTCACTTATGAGTTAATACATTAGCCAGGAGCAAAGACCTTAGTTCTCAGAAACATTTTGGTCATTAATTGTCACTTTGGTGACACCTAGCACCCTAGAGGGCTTTGGGGAGGTGGGGAGCTCAACTTTATCTCCTTCCCAATTTTACCAGGGCAACCTTGCTCAGAGGAGGGGGGTGGCATGGTGGAATGGAACTTGCCTTGGGAGAAGCAGAGGCAAGCTGGCCCAGGTGAAGTGGAAGAGGTTCCAGGGGACCACACAGGATGCCTGGGAGGTTGGGCTTGTCTCAAGGGTTGTAGAAGACGGAGGGAGGGAGCACCTCCATCCTCATAGATTTGTTGACATTTCTAATATGCCATGAACAATCCCTGCAAAAATTCAGCTTGGAGTGTGTCTGCTCTTACTTACTGTCATCAACCAGGGCCAGGGTGATCTGGTTCTTAGCTTTTCCATCCTGGAGCTGGGCTGTGTATGTCCCCATGTCTTCATCAGAGAAATTTTGAATAGTCAGCTCCACAAGTCCCTTTTCTCTGTCAAAATTGATTTTGTGTGTCTGGGAAAACAAAACAGAGTGGGAAAAAAAGGACTTCAGTGGAAGTTATGAGAACTGGGTTTGAGTCCCATTTCTGCAACTTACAAGCAAGCAACTTTGGACAAAGCATTTAACCTTTTTAAGCTTCAGTTTCCTCATTTTTTCAGGACAAAGGGTTGAACTAGAAGGTATCTGAGATCTAAGTTCCCTCCCCCTTCACTTCAGCTTCAGGCACAATTCAGCTAACACTTATTAAGAACTTGCTACATGCAGGGAATTGTCTTGGGTGCTGGGGACACAAAACCAAAAATAATATGCTCCCTGTCCCTCCCCCTTCCCCTGTAGCTTATAGTCTGTTTAATACATGTGTTGAATTGTTTAACATCTATTCCAGAGTAAGAACTGCATTGCATTGCATGCTAATTGTCAGACTACTGTATATGTAAAAAGATTCCTCCTTCCCCACAGCTCACACACCCCAAATTAAACCAACCCAGGTCTTCTGATTCCTGGTCTAGGCTGGTTTCTGTTATTCTACACTGCCTCTGTGCTGATCTCTGTTAGTGCCCAGGCAGCAAAGGGAATGGGGGGGGGGGGGGGAGTTGGAGGAGGGGAAGCTGTGTTTAGGAATTCTGAGCACATACTTACTGGAGAGCTGACAAGCTCTTTGTCATTGAAGATTAAACGCAGCTGAGCTGCCGGAGATAATGTTTCAACCTCCAGCCACAGACGAACCTCTCCCTGGTCAAGGATATCAATGTTCCAGCCGGATATCAGCTTAATCACTAGGGAACAGAAGGAAAGGGCGTGTTCGTTTGGCTCTGCCATCCCTTCCCTCTCCCTTCCTTCTCCTATTCCTCCTCCCTTATCACCTTGATACCACCTTGGAGCTCATCCTTAGCATTCAATAATTAAAATGCTCTTGGAGGACTTTTCTAAGTTTAGGAGTCCTGAGCTCCAGACCAGGGATTTCAGCTTCAGAACCAGGCCCAGTGATATCTTTGCCCAGGACATGCTCTCTGAGTCCTGAGCTGGACAGTTCTCCACCATATACTCACCGGGGTTTTTGATCTCATGGCTCAATTTCTTCAGCTTGTCCAGTTCTAGAGCAGGGAAGAACAAGGGGGAGATCAAATTGAAGTCACAAATCAATGGCCCAAATGCATCATGGCTTATAATTTGTCAAACGCCTTCATATGCATAATAAGACCTCTCCAACCTGGAGAGGTCTCCATCTTTTTTTTTTGTTTGTTTGTTTTTTGGATGGGGGAAGGCAGGGCAATTGGGGTTAAGTGACTTGCCCAAGGTCACATGGCTAGTAAGTGTTAAGTGTCTGAGGTCAAATTTGAACTCAGGTCCTCCTGACTCCAGGGCCGGTGCTCTATTCACTGCACCACCTGCACCACTGAACCACCTGACTCTTTGGATTTTCTCTACCATTCTCCTCTTATAGGGACCTTCTCTGCTCCATATCTTCTCTACTCTACCCTTTTCAATTTTCTTTTTATGTGTTGTCTTCCTTCATTAGAATGCAAATTCCTTGAGGGCAGGAACTAGCTTTCTTTTTGTTGGAATTTGCAACTCCAGCTCTAAGTAGAGTCTAATAAGCACTTAGCAAATGTTTGTTGATTTGACTTAAGGGAAAGAGTTTGCAGTTTGGTATAGAGTTAGGTCCAAATCCAGGACCTGATACTTGCAACCTGTGTGACTTTAAGCAAATCATTTCGTTTCTTGGAGCCTCTGTTTTCTCATCTGTGAAATAATATGATTGGATGAGATGTTCTCTAAGGCACTGTCTAGTCAGTTCTGTGACCCTGTGTTCTAGTACGATCCTCACAGAATCTCAGAGTTGAAAGGAACATTAGAATCCATTTGATCCTACTGGTACCTGAACAAAAATCCCCTCTACTGCCCTTCCATCAAGTAATCTGCTGCCTTTTTTGGACACCTCCGGTATGGAAAGGGTTCCCAGGAGAATAGGGGGAGGACTCACCTGAAGAAGCCTGTTCCACTTTGGAATAGTTCTTCCTACCTGCCTACATGTCCATTGCTTCTCGTTCTGCCCTCTGGGCCAAGCATTTCTCTCCTATGTGATCCCTCCTGAAGTACTTGAGGACAGCGATCATGGCCTCTATTGACTCCTATTCCTACGAACCTTGCTCTGCCAAATCTTATTCTCTCAATGCTAAACATTCCCAAGGGATCTTTTTGTGACATGATTTTTTGGCCAGTCCTTCATAATGAATGACTTGGAGTCAGGAAGGCCTTAGTTCAAGTCTGTCCTCAGATACTAGCTGTTTAACCCTGGGCAAATCACTGAACCCCATTTGCCTCAGTTTCCTCATCTGTAGCATGAACTGGAGAAGGAAATGGCAAATCACTCCAGTATGTCTGCCAGGAAAACTCCAAAAGGGGTCACAAAGAATCAGACACAAATGAAAATTACTAACCAATAACAACAAAAATCATCCTGGTTGCCCTTTCCTGGATACTCAGCTACCTATTAATGTCCTTCAGAAAATTGGTACCCAGAACTAAACATGGTCTACTCTAGATGTGGTCTGACCAGACCAGATTACAGCAGGACTGTCCCATCTCCAGTCCTAGACACTGGGTCTCAATTAATGCAGTCTTGGGTGGCCTTGACTTTTTTCTGGGCTTCTAGACTCATATTAATTGAGCTTGACATTCACCAAAATGCTCTGTCAGTCAGGTGTCACAGTACTGAACTAGAGTCAAGAAAATCTAAGTAAAGATCTGGCCTCAGATACTTATTAACTGTGTTAACCTGGGCAAGTCACTTAACCTCTTTCTCCCTCACTTTCCTCATCTGTAAAATATTGATAATAATAGCATCTACCCTGCAGGGTTGCTGTGAGGATCAAATGAGATAATATTTGTGAAGTGTTCAGCACAGCACATAGTAGGTATTATATGAATGTTCACTATTGTTATTATTAGATCTTTCTCAGATGGACTGCTATGCCTGTTGTGGAGGGAGGGAAGTATAAGAGATAATATTTGTGAAGTGTTTAGCACAGCGCATAGTAGGTGTTATATGAATGTTCACTATTGTTATTATTAGATCTTTCTTAGATGGACTGCTATGCCTGTTGTGGAGGGAGGGGAGTATAAGAGATAAGAAGTGTTTAGCACAGCACATAGTAGGTGTTATATGAATGTTCACTGTTGTTATTATTAGATCTTTCTCAGATGGACTACTATGCCTGTTGTGGGGGGAGGGGAGTGTAAGACTTTACATTGATCACTATTAAATTTCATCTGGTTGGATTTGGCCCAGTGTTCTAACTTCTTGAGATGTTTTTTTTGGATTCAGATTTCTGTCATCCAGCATGCCAGCAGTACTTTCCACCTCTGAGTCATAAGGATATCATCTATTTCTTTATTCAAGTCAATGACAAAAATATTAAATCTATTAAGATGAGATCCCTGGGGCACTTCACTAAAGACCTTAAAAGTTGGTACTGATCCATTAATGACTACTCTTTGAGTATGACCATTCAATCACTTCTGAATCCACCTAAGAATGTTATAGCTGACTCCATACTGTCAACAAAAATAGTATGAAGTATTTTGTTAAGTATTTTGCTAAAAATGTAGGTAAACTATATTCATATCATTCACCTGATCTGCAAATTTGTTTATCTTGTCCAAAAAAAAAAAAAAGACAGGAGATCAGTCACATATTAATGATTCTACTATCTTTTCCTTTATTCAGAGCTGTAACTAAGGTGAAAGGCTGGGCTTTTGCCCAAGGGTGCTAAAATTTATAGGGTACTGACATACTACCCAGGGCATGCTTCTTTCCTCTGGTGACTGAGCCTCCCCTCCCATCTCCCCCTTTGCCATATCCTCCTCAGTGGCTGGTCCTTTAAGTCATATAGAAATCTGATGGTTTTCTGGGATGCACATCCTCTATCCTAGCAGCCACATCCCTTGCTCCTTGCATTCCTGCCTGCTATGTGCCTCCCTCTTGCCCCAGGCACACACATTTCTAGTTATATCTTTGCCTTTAGTAATGCAATCCCAATCTTTCCAGGAATCCTTATAACAACCCAGAAAAAGAGGCAGTTCTAGTAACATTATACTGTATTCTCCTCCTGGCCCTATTCCTGACTTCCTTTGGACATCTAAACCATGCCCTTACTACTGTTGGCTTAGCTTGGATTTCCCTGAGTGCCAGGGACCTCCCTGCCCTGGAGCAGCCCCCCACACCCAAGGCCCTCACCATGGAATTGCCCTCAGCAACACCTCTACTTTTCTCACTGATGAGTTCTTCCTGGACCCTCCGTTTTGTGAAGGGGCTGGGCTGGGCTGCCTTCACTCTCCTCCTGGTCCTACTGCCAGTCACTTCTGGTCTTCAAAACCTTGCCCTGTGTCAGCTACCTTCATTCTCTTCTTCCTACTACTCTCACTTTTCAGCTCACCTTTTAAAATTTTAACTAATTAGAATGTAAGCTGCCTGAGGGCAGGGGTCATCTTTTTTTGCTTGTATTTCTATTCCTAGCACTTAGTAAGAGAGGGCACTATACCTGGCGCATAGTAAGTGCTTCATAAATATTTATCGCATTTCGCTCATTTTCATTATCTCCATTTTACAGATGAAGAAACTGAGGCTGAGAGTGGTGAAGTGGCCTGCCCCGCATCATGCAGTGAATTAGGGACAAAGTTAGGACTAGAACCCAGGACTCCTGAGAGCAGACACTTAGGGGATCAGTGAGTCTGCCAGACTGAAAGCCAATTGTTCTCTCGTAGAATCACGTGTTATAATTGGAAGGAATCTTGAGGGTCACTGAGTCCCACTCCCTCATTTTATAGACAATGTAGGGAAGGGACTTGCCAACGGTCAGACAGCTGGCATTCCAGTCAGTCAGCGATCATTTATTAAGCACCTAATGTGTGCCAGACCCTGGGCTAAGCATTGAGAATACAAAGAAATGCACAGGACAGTCCCAGCTTTCAAGGAGCTCACAGTCTAATGGGGGAATTGTTCAGTCGTTTTCAGTCATGTCTGACTCTTCACCACTCTGTTCGGGGTTTTCTCGGCAAAGATACTGGAATAGTTTACCATTTCCTTCTCCAGCTCATTTTACAGATGAGGAAACTGAGGCAAACAGGGTTAAGTGACTTGTCCAGAAACACGCAGCTAGTAAGTGTCTGAGGCCAGATTTGAACCCAGGAGGATGAATCTCCCTGACTCTAGGCCCAGCTCTCTGTCCACTGCACCACCTATCTGCCCAAAGTGGGAGTCCACAAAGCATCCTGAACCAGGCCAGCATCCTTTCCACTACCCCATGCTATCAGGGTTGGGGCAGCTTACCTTCCTCAGTCAGAGTATGACTTGCTGAGATGTCTTCATCTGTGTCTGTGACTGTCACTGAATAGGTTCCCAGGTCTTCTTTGCTTGGTTCCTTCAGGATAATCTTTGAACTAGAAGGGATGGAAGGAAGGCTCCATGATTAGGCTCTTGGACACCCAGAATGATCATTTCCCTGGGTTCTCAAACACATCCCACTCTCCCTCACCTCAATCTCAAGGCACCTTAGCTGGCTCTACAAAGCCATGAAGGCAGTGTGGTATAGGGGAAAGTGTGCTTACTTCGGAGTCAGGGGACTTATGTTCAATCCCTGGCTTTCCAACTTATCAAATGGCCTCTGGCAAATGCCTTCCTCTCTCTGGGATTCAGTATGCCATCTATCAAATGAAGGGATCGGGCCTTGGAGATTTCTTGTAACTCACAATCTATGATCCTATCAAATAGGACCTCAGGATGTAGAGCTAGCAAGGACCTCTGAGATCAAATATTGAAGAGCCATGGCTAGCAATTTTGGAGCCTTGGGCAAGAATGAAAGGTACTCTCAAATCAACCTTGGAATTCACTATGGAAAATGAATGCAAGAAGTAAATCAGGACAAATTTAGTTGAGCAGGATAGACAATTAATAATAATGGCTAGCATTTATATAGCATTCTAAGAATTGCAAAGTTCTTTATAAATATCTCATTTTTTATCTTCACAACAACACTGGGAGATGGATGCTATTATCCACATTTTATTTTGTTTAGTAATTTTTCAGTCCAACTCTTCATGGGGTTTTCTTGGCAAAGATATCGGAGTGGTTTGCCATTTCCTTCTCCAGCTCATTTTACAGATGAGGAAACTGAGGCAAACAGGGTTAAATGACTTTCCCAGGGTCACATGGCTAACAAGCATCTGAAGAAGATGAGTCTTCCTAACTCCAGGCCCAGCACTCTATGCACTATGGTACCACCGGGCTGCCTGCCCCAAGTCTCTTACAGTTAGTTCTAAATCCTCTGAGTTTATGAGTCTTGAGTTCAGAGATCAAATTGAGAGTGAAACAAAGACCTGTTAGAATTTGCCAACAAAAGGAGAGTAAGGTAACATAGGCCCATCTAGAACCAGTCAGTTCTCATCTCTGAGCCTTAGCTATCTCATCTGTAAGATAGAGGTTATAATAATGGCACTCCGTACCCCTCCTCCATCTTCTCTCCCTCCTTCTATTCCTTCCCCCAACTAATGTGAGGATATGGTGAAATAATATAGGAAATGTGCTTTTATAAACTATAATGTGCATAAGATTGTGGCAGAGTATTTATTTTGCTATAAGAAATGATGAGAAGGATGGTTTCAGAAAAACATGGCAAGACCCATATGAACTGATGCAAAGTGAAGTAAGAAGAAGCTGGAGATGATTGTGCATAGTAACAACAAAGTTGTAATGATGATCAGCTGCGAAAGTCTTGGCTACTCTGACCAATACAATGATCCAAGACAATTCAGAAGGACTCATGATGAGAAATGCTCTCTGCCTCCAGAGAGAGAACTGATGAACTCTGAGTAGCTAACTGAAGTATAATTTGTTCACTTTCTTTATTTTTCTTGCTTTTTTTGGAAATGCAGCTAATATGGAAATGCTTGGTATATAATTGTTCTATTGCTTGCCTTCTCAGTGGGTGGGAGAGGCTGTGGGAAGGCGAGAATTTGGGACTCAAAATTTAAAAAGAAAAGAATGTTTAAAATAAATAAATAAATAATGATATATATTTTTAAAGATATATGAAGTGGCAGCTAGGTGGCACCATAGAAAACAAGAACCCTAGACCTGGAGTCAGATGTTAGATTAAATCCTGCCTCAGATGTTTCCCTATCAAGCTGACCCAGATGTGAGCTCATCCAGGGCTTGCTGGACAACAAGACAGGGATTTTAGTCTCAGGATGGTTCTTTAATTCTATGTCTACTTGGGATTTCTGATTTGCAGCCCTCCTCTTCCCTCCACCCTCCGTAATTATTCTTCTAGCATGGAAGACGGTGCCATATTTCTTTGCATTTAATATTCTGGATGAACAATGCCCATGGATGAGTCCCTGTGTGCCTGCTGTGTTGGCTCCTGGAAAGGAGGGACCCTGTCATCCTCATCCTGTCCTCCCTACCTTCCTAGAGCCTAATGCACACAATGGGAGTTTGATAGATGATGTAAATAACAAGACTGGATTTTTCCATTTCACTCCTTGTTTTTTGTGCTGACCTATTCACTGATGCTTGAAACCCAGGACTGGACAGACAAAATAAAAAAAGACCTGTTTCAATAAGATTAAATAATAAAGTCATAGGATGGTCAGAGATGGAAAGGACTTTAAAAGAGAAGACAGGAAGGCTGGAGAAGAACTTAGAATATAAGTGTTGAAAGAGATACTAGATTTAGAACCTTGGAGTTCATCTCATTCCATTTCCTTCCACCCTCCACCCCAATTTGTAGATGAGGAAACTGAGACCCAAAGAAATGGTATGACTTGCCCAAGGTCACATGTAGAAGAAGTGTTTGAGGCAGGATTTGAACCTGTGTCCTCTCATGTTGAAATCAGCCCTCTTTACACTGTGATCACCCTGCCTCTAACAGAATAGTTTGGACTGGAAGGGACCTTAGAACATAGAATGTTCAGCTGTACATAGAAGGTCAGTTACTAGAAGAGACCTTAGGGTAATACAGGGTCAGAAGGTGTTGTGGCAGCCAAAGGGACAGCCTGGGCTGGGGTGATGGGGAAGTGGCTGGTTTCACTCTTAGGAAGCTGGCTGATGATGCTCCTGGTCTCAAAGAACTGGGGAGAGCTGCTCTTTCATTTCCTCCCTAACCCTTGTTTATTAGGAGACATTTCTCTGTTCTAAGGGTTGATGACTGGTCATCTGGGAAATGGAATAGATTCAAGAAGAAAGGAGCAAAGGGCAGTAAGGGGCAGGAATTATGGCTACTGCCTATCCTGGGAGGCCAAGGATGAACAGGTCTTATATCAATAAGGTTTAGCCCAAAGACAGAGAGAGAGGCAGGGCTATGTCAACAAAAGCCAGTGGTCACGTAGTGATGGTGAAGAACAGTTAAGGCAGGACATCTGGGACTGGTGACTGAGCTGGGAAGAATGGGGGGAGCTAACGCTGTGAGCATGAGGATGAGGGAGGAGAGGGGAACATGGATTGATAAATGTAAAGGCCACTGTTCCATCGGTAGGACTTGGGCTGTGTGTGCAGCAGATCCAAACCTCCTCACTTTTATCCAGAGCTGCAGGGGCTCAATAAAGGACTTAGAAACCCAGGTTTCCTTTAAGTTACTTTATGTCCTCAGAAGGGAAGGTCAGGGAGCAAGAGGAAAGCACCTGAGAATACAGAATGCTGGACCTGAAAGGGACCTTAGAACAGAGGCTATTAGAGCTAGAAGGCACCTTAGAATATATTCTATGTCAGGTCTGAGAAGTCACATGTCAGAGCTGGGGGGGGCCTTAGAACAGGTTATGTCAGAGCTGGGAGGACCCTTAGAACCCAGAATGTCAGTTGGGAGGGCCTTTACAACACAGGATGTCAGAGGTGGGAGGGGCCTTAGAACACAGAATGTCAGAGCTGGGGGTGCCTTAGAACACAGGATGTCAGAGCTGGGAGGGGCGTTAGAACATAGCATATCAGAGCTGGGGGTGCCTTAGAACACAGGATGTCAGAGCTGGGAGGGGCCTTGGAACACAGGATGTCAGAGCTGAGGGTGCCTTAGAACAGAGAATGTCAGAGCTGGGAGGGCCCTTAGAACACAGGATGTCAGAGCTGGGAGGGCCCTTAGAACATAGAACATCAGAGCTGGGAGGGCCTTAAAACCCAGAATGTCAAAGTTGGGGTTGGGGGCTCAGAGCACAGACCATCAGAGTAGGATGAAACTTAGGACATAAAATATTAGAGCTGAGAGGGCCTTTAGCAGAGAGGATGTCAGAACTGGGAAGGATATCAGAATATAGGATGTCAGAGCTGGCAGTGTCCCTTGAACACAGAATGCCAGAGCTGAGAGGGCCCATGGAGCAGAGACTGTCAGAACTGGGAGGGGTATTGGAATATAAGATATTAGGGCTAGAAACCATATTATCAAATCATGTAACACAACTCCCTTATTTTATAAGGATGGAATGGAGAGTTAGAGACTCAGGTGCCTCGCCCAAGGTCACCCAGCTGGGCAGCGGTAGAGCCGGGACTAATTTCCCTACAGGGGTGGTGACAAAGAGCTGATGGGCGAGTCGCTCCCCACATATACCTGCAGACATCATCTTTCACTGTGATTCTCTGGGGGTCTGGAGGCCCCTTATAATCCTTTGCCCATTCAAACTCAGAGGAATCTGGAGCCTCCGGGGCCTCAAAAGCCATGAAAACAGAGCCTTCTTCATCCACACCAACCTTGATCTCCCGGGCATCTGAGGAAAGACACAATAGCTCAGTCTTCCATGAGCTGCACTAGGCCCCACACCAGTCAGCATTCATGCTCCCAGGCACTGCTTGCGCACAATAGCCAGAACCACACACCAGAAGGAACAAAAGGAAAGCCTGGGACCTCCCTCCCTCTCAAAGGCCACAGGGCAAGTCACTGGTACAGTCAGTAGAAGAACCCAGGCACACCGGTTCCCAGCCCAGTGCTTTATGTATTCAGCCATACGGAGGGAACGGGGAGCGAAGTGAAGAGGAGAGGGGAGGAAGCTCAGAACTCCCTTGTAGAGGATGGAAGAATTGGAGACTCAGCATATATTATCAGAGGATCCTCAAAACCCAGAGTATACACCTTGGATGGGGTCTAAGAGTATGGGATGTCTGAGACGGGAGGGACTTTAGGGCACAGAAGGTCTGAGCTGGCATCTTATTACACATAATCTCAGGGCTAGGAGGGATCTTAGAATATTGGAGCTAGAAGGGGCCTTAGAACATTAGAGAAACCTCAGAACACAGAATATCACGTGTAGGAGGATCTTTAGAATATAGTATCTTAAATATGAGGATAAGGGGGTAAACCTTAGAACACAGAATGTCAGAGCTAGAAGAAGGAGCCTTAGAGTGTAAATGTCAAATCTGGAAAGGGTCTTAGAACATAGAACGTGTCTTGGGGGGGGGGAACCTTAGAATGATAGAGCTGGAAGGGATATTAGAATATAGAATAGGTAATAGACTCATTGATTTGGAGCTGCAAAGACCTTAGAGTCAGCTAATCCAACTCCCCCAACTCCTGCTTTTTTACAGATGAAGAAACTGAGACCAAGAGAAGGACTCCTTGGACTGGGGGAGAAGGAGAAGCCAGACTGGGTCTAAACATGGGTTGTAGATAATTCCCAAAGTGAATTTGGAGAGGAAAATATGAAATGTAGAAGAAGATGGGGGCAAGGGGAAAGTTAGGAGGTGGTATGGTGTGTGGAGGTGTTGGGGTGGAGTTTGGAAAAAGGAAGGGAACAGGGAAGGAAGATGTATATAGAGTGGGGGGCAGAGGAGGGGGACCTTGACAATGTCCTCAGTGTGACTCAGTGCCTTGCTGCCTCAGATAACAGCCTTCCCAGTCTTGACCACCCCCACCCTTAATCTGCTCTCTTCTAGGCCCCCCTACCTGGTTTATCTTCCATGAATACAGGGTCAGAGGGCAGAGATGGCTGCCCTATCCCAGCTGAATTCACAGCTTGTACCTGAAACTTGTAACTTTTTCCTGGCTCCAGATCTGAAACCTGGGGAGACCAAGAAAGCTCTGTCACCGATAGCAGAGAACCAATTCTCCATCCCCAGGAAAATGCCCATGATGTTAATGAAGTGGGTGAAAACCAGGTGTCCTGTGGGCTGGGGGCATGTAGGGCCCTGACCTGCTGCAGTACTCTCACTGTGTTATGGCCAGATGTGAAATGATTGAATCTTGTTTCCTTGCTCTCCATGAGAGCCATTAGCTGCCCCAAATGAGGGCACTGAAGACTAATGATTTAGTCATAGACTTATGTATACAGGTAGGACTAAAAGGTACCTCGGAATCCAAAATGTCAGAACTGGAAGGAACATTGGAATATAGAATGTTAGAACTGGGAGGGCCCTTAGAATCCAGAATGTCAAATATGGAAGGGATATCAAAACACAGAATATTAGAGATGGGAGGGGTCTTAGAACATAGGATGTTACCAGATATAGAATGTTAGAGACGTGAGTGACTTTAGAACATTGATTCTGGAAGGATCTTAGAACACATAATGTCAGAGCTGGAGGGGACATTAAAACATAAAATGTTAGAGCTAGAAAGGACCTCAGAACAAAGAATGGGGAGGGAACTTAGAGAACATCAATACTAGGAAAGAAATTAGAACACAGAATTATAAGAAATAGGAGAGGCCTTAGAACAGAGAATATTAAAAGTGAGAGGGACTTTAGAACATAGTATGTCAGAGCTGGAAAGGTTTTGAGAACACAGGATGTCAGAGCTGGGAGGGCCCTTAGAACACAGAATGTCAGAGCTGGGAAGATTCTGAGAGCACAGGATGCCAGAGCTGGGAGGGCCCTTAGAGCACAGGATGCCAGAGCTGGGAGGGCCCTTAGAACACAG
>NW_027187400.1:8901169-9012666 GCF_028583685.1 Petaurus breviceps papuanus | reverse complement strand
TAGAACACAGGATGCCAGAGCTGGGAAGATTCTGAGAACACAGGATGCCAGAGCTGGGAGGGCCATTAGAATATAAAATGTCAGGGCTGGGCAGGACCTTAGAGAACAGAAAGCCAGCATTGCTTAGGACCTCACAGATCATAATCTGCCTTCTCCCTCATTTTGCAAATGGAAAAACTGAGGTCCAGATATATGAAATTATTCAAGGTCACAGAGCTAGGATTAGGTCTCAGGACTTTTGGTTCCCAATTTCTCGTCCTTGACATTGCCCCCATGGTATTCATGTGCAGAATAAAACCCCAGCTACCTGACTCTTTAGTCTGGCATTTCTAAGTTGCCCCCTCCTGGCTATCTGTGCTGATCAAGGGCCTTCCAGCACAGAGAATCCAAAGCAGGAAGGGGTAATCTCCAAGTTTCTATTTGGCCATGATATCTCTCTTATGATTAGTGGATAGAAGAGGTGGCATTGATATTCATTTTTAAAATAAGCCAGTATTTCAAGAGCTCACACCAGCTGATCTCTGAGAATGTGGTCTGGAGCAGGCTGGGGTCCTGACAGATGCCCTCCTGGGTTTGCACATTGGCCACAGAAAAGCATCAAAGAGACAACGGTCTCCTGCCAGGTTGTCTTTGATTACTGCCTGCTGGACTTGGAACAGTGATTCTCATTGTGATAGTAATGGTAATTAAAGATTCCCCTGTATTGGCTTGGTTTTCAAATTGATTGTATTAAAACCCAGAGCTTGTTAATCCCACCTGTGGGATGGACTTTTTGATGTGAAAAGAAAGTCCTGACTGGGAGGAGCTGGTGACATAGATTTGGAGAGACAAGAGAGAGGCGGAAGTTCTTTTTGGAAGCAGCACCTCGTGAAGAGGGAGAGACTAAGAGATTGCTGGTGGCCGCTTTGAATTGCCCTGGACTTTTGAGACCTGCCCCCTGAGCTGCCAAGGACTGAGGAGACATGGCTGTCTTGCTGGTACTTTGTCTGTCTGTTTTGATGTTATTTTGCCAGATTTGTCCACTGGTGAAAGACTGTCCTGTTGAAGAAGTCCTGGAACCTGGCATTTGGTTAAGAAGGCCTGAGACTGTCCTGCAGACAGAGAGTGAATACTGTCCACTGGTGAGGGGCAGTACTGAGAGTGAATACTGTCCACTGATGAGGGACAGTACTGTTGTTGCAGGGGTCTGGAGACTGTCCGGCAGACAGAATGAATACTGTCCACTGGTGAAGGACAGTGCTGTTGTTGCAGGGGTCTGGGAGCCTTTCTGTTGGTTCAGAAGCCCTGAAGAAGGATTTTCTTGTTGTATGTTTACAGAAATCCTGGGAGAGGGCTTTGCTAATGTGTTCAGGGGTTCTAGGACTGTTCTACAGACAGAGGATAAATTCATGAAGGGACTGGCAATGTATCTTATGGCCTTGCTAAGCCTTGTCTCCCCAGGAACTAAGATTGCTGAGAACTTGCCTCGTGTCAAGATGAAGAAAAGACCTCCATTTGGGTATTAAGTGCTGTGTTTAAACTTGATGTAACTCTGGGGTAGATTCAATTGTGATCCAGGGGTGGGGAACTTTTGACCTTTTTGTGTTCTATGGTTGAGCAAATGAATGTATTTTACTTATGTTTGGAAACTAATCTCCATTTGAGAAGAGGGGCTTTGTGGTGGACTTAATTAAGGTATAGCCTAGGGGTGGAGAAGTATTTGGAACAGAGACTTTGTAATTGATTGAATGATTGGAAAGTCCTGGGGTGGGGTAGGCCTTGGAGATGATTTAATCACACTTAGTAAATGCTGTATTTTGAATGATGTCATGTTTTGATCTTCTCTGTTCTGGGTTTGTTACTGAATAAAATAGAGAGCACCTATGCTGGTATTTTGAACCTGGGAAGTTGCCTTTGCTTGGTATTACATTACACTCATAAGCAATAGATTCCTGCCCACCCTCACCCCCACCCCAAGTTAGGGGCAGCTGTTCCTCTTAGAGAGTCATACCTTCTCAAAATGGAATTTTGAGTTCTAACCTGATCTTGACCCGGCATACTGGCTAACCTCCTGACTCTCTGGGTTTCTATTTCTCCCAGCATAGAATAAAAATGGGGAGTAAGCAAGTAAAAGATTGATTAGGAGGACAACAAATCAGTGGCAACCCCACAACCCATTTGATGACAACCTTTATGAGGCAGGGACACCCGTAGAACCAGAGTGCACTCTGACCAAAACTGCCCACCATGTAAAGTCTTCAGGTGAACTGAGAGGACTCATTTGGTCAGGGGGATGATCAACTTCCCACTTCACCAATGAGATTGTACATACTAGCGGAAATGTGGAATCATGAATGCTCTTAGCAGGGGACAGGTACTCACTCTCAGGTGGGTATCTGAGACAGGACCTGGGACAAGCGGCTTCCATTTCTCAGAACCCTCTTCTTGGACATTCACATGGTAGCCAGTGATGGGCCCTGCTCCTTTGTACAGTGGGGGCTCCCAGTGCAGCATTAGGGAACTAGCCCTCACCTCAGAAGCCCTCACATCATATGGGGGTCCTACAGGAGAGAAGAGAGAGATAGAGGAGGGGAGGGGAGTTTTGTCAATCAGTCAGTGTGCCCAACACTGGAGAACTCACCTGGATGGTGGGGGTGGTGGGTTGTAGCATTAGTAGTAGTAGTAGACTATTACTACTAGTGGTAAACTATTACTACTAGTAGTAGACTAATAGTATTAGTAGACAATTACTACTAGTAGTAGACTAGTAATAGTATAGTAGGAATTATAGTAGCAGCAGCAGCAGAATTTATATAACACTCTACATCTACTTTTTCATTTAATTCTTACAACATTCCTGTGAGGTAGGTGCTACCATAATTCCCATTTTATAGCTAAGGAAACTGAGGCAGACAGAAATTAAGTGACTTGCCCATAGTCACACAGCTAATAAGTGTCTGAGGCTGGATTTTCCTGACTCCAAAGTCTAATACTCTTCATTAGAGTGGCATAGAGCTAGTTAAGCTTTGGAAAATTGTGGAGCTGAAATGAGCCTGGTGATGGCAACTGAGGGCTCTGACTGCCTAAGATTGTGCACTTTCCATGAGGCTGGTCTCAAACAACGGCCAAAGCCCGGGTTGTGGCAGGGGGTAATGGGTCAGCCCATTAACTGGGAATGGTTTTGTTTTATTTTATTTTTTTCACTGCAAAACTCAATGCTTCATCTATGGATGGAACCTACAATCTTGACCTCTGGTAGATTGTAAGGTCCTTGAAGGCAGGGATGATTTTTCCTTTGTATTCTCCATACAGTATCTTGCACACATATAACAAATACTTGTTAAACTGAAGTGAGCTTAGTTAATGAATTCAGAACTATGGACAGGAGTAGCTTGGTTAGAGGGACAGAGAAAGAGAGAGTGGTGAATGGATCTGGTGTCCTCCTCTTCATTTGGCCCAGGGAGATGTGTGGAGCTGAGGAAGAGCCTTACCTGGCTGGGCCATGGTCCATTCCTTACATTCAAACAGGTCGCTGGGCTCTGAAAGCTCACCCACACCCGCCCAGTTGGTTGCTCGAGCACGGAACTCATAGAAATGTCCCTCCTGGAGGTCAGTGATCTTCAGGGAAGAAAAAAACACGGAACACACAAGTGTGAGGGCAAGAAAGGGCTTCAGGGGAAGAGGAATGGGAGAATAAGGGATAAGGAAGAAAGGGCAGGTAGATTTATGGGAGAGTTCAAACAAGCCTCTCAGAATGAGAATCTGTTCAAGGCTGTTTACACAAGTCATTCCTGATTCCTCCAGGAGTTACTTTGTATGTATCTAGCACTGAATTCTGTGCATATATATGTGTATGTATATATATATATATATTTCATATATATATATATATATATATTTTTCCTCTCAGTATAATGCAAGCTTCTTGAGGACAGGTTCACTCACCCACCATATATCAGAGGCTAGACTTGAATCCAGGACTTACCGTCCTGATTACCCATTATGTACACTCCCTCTCACCTAACACATAGTAGACTCTTGATAAATGCTTTTTGAATTGAACCCAAATGTTTAACTTTGGGATGGTTTCCTTTGGTCCAATCAAGGTGAATTAAGAGAAGACAGATTTCTGGCAATCACTCAGACAACACACACCTGAGTCCAATCTGAAACACTTTTGGTCTCTGTTGTGTCAGAGGACTCCCATTCCAAGAGGTAGCACAGATAATTAAGAGCTGGCTAACTCTATTCAATTAACTGAAGTGGTTCCCTGTGACTTCCTGGACCACATATAAAATCCTCTGCTTGGCTATTAAGTTCTTTATAACCTGGCCCCTGCTCCCTTCCCTGGCCCCTCTCACCTTCCCTGGCCCCTCTCACCTTCCCTGGCCCCTCCCTCCCTTCCCTAGCCCCTCCTACCTTCCCATGCCCCCTCCCACCTTCCCTGACTTCTTACACCTTAAGGTACTCCCCTCGGTGAACTCAGATCCAGTGTCACTGGCCTCCTTCCTGTTCCCCACACAAGACGCTCCATCTCCCAATGCCAGGACTTTTTCCTGCCTGTCTTCCATGCCTAGGACTCTGTCCTTCTGTGCCCTGCCTCCTGTTTCCTTCAAGTCTGGGTTGAAGTCCCGCCTTCTGCAAGAAGTCTATCCTAGTTCTTAATCCCAGCCCCTTCCGTCTGCGGCTACTCCTATGGGAACCTGTGCGCGTCTTGTTTGTACATGGCTGCTGTCTCCCCAGTAGATTACAAGGCTCTTGAAGGCAGGGGCTGTCTGTTCGCTTTCTCTGCACCCCCAGCATTTAGCACAGTATCCAGCACACAGTAGGTGCTTAATGCATGCTGGGCTGCATACCTTGTAGACGCGGGTAGGCACCGGCTGCTGGTTGACCGGCTGCCACTTGGGCTCGGATTCCTCGTGCTGGTCCAGGAAGTAGCCCAGGATCTTGCCTCCCCCTCGGCGCTTTGGGGGCTTCCACCCAATAACCATGTCATTCTTCCCGCAGGCCAAGAGGGCAAATCCATAGGGGGCAGAGGGTGTGGCTGGCGGGGGGTGTGAGGGAACAAGCGTGAGAGAGGAAAGATAGATTCAAGGCCAGTTCTTTTCTCCAGACAGCAGCATTGGGGGCTGAGAGAAATCTTGTAGAATGTCAGGACAGGAAGAGATCCTTTTTGTTTCTCTTGTCTAACTTCACTTCAGCCCCATTTTCAGAAGAAGAAACTGAGTCCCGGGGAGAAGGGGAGCAAGTCAAGTGCAGTGTCATGGAAAATACGCTCACTTTGGAGTTAGAGGCAGTGGGTTTGAATTCTGATCCTTCTACTCGCTGATAAGTGACTGTGGCCACAGTATTTCTATAACTATGCCTTCCACATGGTGGGGCTTAGGGCTGAGGCATGCCCATGATCTGGAAAATCTGCATAAAATTTTTTGGCCCTCCCTTCCTACCAGAGAAGAAGTCTGAATTTTTTCTTTTTCTTTTTCTCTTATGGGGTGCTTACAGTACCTTATTATAAAATTTGGGGTGATATGACCACATGTTGTCCGCGGCTTCCACAAAACTCCCCCCAAATTCCCATTTAGTTTCTTATGCCAACAACCTGTGACATATCAAAACTGCAATGGGGAAAGCCATGATATGAAGGGATAACTACTTCCCAGGGCCTCATTCTTCTTATCCAACACAAGATGGTTTGGCCAGATGATCTCAAAGGTGCCTTCCAGCTCCCAACCTCCAGCTCCGAACCCATGAAATCACTGGCCCCAAATCATGTAAGTAATGGGAGACGGAGCCTGGATTAAGGCCAGTTCTCTTGTCCCCCAGCCCGAAGCTCTTGCTCTAAACCACAGGATCCTTGATATGGAGCTGGGAAGGCCCCTACACCAGGAGGCCCAGGGAGGTTAAGTGACTTGTGTAAGGTGACAGATCAAGCTGTTTCCTCTGTCAGAGAGATCTCATGAGTAGCAGTGTAGACATCACTTGTAACCTCTGAAGAGCAATTGGAACCAATGCAGGCTTCTAAAGTCTAGATGGCATAGAGGCAACATCTCCCAAAGCCAGCCAAGAGATCAAATCACAGGACACAATACCCAGGGATTCTGTTCCTCATCCCACGAGAAAGGGTCGCTCACAAGGACTCTGCCCTGCCATTTACCAGAGGGAATACTGGACCCCCTTCCATCCAGCTCTCCTTGCTCTAGCATCTTATAGGGTTACCCATATGACCCCCAAAATGAATCTTCTCTCTCCTGCCCTCTAGCTCCCAGACCTGGGGAGGCAGTCAAGCTGCCCTGGTCCCTTGTACGTACCGATGGCCTGTTTGACCGTGATAGGGTCAGTTTCTGCTGACCTCTCTCCCACTCCAGCTTCACTGACTGACCGGACGCAGAACACATATTCCTTCCCTGTTTTTAGTCCAGGGACCGAAAACCTGTGAGGGGAACACATGACCTTCAGGAGCTCTAGGTCTGGAGTCTCAAAGCAACATTGATGACCCCAGTGTAGCCTGATCAATATATGAAGAAATGTGAGGGCTACAGTGTGGGCCAGGGTCCTCACGGATCCCATGGGGCCTGTGACTGCCAAAGCCCATTTCCTCAAAGTTAGTATTTTCCCAGAGCTGTCTTAGATCTACAATTCAAGGACCTTTTTGGCCTCAGATTTGTGAAAATGGTAAATAGCCCGAACATGCGTGATGGGGGTGAGCAGACCATAGGCCTTCAATATGATGACCATCATTTAGAGGTGACTTGAGAATAAGGGGCGTGGCATTAGGGAAGTCTCTGAAGAATTGTAGGCATAAACTGAGGAAGATCTTAGGGCCATTACAGATAAGGAAACTGAGCCTTAAGAAAGCTGCATGATTTGTTTGGGGGGTGGAAAAGATAGGATTCCAGCCCAGGAACTCTGACTCCAAATCTAGCTTTCTTTTTACTATGATACACAGGCATGCTCTCTAAGGCCCTTTTGACATAATGTGTTCTGAGGACCCCCTCCCCAGCTCTGACATTCTGTGTTCTAAGGCCCTCCCAGCTCTGACATCCTGTGTTCTAAGGCTCCTCCTATCTCTGACATTCTATGTTCTAGGGCCCTTTTCAATGCTAAATTCTATGTAGTAAAAATGCAGATATAGTTCACAGGATCCTAGAATAATGGACAATTTTAGAGCTAAAAGGGACCTGCAAGGCCATCTAGGCCAATTTTCTCATGAATAGAAAGCCTCAGGCAGTACTCCGATATCCCTAAGATACTAAGAAAACAAGAGGGAGCCCACCAATGCCTTTTGTAGATACTTATTTGGAGGGTCTATGGGAAAATTGTAACAAAAATTTTAAAAGGATGAAAAGGGATGTAAATGCCTTTGATTCTACTAGGCCTATACTCTCCAAAAGATCAAAAATGGAGGGAAAAAATCCCACATGTACAAAAATATTTATTTAAAGCAGTTTTTTTCTGTGGTGGCAAAGAGCTGGAAACTTAAGGAGATGTCCATCTGTTAGGGGAAAGGCTGAACAAATGTTGGTATATGGATAGAAGAGAATACTATTGTGTTGTGAGAAATGATGAAATGGACATTTTCAGAGAAAACTAGGAAGACATGTATGAACTGATGCAGAGTAAGGTGAGCAGAACCAGGAGAACAATTTACGTAATAGCAGCAACATCATAAAAAGAAATAATTTTGAAAGACTTAAGAACTCTGATCCAATCAGTGACTAACCATAATTCCAGAGGACCAATGATGAGGCCTGCTACTCACATCTCTTGACAGGGAGGGGATAGACTCTGGATGCAGAATCTTGTCCTATTTGTGAGTCTGTGTGCCTTCTCAAGGTTCTAGCACACTGAGTTTGGCCTCAGGAAGCTTTTCCCATACATGTTTTCCTGGTAGAATGGAGAATCATGGCAGGAAGTTCCTCGGGGAGCTATAGGAAAGAGCTGGGGAACTGGCCTAAACTGGTCAGATTATTTTTTGGGGGGGGATGGGGATGAGCAGGGCTGTGATGTTAAATATTAAACAACCATATCTCTGAAAATTCATGGCACACTTTTAAGTTTAACCTATGGTTATGAACATTTTCGCCATCATTTTCTTAAGTCTAGATTCCAGACAACCAACAAAACAGTAATTCAGGCCCTGATAATACAGTGTAAATTTCCAGGGGACTGGTAGGTGGTGCTAAAGTGCATAGAGCACTGGGCCTGGAGTCAGGAAGACTCAGCTTCCTGAGTTCAAATTTGGACTCAGACACTTACTAGCTGTAACCCTGGTCAAGTCACCTAGCTCTGTCTCAGTTTCCTCATATGTGAAATGAGCTGGAGAAGGAAATGTCAAGCTACTCCAGTATCTTTGCCAAGAAAACCCCAACTGGGGTCATGAAGAGTCAGGCAAACTGAATGACTAAAGAACAATTCAATTGAAACTACATTTGTTAGTATGTTAAGTCAGCTTCAATGGAGATAGCCAATGGTCTGCTCCAGGGCAATGTCTTTGGTTCTATGCTGTTTCATAATTTTATTAATGTTTTTGATGATATAAATGGCATGTTTATTAAATTTATTTCCAAGACAAATCTCGAAGAGTCAATTAACATATTGTTATGATAGATAGACTCAGGACCCAAAAAGATCTCGAGATGTTATAATGATGGGTTGGATCAAGATATGAAGCTTATGAGAGAGAATGTCAGGTCCTAAACCTGGGTTCCAATGGACTTTACAAGTACAATATGGGAGAAAAGTTTGAAAAAATCTGGGGACTTAGTCGCCTTGAAGTTCAATATGGTCACAGTGGAATGCTGTCTTAGGCTTCACTGAGAGTGCTAGGGTCTGTAATAAGGAAGGTAATGGTCCCACTGCACCCTACTCTGGCCAAACCACATTAGGAATACGGTGTTCATTTTTTTTAGCATTTTAGGAAGTATGTTGACAAATTGGGGCATGTGAAAAAAAGACAGTGAGCAGAATGGTGAGAGGACTGAAAACAATGTCTTCTGAAGATCTCTGTCAAAGGGACTGGGTTTGTATAGTCTGGAAAAGAGAAGGCTGAGGGAGCACATGATAACTATCTTCAAATATCTGGAGGGGAATTAGATTTTGCTTTGCTTAGACCTAGAAGGCAGAATAAAAAGCAATGGAGGAGACACTTATTTAGGTTCAGTGCAAGGAAAAATTCCCTTATGGTTATAGCTGTCCAAAACGTGGAAGAGGGCTAATGAGGGTCTCCTCATTAGGCTTTCATTTGGAGGCTGGAATTCCATTTGGTGGGTGTTTAGAAGGGAGTCTCAGTAGGAGCAGAAGGAGTTTCACAGGCAAGCAAGGGCTGAACTAGACCTCAGAGGTCCCTTTCGTCTCTGAGACTCTATTATTCCACAATCCTATGAGACAATAGGGAAGACTGGAAAAGATGCAGTTAAGGTAGCAGCTATTTCTGACCCTGTGCCAATAGATTCATCACCACCCAAGAACTTTTGGTGTTTTTGGTACCCCAAACCTCAGGAAACTCACAACAAAACTTGGCATTGATGACTTTCCCGGGGAACTACATGTGTGTGCCTACCTTTGCCTGTGTGTTGCACACATACACACACATGTACACACATTGTAGACACTTTCCTAAACCACTTTGAACCCCTAAGATCTGAGAAGGACCTAAAACCTGGATTGATCAGTCAGGAGAGGCACTGTGGCCCACTCTGAGCTTAATCTACCATAATGCTTTGCAATACTCTGGCATAACAGTCGTGCCTTGCTCTCTGAGTGAACTTAAAATGCCCCTTCCTGTGTCAATATATAAGGTCAGATGAAGCTGACTAGAGCATTCTTCTGTTAATGACTACAAAGGACAAGGCACCTTGACCACACACTACTTTGAATAATGGGACTTTTCTCATCTAAATATTTTATGGACACATCTTATGTTATGTCATGTTAATGGTAAAGGAAACACAGATATCCTGGGTTATAATTTCAATTGACACTTTGTTAACTCTCCTATCTTGTTGTATTTACAGTTCATTCAATTAAGAAAATTCCTTTCTCATGCTACGGTTAAACACATATGGAGATCATAAATTTGAGTGACATAGACATCCTGAGTTGGGATTGTTCTAAAATATGTATAAGACTGCTCATCTTTTTATCAGGAAGTCATAATTAAAGCTCTGGCTTCATCTATACATGTATTTTGTTAGCCTTAAGGGAATAAACAATATGAATTTATATACCACCTAGCCTGTTTGCCTCTTTTAGCCTCTTTTAACCAAATTTTCAGATCAACAATACAAACATGAACATACTCACACATGCACACAGAGGAACACAGACAGAGAAACATTCCTAAATACATCAGATCCCCACTCAGGGTCTTAAGGCTCTTCAGTGAAGAGGTCTCAATGTCTCTCTGTCTCCATCCATGACAACCATCTTCATGACAATACAATAAACCTTTCTAACAGGGACCAGCCCAGAGGTTCTTCTTCATATGGGTCTGGATCCCAACTATGTTTTCCATATGATCTTGAGTCTATCACAAGCTCTAATGAACCTCAGTTGTTTTTTTTTAATGAGTATAAAATGAGGTTGGACTATGTAATCCCCAAAGTCTCATCCAAACTCCAAGTCAATAATCTAAGTCAATAATGTCTGTATCTGGATTCTACCTAGAATCCAGAATTTTGGATTCTATCTGTTAACTCGAGCATCTCCAGAGTGGGAGAGAGGCTGGTACTCTCTTCAAAGCTACCGCCCCAGTTGCTTCTAACCAGCTCTGATGCCCTGGCTTCCCTCATGTGGAAGTGATATTCTTTGGGAAGGAAGGACATAGGGAGGACTTACTTGTTACTCTTGATAGGTTTGTTGTTAACGGTTTGCCATTCAGAAGCGCCTGCTTCCCGAGAATATATGTAATAGCCCAGGAGCTCAGAGTCACCTGTCACATGGTCCCAACTCAGGGAGACAGAGGTTTTTGTGTCTCTGAAAACTTGGACTTGAGCCGGAGGGGGAAGAGTAGCTAAAAACAAAATAAAACAAAACCGCAAGATGAGTAAAGGTAGGAAGGGAGAGGAGGGTTCTGGGGCCATGGCAGTGGCAGTGGAGGTGGAGAGCTGGCCTGTCCTCTCCATCCCTGTTCTGAGGCAGGGTGTGCCCTCCTTCCCTCTGCCCAGCAGCAATACCTGGCTGACTCCCGAGGGTGATGGGTTCACTGGGCTCTGAAGGCTCGCTCAGGCCGTACCGGTTTGCTGCTCGTACTCTAAATCGATACGCCTTCCCTTTTTCCAGATCCAGGAGTGCGAATCTTGGGGACTTCACTGGGGTCTCTGAGCTCACTGCCTCCCAGGCATCGCTGCCTACAACTGACTATAAAGTAAGCAGTCAATCTCTGCCTTACTCTCCAGGATGATGGGACAGTGCATAGTAGTATGACAAATATAGAAAAGTACAAAAGTGTTTCTACTGAGTTTGGGAGGTTAACTTCATAGTCAAACATACAGAAAAGAGTCCTGGATTTGATGTATGAAAACAGGGGTTCAAGTCCTAGCTCTGAAACTGTCTAGCTATGTGACTGTGAGCAAGTCACTTAAGCATCTCCAGGACTCAGTTTTCCTTCTCTAAAATGGGGATGATAGTATTTGCACTGTCTCCTTCACAGGGTAGCTATAAGGAAAAAAAATGCTTTTCAACCTTAAAATTCTATAGAAATAGAATTTAACACTATTTCTCAATCACTCTAGCCTAGAAGAGTGGGATCTTGTCTTAGGCTGAGTCTTAGAGGCCAGGGATATGAGAGACTTCTGTTTTCTAAAGGTCTCCTCAGACGAAGACTGGCTACCCTCTTGGATTGCATGGTCCAGCCCTCTATCTTGGTGAGGTGCCCATCAAGAGGGGAACTTCAGGGTTTCCTCACCTTCTCCAGCAGGTAAGTCAGGTCCTCTTTGCCTCGGGGGCATGGCTCATCCCAAGACAGGAGGACATAAGCCTGCCGAGTCTCACTGGCTCGGACATTGGTGGGAGGTGAGGGGATGATCACCATATCTACAAGAAATTCAATGAAAGCATGAGTCAGCTGATGACTGGCTATCTTGAAGTGGGCTCCTCTCTCACTATCTCAAACACATTATTTGGGCCTATTTTGTCCTTTTGGTTTTGGCTGTTTAATTGCGTAGGCTTCAGGGAAGAGGTCATTCAGTGCATTACATAGTTTGGGGGACAGGACATTTTCATATTTTCCAGTGAGAGTATTGGATTAGATGATTTCTAAGCCTTTTCCAGAACTGAATAGTCTATGTTCTGACTACCTCTGACATTCTATGTTCTAAGGTCCTATCTGGTCTAAAATCCCATGTTTTAGAGATCCTTCTAGAGGTCCTTTTCACCTCTAACAGTCTAGCCTCTAAGATTCCCTTCAGTTCTAATATTCTCTATTCTGAGGTTCCTCCCATTTCTGACATTCTGTGTTCTAAGGGCCCTCCCAACTCTGACATCCTGTCTTCTAAGGTCTTATTTAGCTTAAAATTGTATCTTTTAAAGGCCATTGCAAATTTGACATTCTATGCTTTGAGGTCCCTTTTACCATTAACATTCCTCTAAGGTTCCTTCTAAGGTTCTACCTTTATGGTTTCTTCCAATTCTAACATTCTGTGTTCTGAGGTTCCTCCCAGTTTGGACATTCTAGGTTCTTAGGTTCCTTCCAGCAGTAAAATTCAATCTCCCTCAAGAGAATCTATGCTTCTTGAGAGCAGGGACTTCTTTCATTTTTATCTGTCTCCAGTGCCTGACATATAGTAAACACTTAATGGGTGGTCTAGAGGGAGACCCAAGAGCTTGCTTCTTCCTAAGCGAATCTGGTCTGGGATTAAAACCATCTGCAGACAATTGAGAATTGACAAGTATGGATAAGGACAGGAACGATTTTTTGGTCCAGGGGTAATTTAGTTGGTCCAAGGAATTTCTGGGTGAAGAAACTCCCTGTACCAATCCAAGCCAGCTGCTTTTTGGCAAAGTATAGTCTTAGAGAGTGCCTAGGACAGTGAGGGATACTTGTCAGATTACAAAAACAGCAGAGGTCTATCTCTAAGCCAGGTCTTCCTGGCTCAGAGGTACATTCTCTGTCCATCATGCCATACTACCTTTTTCATATTTTCTCCATCTCTGTTCCAGTTACTAGAAATGGAAAAGCTTTCTTCTAGAAATTCCATAAAGTTGTTTGTACCTAGGCTCCTGGGGCCTTGCCCCACCTGGAAATGCTTCTCCATTCTTCATTCTCCCTAAACACTGTCACCTCTCTGGGTGTAGTCAAGACCAAAAGGAAATGTAATCTCCTGCATGCTGGAATTCCTGTGGCCTTTGTCCTAAGAGCTCTTCTGCTGGTAGAATGACAAGAGCCTTAGTATGGGAATGGAAAGATTAAAGTCCTGGCTCTGACACTAGCAAGCTGTGTGACCTTGGGTCAGTCATTTTTACTTCTCTGAGTCTCAGTTTTCTCCTTTACAAAATGGTTACAAATGCTTGTTCTGGTTCTACTCTGTTGTGAAAGTCAAATAGGACAATGTAAGGTTTTGTAACCTGTTAAGTGCTATGTAACTATGAGCCACCACCACACCCATCATCATGACCATCATCACCATCACCATCATTATCACCACCATCATCACCATCATCTCAGTGTGGGGGCATTGGTTTGTACAGAACATGCTAGATTCCCATTTGCCTAGGTCTGGGCCTCATGCTTGCTATGGATGATGTTGGGCCCCACACTTCCTTGGTATCATTCTAGACTATACTTCCCCCTAAGGATAGTATTAAAATCTCATGTTCTCTGCCATGGCTTGATGTTACCTTCAGTATCAGCTTTGTTGACTGCAATATTCCTCCCAAGATCAAAAGGAATCACTAGAACAGAGAATGGATTTGCATTAGGGGTGTGTGATTGTCTGTGATGGAAGTCAAGGCCATTAGTTCTGCTAAAGCTGATTTCATTTGCTCTTTATGGGCCTCAGATCTCCTCTGTAAAATGAAGGGGTTGGAGTAGATACTGGTTAAGGCTCCACCATCCCTAGCTCTGACATCCTGTGTTCTAAGTCTCCTCCCAGCTCTGACATCCTGTGTTCTAAGGTCTCTCCCAGCTCTGATACCCTGTGTTCTAAGGGCCCTCCCAGCTCTGACATCCTGTGTTCTAAGACCCATCCCAGGTCTGACATCCTGTGTTCTAAGGCCCCTCCCAGCTCTGACATCCTGTGTTCTAAGGGCTCTCCCAGCTCTGACATTCTGTGTTCTAAGGGCCCTCTCCTCCCCTAGCTCTGACATTCTGTGTTCTAAGGGCCCTCCCAGCTCTGTGTAGTCTAACATTTTAGGATTTAGAAAGGGGCTCTTAGGATAGGAAACAGGATAAGTGGAATACTCACATTGGAAGTTGGTTGGCAAACTCACCCACTCTGAGAACGTTCTGTGCCTACAGCAGCCTCTTTTCAATAGCTCTTCTTTTATTAGTCACTTACTCAAATGCTACTTGTCTCACTGTTTCAAGGAGGTGTGTGTATGTGTATGTTGTACCTCCAATGAGAATGGGGAGCCCGTGCAGGAGGGGACTATGAAGGACTATGAATTCCCCTTTAGATAGGGAGTTCCTCTGGAATTGCTGTACCTACCTGTCTTCCTCTCGGCTTCCCTGGGGTCTTGCATGGTGACCAACTCTGTGGCCTTGGAAGGGAGGCTGGTGCCTGCTTTGTTGATGGCTCTCACCCGAAAGCGGTAACTCTGGCCTTCAATGAGTCCTCGAACAGGGCACCGGCAGGTTCCTCCAGGGGCCTCATGGCAGATCTCCCACACCCCAGACTCTCCCTGGCACCTATTATCAGAGATAACTCAAGTTCTAGGTTCTCCAACATAAGCACTGTGCCCCAACCTGAAAAAGCAAGTCCCATCTTTTATATAACCAGAGCCTTTATATATAACACTGACAATGCGTGTCCCTCCCTGGAAATCCAGGCCCTTTTTCTCTCATCTCCCCAGTAATCAAGGCCCCTCTTACCCTTCAAACCGTGGATTAAATCTTACCTCCTCCAAAAAACTCCTCCCTTTATCAGCATCCCTGTCTACACTTCTGCTCTCAGTTTGCCCTAAGATACATCTTAATCTGAATTTGCTGCTTTGCTCTTTTGTAAGCCAGACCCCATTTCTCTTGCCCTTGCTCCCTACTGTCAGGTTCTAGAGTGAATACAGCAGGACAGGTTCCCCCATCCTGTGATCTCCAGGGACCCTTAAGGGGCTCTTTCCGCCTTGTCCTCTGACTTTATCCTATTCTGCCTTTGTAGCAAACTAGCCTTTTTGTAAAGACCTGAGAGTTAGGGAAGTAATTTTCCTTTTCTGAGTCTTAGTTTTCCCATCAGTAAAATGAGGGGTCAGTAGTCAAAATGATCCCTGAAGTCCCCTCTGACATTCTGTGCTCTAAGGTCTCCAGCTTCTACACTTAGTGTTTGTTCTAAGGTCCCTCCCAGATCTGATATACTGTTTTAAGGTTTATCCAGCTCTGACATTTAATGTTCCAAGATCATTTCTAGGTCTGACATTCAGAGTTCTAAGGGCTCTTCAAACTCAGACATCCTGGATTCTAAGATCCCTCCTTCCAGCTCTGACATTTTCTATCCTAAGGTCCTTCCCAGTGTCTACATTCTTTGTTCTAAGGTCCTTCCTAGGTCTGGTATTCTGTGTTCTAAGGTTTTTTCAAGCTCTGACATTCTTTGTTCCAAAGTCCCTTCCAGCCCTGACAGCTTATGTTCTAAAGTTCCTCCTACACCTGGCATTCTGTGTTCTAAAAGTCTTTTTCAGTGCTGTCATTCTGAGTCCTCTTCCAGCAGGGACTGTGTCCTCTGTTTCCTATGTTCCTCCACAGTACAGAAGAGACAATTCTTCCTATGTATAAGGTAGGCTCTTACTTCTGGTCATTGGCCCTCTCTGCAGCACCCACCTCTCAATGGTATAGCCAATAATGGGGTTGCCCCGGGTGTCACTGGGTGGGACCCAAGTCAGAATCAGACAATCTCTATTCACATCATGGCATTGGACGTTCAATGGGGATCCTGGAGCTCCGGCTTTCTCTGCAGGGGCATCTGAAACAGAATGCTCTTCAGACCGGCTTTCATTTTACAGCACATCTCTAATCCCCTGTATCATTTCTCCATCCTTTACCCTCACCTCCACCATCATCCCCTCCATTGTCCAGATCATTGGTGCTTTAGGAGAAGGGCCTGGGAGGGTGGGGCAGTGATGTTTGTGACAAGGCTAGAGTCTATACCACCTTGATCCTTGGGCCATCCCCAGTTCCTATCCTGTCTGGGATTCTTGGTGCCAAACATGTCAGACCTGCTCCCTCCCCCAGGCCAGGGCCTCCACTGCTTCTTTCCTCTGTCCCCAGAGCTCACCTCTCACAAACACGTAGGCACTCTGCTCCTTGGAGCCAAAGGGAGAGGGCACTCGGATTGTGTACAGTCCTTCGTCCTCTTTATAAGAACAGGACACTCTCACAGAGGCCTGGCGGTCCAAGTATTGAAGCTGGCGCCTCTTGGAGATCTGTAGCAGCATCCCTAAATCAATCAGAGAGCATTTAGTCAGCACTTTCCACTTGCCAGCCACTAAGCTAGCTGCTGGAGACACAGGAGCAAAAAGGGAAAACTAAATAAATCTCTGCCCTCGAGGAACTTACATTCAAATGAGGGAGATATTGTGCACATATAATTTCTATAGAATAAATTTTTATAGAAACTTGAACATTTTTTTAGGGGGTGGAGTGGGGAGGAAGATCTAGAGAGACCTTCTACCAAGGGTAGTATTTGAGCTGAATGTTTAAGGAAACAAGCAGTCGAAAGCAGAAGTGAAGAGTTAGTGCATTCCAGGCATGGAGGACAGTGGGGGAAGATGAAGTGCCGAGTGTGGAGCAACGGAAAGGCCAATCTGACTGGACCACAGAGAGTGAAGGGAAGGTGACGTGTAACAAGGCTGGAAAAGTAGATTTAGGGGCAGGTTGTGAAGATGAGGAGTGTCTATGTGAAGGAAAGGATGGTCCTGCCTTTGGGAGGGGGAAAGAGAGTGTCTCTGTCTAGCATGAGCAGGAACCTTGTACCTGTCAAAGAAAAATATGGAAGCAAAAATACCAAAATATACATTATTGAAAGTAAGGCATAAGGTTTACCAAAAATTTACTAGGAATCTACATGTAAAAGCCGCTGTCTATTGATACAAACAAAAAAGCCTACACACCAGAGCAAGCCTGCACACACTGCAAGACACCAGAAGAGAATGCCATTTTTTAATGACAGGACAAAAATGAAGTTTGTGTTCATAAGACTCCTACTGTGTGCATATTTGTGATATCCTTTGCTCATCCTATAAGTGGGAAGAGAAGGGGAATAAGCATTTATATAGCATGTATTATGTGTCAGACTCTGTGCTAAGTGCTTTTACAAATATTTCATTTGATCCTTACCATGACCCTAAGTGGTAGGTGCTATTATTATCCCCATTTTACAGTTGAGGAAACTGAGGCAAACAGGTTAAGTAGCTTGTCCAGGGTCACACAACTAGTAGGTGAGTGAGGCCAAATTTGAACGAGGTCTTCCTGATTCCAAGCACTGCACTCTATCTACTATGTGACCAGCTAGCTGTAATCATTGAAGTGGTAACATACTATTATGGTTTAATATCACAAACTATATCTTTGGCTTGTTCCCCCCCTTCCATTTGTGACCAACACACTGTTCTGGATTTGTTACTTTAAGGCAAGTTTCATTCCTCAATGTGAGATAATTTCTAGAACTTTCTATAACATTCTGGAAAGATTTCCACTAGCATATGTCAGACCTAGACTTCTTGAGGCCACTTTACCTCCTCTTTATCAGATGGCTGTGATTCAAATTGCATTGGATTTAACTGATAAAAATATTGTTTCTAGGAGATCTGATCACTGAACACAGCTCATTTTACTTGTTTCAACAGAATGGTGCCCAAATAGGGTCATGAAGAGTCAGACAAGATTGAACAGCAACAGCAAATTTCCAAATGTTTTTTCACACCAGTGTGAATTCTGTTTTCTCCGAATGAATTGAGATTATACATCTTGATGTTGACCATGAGTGATTTATCTTTTCCAGTCTGGGATTGAGTATCTATCCAGGGGTAGGCAACCTGCAGCCTTGAGGCCACATGTGGCCTTCCAGGTCCCTGGGTGTGGCTTTTTGACTGAGTCCAAGTGTTACAGAACAAATCTTTTTTATTAAGGGTATTTGTTCTGTGAGGTTTGGATTCAGTCAAAGGGTTGAACTTGAGAACCCTTCCTTTCTTCCTTTCCCTTTCCTTCCTTCCTTCCTTCCTTCCTTCCTTCCTTCCTTCCTTCCTTCCTTCCTTCCTTCCTTCCTTCCTTCCTTCCTTCCTTCTTTCCTTCCTTCCTTCCTTCTTTTCTTCCTTTTTCTTCCTTCCTTTTTTCTTTCCTTCCTTCCTTCCTTTTTTCTTCCTTCCTTCTTTTCTTCCTTCCTTTTTTCCTTCCTTCCTTCCTTCCTTCCTTCCTTCCTTCCTTCCTTCCTTCCTTCCTTCCTTCCTTCCTTCCTTCCTCCCTTCCTCCTTCCCCCTCTCTTTCTTTCTTTCTTTCTTTTTTCTTTCCTTACCTCTGTCTTCCACAAAATTATTAATATATAAATTAACTTATATTATATTGTTTACCAACTCAGAGAGGGTGAAGGGGGTTGAAGAAGGGATAGAATTTGGAATTTAAAACTTTTAAAAATTGTTAAAAGTTGTTTCCAAATGCAATTGGAAAAAATAAAATATCATTTTAAAAAAGATAGGAGACTATATTTTGCCACTTTATAAACTTCTAAGATAAACTAAAAGATAAATACTTCAAAACAAAATTTACTATATATTAAGTTTAATAACAATAATATCCAGGATTTAAAATAGCATTATTGTAACCTCAATTGCTAAAATAAATCAATACTATAGGGCGGCTAGGTGGCACAGTGAGTAAAGTGCCAGCCTTGGAGTCAGGAGGATCTGAGTTGGTTCCAGCCTCAGACACTTAACACCCACACAAAAAAACTAGCCATGTAACCTTGGGCAAGTTACTTAACCCCAATTGCCCTCCAAAAGGCAAAAAAAAAAAAAACCAACAAAAACAAAATACTAAATATATCAATACCAAGAAAAACAGCAACAGTAACAGTTGGAGAAGTGGAATTTTGAAAAATGTTGCCCTGCTCTTTTAAGCAATCTGTCCAGGTGTTCTGAAATGGACACTTCTGAAATAATTTCTACTGCCTTCTCTTCACCTTTACCTGTACCATCCTATATAGAATGTGACTACTTCAGTCTCATCTCCCTGCCCTGGTGTGGAAATGTTACCTTTTCTTGACAAAATTTGGAAAATAAAACAAAGCAAAAACAAAAACAAAAATAAAAAACATCAACAGAACAAAAAGCTCTTGGCTTAGATGAAGGAAGGAAGAAAGACTTTCCCCAGGCTACTAAGAGCATAGCTTAGCTGTTTCAGAATTGTTCCAACTGTGAAGTATTAAGGATTTGATTAAAAAAGGAAAAAGAGGGGTTTAATAGGTAAGAGAGTCTTCTGAGGAAAGTTGTATGATCTGGTTTGTATCCCGGGAAAGAAAGAAAACTTTGCGCAAAGTCTGTATTTTACGTGGAAACAAAATACAAGTTTGTTTCTTCATGTTTTTTTTTTTTTAATGGCCTGCCAGTTTTAAGGGAGACCAAAGAGGTCTGAGACAGTCCAGATTTTCTTGCTCCCTCAGAACCGGTACTGACTATATTTTACAGCCAGGGCTTGAAGGGAGTTCTGAACTCAACAAACTCTGCCTTTCTGATATTGAGAACGTATGGTACTAGCCAAAAGAAGGTGAAGAATGTCAGAATGCAATACTCATAAGGTAGGGTGCAAGTGTTTGAATTTCATTGCTTAGATGTGATTTTTCCCACAACAGGTGAGGCATTTTTAGGACTCTGTCTGGAGCAGAAACACTGGAGTATGTAATTCATCACTAGAAATTGTTTAGAGTAATTTCATCATGTGAATAGCACATTGATTGTATTAATCCTCATTTTAGTTTAATGATTACTTGTATATTACTTTAATGATTTACCTTTGAATTGGGATTTTGAAAAGTGTAACCAAGATATATTTTATCTCTGAAAATTTTTGTTCTTACCAAATTCATATAGACATACGCACAACATAGATGTCCTTCACATTTATATATTTGTGTGTATACCATAATTTCCTGACATCCATGAAAATTACATGTATGTTCTGGACAAAGATTTTGAAAGTTGTGACTTTAAATTTTTAGGTCATGATTTCAAAAGGAGAAGGCAAGTGGTCATGAGCTGATAATAATAAATTAGACTAAATCTATGTGTCCCCAATATAGACATTTAGAAAGTTATAATGGTAAAAGTTATCATCTGGAAAAATAAGTTTCAGAAAATAAAATTATGATGGAATTATTTCCTCAAACAATACAATTGTATATATTTGGAAATGTGTTGCCTTTTCTAAGAAGTTGTCTAAATATTAAAATATGTATATTTTGATATATCAGTTTCATCTAGCTCTGATAAAAATGCAAGAACTATTTAAAAATTTAAATCTTTAAAAATATTTTTCTAATTTTGAGGAACAATTTCTGTAAAAATAGAAAGTATTTTATGATGTGAAGCCTGAAACTAATTGAAATGCGAAATCATATGTGTGTGTATATAATTTGTGCATATTTGAGTCTGAATATTTACTGGTCCTCTACATGATGATAAAGAAAATTGTCTTTTACTTAATTGTGGTTGAAAGACTACATAGATGTTATAAGTAGGCCTATGAATAATATATGAATATAGTTGAATATATGTCCCTAATATGAATCTAACTATAAGTTGGACATGGAATATTTTTAAAAAATTTTAAAGAATGACTTTGTATCAACAGAATGGACCTAAAGATGGATATTTAACAATTTTCATGTGTCATTCTATATATGTAGTACAATGCAATTCTTGTTCATATTGATGTTAATTTAAAAGATAATTCAGTCAGTCATTTTTTCAGTTATATCCTCCTCTCTGTGACCCCATTTGGGGTTTTCTTAGCAAAGATACTGGAGTGATTTCCCATTCCATCATTCAGTTCATTTTACAGATGAGGAAACTGAGGCAGAGTGAAGTGACTTGCTCAGGGTCATGCAGCTAGTAAGTGTCTGAGGCCAGATTATGAACCTCCAAAAATGAGTCTTCCTGACTCCAGGCCCAGCATTCAATGCACTTTGCCACCTAGCCTTCCAAAGGATAATTACCCTTACTTTAATTATAAGCACTGGAACTAGGGTAAAATCTCTTTTGATTTCAAATTTTACTAATCTAATGCCTATAATTTTATTTTAATCCTGAAAAAAGAAGAGGTCATTAGGCTGACAAATCACCAGACCTGTAAGTAAGAAGAAAATGTTTTCAGGCTTCATGTGGCATATTACAGAGAAGTTTGGAAAGCACTTCTAGGTAGATATTCTGAGTTGCTATCATACATTTTAAATGATGTCAAATTTCAATACATAAATTGGCAACCTAATTTCTCAGATCTTTGCCCAGAATCCAACAGGACTGAGAAAATTTTGTTCAGGAATACTGGGTAGGGGTCACTTTATAACTTTTAGACTTAGACCTGATAAAATAATGTCAGTTTTCTTTTATATAGTACAGTGTCCCAAAAGTCTTATACTTTAATAGCTTAAGCTGTAACCTTTAATAAATTTAGACTAAGGCTGTTGGGACACCCTCTACACATCTTTATTATAGAATCAATTGAGAGAACATATGTAAAGTGCTTTGCAAACCTTAAAGCAATATATAATGGTTATGATTATTATTAATGCCTAAATACATTATATGTTGAGTTATACTGTGTCCTTAAATTCACTGTGATCAGAACACAGGGGCAGAATAATATTCTCATAAAAAGTCACACATTTCCTAACTGTTGTATGTGCCAAAGAATGTAATATCCCTATGCTCAAAGAGATTAATGTGGGATCCCTGTCTTAGCAAAAGAAGCCTTAGTCCCTAAAGTGGCTCAGAGGAGCCTAAGGCAGGGGTAGAGAACCTGCTCCTTGAGGCCACATGTGGTCCTCTAGGTCCTCAAGTGTGGTCCTTGACTGAGTCCAAGTTTTACAGAACAAATCCTTTTATTCATTATTAAGGGGATTTGTTCTGTGAAGTTTGGATTTAGTCAAAGGACCACACTTGAGGAAGTGTCCTGGAGGTCACAGGTTCCCCACCCCTAGTCTGTCCTGATTCCAGAACCCCTTTGTCCCATCCTCCCCTCGAACTTTCATTAGCTCTTGTTAACTCCTCTGAAATAGCCCATGTGAATAAAGGATGAAAAAATAAAGGTCATCTGATCTTTAAAAGAGTTAAAGAACATTAGTTTGATTCAGATTTCTTCCTGTGACCACTCCCACTCCCAAAGAGCCTTGTATAGAGTTGGGTACTTATTTAAAATTTGTCCAAGGTCCTTGGTTCAATCCGTGTGGGTACCCTCTCCGCCTATCTTCATGACTTGATACAGCTATAAGATATTCATCCTTTGGTGGCCTACCTTCTGGTGATGAATCTTTCTACTCTTAGCTCGTCCTTAAATGTCAGACCTAGTCTGTCCCCAGACCATTCCAGTTAGGTAGGACCTGCCTAGGACAGCTGGGTGGCACAGTGGATAGAGTGCCAAGTCCAGAGTCAAGAAGACTCATCTTCCTGAGCTGAAATCTGACCTCAGATACTTCCTAGCTGGGTAATCCTGGGCAAGACACTTAATCCTGTTTGCCTCAGTTTCCTCACCTATAAAATGAGCTGGAGAAGGAAATGGTAAATCACTCCAATATCTTTGCCAAGAAAACCCCAATGGGGTCACAAGAGTCACGATGGGGTCACATGACTGAAGTGGCCAAATAACAACAAAGGACCTGCCAGTGTATGCTGTATACAGTGTGTGTATCATTGGTAGTCTTTGAGAGCTCAGGGTCTCCCAAAAACATGAGGAGGCCCTGAAGGAAAGCTTGAGAGAAGGCTGGGCATATCATCAAGGTTTGTTGTTCCTAGCAGGCTTTTTTTTTGGTTTTTTTTTTGGAGGGCAACTGGGGTTAAGTGACTCGCCCAAGGTCACATGGCTAGTAAGTGTGTCAAGTGTCTGAGACTGTATTTGAACTTAGGTCCTCCTGACTCCAGGGCCGGTGCTCTATTTACTGTACTACCTAGCCTCTCCTAGCAGGTATTTTTTAAGATAATAATCACATCTGTCTCTCCAATGCTGAACCCAGAGCTCATTTATCAAACCCTGATAAATGTTTGATGAATTGGAAATACTGCCTCAGGAGGGGGGCTGTATGTGAGAACAGTGTGTGGTTATGGCCATGGGGGAAGTACAGGCAGGGAGGAGGCAGGGGGGCCAGGGGCTACTCTGGGACTTCATCAAGGTGAGTGAGGACCTCTGTGATGAAAGATTTTTTCATGTGATTCCAGTCCTAGGGGATGGGCTCAGTGAGTAGACAGGAGAATCAGTGACTGGGGTGGGGGCTTAGTGAGAATGTGGTCAGAAGACCACAGTGAGGAGGCCAGAGGCTTAGTGAGGGATCATGGGATTGGAGATTTTAGAGCTGAAAGGGGCCTTAGAGGTTGTGGAGCGCAATGCCCTCATTTTCCAAACAGTAATAGCTAGCATTTATATAACCTTTAAGGTTTATGAAGTGCTTTACAAACCTTTTCTTATTTCATCCTTACAATAATCCTGTGAGGTAGGTGCTGTTATTATCCCCATTTCACAGATGAGAAAATTGAGGTTGAGAGAGATTATATGATTTGCTCATAGCATTAAGTAACCTGTCACACACCTCAAAAGTATTTGAGGCAGGATTTGAACTTCCTGCCTCTAAGTCCTGCCCAGGAAGTGGATAGGTTCTGGGTGAGGGGGCAGGAATTCAGTGAGGGCACAGGGATTCGCTGAAGCAGCTAGGAGCGTAGGGGGTGGTGTCAGGGTTCAGTGAGGGTATGGGAGTTCGATGAGTGAAGTGGGGATTTAGCACATAATGGGTAGTTACTATTGGCTACCCATTCATTGATTGACTGATTGAGTGATTGGGGGGGCCCAAAGAGGATGGAAGACTCAGGGAGGGAGGGAGGGGCTCAGTAAAGGGATGAGAGTCCCTTGAGGGAGGGAGAAGGGGCTCAGTGACAGGCTGAGGAGTTCAATGAGGAGATGTCAGCCAATTAAAGGGGTGGGGCCTCCATGAGAGGGCCAAGGGTTCAGGCAGGGGATGGGACTCCATGAGAATTGAGACAGATGGAGGCTGGTGACGGGTTAGAAGCTCAGGAGAAGGCTGGAGGCTCATGAATCCAATCTGCTTCTTGCCTGTCTCCCCCTCTGTGGTCATTACTATTCTCTATCTGCCTAGACTCTCCTCCCAATCCCTGATCTTCACCTCTCTGCACTAACCCCTTTACAACCCAGCCTGTATTCCTTAGCTCAGCATCCAGTGTCCTGGCTGCCCTCTGTTCCTGAAAATATCCCAGGCCTTGTTTTCACAGCTGCTTCTGGGGGCTCCTTGGGGACTATTCCCCACCCCCTAAAAGACAGGTGCTGGCTTTCTGGGCTCAAGAGCTTGGAGCAGGGTAGTGAATGACCCTTCTCCTTGTCCTTGGGGCTTCAGCATAGGCTGGGGGAGAAGAGTGTCCAAAGGAGGGAGGCACTTATGCCTCTTTTGGTCCACGCTGCTTTGCTGGGGCTCTGTTAGGGAAGGTAGTTAGTACTCATGATTAGTGCCCTCTCCAAAGCAGCTCTGGGCTCCCAAGACAGGGCTGAAGGCTTGTCTCAGTTGTTTGAGTTGGCAAACTGAGTCTGGGACCCTGAAATGACCAGGCCCGAGGTCACATTGGTGAGCTGAGAACAGGATTCAAGGAAGTCAGCAAATGCTGCCCTGGCCACCTTTCCCCCAATTCCTGTGACTAAAATCCTTTACAGTAGATGGAGAGGGGGCAGCAGTAGTGTTGTGGAAAGAATGTGGAGCCTACGGTCATACTGTCACTGAATCATCCTCTAGAGCCCAAAGGGCCTAGAGGTCAGCTTGGTCAATCGCTCATTTTATAGATGAGGAAACTGAGGCTCAGAGAGGTAAAGCAGCTTGCTTAAGGGCCCATGCCCCAGAGCTCAGATCTGAACCCAGTCCATCATTCTTCCCACTGCACCACACTGCAGGAAGACCTTTGATACCATGGCTGTGGCCATTAGCTCAGCAACAACCTCCCCTAGCCTTACATTCTTCATCCATAGCATGGGGATGCTAGTAATTATAGCACAGATTTCACAAGGTTTTTGAGAGAGGATTGAATGAACTAATAGACGTAAAGTTCTTTGCACACTTTAGCTATAATTCTCAAGTCTGGCCTCAGGAAGCATTCCATGATTGGCCCCTCTGCTCCTTAACTCGTGTAATTGCTTGGTTTATATTGGACTCACAGAACTCGGGAAGTCTCCTTCATCAGACTGGAGCTCCCTGAGGGCAGGGGCTTTCTTCCTCCCATTGTATTGGAAGCCCCCTGAAGAAAGGGATTGCATACCCCCCCCAAGACTAGGGGGGTATCCCCTGGAGCCACCCCCAGACCCTGCCCTCAAGGGGTAGAAAGCATTCCTGCAGCTGGTGAGTTGGAACTGAAGAGATGGGCTCAGGCTGAAGGGAAGTACAGGGGACTGTGCTAAGTACATACCATCTCTGAACCACTGGATGGTTGTCTGGCCATCAGGCACATCTTGACTGAAAGTACAGGCCAAGATGAAGGGCTCCTTCTCCCTGGCAAAAACAGGCTGCAACACAGATTCGAACTCAACGTCTGGGCCCAGCAGAAATCCTGTGGAGAGAACATGTAGCCTTAGGCCTGCCCCAGAGGATGGATCAGAGCAGGGTCCAGGCTATTACAGGGGAATCTAAAGTGCCCTTGTCCAGGCCACTGATAATTCAAACGTCAATTTTCTAAGCATGTTGTCCTATCTTCCCCACCCCAGGAGATTGTAATCATTTCATTGGAAATTTTCTACAGACAAACTGAAAGACTGTAAACTTTGTAAGGGTAGGCATGATAGTGCTTTTATTTTTGTGTTTCCAGATGTGAGCACAGGGACTGGCATTAGCAGATGCTTGGGCAAACATATGAAGAATTGTTGAATTGAATCTGACACTTTGTAAGAGGTAATTTATCACCACCAAGCTCTCCGTTGGTTTGTTTGAGCAGCCCTGAAGCATGCTGGGTATCAGTGAGAAGTCGGTCTATAAGACTTCTATCAGCTGAGTTACAAATAGATGAGAAAGCACATTGAATTCTAATTGGAGGCAGCTAAATGGGAAATCCAGGACCTTAAGACAAAGGTATCCATAACTATGTTTTGCTGCCTCTTCCCTATTCCCATCCTCTTCCCCCCCACCCCAGTTCCTTACTTTTAAATATCTCTGAATCGAAGCCAGCCTCTTTTCCCAGATATTCTGCAAAATCAAGAAAGATGATCAGGGCTCTGAGTAGACTACAGCCTCATATTTCTATGGGGTCAGGAACTAGGGTTGGGAATCAGGACCCTTAGCTGCTCAAGCTTCTAGCCACGACATAGGACAGCAGGGAGAGAACAGAAGAAGCCTTTGGACAGTGTGAGGAAATAGTCTCTTAGCCAAGGACACCCACCCTGGAGCCAGGTTGATGACAGGAGCAGATCCATCATCTAGAGGGATTGCTTTTTCCATTTAGTTGACTGGAGGTGAATGTTCCACTGAGGGCATTTAAGTGCTCAGCTGTGGCTACTTCTTCTGAGGGGGTGGGGCCGGGAGGGAAGGATTTTAAAACATAAAGGTCTGAGGTATGAGGGACCTTTGGATATAGAATGTCAGAGCTAGAAGGGTCCTTAGAATATAGAATGCCAGATGTGAGAGTGAACTTAGAACATAGAATGTCAAATCTGGGAGGAGCCTTAGAATATAGAATGTCAGAGCTGGAAGGGATCCTGGGATCACCTAATCCATATTCCTCATTTTATCAATGGAGAAGCTGAGGTCCAGAGAGGTCAGTTAGTTGCCCAAGGACATACAGTGAGTTAGTATGAACTCACACCTTCTGAATTCTACCAAGTTCAATGCTTTTAAAGAACTATTCTAGAGTCCCTTCCTTCCCTCCTCTCCTTCCCTCTTTCCTCCCTCCCTCCCTTCCTTCCTTCCTCCCTTCCTCCCTTCCTTCCTTCCTTCCTTCCTTCCTTCCTTCCTTCCTTCCTTCCTTGGCAATTGAGGTTAAATGATTTGCCCAGGGTCACACAACAAGTGTCTGAGGCCAGATTTGAATTCAGGTCATCCTGACTCCAGGGCTGATGCTCTATCCATTGGGCCACCTAGCTGCCCCTGTCTTTCTCTAGCCTTGAGGTGAGTCTATAAGTGAGCCTACCTCTCTAACAGACTTTTCCAGGGACTGTCATGAGTCCATAAAGCAGGGAGGGCCTTTGATAGTCAATTAATCCATCCCCTTGCCACCAAATCCATTCTGCCTGAGGGAACTCAGAGGAAGGCACACTGGATTACTAATCTGAGGACTATAACTCAGATTGTGACCCTGCTGTTTATTACCAGTGTGACCTTTACCTCTCTGGGTCTTAGTTTTCTCATCTGTAAAATGAGGGGGCTAGACTTGATCTCTAAGGCTACTTCCAGCTTTAAATCCTGTGGTCTATTTGTAGGTGGTACAGTGGATAGAGTACCTGGCCTGGAGTCAGGAAGACCTGAATTCAAATCCAGTTTCAGATACTTACTAGCTGTGTGACTCTGGGCAAGTCACCTAACCCCTATTTGCCTCAGTTCCTCATCCGTAAAATGGGGACACATTGGAAAAGGAAAGGGCAAACCATTTCAATATCTTTGCCAAGAAAACCTCAAATGGAGTCATGAAGAGATGGGCATGACTCAACAACAACAACACACTGTGGTTTACACACCCAGAGAAGGAAGTTCTGTGCCCATCCAGACCCATTCCTGTGCATGCATTATAAAGGGAGTTCTTCTTCATATCTGGTCACAGGCCCATTTCCACATCTGGCTATGGACAGGCAGACACCACGAGGGTCTCAACTAGCATGAGACCAATGGGGGAAGGACTTACTCCGAACAAGGACTTTTGCGAAAGAGGAGGCTTGGCCATAGGCATTCTTCACCTTGACGGTGTAAGTGGCTGAATCCTCTACTGTACATCTAGAAAGGAGGAAAAACTGAGGGGGATGGCAATCAGTGCATGGGGTCTCAGTTGCAGCCCTTTGGTTTTGTTTCTAAAATGGGTTCAATGGAAACTCACCACTCCCATCCTTCATTCTGGGCCTGGATTTTGGATGAATTAGAATATCACAGATTCTTTGATCTGGGGCAAGCCTTTGAGATCATCTTGACCCAACCCCTCATTTTGCAAATGAGGAAGGTTAGGCCAAGAGAGACATGTGACTTACCACTGGGATCCAGTCCCCTATGACATCTTACCCCACCCTACCCCAAATACCGGCTCCTTGAATTCCACCAATATGCATGTCTTGCTTCCTTCATAGGAAGATCGACTCCTTCTTGAAAAAACCTTTCCTGATCAATCCCACTAGGCACCAAACATTCTTCCAGATTGGAGACTGTATCTCCTTATTCTTTGTATTCAGCAGAGCTTATAACTAGCATTTTCTTATGCTAGTCAAGCATCCTTGGGGGAGGAAAAGGGAAGATATACCAAGAGATGGAACAGAGGAGAACTCACCTGGGGTGCTTGTTTTTGGGGATGAAGCCTGTTCCAGGACATCATGAGGCCAATGCTGGGGAAACCATTATTTGGGGCATAGGCTAGGCTAGAAAGGAGCTCACTTAGGGGGAGAAGGAATATATTCTCAGAAGACCAGGTTTCTGAGGTTTCTACAATTTCTGTGGTTGAAGGACTGCAAGTGACCTTTAAATTTCAGTATCTAGGGACAAAGTTCCAATTGCCTCATCCTTTGTTCTTTCATCACCTTGTTACCTGTCAGTGGTACCTCTCATTTGAAGAAACTGTTTCCATAGAAACAACATTACAATTATTCCTCCCTATAATAGATAATTGGTAAAAACAACTTCAGGTACAATGTATTCAATTCTATGGTTTAGATGCAATAATTTAGATACAATGTATTTATGACAGTGAGACCACCTTAAGTGGCGCTCTCTTGATACATGTTTGTTCTCTTCTCAGTCCAGAATTATCCTGTAAGCAAGAGCCTTATTTTTGGTTCTTTCACTCAGTGTCTAGCCTGGGATACCCTGATCTGAATGAATTTTCTAAGAGCAGGCTAAGAAGAGGATTTGAAAGAAAGCTCTTGGTTTTAAAGTCCAAAGTCCCTGGAGAGATAGGCAGAAAAGATATATCACCTTCTGATCTCCAAGGTGAGCAACCCAAAACGATTCTTCATGATGTACTTCCCAGCAGGGAAGAGGCGAGGATCAATCCTAACATCATTTTTGTACCTGTGGAAACAAGACCATTTGACAGTGAGGGTGGAAGGGGTAGGGGGAGACATTTGGAGAGGTCCCAGGGTAGTATAATGGAAACAGTAGTAGATTTGAAGTCAAAAGACCTTGGCTGGACGCCCATACTGACATTTACTGCTTGTATGACCTTGGACAATTCACTTAACTATGTTAAGCCTCAGTTTCCTCATCTGTAAAATGGAGATAATAATACTAGCATTCCTTGGCTTTGGGGCTGTTGTGAGGAAAGTACATTGTAAACCTTAATGCCTTTAGAAATGTGTGTTACTATTACTAGGGAGTGGAGAACTGATCCTTTCCCAAACTGGTCAGGTCTACCTAATCCCAGATCAGGACATTGGGAAGAAAGCCAATGGATGTATTGGGCTGCTGATCAGAACTGGAATTAGGTGGTGACCAAAGGGTATTATTTCAGGTGGTAAAATTTAGAGGGTGCCACTTTTTTTTTTTTTTACTAGCGGGTGCTACAGATAATTTAGCTCCAGGCACCAGATACATAAATATCCAGACCACCAAAGTCTGCCAGTTCTGTTTCTCAAAACAACTTGGGGATTGGGCTTTCTCCTTCACCCTTCTTCTACTGTTCTTAACCCCCTTCAAGTTCTAGCAGTTCTTTTTTTTTGTGGCGGGAAAAAAAATGGAGACTAAGAGAATGTCCATCATTTGAAGAATGACAGGATAAATGGTGGTTTATGAATGGAATACTGTTTTGCTGGAGCAGCAGCTAAGTGGAGCCATAGTGCACAGAGCTCTGTGCCTGTCATCAGGAATATCTGATTAAATAGTCCCTGACAATAACTGTGTGACCTTGGGCAAGTCACTTCACCCTGTTTGCCTCAGTTTCTTCCTCATCTATAAAATGAGCTGCAGAAGGAAATGACAAACCGCTCTGCCAAGAAAACCCCAAATGGAGTAGCAAAAAATTCAGACATTACTGAAAAACTACTGAACCCCCCCCCAAATTGTGCTGGAAGAAATGGGGAAATAGATCATTTCAAAGAGAAGTGCAGAGACTTATGTGAACTGAGAATAATTTATCCTAAAACATCAATATTATAAAAATGATCAGTTTTGAGGACTTTTATAAACTGATGACAGAAATGAGCAGAACCAGGAGGAACAAGGACAAGATTTCTTAAAACCATGAGAACTCTGGTCAACTCAAAACCATCAAGGCTTCCCCAGGATGGATCATGAAATATTCTTTCCATTAAAAAGAGATGATAGATTTAGGGTTCAGAATGATGCACATGTTTTTGTATACAGCTATTCGGGTAGTTCATTTTGCTTGGTGGTTCAAATTTCTCACGAGGAATTTTTCTTTTCTTTTCTTTTTTAAAATGAGGGGGATAGGAAAGGGAGAAATAGACTTAGACTAATTTTAAAAATTAGAGATATGGGGTAGGTGTTATAGATGTGAATAATTTGTTGGTACTTTATGATTAGTTTTTAGGATTAACTGCTTTACTTTTTTATAAGAGACCTCTCTAGAAGTGGGAGTAATCCATAAATATTAGCAATACTTTAAAAAAAAGGGAGCATTTTTTACATTTTTCAAATAAAGTAAGTACCACATTTCAAAAACACATTTCTCTTCACTTGGAAATCCCATAGCAAGATCTCACTAATCCTCAGTTACAAGTGAGATTCTTGCCTAAATTGCAGGTAACCTTCTTACAGAATCTGTTCCAAAGTTTACATTTAATTTCTTGGCTTATTTTGCAAGGGAACTGGGAAAGTATCTAACATATGGAGAAATCACAATCCTGACAAAACATTCTTTGGCTCTGTCTTTAGAAAGCCCCTGGCAAGGCATACTTTGCTTCCATGGTATAAACCATTTTTTTCCCCAGCCATCCAAATCCCAACATCCTAGGGGAGCAAGGGGCAGGATTTTTTTTAAAAAAGCTTCATTTTTAACAATCTGTCCAAGACACCTCAATAAGAGGGGAGTTAAATAGTCCCTGACAATAACTGTGTGACCTTGGGCAAATCACTTCACCCTGTTTGCCTCAGTTTCCTCCTTATCTATAAAATGAGCTGCAGAAGGAAATGACAAACCGCTCTGCCAAGAAAACCCCAAATGGAGTATATATTGTGAGGGGAGAACAAGGGATGAGGGAGGGGAGTGAGGGAAGGTGTCAAAGGAGGCAGGAGTACTGAGAACTTGAAGCATAAACTGAGATTGATCCTCTGATTCTGGGTCCCAGTAGGCTACCTGACCTATATCTTCAGCCACTGCTCCTACCCAACACCTTTCCCTAGCCCACCAAACAGATGTATCTGACACATGGTCTTGTGGCACCCTTGGGTCAAAGGAAACAAATTCTTCCCCCTCCTCACCTCTACCCTCCTGGCAAGCTGTGGGTGGGCAGGGTTAGAGGAGCATGTGTTATATGGGGCGTCAGCCTAGTTCCCTGGGTGATGAGCGAGTCCTTCCTCCAGGGTGACTGTACCCAATAAAGAGCTGATCTGAACAGTACAGTGAGATGAGCTCTGGTGCACCGGTTAGAACAGGGATTCTTAACTTTTTGTATGTCTTTCATAGTCTGGTGAAACCTAACTCTGCCATGGTTTATTGCCATGACTTGCCCACAGTCATACAGTTGGCAATATCTAAAGCTGGATTTGAATCTGAGTCTTCCTGATTCTGTTTCCCTGAAACACTTCAGGGGATCTCAAAACTATTTTCCTTATATCATATCATATCATATCACATCATCATATCAGAAGGACATACTAGATATCAGTTAGAAGTGAATAGAAATAAAGATGTTATCTTTGTCCCATGCAAGTATACAGATCCTCTGATATCTATTCACAGACTCCTTGGAGGTCTATGGACCCCAGATTAAGAGGATGAATTAGAGGATGGGGGTCCAAATCCTACCTCTCAGATTCAGTACTTCTATGACCTCAGGCAAATTACTTGACCTCTCTGAGCTTTAGTTTCTTCATCTGTAAAATGAGTGGATTAGACTAGATGGCTTCTAAGTTCCCTTCAAGCTCTAGAGCTATGACTGTGACATTCTATGAGGTTCCTGCCTCACAGGGATGTGAGACTAAAATGAAGTCATAGATAGGAGATGCTTAGAAGACCTGAAAGCTTTTTCTAAATGCTGACTATTATTATTTTTCTTTTACTATCCTAGTACAACAGACCTTCTCTACCAGTTCCACGGACTCTTGAAAAGTAACACAGTAATGGGAATAGTGTTGGATTGACATGACCTTGTTTCTAATCCCACCTTTGATACTGGCTGCATGAGATGATACATGGAAAGTATTTTGCAAATATAAGGAACTGTATAAATGGATGATGATGATGATGATGATTGCAATAGACTCCCAACATCTTCACATTTCTATTCTCTCTCCTGCCAGACCATTCTTCATAGCACAGCTAGTATAATTTTTCTTAAGCATAAATTGGGTCATGTCACTCCTTTGCTCAAAAATCTTCAATGGCTCCCCATTACCTACTGAGCAAATTTCGGACTCCTTTGCTTAGCAATTGAGGCTCCCTGTAGCTTGGGGCCACACTCATTTTTCCAGCTCCTTTCCTCCATTCATTCTGTACTCCAGCCAAACAGGTATGTTCTCTGTCCCTGAAATTTGCTGCTGGCTCTTCTACCTCTGTGCTCCCCCTCATCCTGTCACCTAGGTTTGCTGTGGCCTCTGGGCTCCTCTTTACCTGCTGAATCCCCAAACTCCCTTGAGAAGGTTTCCTTATACACATTAATGCTGGTGCCTTCCTTCTATTAATTAATCTTCATTTTATCCTGTCTAGTACTTGTTTGGTCATAGTTGTTTGCATGTTCTCTCCCCAATTCCACTGTGACCTCCTTGAGAGAGGGGACTGACTTTTCCTCCTTCCTTCCTTCCTTCCTTCCTTTTTTTCTTTTTCTTTTTTTTTTTTTTTTTTGCTTTTTGGAGGGCAATTAGGGTTAAGTGACTTGCCCAAGATCACATGGCTAGTTTTGGCATTAAGTGTCTGAGGACAGATTTGAACCCAGGTCCTCCTGACTCCAGGGCCGGTGCTCTACTCACTGTGCCACCTCCTCCTTTTTTTTCTATTCCCAGTAATTAACACAGTGCCTGGTACATAATTGTTGTCCAATAGATTTTTAGTCATGTCTGATTCTTCCTGACCCCATTTGGGGTTTTCTTGGCAGAGATACTGGAATGGCTTGCCATTTCCTTCTCCAGCTCATTTTACAGATGAGGAAATTGAGGCAGACAGGGTTAAGTGACATGCCCAGGGTCACACAGCTAGGAAGTATCAGGCCAGATTTGAATTCAGGAAGATGAATCATCCTACCTCTAGGCCTGGTGCTCTATCCACCTTGCCACCTAGCTGCTGGTATGTGGTAGGGCCTTATTAAATGCAGACCGACTGACTGATCTATATGCCACCACCTCCAGGAAGCCTGCCCTGGTGCCCCCAGGTCAGTAACCACCTTAACTTTAAACTTCCTGTGTATCTCTCTAATGAATTGATAGAAGAGCAGTATGGTATAATGGTAGAGAGCCTTACCTCCTTACTAGACTGGAAGCTCCATAAAGGCAGAATTGTGCTTTATCTGATTTTTTTTCTTGTAGTACTTGTGCACATAGTAGGTGCCTAATACATGCTTGTTAAATGAATGAACAAATCAATGATCTATCAGGATTGCTGGGACTAGTTTATAGGTAAAAAAAGAAAAACTGAGGCCATAAGAGGGGAAGTGTCTTCTAGAATCTAGAGTTGTAAATGAGCTTAGAAATGATTTTGTCCACTCACCTCATTTTGCAGATGAGGAGGAAAGTGGCTTATCTCTGTCTCAGCAGTTGCTGAGCTGGGAGCAGCCCCCAGGTCTCCTGGCACCATTACCTCAAGCTGCCTCTGCATGGCTCCCTAGCAAGTTGGGGGCAACTGCCAGGATGGGAAGTACCCTCTTCTCTCTCCCTGACTGGGAATCTACTGAAGCCTCTGTTAAAATCCTTCAGGCTAATTTGCTTCCCATAGTGCCCAAAGATGGAAAAATGATCTTCTATGCCCAGACCTGGCGAAGATATCTCCAGGGCTCCTGAGTCACTCCCATTTGGCCGTGGGCACAACCTTGGTCCAGAGCCAGGAATCTTTCTGCATGTGTTATGGCAACCGGGTCATCAGAAACAGCCCCTCTTGTATTAAGCTTTCAGGAGACGCCCTTGGCTTACAGCCATGGGACTGGGAGGGAGCCAGGTTTGACTGCTAGGATTTAGGCAGTTGAGACATGGTTGCTACCACTCCCTATTCCCACCCATGAGAACATCAGCCCAAGTGTGGGAAGAGCAAGGCTAAGAGGGACCAACATTCCCCGAAATAATTAGAGCTATCCTAAGGTAGAATGGGCTGACTTAAGAGGCATGGGGTTCCCCTTCACTGAATGACCACCTGAGTGCTATACTATAGATTCCTTTTCAATATGGATTGGTCTGTCCTACCTCTCAAAATCTGTGATTCATCCTCATGATGGCCCTGTGAGATGGGCAGGACAGAAGGCAATGTGGTACCCTGGACAGTGCTAATCACAGATTTGAAGCTGGAAGAAATATGGGAGACTATGGAGTCTAATCCCTCTGTTTTACAAATGGGAAAACTGAGGCACAGAGAAATTAAGTGACTTGCCCACAGTCAACAGTTGGCAGTATCTGAAGCTAGATTTGAATCTGAGTCTTCCTGACCCCAAGACTAGTGGTTTTCAGAGACCCCTATGTTTCCCTGAAACACTTCAGGGGATCTCAAAATTATTTTCCTTATAATATTATGACATTGTTTGCCCATTAAAATACTTGTCCCTCTCCCAACTACCTTATCTATGTGAGGTTGGATTTTATTTATATACTTCACCCAAACAGTATTGCAACAGACTGAATGTAGAAGCAGATATTTCTCATATCTTCTGTAAAGCTGAACAATAAAGAGATTTGCAAAAATATGTAAAACAATGGTACTCTTCTCACTAGTTTTTTTTTAATTTTGAAAATAAAGTTATTGTTCACAAAATATGTTATCTTTATTAATATAATGGAATTATTTTAAAATTAATTAATAAATATTTTTAAAATGTATTTATTTCAATTCCTAAGAAAGTAAATATAAATAAATATAACTCATCTAAACAAAAACTCTTTAGGGCCCTCTATAATTCTTTATAATGTTAAGTGGTCTTGAGGCAGTTAGGTACAGTGGAGAGCACTGGGTCTGGAGTCAGGAAGACCTCAGTTTAAATCCAGTCTCTGATACTTACTAGCTGTATGACCCTGGGCAAGTCACTTAACCCTGTTTGCTTCAGTTTCCTCATCTGTAAAATGAGCTGGAGAATGAAATGGCAAATCACTCCAGGATCTTTGTTAAGAAAACCCCAAATGGGGTCAGGAAGAGTCAGACAAGACTAAAAACCAACCCAACAAAAGGGTTCCTGAGACTAGAAAGTTCTAGAACCACTGCTCTACCCTGATGATGTCTCTTTGAAACAAGAGAACTGGGTTTTGAGGGCCAGCTCTGCCACTAATTAGCTGTGCAGATTTGATTGAGACACATGACTTCCCATATTCTTTATAGGCTATACATTTCTTAAGGTTAAAGAATGTTTCCCTTTTGTATTCATGACTCCAGTGCCTTGCACAAAATCCTAACTTAAGAAATGCTGAGTAAATGAATAAATGAATGTTTACTGAACTGAAAATGAGACAAATGATATTTTATACTATTGGACAAGGAAGTAGAATAATAGATGTAACAACATAGCAACGTGTAATAGGACCGTGGATTGTAAACTGCCTTGCAAGTAGGAGCTATTGTTATTATCTTTGCTTTGCCAAGGAGGAAACCTAGGCTCAGACTGGTAAAATGGCTTACCCAGGATTCCATAGCATGTTATCTACCGTGTTTCCCCGATAATAAGACCTATCCCAAAAATAAGCCCTCCCCTTACTGTGTAAGATTCCTCTAAAACAAGCCCTCCCCCGAAAATAAGCCCTACTGAGATTGCTACTGTAGTGAAGGTGATCCCCTGTGCTACACGCTACATTACGGTACCCTCTGTATGCACCGTCCCCCTCCCTCCCCCCGTGAAATGCATGCCGCACTCCGAGCTGCATCCAATCAGAGCTGCAGCAGCGAGCACGTCATCCTGTTCTTCCCCAGTGATTTGCTTATTGAATAAAGGTACATTTTTTTTGTTCACATTTACCTGTTTATTAAAATTGCTGTCAATATTCACTAAAATAAGCCCTCCCCTGAAAATAAGCCCTCTGGTGTTTTTCCTGTCCAAAAAAATATAATAAGACAGTGTCTTATTATCGGGGAAACACGGTATGGAGCCAAGAGGAGAATCCTCCTTCTGTATCTCTACCTTTTTATAGTCTTTTTTTTTTTTAAGCAATCGGGGTTAAGTAACTTGCTCAAGGTTACACAGCCAGTTATTTCTGGGTGTGGTGCTAAATATCTGAGCCTGGATTTGATCCCCAGGTCATCCTGACACTGGAGCTGGTGCTCTTACTCGCTGAACCACCTGGCCACCCCTAAGCAATTGGGGTTAAGTAACTTGCTCAAGGTTACACAGCCAGGTGTTTCTGGGTGGGTGCTAAGTGTCAGCCCAGATTCGATCCCCAGGTCATCCTGACACTGGAGCCGGTGCTCTTACTCACTGTGCTACCTGGCCGCCCCCCTTTTTATAGTCTTGCCATGACTCTGGTCTAGTACGTTAACTCTCAGTCCTACTCCACTCAACATTGGAGCCCATCAGTTTATTCTCAATGGCCAACCCTTCTGGGTCACAAGACTATAGATCTGGCACTGAATAGGAAAACTGAAGCCCAGAGAAGGAAAGTGATTTGTTGAAATTCCAACAGCAGAATGAGAACAGAGGTGGGGGGATCGAACTTGGTCCCTGCCTCCAAATTCAGTGCTTCTTCACTGTCTCCTCCAAATTTCTCTCTTCTCAGGTTTCCTCATTCCTAAAGGGGATGCTCAGCTCTGAACAACTGTGTTAGGGACCCTCCAAAATAATATTTTTATGACCCTCTGCCCCACACAGAGCTGGCTGAGAGGGAGCTAAGAATATCTTTATGGAGAGATGCCTGTAGCCAGTTTTGAATGCAACAGCTGCCCAAGGATTTTCTCTATTTCTGGATCTGGGGCAGTTGATCAAGCAGGATCTATAGAATCACAGACCATGATTCTGGGTCATATAGAGTTAGAAGGGAACTTAGAGTCCTAATTAGACCTAATCTAACCTCCTCATTTACAGATGAGGAAACTGAGTTTCAGAGAGGCTCAGAGATTTACCCAGAGTCACACAGCCATTAAGTGTCTGAGGCCAGTTTCAAATTTAGGCCTTCCTGACTCCAAGTTCAGGCCCCTATTGATTCCTGACTCCACCTCTAGCCTTCTATCCATCATACCACACTGCTGGTTCCATCTCAACCTGACTTCTTCTAGAGCAGGGATTCTTAGCCTGGAGCACACAGATCACCAGAGGTCTGGAGGTGGTTTTCAGACAGTCTGTGAACTTAGGTGGGAAAAACTTGAATCTTTATTTTCAATAAACTCTAACTGAAATGTATCATTTTCTTTGAAGATTTTAAGACATTCTTCTGAGAGAGGGGCCAAAGGCTTCAGAGACTGCTAAAGAGATTCATAACAAAAAATGGGTAGGAACCTTCGATCTAGGACAACAAAGGCCCCTGAGGTATTGATAAGAGCACAATATTGTCAGATTTAGAGCTAAGAAGTGCCCATCTCTTGCCCAATGCTCTCATTTTGCAAAGGAAGAAGCTGAAGGTGGGACAGGGAAAGTGAAATTTCTGAAATTCACAAGGGGTAGTAATAAGCAAAGTAAGAATTAGAGCCTGTGTCCTCTCATTCCATACTGAATGCTCTTCTAACCACATGAGAAGCTGGGCTCCCACAAGGGAAGCCTAAAGCATCAGGAAAACTTTAAGACTGTGGATCCTTTTGCCTTGATGCTTTATCCAGAGTAGAAGCTCAACTGCTTTATCCAGAGTAGAAGCTCAGAGAGAGGGAACATCTAATCTAAAGGTGCTCAGCATAGAGTCAGGATTAGAACTTCTTCCCCAGAAAAAAGAGCTCCATGCACCAGCCCTCCTCCAGCTCCAACACACACATTCCCTTTCACTTACCAGACGACCTGAGGTGGAGGGGAGGCATACACCGTGCAGGTCAACAGGACAGATTCGTTTTCCCAGATGGTGTGGGAGCGGAGAGGGATCCAGAAGAAGGGACCCCGACTGGAGCACAGCTCCTTAAATTCTTTGGCCTCACGGATCTTCTCTTCTGTCTAGAGATGTGGGTGGAGGAGGTGGAAAGAGAACCTGTGACTCCTACAGTCCATGGTCAGCACTCCTGGATACAGCCACGTCTCACTTAGCATAGTGCCTGGCACATAGTAGGTACTTTACAAATGATTATTGATTGATTATCTCCAGGATCCCCCACTATTAGTCTTTTCTCTACTATCTCCCCTTCTTCTCTTCATCTGTACCTTTCTTCCTGCCTCCCCCATCACTCCCTTGCTTTCTACTTTCACTCCATCCTTTTTAAAAAAATTAATATTTTGTTTTCCCCTAATTACATGTAAAAACAAAATTTAACATTCTTTTAAAAATGTATGAGTTCCAAATTCTCTCTTCCTCTCTCTCCTCCCCCTCTTTAAAATAGTAAGCAATTTGATATAGATTGTACATGTGCAGTCATGCAAAACATATTTCCATGTTAGTCATGCTGTGAAAGAAAACAGACAAAGAAACCCAAGAAAAATAAAGAAAAAGTATGCTTCAATCTATATTCGGACACCTTCAATTCTTTCTCTGGGGCTGGATAGCATTTTCATCATAAGTCCTTCAGAATTGCCTTGGATCATTGTATTGCTGAGAAGATCTAAGTTATTCATAGTTGATCATCACATAATGTTGCTGTACTGTGTACAAGGTTCTCCTGGTTCTGCTCATTTCATTTTGTATCAGTTCATGCAAGTCTTTCCCACTCTATTCTTCTTAAAGAGAATGGAAGTGTCTTTTAGTGGAAAGAACACCCCTCCCAACTCTTACGTTCCCTAATCTGAAGTCCCTTCTAGCTTTCATGTTCTATGTACTAATGTTTATGTTCATGTTTATGTTCTAAGGTACCCCCCAACTCTCACATTCCGTATCCTGAAGACCCCTTCCAGCTCTCCCATTATTTGTTTGTTCTAATGGTCCCTCCTAGTTCTCACATTCTGTTTCAAATACCACTGGCAAGGACTTATGGAACAAGTGCTTGGAGACAATCTCTTCCCAGATTCCCTGCTTCCTACACACTTGGCCTCTTAGATGTCAAGGCTCATGAACTTCAAAGAGCTGGAGGACCCCGAGAGGCAATCTAATTCAACTGTATAATTTTATAGATGAGAAAGCAGAGCCTGAGAAATGTGAAGTAATTCACCCAATGTTATATAGTGAGTTAATGGGAAAGCTATTCACTAAAGGCCAGTTGCCTGGTGGAGTCAGAAACAGACAAGACTGTTTTTGAAGGAATATAGAATTACACAACAAAAGCTACAAAGATATTTCTACTGTTAGATCCCTGTGAAATGTTTATACCCCAGAGAGGTTAGTGATAGGAAGAAAAGACCCATCCCTATAAAAGTATTCCCAACTATAGTATCTGTAATTACTAAAATACCAAACCCTAGCAACAAACGATGTCCTCAACAAGTGGAATAAATGTAATTTCCATAATGTAATGGAATTTTATTGTGCCTCAAGGAAGGACCAATATAGAAATTATAGGACAACATGGAGAAAACACGAAATGAGGCAGAGGGGAACATCGTACAGTGGGGAAGAGGGTTTTGAAGGACTTTTCAGTCAGAGGATATGGCTTCCAATCCAGATTCTATCATTCCACTTGTGTGACCTTGGGAAAGTCCCTTAAACTCTTTATGCCTCAGTTTCCTTATCTGTCAAATGAGGGTTTTGGACTAGAGGAATTTAAAGGTCCCTTCCAGTTTTAAATCTCTGCTCCTTAGTTCTGGCTCTTGGGATCGCTAACTTTCTCCAATACTTAGTTCTGGTACCATCACCTACACATCTTTCCTGATCCCTCATACAGTGTGGAGAGCTCTCTTTCCATCTTGACACTATTTTCTATTCTCTTGTATGTAATTTGTGTTGATTTCCTTGTGTACATGTTATCTCTCTTCTCCCCCAAGTAGAATATGAATTTCTTGAAGATGGATTCTTTTTTTTTTTTTGGCACACTCAGTATCTACTATAGTGCTTTTTACACAGTAGGTGCTTAATAAATGTTTGCTTGCTTAAATGGAATTCCTTGATCATACAAACATTATGTATATGAAATATAATTATGTAGCCAATCAACAAGCTTTTATTTAGCACTTACTATATGCCAGATGTGGAGACAGCATGGCAGAGTGGTTAGAAGGTTAGCTTGAAAGTGTTGGGTTCAAAGCTTGTTGCTGACACTTGCTAGTTTCATGACTTGGGCTGTTAACTGACTCTTCATGTCCCAGGAAACTCTCAATAAGCCTCTAAGTGGCAGAGTGGGTATGAGTCTGCATTGACAGAGGGAGGGTGTTTCTCCTTGGGAGCTCCGTATACTGGGAAAGATTGGATAAAACAGACAGAGGTGCAAGGCACCTAGCAGCTGGTAATACAAAGATGAGAAAGAAATAGCTCCCTTCTGCATGGACCTTATGGTCTGTCTGGGGAAATAATATGTACACGGGAACATAGGTTCAAAAAATAAACATAGTAAGTAGAAGGACGACACAGATCTGTAAAATGACTGATTGTTAAAGTTAGTAGATGAGGTCTCTGTTGGATCAGTAGATAATTCATAGAAAGGCCTCTTCCAAACCTTCTGCCCCGCCCTGTCACAGTTCAGGCCCAGGGATGAAGCATCCTGCGGTCCTGTGTTCTCCTGCTTACCCTCTGCCATAGCGCTTTCCGGTCCACTCTCTTCCGAAGCATGCGGCAGACATTCAGGATGTCAATCTCGGTTTTCTCCCAGTCATTCCCGAAGCCCACACGCTTCTCACCACGCTTTTCCACTTCCAGGACAGAGACCTCACTCCTCAATTTGGCTTCCCTGGGAGTGACAAATATTTCCACCCTAAATATCATGTGGTTTTCCAGTCTGCTCAAAGGTTCATTCTAACTCTGTGCTTCTGAGGGTGTTGGGGAGGGGGGAGGAGGAACCTCAATAGTTCTATTTGTCAATGTTGTTCCTGCCACCTCAAATCCCCTCTCTGCTCTTGTCCACTTAGCCCATTCCTCCACAGTGGCCAAGTCCCAACTCATTTCCAGCCTCTTCCTTCTTGAAGACTCTGCTGACCACTCCAGCTCATAATGACTTTTTTCGCTCTTTCCCTGAATTTCCATTACGTGGATGGTCCAGCCTCCTTAGCTGTCCACATACACTGATACAAATTTAGATTTCTTTGTACATGAGCAAGTAGAGTGGAAAGAGCCCAATGTCTGGCGTCAGAAAATTGAAGTTTCATCTTTACCCCTTCCTACCTGCAGTACCTTGGGGAAGTCATTGCCTCCTCTGGGCCTCAGTTTTCTCAACTTTAAAAAGGAAATGTCAACCTAGTTGACTTCTAAGGGCCCTCTCAACCTCGACATTCTGTGCTCTGAGGGCCCTTCCAGCTCTGACATCCTGTGGTCTGAGGGCCCTCCCAGCTCTGACATCCTGTGTTCTGAAGGCCCTCCCAGCTCTGACATCCTGTGTTCTGAGGGCCCTCCCAGCTCTGACATCCTGTGTTCTGAGGGCCCTCCCAGCTCTGACATCCTGTGTTCTGAGGGCCCTCCCAGCTCTGACATCCTGTGTTCTAAGGGCTCTCCCAGCTCTGATATCCTTTCTTCTAAGGGCCCTTCCAGCTCTGACACTCTGTGTCCTAAAGGGCCCTTCCTAGCTTTTACATTGCATGTTCTAGGGGGCCTTTTATCTCTAAGATTCTACTCTCAAAGGACCTTTTCAACTCTGATGTCCTTTCTATGTCTGAGGCCCTTTCTAACAGTCTGTGCTCTAAGCACCTCTTCACTCTGACATCTTTCTGTCAGATTTTTAGTCTTTGGCTCTTTTTCTTTACTAGATGAGTGTGTTCAATTGACTGACCGACAGATCCCAGAGTGATCACTGACAATACTTTGATTTCTCTGTCTATAAAATACGTGTAAATCTCTTTATTCCTCCCTCTTGCCCCTCTTCTCCCTCCCCTTCCCCATCAACCCCAGAGATCTCTGTGAAGCTCTTAGCAATGTTCCCTCTGTGCTGCCAGGAGCACTGTGCTTCAGTGAGACTGCAGGAAGATGGACCAAGTGACCCCTTTCCTGGGCCATGGATTCTCTGGAAAGTTCAGCCAACTCACCATGATGTCTCTGAGGCAGTTAGGGCCAGGGCAGCTGCCAGGGAATAATCCAGGGAGCTAAACTGTTCTTCTTCTTCACTGGGGAGAGAAAAGAAGTAGATGAATAGAGCTAAGGAGTGGGAGATGGAGGGGTATTGAGGATGGTACTGGAGACATTTTTCTGGGAATCCAAATGGACTAGATTATTTCTAAGGTCCCTTTCTGGTCTAAATTCTATTATCCTGTGCTCTCTATCCCCTTCTCACTCCCAAGACAGAGAAAAGCCTGGTTTGCTTCCTGAAACTGCGTGCTCTCTCTTCCTCCCAACACCAGTGCTTGAGGGAAGCGAGTATCCCAGAGAAGGGACTGTATCTACCTTCACAAGACTGGGGGCTCTCTAAGGGCAGGGCATCTGTCTCCTGCTTGCTCTGTGGCCTTCCATAGCTCCCAGCATGGGAGAAGGTTGGGGAAGTCCACAGACAAGGTGCAAGTGGAAGATTCATGGGATGGCTTATTCAGGGAGATGGTGACAGGATGAAGGAAAGTTCCCCTGCCACCTCTCAGTCCTTTGTTCTCTCTCTCAAGGCCCTGAGAGTTCCACTCAGACCCCAAACACAGGTACAGACCATGATGGAATCAGAAGCAATCTCAGAGGCTGCCTTGGCAAACCTAAGGCTGCTGTTGGTGCCCTGTCTCTAACATGACTTACAGGTTGGTTAGTGTGGCTTGAAGTACTTGAAGACGTCCAAGGAGGAGGAGACCACTGCCTCCTCAGGCAGCCCATCCCTCTTTGGGGCAGCCTTCATTACGGGGAAGTATTGCCATCTCTCCATCCATTACTACCAGTTATACCCCTGGGACCAAGCAGAACAAAGCTAACCAATCCCTCTCCCACACAGCAAATTCAAGAAGACAATTATATCCCACCCCTTCCTTTCCTCTCCAAGTTATTTGTTCTTTAGCTTAAAGAAACGCTCCAAGTTTCTTCATCTTCAGAGGGATCCTTGCATGACATGGTCATCACCAGCCCTTTCACCATCTGGTCACTCGCTTCTGGACACTCTCCAGGGTGCCAGTGTCCATCCAGAAATGTGGGACCCAGCACTGACCAGAGTAGCACCCTGTGTGGTCTGACCGGGCAAAGGACAATGGGACTCTCATCCCCCATGCTTCTGGAAACATAGCCTTCAGTCAGTCTAGCTTTGGGACGGCTGCCTCCCGTTCACATTCTTCACCTTGTGTGGAAGGTTCTTCTTTGGGTGGAAGATGACATGTGTAGACTCCGCTGCCTCTCCTCCTTCTGCTCCTCCTGGCTTCTGTGTTCTAGCCGGTGGATCTCCATGTCCTCTACTCACCTGAGGGGAAGGGTCCGAATATTAACGGGGGCCATGCTACTTCCCCTCCCACGAAATGAGGCCTTTTAAAAATATCCATTTTTATTTATATCTTTTGTTATTAGATCATCTTCCATTCTAAAAAGATATCTCCTTCTCCCCTTCCTTTACCCAGCCCTTAAAATCTAAGCCATGGGAGGCTCAGACACCCTTGCCACAAAGAATAAAAGAGAGACAGACAGAGACAAAGAGAAATAGAGAGACAGAGAGAAAGAGAAAGGCAGTTCAGTAAAACTCATGAAAGGGACTGCTAGGTGGTGCATTTGGATGTAGCCCTGGACTTGGGATCAGGAAGGAGTCTTCCTGAGCTCAAATCCAACCTCAGACACTTACTAGCTGTGTGACCCTGGGCAAGTCACTTCACCCGGTTTGCCTCAGTTTCCTTATCTATAAAATGAAATGGAGAAGAAAATGGCAAACCACTTCAGGATCTTTGCCAAGAAAACCCCAAATGGAGTCATGGAGACAACTAAAAAACCACTGAACAACAAAACTAACCAGTGGAGAAGACTGAGCTTTAATAACTGCTTATTAACTTGACTCAACACCAACCCAATCTGACAGTCTGTGTAATGTTCCATGTCCACAAGGCCCCTCTCCAACCCCTGAAAGGAAGATCACAAGAGAAGTGGGGCCACGATGATTCTGCCTCTTTATGGAGGATGAGAGGTTAATTGATTTACCTAAGGTCACACACTGAATTACTTAATCAGCAGCCTCCTCCTAAGGGCCTTCTTTCTATGTCTCAGGCACTGTGCCAGGCCCTGGGGTTACAAAGACACAATGTAAAGAATCCTTGCTCTCGAGGAGGGTATATTTTAGGTCCTCATGAAAAATTGGAAAGTAACAGCTGCTGCAGCCAGAAGCCTGAGAAATATTCCATTCCCTGTACATCTCAATAGCCTAGTGTAAGGGAAGGAATACTAAATGTGAAGTCAAAGCTGGGTTCCAAAGAACGTGCCCATCGATTGGAGAACGTCTAGACCCAGGATGGGGAACCTGCAGCCCAGGGCCATGCTTGAGGACCTAGAGGCCCACCTGTGGCCTTGAGGCTGCTGGTTCCTCACCCCTGAACTAGCCAAACTGGGACCCTGAACATATGGGAAATAAACTGTGTTGTAAGAACTGACCAACAGCATGAGTATGGAGAAGCATGCAAAGACTCCCCTGAAATGATACGAAGTGAGGTAAGCAGAGGCAGGAAAGCAATATGCACATTGATCCCAACAATGTTTGCTGTGAAATTACAATGGCCAAACTTGGCCCCCAAATTGCTGTCAGCATGTCTCCCTTCTGTGCACAGGAGGGAGACTATGGGTTTGGACGTTGGCATATACTGTTAGTTTTGCTGAACTGTTTTTCCCCTTTCTTTTTTCTTTTTTGTCATAAGGCATGGCTTTCTGGGAAAAGAGAGCAAGTGTTTTGTTTTCGTTTTTTTGGGGGAGGAAAGCAGGGCAATTGGGGTTTAGTGACTTGCCCAAGGTCATGCAGCTAGTAAATGTTAAGTATCTGAGGTCAGACTTGAACTCAGGTCCTCTGACTCCAGGGCTGGTGCTCTATTCACTGCTCCACCTAGCCTCCCCATGAAAGCATTTTTTAAGTGTCAATGTACCGGGCACTGTGCTAAGCACTGTATAAATATTATATCATTTGATCCTCACAACATCTAACCCTGGGTGTGTGCTATTAGTATCCTCATTTTATAGGTGGGGAAACTGAGGCTGACAGCTAAGTAAGTGTCTGAGGCTGGGTTTGAACTCAGTCCTTCCTGACTCCAGGCCCAGCTCTCTAGCCACTGCCCCATCTAACCTGCCTCTGAGAGACAAGAAGGAAAATAGCAATGGGAATAAAGGTCATACAAAACCAAAAGAAATCAGTTTTTAAAATGTGCTTAAAAAGAATCAGTTTCTAGTCCAGGATCTACTACGTACTGGCCGTGTTGCCTTGAGGAAGTCATAGGATCATAGAATTCAAACTAGAAGGAACTCGTCTAGGCTGGCCTAATTATTGTACTGAAGAGGAGCCAGAAGTTCAGAGAGGTTATGTGACGTAGGTTGCTCGGGGAGTAAAGAGCAGAGTCCAGATTTTAGCCCAGGTTGGTCCTTTAACTGTAAACCCCATGCTCCACTACACCACCCCCCTCCCCCACTCCATCTCTGAACCTGTTTTATGCACTGGGGATGGCAATAATCAGAGAAGGAAGCTATCATTAGTAACATTATTGTCATGAACATCTGGGCCACTGGGTGTTGCTTTGGTTAGAGTGCTAAGCCTGGAGTCAGGACCTTTACTAGCTGAGTGATCCTGGGCAAGTCACTTCACCTTGTTTGCCTCAGTTTCCTCATCTGTCAAATGATCTGAAGAAGGAAATGGCAAACCATTCCTATATCTCCGCCAAGAAAACCCCAAATGGGGGTCACAAAGAGTCGAACATAACTGAAAAACAACTGGACAAGACAAATGTCTCCCTTGTCTACCTTCCATATTACTGTAGAAGGCAACTCCATCCTCCCAGGTCCTCAGGCTCCCAACCTAGGGTCATCCTAGACTTCTCATGATCTTTCACCCCATATCCAAGCCATTGCCAAGACCTATTGATTTCACCTGGCAACGTCTCTCCGATATGCCCCTTCTCTCCTCTGATGCTATCATTCTCCCTGGAATTCCTCATACCTAGAGAACTGTGCTTGCCATAACAGACACTTAACAAATACTTTTGATTGATTGGTAATTCAATGAAATTTACAAAAGATAGTCTCTTCCTAACAAAATAGGAAGTGCCAGTCTGGTTATACCCATTTTATAGATGCGGACATTGAAGCGCTGAGGAGGTAAGGACCCTTATCACTTCACACCTGGATTATTGCAATAACTGCTGGTGGATGTACCCGCTGAAAGGTCTCTCCCCACTCCAATCCAACTTCCATCCAGCCACCCAAATGCTTTTCCTAAATTGTAGATATGGCCAGGTTATCACTCCCCCCCCCACTTAATTAATTGTAATGGCTCCCCATTACCTCCAGGTTAAATATAAAATCCTCCATTTAAAACCCAGTTCTAAAGGGACATTTCAGTAACTGATGTCTTCCAGAGTAGAGAGCACCAGCCTATCCTGTGGTGAATGGAAAAGGGCTCACCTTTGTCTTCCCCTCTTCCTTGAGCCCCAGGCTCTATCTAACTCCATATTTGGACTCTTACTGGTGAGGCCCCCCAGGTGGTGGTGGCCAGTTCTCCAACTGGGCATCATGATGGAGAATAAGAATCATTCTCTTAGGCTGGAAGTCCATCCCTTTGACTCTATGCCTAGCTCTGGTGGAATAGATGAGCCTTTCCTCTTGGCCAGGGAGCCCTTATGGCTTAGGGAGCAAAGCAAACATACTTATAGACTCATTTGATTAAATTCAACAAGCTCTTAAGTACCCATTATGTGTAATTCCCTTAAAGTTCTGGGAGAAAAGTTAGTACAGAGACTGTCCAAACTGGGCACATGATCCATGCCCCCCAACCCTCCCACCCCCCTTTGTTTTACAGAATCTCAGGGGCTATCCTTAGAGGATTTTTTTTTCAGTAGGAAAAGGGTTACAGCTCCGGGCACCTCTCCCTCTCCCACCTCTGGCGCCATACGCCTGGTTGCTCTCACGCTAATTAACTAGGCAGGGGCTGGCTCCCAGTCATCAGCTCTCACAAATGCCAGCAGAAAGCCAGCTTGGGGGGAATGAGCCATTGCTTTTTTTTTAGGACACTGACTGATAGCTGAGGGATTAAATTGGAGTAAGTTTGCAGTCTCTGTGTTCCTCTTCCCCTCCCTCGCCTGCCTTTCCAGGACCAATGCCCCAGTTCCTTTTGAGTCGTCAGCCCTGAGCAAGTAAACCTTTCTTTAGGGGCCCCTTTTCAGAGATAGGAAGAGTGAGGATTCTGAAAGATATACTTCAGGAGAAATGGATTGGGCTTGGGGAACTGGAATCTCTCCTAACCTGGTCAGAGCCTTGGTGTCCTGATCTATAAAATGGGCACAATCAGACTTGCATGTCCTGCTTCATCAGGAAGAAAATATTTCTTGTAAACTTTATGGAATTACCAATCAATCAAAAGTATTTGTTAAATGACTATTATGGCAAGACACTGCTCTGTAGGCACTGGGAATACAAAGAAAACAAATGAAATAATTCCTGCCCCCAAGGAGACGACATTCTATCAGGAGAGACAATTACTGGTAGCAGTAGGAATAATATATAGCCCTTTAAGGTTTGCAAGACACTGTGCAAACACTGAGCAGCTAGGTGGCGCCATAGTGCATAGAGCGCTAGACTCATTTTCCTGAGTTGAACTATGGCCGCCAATACTTAACTAGCTGTGTGACCCTGGGCAAGTCCTTAACCCTGGTTGCCTCAGTTTCCTCATCTGTAAAATTACCTGGAGAAGGAAATGACAAACCACCTCAGTATCTTTGCCAAGAAAACCCCAAATAAGGTCAGGGAGAGTCGGACAGGACTGAGACGACTGAACAACTTTGCTGTAAATGCCAGAACTCAAGCCCTAAGCATGCTGACCCCACATCTGGGCTTCCTGCCCCATCTTGCTGCCTGGTTTTACAGATGGGGAATGAAGACCAGAAGAGTTAAGTGTCTTGGTCAAAGTCATACTATAAGTTGGTTGCAGAGCTGGGGCTGGAGCCCTGGACCCTGCCCCTCATAATCTTGTCTCCAAGATACCTGGGAAGAGAGACCCACCCTTCCTAGGTCCCATCTACACCTCCATGAAATGCAGAGCTCTTGGCTAAGCCAGCAGCCAAGGCCACTGTGTCTTGAGTTGGGAGGGGAAGGATCATAGCATTAGAACTTGGAGGGGCCTCAGATATTGTCCAGCCCAACTCCTTCCTTCCACCAATAAGGAAACTGAAGCCCAGGGTTAACTGAAGTCAACTGAAGTGATTTGTCCAGGGTGCCAGCTAGGAGAAGAACCTCAGCTCCCAGGGGTAAGGAGGGCTCTGACTCCACAGCTGGCATTCTTGGGGCTGCCACACACTCTCTGAAAGTTCATGCCTTCAGAGCTATTTTATTTAGCATCTACCTCCTTGGATTGTTGGGAGCATCAAAGCAGATCATTTTTGTAAAGCATTTAGCAGAGTCTGGCACAGAGTAGGTGCTTAATAAATGCTCATTTCTACCCCCTCCTCCACTCAGGATGGGGGGGAGGGTCTGCCAGCTCCTCTAGTGTCCTCTCCATTTGCCTTTGACAGCCATGGTTCCTACGAGTTTGGGATGAAAGAGACCCTGAGGGTTCCCCTCCTTTTATTCTGAACAAGATAGCACATCTATGTAGTTCAGACTATTGTTATTTTGATTCACGTTTTAGAATGCTTTTAGGTTTGCAAAATGCCTTTCCTCATAACAGTTCTGTGAGGTAAGAGATTTAAGTATTACTGTCCACTTGTTACAGATAAGGAAACTGAGTTTCCAGAGAGAGACAGAAGTGCCTTGTTCCTGGTTACCCACCCAGGTAACTGAGAGGGCTGGAACCTGCTTCTTTTCAGGGATCAATGTGGGTGGAGGGTGCCTAGGGATGACTCTGGCCATGGTTCTCTGGTGGGCCAGGCCCCTGTTCCCACAACCCCACTCTCCTACATAAACCAACCCTTCAAACATAATAGTTCCATTGTTCCCAAAGGATCTCCCCAACAGAAAGTGGAAGCTCGAGTGGAAGAGCTTACTCTCTCAGGATGCCCCAACATCCAACCAGTTCCCAAAGTCTGACTCACGGAAGCCTCAGAATCGCTGAAAATTAGAGAAGAGGGGGAAGTCTCAATCTCTTCTCGGCTTGTCCGCAGCTCAGGACAACAGTTGGGAGTGGAAGAATGCTTCTGGGCACAGCAGAGACGTCTTAAATATAGCAGCAGCCCGGATCGTGCTATGACAATGGATGAGAACCATCTAGGGGGTGGGAAGGGGGAGTTCCTAAGGGGATGAGAATGTAAGAGCTGCTCTGGCCCCATTTGGCCTCCAGCCAGCTCCAAGAACAGGTGGGAGCAGCCCCCAGGGGTTCTCTAGAGATGTCCCTCTGCTCGTAGCCCTGGCACCGTCCCACAGTATAGGAGAGAAAATGTACCAGAATGCTAGGGGAGGAGGCCACCATGGTGCAATGGACAGAGTGCTGGCTTGGGGGCTAGAGGCTGTGAGTTCAAGTCTTGACTCTGCTTATCCCTGTGAGCTTATTCTCTAAACCTCACTTTTCTCCTCTATAAAGCTAGGGAGGCTAGATTAGACAATCTCCAAGGTCCTCCCAAGTTCAGTGGTCCATGTTAATAGGACTTCAAGCTGGGAGGGACATCTGAAACTATCTAGTCCAATCCCCTCATTTTAGTCATTTTTATTTTGGGGAATTAATTTTGCTTGTTTTTTTCAATGAACAAAAGTCCATTTACTCTCTATTTCTTCCCTTGCCCTTGCATTAAAAAAGAAAGGAAAAAAAAACCCCTCTGGTAATAAATATGTATAAGGAAGCAAAATGAATTTCCAAATTTGTTATATCTAAAAAACCCCAATCCAACATCTCATTCAACTCTTTGAATCTGCCATCTTTCTGTCAGGAAATGGGTAACAATCCTCATAGATCCTCTTGAATCATAGTTGGTCATTGCATTGATCTGAGTTCTTGAGTCTTTCACAGTCATTTGACTTTACAATGATCATGTCAGTTGTTCTCCGGGCACTGTTCACTTCACTTTGCATCAGTTCATACAAGTCTTGCCAGGTTTCTCTGAAACTGTGCCCTTTGTCATTTCTTACAGCATAGATAGTATTCCATCACATTCATATGTTATACTTTCTTCAGTTATTTTGCATTTGCTGGGTACCCCCTCAATTTCTACCATACACACAAAAAGCTGCTTTAATTATTTTTATATATATGGGTCCTTTTCCTCTTTTTTATTTATCTTTTTGGGGTATGGGTCTAGTAGTGGTATTATGCTGTCCAAGGGTATGCACAGTTGAGTAACTTTGGGGGCATGGTTCCAAATGACTTTCCAGAATGGTTGGACCAATTTGCAGCTCTACCAACAGTAAATCAATGTGTCTGTTTTCCTCCTGTCCCTCCAACATTTGTTATTTTCCCTTTTTTGTAACGTTGGCCAATCTGATTAGTGTGAGGCAGAACCTCAGAATGGCATTCATTTGCATTTTTCTAATTATTGTCATTGATCCATGTAAGACTTCCTTCTTTGTTGTTGAGTCATTTTTCATTTGTGTCTGATTCTTCGTGACCCCATTTGGAGACTTCTTGGCATAGATACGGGCGTAGTTTGCCACTTCCTTCTCCAGTTCATTTTATAGATGAGGAAACTGCACCAAACAGGGTGAAGTGACTCACATAGGGTCACGCAGCTGAGTGTCTCAGGCCAAATTTGAACTCAAGAAGATGAGTCCTCCACTTCTACTGTGAATGAAGATATGGGTTGGGACGTATGAATCCTAAAAGTAGTCTTTGAAAGCCCTGATATGCCACTAGTAAACAGAAAGAACTTTAGTTTTAGAATCATAACTTCTCTTCAAATGCAATCTGACATTTCCTACCTGGGCAAATTGGGAAAATCATTTCATTCCCAGGGTCTCGGTTTCCACATATATAAAATGTGACTGAGTCAGCAGGGGGTCTCAATCTAGAGTCCATAAACGGGTTTTTTTTTTGTAAACTTGTTTTTAATAAGTATTTTGATAACTATTTGACTATATTTGTTTCCTTTGAAATCCTATGGATTTTATTTTTTAAAAACATCGTTCTGAAAAAGGGTCCAGAGGTTTCAAAAGATTGCCCAAGGGGTCCAAAGAAGCTGGAGAACCCCTGGGCTGGAGGTTCTCAAGATTGCTTCCAGCCTTACAAGCATGATTCTTCTCCATCTGCTTTTCTCAAACACAAATATGAAAGATTTTTTAAAGATCCATTTCTAATTTAACACCTGGTTTGAGTCTTCTCATTCATTCTAAGGATTACAGTGTTAGTGTTTTCTTCCATATTTTCTATTGCAAATGTGCAGGGTCTCAGTGGGTTAAATTGGTCTTTGGGGCTACCCTGGAAACCCAAGGAGCATTTATAACATTGTTGTTATGAGTTCCAAAGGGCTGACAAAAGATCTTTTGAAAGACAAGCCCTTTGTAAGCAGGGGACAACTTGTATCTCCAATGGTTCCTGTCAAGGCTTAATGTTTCAGGGAAGGGAGAGAGGAGGGTCAGGCAGTGACATCAGGCCCCTGGCTGCTACAGCTGGAGGTTGTTCTTTGAAGGCTGTGAAAGGAAAGGCCAGGGCAGTGACACGGAATAATGGTCCTTGCCGGTTACTCTCGTCCCTGGGCTTTCCAGGCCCCAGGAATAAATGGCAGCTAAGGTTACAGTCACAGACGGTGGGACCAGGGGCTGTCTTAGAACAAAGTGTCAGAGCTGGAAGAGTCTGAAGAACACGGAGCTTCAGAGATGGAAGGCATCTTGGAACAACTCAAACAGAAATGGCCACTAAGCCTTATATAAAGATTCCTTCAGGCTGCTGCATAATGACTTGTAGATCTCAGTCATTTCATGACCCCATTTGGGGTTTTCTTGGCAGAGATACTAGAATGGTTTGCCATTTCCTTCTCTAGTTCATATTATAGATGAGGAAATAGAGGCAAACAAGGTGAAGTGACTTGACCAGGGTCACACAGTTAATACGTGTCTGAGGCCATACTTGAACTTAGGAAGAGGAGTCTTCTTGACTCCAGGCCCAGGACTCTATCCACTGCTCCACCTAGCTGCTAAATATTGACTTAGAAAACCACACATTAACATTATCTGTGTTTATTGTATTTTTATTTATTTTGTTATTATTTCCCAATTACATTTTAATTTGGTTCACTTGGGTGAGATGGGTATTTGATACTTCTGACTTAGAAATGTCAGAACTGGGAGGGACACTAGAACATAGAAAGGCAAAACTGTAAGGGATCTCAGAACAAAAAGACTAGGTAAGGAACTTAGAAGTGTCAGAGCTGGGAGAGGCCTTAGAATACAGAATGTCAGATCTGGGCCCTTAGAACACAGGATGGCAGAGCTGGGAGGTCCCTCAGAACACAGAAGGTCAGAGCTGGGAGGGGCCTTAGAACACAGGATGTCAGAGCTAGGAGGGCCCTTAGAACACAGGATGTCAGAGATGGGAGGGTCCTTAGAACACAGAAGGTCAGAGCTGGGAGGGTCCTTAGAACATAGAAGGTCAGAGATGGGAGGGCCCTTAGAACACAGAAGGTCAGAGCTGAGAGGGCCCTTAGAACACAGGATGGCAGAGCTGGGAGGGCCCTTAGAACAAAGGATGGCAGAGCTGGGAGGGCCCTTAGAACACAGGATGGCAGAGCTGGGAGGGACCTTAGAACACAGAAGGTCAGAGATGGGAGGGCCCTTAGAACACAGAAGGTCAGAGATGGGAGGGCCCTTAGAACACAGAAGGTCAGAGCTGGGAGGGCCCTTAGAACACAGGATGGCAGAGCTGGGAGGGACCTTAGAACACAGAAGGTCAGAGCTGGGAGGGCCCTTAGAACACAGGATGGCAGAGCTGGGAGGGCCCTTAGAGCACAGGATGGCAGAGCTGGGAGGGCCCTTAGAGCACAGGATGGCAGAGCTGGGAGGGCTCTTAGAATAGAGAATGTCAGGGCTGGGACGGCCCTTAGAACACAGAATGTCACAGCTGGATGAGATCTCAGACTTCGCAGGGAACATAGTAATTGCCACTAATCTTCTCTGAGTGCTGTCCTTCCTCTGGGAATGGGGAGAGTTGTGGAGATCCCCTCTCCTCCTTCCCCCAAACACACACACAGAAAGGGCTGGCAGCAGCTCCCCTGGGACACTGGTGTCCCTCACTTTGCCCCTAGATGGTTCCCTTCTCAGGCTCCCCCAGCTACACTTCCTGTTGATTTGGGGGAAGTTCGCCGGATTCAATTTTTTAGGGGGCAAAAGTCCTTTCTCCTTGTCCTGAATTCCAGTCATGTCACTTCCACAAATAGTATGAATGTGGGGAAGTCCTTTCCCCTCTTTGTAAATTTCTGGGTCCGCTGGATGAGGGAGGGAGTAGATGACCTATGAAGTCCCTCTTGGGTGTCCGTCCTCAAGCCCCATGGTTTCCTGGGAAACTCTGCCCCCTCCCCCTTTCTGGCTGGACCAGTGCTTACGTGATTAAAGGACTCCAAGGAGCAGAAATAGCCCTCTAGGTAACACAAGCTAGATTGCTTCCCCTCCCTCCTAATCTCCCTTGGCTCCTCCAGAATAAGGAAGTCTTTAAAAGAGGCTCCAGGATGCTCTTTCTGGACAGACTCGAGCTAGGGTCAGTTAAAGGGGGCTGGTGAGAGCGGGTGGGATACTTGTACAATTCTACTCTGGGCTTAGGAATTAACTTCATGTTTTGGTAGATGATACTGTGCTGGGCTAATCATCACAGATTTGGAGTTGGAAAGGCCAATGGGGGCCATGAAGCCCAATCCCCTTATTTTACAGATGAGGAAACTGAGGCTCCGGGTTAACTACCCTGCCTCCACGTGAGGCAGGAATTCCTTTGGGTTTCTACTCCCAGAGCCCCACCCCCACATCAGGTCAGCTTCACTTCCTTGACAATGCTGGCCTTGAGGTGCTTTCCTTGGCAACCCAGACCAGGGAGGCACAAAGAAAGCAGGTCCAGTTTTATACAGTTTAACCAGGCATTACTCAGGCTGCCTGACCTTGTCTTTCCCAGTTCTGACTCTTCCCTCCTTTCTGACTTTTAACCTTGCCTTCAGGAAATTACAGATCCGCAAAACTCAGCATCATGCGTTGGGAGCGTCATGCATCCCCACTGTCTGGGAATTCTTAGCTTTGCACAAGCTTGATGAGGGTGGAGATGTTTGTTTGTGCTTTCCTTCCCCACACCTTGGAACACTTGGGCTATAAAGATGCACATTCATTAATGACCTGGGGAAGGCAAACTTCTTTCAGCCACATCCCACACTGAAGGAAGTGGACTAATTTGCTGTCTGATCTTAAGCAAGTCAATTTCACCAATTTGGGAATTAGTTATCCCATCTCTCAATTGGAAGGATTGGACTTCATGGTTTCTACCACTGCCAACCTTCCAGTTATAATATTCTAAGTTCTAAAACTCCTTCTGGATCTACCACTCTAGTTGCTGAGACCCTTTCTGGCTCTAACATTCTATGTTCTAAGACCCCTCCAGGTCTGACATTCTATGTTCTAAGCTTCCTTCTAGCTCTGACAGTTTATGTCTTAAGGCTCCTTCTAGTTCTGACATTCTGTGTCCTAAGGACCCTTCCAGCTCTGACATTGTGGGTTCTAATGTCAGAGCTGAGAAGGCTCTGACATTCCATGTTCTAAAGATCCTTCCAGCTTTGACTTTCCTTTTTCTAAGGTTCTTTCCAGCTCTGACATTCTGTATTCTAAGTACCATCCCAACTCTGACCTTCTATATTCTAAGGACCCTTCCATCTCTGGCATTCTGTGTTCTAAGGGCCTTCCTGGCTCCAACATTCTTTGTTCTAAGGACCCTTCCAGCTCTGACATTCTTTGTTCTAAGACTCTTGCCTGCTCTTATGTTCAGGGTATTAAGGTTCCTTCTAGTTCTGGTCTTCTAAGGTTCTTTCTCAGTCTAATAACCCATGTTCTAAGATTCTACTATGCTATGATGGAAAATTTCCAAGAGTCTCAGAATTGGAAGAGTCCTCAGCCATCAGAGATATTTCCCTGTCTCTCTTATAATAACATCTTTAAGTAGCAGACTTGGTTTGCTCTCAGAGGTTTTAGGGCATCATTGGGCAATCCTGCCTTAAAGAAAGGGCCTGGATATATGGAAAATCTTTCTATTTGTCACTTGACTGATGAAAATTACCTGGAATAATGGTTAAATATTAATGAGAAGCCAACAGGTGGAGCTGCGTCAGCAGCAGAGGGAGGGAGCAGAAGGAAGTTTATCTTGGAGGGAGAAGTTTATCTTATGTCTCTCAGGGAGAGGAAATTTGCCCAGCTCCACAATCAGAGGATCTGATCTTCTTTTTCTTTTTTCTTTGCTTTTTTGGAGGAGGGAAGGCAGGGCAATTGGGGTTAAGTGACTTGCCCAAGGTCACATGGCTGCTAAGTGTTAAGTGTCTGAGGCCGAATTTGAACTCAGGTCCTCCTGACTCCAGGGTTGGTGCTCTGTTCACTGAGCCACCTAGCTGCCCTGATCCTCTTTTTTCAACAACATGTAGATAGAGCTCAGAGGGGGTCTTTGAAGGAGGGGAGGTGAGCAGCAGCTCCAGTATGGTCATGTCTCCCCTCCCCTTTGAGATCCTCATGCCTCATTGAGAGGAGTGGGGGAAGAAGGGGAGGGACTGAGTTCTAGCTTCCTCTCTGGGAAAAGAAGGAAATGAACTAGAACTGGAATTTTGCAAGCCTCTCCTACCCTAGCTCCAGATCCCAGGTCATAGAACTACCCTTGGAGGTTCCCATCACTAAAATATTTTGGTTCTATGGTTCTAGTCCCAATGCTGGCATTCATCTTAATAGCTATTAACATCAGATAGTGCCTTAAGATATGCAAAGCGTTTTGATATTCTCTCATTTGATCTTTACACTAACCCCATAAAAAGGTGCTGTTATTATCCCCATTTTTGCTGTTGTTGAATTGTTTTAGTCGTGTACAACTCTTTGGACCCCCATTTGGGATTTTCTTGGCAAAGATCCTGGAGTGGTTTGCCATTTCCTTCTTTGATTCGTTTTTTACAGATGAGGAAACTGAGACAGTTAGGTGACTTACCCAGAATCACACAGCTAGTACCTGAGGCTGGATTTGAACTCAGGAAGAGGAGCCTTCCTGGTCCAGGCTGGGCACTCTATCCACTGTGCCACCTAGCTGTCCTTAAGCAGGAGAAAGCATTTAGACAAAAGAATCTTATTCTTTTACAAGTATTTATTAGACACCTGCTATGTATCTGCCATTGTGCTAGATGCCGGAGATACTAAGACTAAAAAACCCAAACTTTGTGCCCTTAAGAAGCTTGTATTCGACTGGGGGCAGGGTACAAATACAACACATACCCACAAGCAAGTGTAAAATATATAGGAAGTGATAGAAATTAATTTTAATAGTAGGAGATTATTACAGACTAGAAGCAATTATCAGGGCATAGTTTTAAAGCTGGAAGGAACCAGCTTTACCTCATCTAGTCTATCACCTTCATTTTATAGGTGGCTCATTCCATGTAGGAGGTGGGGGAGGGGGAGAAGAGGGAGAGAAGAGTCAGCCATGCCTCCATGGTTGTGAATGAGAATTATTGGAATGATGGTGGTTGTTGCTATTGTTGTTTTCAATTGTGCCCAACTCTTTGTGACCCAGTTTGGGATTTTCTTGGCAAAGATGCTAGAGTGGTTTGCCATTTACTTCTCTAGCTCATTTGACAGATGAGTAAACTGAGGCAAACAGGGTTTATAAAGTGACTTGCCTTGCCCAGAGTCACCCAGCTAGTAAGTATCCGAGTTGGATTTGAACTCAGATCTTCCTGACTCCAGGTCTGGCACTCTATCCACCTAACTGCCAAGGCAGGATGGTGTCCTGAACAAAATTTGGAAAGTTTGGAGGAAGTAGTGATGTTGGAGAATACAATGAGTTCCGTTTTGAACGCGTCTTTTGTGAGACACCTGTGGGATGGATACCCCGGTGGAGATGTCTAGGAGGCAGGTGGGTCTGTGGGCCTGGAGTTCAGAAGAAAAAATAGGATGTATTGTTTGGGAGTCAATCACATAAACATGAAAGTTGGACCCACAATGAAATCACCGAACTGATCAGCATTTAGGGGCCTATTATGAGCCAGACACAGTCCTAGGCACTGGGAATAGAGAATGAAACATTCCCTCCATGCAGAAAGCTTACATGGGGAGGGAGTAGAAGGTGGAGAGAGCACATGTATACATTTAAATATATGCAAAATATAAACCAAGTAAGCCCAAGGTGATTTGGGCTTGGGAGGGGAGGAAAGCCGATCTGGTAGAGAGAATAGTGGACAGTGTCTGCAGAGAAATTAAGAAGGTTGAGGACTGGCTTTGGCAAAGAAGAGAAATGCAGGCTTTTTGGAGAAGTCTCTACGAAGTGAACAGGTAGAGGGGAAGCTAGGTTGCAAGGGAATGAGAAGTGATTGCTAGGAAAGGCAGTGGACGTGATGAATGCAGACAGCATGGCAGGCAGCAGCCAGCAGCTAGGAGATTGTATGTGAAAAGGGGCCATGGAGGCGAGGTGGGGGTGGTGGCTGCGAGGGTCATGGAATGGGAGAGATGGGGCTCAGGGACTTAGAGGGGGCTTCATCCTCTTCCCTAAACTCCCTTTCTTCTCAGGCTCTTCTCCCCTTAAAGGGAGTGGAGGTCCCTAAGGGCAGGGGCCGGCTTCCTTTTAAGTATGAAGGCTGTCTCCTCCGACTGGAGGTCCATGGGAGGACTTGACTCCCTCCTTCAGACTGGAGACCTTCCTGAGGGCAAAAGCTGTCTCCTCCCTCAGACAGAGGGAGGCCCTGGTAGGCTGTCTACCTCCTCAGATTGGGGACTCTCTGGGAGGACCTGTCTCCCTCCTTAGACTGGGGGCTCCCTAAAGACTGGAACTGTCTCCCCTTTCGGAAGGGGGATCCCCACAGGCAGGCACTGTCTTCCCTCTGACTGAAGATCCCATGAAGGCAAGGACTTTGTCCTCCTGTCTCAGACCAAGGGTTCCCCAAAGGCCTCTCAAGCAGGGCCCTCTGTCCTCTCAGGACTGAGATTTCTGGAAGGGCAGGAAATGTATTTCCTTTCTGTGACTGCAGGCTCTCTGAACACAGAAGCTGTGTTTACCCTAATGTAAATGAGGGCTCCTTGAGGGTGAGGGCCATGCTTCCTAGAACCTCTAACTCTCACAGGGTGACTGGCACGAGGTTGCGCCCCAGGCTGGATTCCAGGTTGGGGAGTGCAGCATTGACTGTCAGAACATGAAGAGGGTGCTGGTCACCACACTTTCCTTCAGGGCTCCCACTGCACTGTGAGGTCCAAATCTCTGAAGAGCAAATCAAGCTCTGTAGACTGCCCTAGGCAGCCCCCCTCGGGTTCTGGAGGAGGAACTTCATCCTTGGGACACACTACAGACTCTAGCAGGCCCCAGGTTCCCTCAATCTGCTCACTGGGCTGAAATAGGAGGGAAGATGTGGAGGAGGGGAGGGAAAAGGGCTGGTCTTCCACCTGGACAGAGGAAAGCAAAGATATTTGGTTGCTTAAGTATCCTGGAGCTATTGACTTCAGTGACCCCACTGAGTGAACCAGAGGCAGGGCTAGACTGGGTGGTCGCTCTCTCTGGAGTCCTGGGGGCTGATGGATGAACTCTTTTCCTCTGGAAATTTTCTGGTGTTCCTCTGTCCGGGAAATTGACAAAAGGGATCCAGCTGGGTTCTGCTTGGGCTGAGGTTGACCCATTGTCCCACTGAAACATCTGAGGTCCAAATCCTGCTGTGGGGACATTTCTCCCCCTGAGTCCTCCATGCAGGCTCCATAAGATGGGGGCCATTGATTAGGGAGGGCCTGAGGGGCATAGGATGGGGGCTTTGTCTCAGGAGCCACTTGTGGAGCATAAGAAGGGGGCTCCACCTCTGGAATTGACTGAGGGGCGTAGGATGGTGGGGGGAGTGCTTGATGAGCCAGGAGGACAGGGATGGGTATCTCACTCTGTCCAAGGTAGGTGATCTCAGGCAGGCCAGGGGGCATTGGAGCTCCTAGGGTCTCCCTGGCCCCAGGCATCTTCACCTGGGAGTATTGGATAGGGGGAACCAGGCCCCCAGGACTGCTGAAGTCGATGCCTGGGATCAAGATATGCTCCGGAATGAATTTCAGTGGCTGAAAGGTCAATACTCTCCGGACATCCTGTGGGGAAGCAAGGACATTGGGGCAAAGTTAATCAGGAGTGACCATCGATTCCTCGGGGGGATATGGTTTAGACTTTGGGTTCTCCAGGGATGCATGCTCAGATGAAGAGCTGTAAGGGACCTTGGAAGTCATGGAGTCCAACTCCTTCCCCCTGTTTTACAGAGGGGGAGCCTGAGGCTCAGAGAAATGCAGGGACTTGCCTAAGCTCCCACAGCTAATGAGTGGGAGACCCAGGTCTTCCTGACTCCAAGTCCAGTGTTTTATCCCCTTCCCCACATTGACTCTGATCCAGGCCCCCAAGGTCGACCTGCCCTTGGACTCATCCCCAGCTCCCAATGGCATGCTGGGACAAACTGGGTGGAGAGGGAAGGAGCTGACCTAAGGGTGGGAGAGCACTTCAGGGTCTCTCTCCCTCCTTTCTCCCTCCCCTTCCCCTCCTCCCCAAGATGATGACAAAGATGGTAAGAATTAACATTCCTCTAGGATTTTAACTATCACAACCAGATTTACAAAAATGATTGAATTCGATACTCCCTTGAGCTAGATTGGAGTCACAGAACTTCAGAGCTGGGACAGACCTCTGAGGTCCTCTGTCCCACCCACACTGGAACAACGAAATAACATCTATTAAGCACCAGCTGTGTTCCATACTCTGCACTAAGCATACCAATCAGAAAGCAAGACGGTCCCTGCCCTCCAAAGTTTACAGTCCAATAGGATGAGGCAAGAACAAGCTTCTCTGCCTCCTCGCTGACAGGTTGTCATGCTGCTTTTGAGACACTCTAGGAAAGTGCTTGTAGACCTCAAAGCTCTATGGAAAGGCCAGTTCCTACTCCCGCTCTGCTGCTTAATAGTGGTCAGTACCAATTATACTTGCATTCCCATTTCTAGAGGTCAAGAGAAGGGAAATACTTTTCCAACTCTACCCTCCTAGTTTCAGCTCTCAGTGCCTCTCATCTGCATGACTTCATTAGTCTCCTAATGGGGTTCCTTACCTTGGTGCCCCCCACTCTGACCCATCCTGTACAATCTGCCACATTGATCCTCCCCAAACTATCTGAGCATTTCAGCTCCCCTACTCAAAAATCTTCATGGGCTTCTCATTGCATGTAGAAGAAAATATAAACTCTTCAGTCTAGGACTGAAAGCCTTCTACAGTCTGGCTCCCATTTACATATCTAATCATTTTATATAAATTTCTTTCCCATATTCTTTATTCTAGTCAAACTAGCTTGCTAGCTGATAGTAGTAGTAACAGCAGTAGTAACAATAATAAAAATAACTAGATAGTATTTTTATAAGTATTTTATATACTTCAAAATAGTATTTTAAGGTGTGAGACACATTTCACAAATATTATTTCATTTGATCCTCACAACAGTACTGGGAGGAAGGTGCTATTCTTATTCCCATTTTACAGATGAGGAAACTGAGACTGAGACGAGTCGAGCAATTTGCCCAAGGTCACTCAACTAGAAAGTGACTGAGGTGGGATTTGAGCTCAGGTCTTGGACTCCAGATCCAACACACTTTCCCCTGGATTAACCAGCTGCTTGTCCATAATAGTCCATATCCCACATTCTGAGTTTCATCAATAAACAAACCCTGATCAATGTAATGCATGCTTTCTTATTTCCACCTCTTAAAATTCCTAGCTTCCTTCAAGGCTCAGCTCAAGGACAGCCTTGATCCCCTAACTGCTAGTGCCTTCCCCTTAAAATGTTAGATGTCCTCTGTGTGTGCATGTTCTTTCTTCTCACTTCTCACTTCTCACCTTTCACTTCTCTCTTTGTTCTCCAAGGCCTAGGATATAGTAGGCACTGAATAAATTCTTTTTGATTGATTACTTGTCATTAATAAATTACTTGATTGATTACTCTCTCCCTTGAGAGCAGGGCTAGTTTCATTTTTGTTTTTGTATTCCCAGCATCTAGCAGAGTATCTGGTATACAGCAGAAACTTAATAAATATTTATCAAATTGAATTGACACACGGCTAATGAATGGCACAGCCAGGATGAGGTCCCAGATAAATCATTAACCTCCAAGCTAAAGTGAACTCTTCTACACTGCATTGTGTGAGACTTGCCTAAAAGGATCAAAGATTGCCTAACTCTGAGCTGCTTCCATATTCTCCAATCCCCAGATATAATTCTTGACCACCTCACTGACCTCTATACACTATTAAATCCCTGAGCTTGCAATTTTTGGTGGATTTGGATTCTAGGTTACTTGAGAGGATAAACTGGGTCTGTTTTAAAAATTCTGTATTCCAAGCCCAGAGTCTAAGGGAGAGCTGAGGGGTGCCCGGGTCCCTGTTGTTCCTCTGTAAGCTGTAGGTCCCTGTTCTTCAGACACCCACCCCCATGCCCCCACCTCATTTCCCAGGGCCACAAGGTCTCTCACCAGTGAGTTGGGCTGCTTAGGAGGCTTCTTGACATATCGATAGCTCAGGTAACAAAGCACAGCTACAAGGAAGCCCATGGTGAACAGGGACACACCGGAGAAGGAATACAACCATGTACGGTCTGGGAGGAGAAAAGAAGACAGATATAGGGAAAAAGGTGAATGGTTGGGTGCAGGGGCCCTTCCCATTTAGAATTCTAGGTGCCTGTGGCCATCCTTTCTTTCTCTAATCCCCTTCCCTCCCCTCCCTTCCCTTTTCCTTCCTTTCCTTTTCCTTCCTTTCCTTTTCCTTCCTTCCTTCCTTCCTTCCTTCCTTCCTTCCTTCCTTCCTTCTTTCCTCTTAGAACATCAAGGGTAGAGTGTGTGTGTGGTGTGGAAATACTTTAGATTCCATGATTTTAATATTCTAAGCATCCTTCCAGTCCTGCCATTCTGTGTCCTAATGGTCCTTGTACCTCAGATGATCTATTTTCTAAGGTCCCTCCCAGCCCTGACAGTTCACATTCAAAGGCCCCTCTAGCACGAACATCACATATTCTAGGGGCCCCATCCAGTTCGGATGTTCTCCAGTCTGAGTCCCCTTCCAGCTTTGACATTCTCTGCTTGTGGGTGGAGATAGCACTACAATTTCAAGGGACAAGAGGGACCCAGAATATGGGGGCTTCTCAGCCCACCAAGCATTCCATCATGGTGTTTCCTATCACTGATGCACTTTTGCCTGAACCTCCTCACTCCTGGAGAAATGGATAAAATGGGTTTTCTCAATCTGCTGGGTAGAGGACCAGTGCCTATCTATGGTACTCTCCTCAAAGTGAAGTCTGAAACCGGAGGGAACAAAAGTCAGCGCCCAGTGAATGGGATTAGTTTGTACTTTATTCTTCAGCATGGTAGGGTGAGGCTGATGATGATATATATGTTTACATACAAACATACTCATATACATACATATATGCTTATATACATATACAGGGCAACGCCTCAGCTCTCCCTGGGACCCTGGAGGAAACTGCCAGCATCAACCAGATCTAGCTAGCATACAATCAGTTAAAATCTTAGAAAGTGTGATAGATCAAGGGTTAGGGGATGCCATAAAGACAGACAGAAGCAGGACAACTGATGATCTCTCACTTTGACCTAGAGATCCCACTATTGGACACATGCCACAAGAAGACCAAGGAGAGAAAGAAAGGTCATGCACGGTATGTTCTTTTTTTTTTTTAAACAATTGGGGTTAAGTAACTTGCTCAAGGTTACACGGCCAGGTGTTTCTGGGTGGGTGCTAAGTGTCTGAGCCCGGATTCGATCCCAGGTCATCCCGACACTGGGGCCGGTGCTCTTACTCGCTGTGCTACCTGGCCGCCCCTCACAGTATGTTCTAATGTATTTATGGCAGCACTTTTTCTTGTGGTAGTAGAACATTGGAAGCTATGTGATTGCCCATCGACTGTGGAAAGACTGGATACATTGTGGGGCATGACTGTGTCGAAGCGTATTGCATAAGAAATGATGAATGTGAGGGACACAGAGAAACCTGGGGAGAAAGATGAAAGTGAGCCAGGCGGAGGAAGTGGAGGCCTGAGAGCGATGTATGCATAGACCTCAATGATGTAAATGAGAATGACAGGGAAAACAGAAATGGGTTTTTTGGGGGGGAGTCTGATTAGTAGGAACCAGTTCTGCACAGAGCCTAAGGGTGAATGAATAAAACGGAGACGCCAAACCTGAGACCTAGATACCAACTTGAGTTGGTTAATCCAATTCAATCCGACATAGGCCTTGTAAAGGGCCTACTATGTGAAAAGCACTGGGGATGTAAAGGGTCTGGACCTGTGATTTTGTTACTAACGGACACTTCTAGGGGAGGAATTTCCCTCTCCCAATGCAGATTGGCAGCTTCTCTGAAGCTTATATAGCCTTAAAGATCAATTAGAACATTGAGGTAAAGAGTCACATTTCCAATGTGTAGATCCGGACTTGATGGTCTCAAGGTCAGCTCTCTATTCATTTCAATTCAATAAAGATTTATTAAGCACCTACTATGTGCCAAACACTGTGCTACATGCTACTGTTACAAAGAAGAAAAGAAAGACAATCCCTGCCCTCAAGGAGCTTACAATCTATTGGGGAAAGACAACAAACGAAAGTTGAAAAGAGGGGAACACCAGCGGTACCTGGCTAGTTGAAACCAAGTAGAGAAGCTGATGGAACACAAAGCTGATGGGAAGTTCAGTGCCCTCTCTAACAGAAGGCTTTGGGTGAACTTTATCTCCATCCACTGTGCTATGGTGCCTCTCCTGCTGGGGTGATGGGGGGAGATGGAATGGAGAAGACAAAGACAGAATCAAAAGAGAGCCCTTGCTTTTGAGGAGCTTGTATTCTACCGGGACTATACAACTTACACCAAGGTATAGATACCAACCACAGTGGCCTCCAGGTATCAGTGGAAATGATTTTAAAGAAGAGGTGTTATCTGCTTTGCCGATGTACCCTAAGGACCATACACTTATCCCATCTAACCTTCAACTTAAACTTCCTATGTGGGTTGTCTCCCAGTGGGCTTCCTCAACAGCAGGGATTCTCAAGCTCTTCTATTCCTATGTCCATTGCTTTGCCTAGTACTTTGTATATAATAGGCACTTAATAAATGCCTTTAAATTTGTTTATTGTAAAATTTAATTAATTTTATAATAAGTCAGTTTTATTGACTTGAAAAAATATGGCATAGTGATAAAATCAGCTTTATAATTAGGAAGGTTTTGGTTCAAATTCTCCCTTTGGTATATACTAATTTTGTGACCTAGAAGCAGCTAGATGGTGCAGTGGATAGAACACTGGGCCTGGAGTCAGGAAGACCTGGGTTTAAATCTAGCCTCAGACACTTACTAGTTGTGTGACCCTAGGCAAGTCACTTTACCCTGTTTGCCTTAGTTTCCTCATCTATAAAATGAGGTGAAAGAAATGACAAACCACTCCAGTATCATTGCCAAGAAAACCACAAATGGGGTCACTAACAAACAGTTGGATACAACTGAAATACATGTGTGTATGTACATACACTAATATATATTATATACACATACTATTATATTACTATATATACTATTATATATTTAGTTGTATGTATACATTGTGTGAAGATATATGTGTGTGTATGTGGGGACAGAGAGAGAGAGAGAGAGAGAGAGAGAGAGAGAGAGAGAGAGAGAGGTAAAATCCATCTAGAGGAACATAAATTCAAGCTTCCCAAGAGAAATAATGGAAAGTGGGAAGGCAGGGGATGTTGGAATATCAGATCTCAAACTATATGGCAAAGCAGTAATCATCAACATGTTTTGATCTTGGTTAAAAAAACTAGAGAGTTCAGTTAGTAGAACAGATTAAGTATGTAACATACAAACAAAAGGAATCTAGTAGCCCAAAGGCTTCTGGCAGAAGGACTGAAGCAGTGTGTGTCAGGCCAGAGGTGTTAATCACATACCAATTAAGAATGCTTCCTGAACCAGATTGAAATGTAATTGGGAAATGTTGAACAAAATAAATAAAAACAGTGAAACATAGATAATGTTAATATGTGATTTTCTAGGTCCTTTTCTCTATATGAGTTTGGCACCATTGGTTTAGACCAACACCACACACCATAAACATAAGCTCCAGATGAATACATGACATATACAAAAGGTCACATCATAAACAAAATAGAGCAAGATGGAAGAAATGACCTGTCAGATCTATGAATAGCTGAAGTGTTCATGATAAAAAGGGGGGGGGGGAATAGAGAGGACCACAAAAGATACAAGTTACAATTTTGACTACATAAAATTTAAAAGTTTTTGCACACAAAAAGTTCAATTTAGCTAAGATTTAAAGAGAAAAAGTGAACTGGGTGAAAAAATCTTTGTAGCAAGTTTCTCCCATAAGGATTTTTTTCCCCAGATACATAAGAAAATGACTTGAACTTACAACAAATCACTCCCCAGTTAAGAAAGGGCCAAAGAATATAGACAGGCACTTCTCAAGGAAAAAATCCAAGCTTATGGATTTCTTTTGAAGAGCCACATGAAAAAATGCTCCAAATCACTCATAATTAGAGAAATGCAAATTAAATTATTTTGAGGATTGACCTCACAGCCACCAGATTGGCAAAGCCAGCAAAAAAGGTAAAATGACAAATATTAGTGGGGCTTCAGAAAATGGACACATTGACGCATTGTTGGTGGAGTTGTGAACTGGTTCAGACATTCTGGAAACCAATTTGGAACTACACCCCCCAAACCATTAAACTGTGCATATTCTTTGCTCCAACTATGCCACCAACAAGATCAAAATGTACATGTAAAAAATATTTATAGCATCTCTTTTATGGTGACAAAGGTCTAGAAATTAAGGCAATGCCTGCCAACTGTGATATATTAATATGGATTACTACAGTGCTCTAAGAAATTATAAAATGTATCATTTCAGAGAAACATAGGAAGACTTGTATGAACTGATGCAAAGTAAAGTGAACAGAACCAAGAGACCAGTTTATACAACAACATTGTAAAAATGAACAATTTTGAAAGGCTTACAAACTCTTATAGGTGCAAAGATTAACCATAATTTCAGAGGATTGATGAAGGATGTTTCCTACTTGACAGAGAGGGGACGAGTATAAAATAAGTCATCTATCTGTTGGACCCAGTCAATAATAGGAGTTTGCTTCTCTTGTCTATGCCTAGGTGTTATAAACGTTTTTGTTTTTGTGTTTGTAAGTGCAGGTAGATAGGGAGAAGGTGAGAAATAAAAATAAATATTAATTGAAAAAAAATTTTTTCATTCATTCATTCACTAGACACTACTGTCAAGATATGATAAATGAGGAAATTAAGAATGAAGTGAATTGTCCAAAGTGACATGTCTATGTGAGGAACTGTTGTCTTCATTCTACCACTTTGTCCATTGATCTTGGTTTACAAGAGATCATTCTAAATGTCGATAATACTGTGATGAGAATCACAAGATGATATCATCCTGTTATTTTGTTATTGGCTAATAAGACTTTCTACACTCTGCCCCTTAAGACCAGATTCTTTTGGACTATTAAGATAGATAACTGTGGTAGTTGGAAGAAACCTGTTGTTTTGGGGGGCTTCTCTGAGATCCCTGTGTCTCATGTGGGGCAGGTGACCTTGGACCTCTGCCTGAATCCCTCATTTGCCACCCATGTCTGGTACTTCTTCTGGCCCCCTCCATGTTCTCAACTTTCTAGGCTCTAAGTTCTCCAGTCTGGGTAACAGTTCTTGGATAACAATGGGGATAACAGTTCTTTGAATCTGCCTTCTTTTGGTATCAGAGGTGGTAGCACCAGTTAGACAAGGTTGACTGAGATGCTGCCCTCCCCCATAAAAGCCTTGACTTCATCATGGAACTAACCCCATGTGGGAACTGAATGATCCCTGGGTCCCTTCAAGGTTCAATTTAAATGTAACTAACTTGCTCTATGAGGCCTTTTCCTTTAGTGTTTTTTCCCTTTTTCAGTCACATCCACCCTGAAATACCTTGGTAGGAATTTGCAATAGACTTTGTATTTATTTCTGCCCACATGTTGTGCCTCTACCCTCCCGCCCAGAATGTAAACTAGGGGCACTAGTTGGAGCCATAGTGCACAGAGTGCCAGACCTAGAGTCAGGATCTCTCTGAGTTTAAATCTGACCTTAGATACTAGCTGTGTGACCCTGGGCAAGTCACTTGACCCTGTTTGCCCCAGTCTCCTCTTATGTGAAATAAGTTGGAGAAGGAAATGGCAAACTACTGTAGTATCTTTGCCAAGAAGACCCCAAATGGGGTCCCAAAGTTTCAGAAATGACTGAAGAATGAAAATAGAAGCTACTTGAGGCCTTTCTACTTTTGTCTTTGTAACCTAGCACCTACCACAATGTCTGGTACACAGTAGGTGCTTAATAAATGTTTGTGGAATTAAATTCAGATCTACCCATCGAACTAGGAGTGAGAGGAGATGAACTAGAGGAAATGAACGCAACTAGCCTTTTTCTAGAAGTTTGTTGGATACCAAGGTACTTAAAGAAGAAGAAGCCTGCACCAAGTCCAGAATGTAGGCTCTTACAGCACTTGCCTCCCTCCTGCTGTGGTCTAGAGGTCATGGTACCCAAGGCCCAGCAAGCCACCTCTGGCTACTGAGACCTGGTTCAATCTTGGCCTCTCTTGAGGCTTGGATTTCTACTTTCCATGGGAATGAAGAGGAACAGATCATTCAAGAGCAGAGAATTCCAAATCCAGAAATCCCCTCTGGGGCTCATGGTTGTACTTTCCCAAGTGGGTTTCAAACCTGCTCATTGTAAAGCAAGCTTTCCTACATCCCGTGAGTTTCTGGAGGAGAAAACTCAGACAAGTGCTGGAGGGCAGGGAGAAGCACAAGTCTAGGATTGAGCAGCTGCCAGGAATTATCAGCTAATCAGCTCGTAGATAGTTAAGAACTGAATGTACTAGGAAAGTGCTTCCATGTGTTTCTCTCTCAAAAGATTTCAAAATACTAACTTAGCAACTAACTTTGGCAAGCTCTAAGGCCTTAGTTTTCACATCTGTGAAATGAGAGAGCTGGATTAGGTGCTCTCTAAATTCCCTCCCAGCCCTGATCTGTTTTCTAAATCCCTCCCATCTCTGGCATCCTGTGTTCTAAGGGCCCTTCCAGCTCTGCCATCCTGGGTTCTAAGGGCACTACCAGCTCTGACATCATGTGTTCTAAAAGCCCTCCCAGTTCTCATATTAGCACTGACTCTGCAGTCAGGGGACATGGATTCAGATTAGGTGCTTATTGCCTGGGTGACCTTGGGCAAGTATTTTGAGCTGCCTATGCCTCAGTTTCCTCATCTGTAGAATGAAAATGTTGGACTGGACTCTGAGCTCCCTTCCAGCTCTGGCTCTGGGATCTTTTCCTTAACCTATGAAATCAGGTCACTTTTTATCATTTCTCTTAATGCTCAGCCCCCAAACCCAATGAGAGACAGAGAGGGGGGAATGAGGCTTTCACACAATTTCCCTGTTAGAACACTTGGGAAGTAGTGGGCTTAGCATGCACGGCTGCCTTGACGAATCCCTCCCTTCCTTAAATGAACAGCTCCTGGCACCTCCTCACTATGCCCTTGCTCTGAGTGGCCCCTTCTTTTTAGAATTACTTTGTTTTTACTCATCTGGATTGTTTAATCATCGATTCTTTAGCATATGTCAGGTGCTTAATAAAGGCTTATTAATGACTGCCTAGGTAGATGATGGATATCCCAGCATGACGGAAACTCCTTTCATTTTTCTTTTGACGTTCAGCCCTGGGATTTTATTATGGTAAAGAATGCAAAGTAGCATGGTGCATACACACTGATTTGGTGTCAGTGAGTCTGGGTTCAAATCTTAGCTCTGTCACTTAACACCTGTGTGATTATTTTAGGTCTACCAGGCTTGGATTCATGATTTGGAAAATGAAAGAGTTGATCCAGCTCACCTCAGAGATCTCTTCCGCACTGAAATCATCAGTGCTGGGATCCCAATATGGAAATTCCCCATACCAATCTAGATGGGCAACTGTCCATCATTATATGACTACAATGTGTCAAGGGTAAGACTTGAACCTAAGTCTTCCTGATTCCCCGGATAGCCCAAGGTCACTCAATGAGGTAAGAGCATGGACAGACCTTGACTTTGGGGCTGTTGCTTGCCATTGGACTCACAGGCATCAAAACTTACCTGCCAGTGTCCTCACTTGACATGTGTATGGGGCACTCTCCTTGAAAGGGGTGGGGATAACAATCATGGTGACCCCCTGGTACTCCGTGTCTGGAGCCAGGCCGAAGAATTCATATTCTTTTTCCTTCTCTTCAAAGTGCTGCATTACATAAAAAACCAAGAGGGAGAATTTCAGCTTACTGATACCCACAGCTGCTTACCTTCACACGCTTTCCAGGTTACAAAATGTTCTAATACATATGCTCAAAAAAACCCCAAACAAACCAAAACAGCAACTCTGGGAGGTTGTTTTTGTGTTTTGTTTTGAGCATGGATTTGAGATTTTGTAGGGTAAGGGCCTCCAACTGAGGAGACTCTCCCTCAGTGCAGAAGGTACTTATCCTACAAAGTATAATCCTACAGAACTGTCTGGGAGTACAAGAATGCAAGAGACTTACCCAGGGTCATGAAGACAGAATGTGTCAGATGTGAGTAATAACAATGATAATAATGGTGGTGATGGTGGTAGCAATAACAATAATAGCTAGCATTTCTATAGCACTTTAAAGTTTGCAGAGTACATTACTTTCTCATTTGATCCTCACAACCATCCTGGGAGGTACGAGCTATTATTACCCCCATTTTACCAGTGAGAAAACTCTGACAGACAGAGTTTAAGCGACTTGCCCAGGGTGACACAGCTAGGAAATATCTGAAGCTGGATTTGAACTCGTCTTCCTCCATGGTGCCACCTAGCTGCTGCCTCTGGCAGAGTACAATTATCCCCATTTTACAGATGAAGAAAATGAAGCTGAAGGGTGAAGGGCATGCTGAGGATCACACAGCCAGTAGGTGGCAGAGATAGGTTTCCCTGAAATGTAGGGTACAAGATGGATAGAGTGATGGACCTTACATCAGGAAGGTGAGTACAAATCCTTCCCAATTAGCTGTGTGACCCAGGCCAAATCTCTTAACCTCAATATATCCAGCTCTAAATCTATTATCTCATGACACTTTCCATTATATCATCTTACTCTTACACTGACCATTGTACAGAGCCCAAGCTGTTTTTATTTTTATTGGTGTCTTGTGTATTTTATACCCTATTCCTTCATAAACATTTCCTTTCTCCTTCCCCTAATTGGTTAGCTTTCCCTAGCAACAAAGATAAAGGAGAAGAACTCTGACCATTCCCGATAGTGTATGTAATATTCCACACCCATAGTCACCCACCTCTCCAAAGAAAGTAGGGAGAATTCTCTCAACTCTTCTCCAGAGCCAGGCTGGAGCTTGATCTATTTAATCCCAAATTCACTTCAAAAGGTGTGGAGAGTCAGCTTTCAATTGTCCTTTTTCAGAGGGATCCAGAGCATAAGTCCCAAAAAGGCAATGCTGTGCAGCAAAAAAAAAGTGCTGCCTCTGAGTAGGAAGAGGTGGTTTCAATTTCCATCCCTGCCACTTACTGCATGGGGATTATTAGCAAGACATTGAACCTTGCAGCTAGGTGGCTGTGGATCAGAAGTCAGGAAGAACTGAGTTCAAATCCACTCACAGGCATTTACTAGCTATGTGTCCTTGGCCACGTCACTTAACCTCTGTCTGCCTCAGTCCGTAAATGAGCCTAAGAAGAACACTCACCTCCCAAGTTGTTGTGAGATAAATGAGATAATATTTGTAAAGCACTTAGCACTGTGCTTGGCACAAAGTATGTGCTTAATAAATGCTTATTTTTTTCTCCCCCCCCTCAGATCTTAATTTCCTCATTTGTAAAATCGTAGGGTTGTATTGGAAGGCCTCTGAGGGTCCCTCAGGCTCTAAGATTTTATTATTATTATTATTTTTAAAGCAATTGGAGTTAAGTAACTTGCTCAAGGTTACACGGCCAGGTGTTTCTGGGTGGGTGCTAAGTGTCTGAGCCCAGATTCGATCACAGGTCATCCCAACTCTGGGGCTGGTGCTCTTACTCACTGTGCTACCTGGCTGCCCCTTGGCTCTAAGATTTTATGATCCTTTTCCCAGTGAGCTTGGGCAGAGGAGATTCAGCCCAAGAGTGATGGCAGGAGCCCAAATACAGACCCATGTGATTGGTGATTCCTACATTCTGTTATGAACTGTGTTGTGCCCAAGTGGAAGAAGCAACCTTGGAAGGTACTGGGCTCCTTGTTTTCTGGCTGTGTGCAAGTAGAACCCGGGGGATCATTTCTCAGGGATGGTGGGGAAGGGATTCCTGCTCATGTTGGGCTCTGGTTCGAGGACCTCTGGAGAGGTCATAGATGGCTCCAGATGGCCATAATTTGAAGGAGCTAACACATCAGTTAATTTTCAGGTCAAGTCCTAATTCTATCTTTTCTCTGGGGAATTGGGGAGGGGGCTTTTTCTGGGACAGGATGAGTTTAGGGCTTACCATTTGGTAAGTTTGGTTGATGTGCAGCTGGACACGATAGAACAGTTCTGGGAATATCTCTTCCAGAGTTTGCTGGTGGCCATTGCTGGTCCAGAGGGCAGTGGGTGAGGGATGCACGACGAGCTTTACAGACCGTATGCTGGGGATGCAGGTCACCAGTGGTGGCTTAATGATTGCTGGTGCAGGTGGTAGAAAGAAAGAGGAGAGAGAAAGATGACTGAGCCAGCTCTTCAATGAAATTCCACTATCACAAGTGCCAACTGGCTTCTGTCTAGATCCAGACTAGGGCACACAGAGAAGGAAAACCCTACAAAAGCTTGTGTGGCACAGTGGTTAGAGTGCTGAGGTTGCCACCACAAGGACTGGAGTTCAAATCTTGCCTGTGATCCTTTCTAGCTTTGTGATTCTGGACCTCAGTTTCTCTATATTTAAAATGAGAGGGTTGAATTAGTTGACCTTTGAAGTCCCTTCTTGCTCTGTCAGTGATTCTAGGACAAAGCAATTAATTTTACCTGTTTGAACCTCTGTTTCCTCATCTGTAAAGTGTGGAGGTTGAATTAGGTGAATTCCAGTGCTAAATTAGTGGTCCAGAGTTGGGGGCAGGGAGGGAAGAGTAGAATTTTAAATGTTAAAAACTTCTGCAGGAGGAATATAGGTTAGATGAAGCAAAGGGTCCGCTTGTCCCCCACTCAGCTCAAAGCCTGACACTGTCCTGGGTGCTGAATCCTTCTGCCCGCCTCACCCCCTCAGAAAAGGAGCCATCCTTACTGTCTCGGCAGGCACTGAACCTTGTCGTCTGCCTCCACTCCATGATGTCTCCATGGACTTGGCTGAAAGCCATCACTTTGGCAAAATACTGCTCCTCAGTGTCTCTCGTCTCATAGGTCATGTTGCACGATGTCTGGGTAATGTTCTGACACTCGGCCTTAGGCTTCCATTTTCTTTCTCCATACCTATAGGGCAGGCCAAGAGGGGAGGAAGAGAGATTCCCTTCGACTTCTGAGCTGACTCCACCCTGTGATGGTGATGATGAGGGAGCTAAGAGGGGAGGGAATGACAGAGGCAGCAAATGGACGACTGGAGAGCTGTGGAGAGCAGAGCTATCATCTGACGCCACCCTTGCTAATAAGTACAGGCCCCAGCCTGGTCTGCCCAAACAAGCCAGCCCTGCACTTCCACCATGGAGTCAAATCAAAATCATAGAATTCAAAGTTGGAAGGGACCCCACAGGCCATCCCCCAGCTATCACATACCTAATAAGAATCTCCAGGTATATGAAATTGTATTCTTGCTCTCCTCCCCCATAGTCTTTATCCCCAGCAAAGGGTGTAAAGCCAAGAAGGAACCTGAGGTGGGGCTGCCATAAGCAGGAGTCTCTCAGTCTGGATTCCTTATTCTCCCTACTCTTTTCTCCCCACCTTCAGCTATGTCCTACATACAGATCCCAGTAATGGGAGCAAAGGGGTCAGCTAGAAGAAGAAATGATGGCTTACCTCAGGGAGTTCCTGAGTATGGGAAGGGGGAAGATGTTCTTTTTTTTTTTTTTGCTTTTTTGGAGGGGGGAAGACAACTGGGGTTAAGTGACTTGCCCAAGGTCACACAACTGGTAAGTGTTAAGTGTCTGAAGCTGGATTTAAACTCATGTCTTCCTGAGTCCAGGGCGGGTGCTCTATTCACTGCATCACCTAGCTGCCCCATGGAAGATGTTCTTAAGTAGCCCCCAGTGTGAGGGAGGGAACAGAAAAGTCCCTTTCTTTAGGGACCCTTCAATCTGAGGAGAGAGCACTAAAATTTGCTTTCAGGGAGCCCCTAGTCTGAGGAAGGACACGGGCCCTGTTCTCTGAGAGCACCCCCCCAAGAGGGGCACAGCCCTCAATCTCTAGGAGCCGCAGTTTGAGGAGGGAATCATCCCCTGACTTTAATGAACCCCTCTCTGAAGGGGGAGATATAGTTCCTGACCTTGATGAGACTCCAGTCTGACTCAGGGAGGCACAGGCCCTGCTATCAGGGTATATGGCTATACCTTTTATACTGCACGCTGTAGACTGTGTCTGGGGAGCTTCCCTGGACATTCTCCCATTTCAAGATGTTTTCAAAGTTGTTCGAGTGGAACCTTAGGTTCTGAAGAAGCTTGGGATTCTCCTCTGCGATGGATGCTGAAGGGAAGGTCAGATGCCAGTGAACCAGGAGGCTCTCAAACCCTGACCCCACACCCCCTCATACCACCCTCCCCCCAAAAATCAACATTACCCACTGCTGGAAGGCCACTGCTCTGACATGGCCTGGAGGCTGTGACCCTCAGGCAAAGGGGAGACATGGCCTTTTGAGCCAGGAAAGTGGGGAGCAAGCATGGAACTTGATCGGTCTAATAGCATGAAGGGACTGAAGAGAAAGACCTTCCTCTGAATGGGTGGTACAAAATAGCAATTAGCAGAAGGAACATTGAACTTGGAATTAGAAAGTGTGAATTTGAGTCCAAGTTCTGGTATAGATTTTGTCTGTGACTTTAGGCTGGTGGGTTCTCCTCTTTTAACCTCTGCTTTCTTATGCATTTTTAAAATAGAGATGTTCTGAGAGATGTGGCAAAGATGGAGTAAGAGACCAATAATAACTCACGTTTCAATATCTTTAAGGATTAAGAAGTTTTCTTTACAACATTCCTGTGAGATGGGCAGTGCCAAGTCTGATAGAAACATTAGTTTTAGTGCTGGTGGTGTCTGGAAGTGGAGTGGATTGAGCAACCAAGATACCTGGGTTCAGGGCTTGATTATACCACTGTGACCCTGGGCAAATTACTCTATCCTTGAGTTTCTTACTCCTCTAAAATGAGGATCCCTTCTAGAACTCACCTTTTTTGTTCCAAGGTCAAGCCCTTTCCTTATTCTCCATTTGTTAGTTCTCTTACCCCACCCTACCTGTTCCACCCCCAATCCATCCCATCCCATCTCAACCCACCCCATCCTCTCCCATCTTCTTCTACCCCACCTCATCCCATCCCATTCTGTTTCATCACTGGACCTCTATTTCCATTAGGATACAACAGGCCCAGGTGAGGATACCTTTTATCAAATTAGGTTGGCACCTTTCTGCAACTTATAGTCTTAAGAAGTTGACTGGCACTGAGAAGTTAAGAAACCTACCCAAGGCCATACAGTGCAGAGGCAGGGCATAAGGCTGCCTCTCTTTATTTTGTATGTATTTTGTGTATACATATTCATCAGTGAAATGTATCCTTGAAGGCAGGGACTATCTCACTTTTGTGTCCCTGTAGAGGTAGTTAATCAGGACTTGTTGACTGAATGATTAAGATCCCTCCTAACTCTGATGTTCTGTGCTCTTGTGACCTTCATGGGGGAAGAAGAGGATCACATGGGGGCAAGTGGACATGTGTCCTGGAGTTCAAAGTGTGTGGGGGAATTAAAGGGGAGGCCAGGGCTAAGTGGTGTGCATACATAGGACTGGCAGTTCTATTTTGTGATCTGGCCATCTTGGGGTAAAGGCATAAGTGCTGAATGGAGTGGAAGAAACTCTTCTCTAATAAGGAAGGTCCTTGGCTCTGTCCTTTTCCTTTATCTCACTACTTGGTATCGGGGTAGGGGCGAGATGGAATGAAGTCATGAAAGGGGAATGAAAGACAAAGGCTATCTGTCCAAGTCCTGGACATACACAGATACCCTCCTCCCTTCCCAGAAATGCTTGGGAAAGGATCATATGGTATGGACAGGAAGGGTGAGGGAAAGTTGTAATCCAAGAAATGCCCCAGAGAAGAAACTGATTAGATTCTGCTAGGCTGAATGAGGCAGTGATTGGTGGCTTCTTGGGGCTTCTTGGGTTCATTCTCCAAGAGGATCATGACATCAGGAAGGTGAGACCATAACTTGCAAGTGATTTGATGGAAAATAATAATTTGATCTAGCAGAACTACTCTGAGTTAGACCAAAGCTAATTTTTTCATCTATTTGTCTTCAGTTACTTCTCTGCACCCCGCCCCAACCCTGAACTGATATTAGTTTAGCCTAGGTGCCAATAGTAAGTAGGTTTGTTTTGGAGTGTGTGTGGGGGGGTGCTCCCAGCCCAAGGACTTTCCTGTCCTGGGATTCCATGGGTTCTAAGTCTGGGTAAGGCTAGGTTCTTCCCTGGAAATTCATAGAAACATTCAATAAGCATTTACCAAGTGATAACTCCATAGGAGCATAGAACCTAGAGCTGAAAGGGACCTCAGAGGTCATTTGACAGATGAGGAAACTGAGGCCCCAGAGAGATACAGTGGTTTGTTCAATACTACTCAGGCATGCAACAAGCTGGGAGAGTGGACACAGTGTGATATTTGAAGTCAGGAAGCTCTGAGTTCAAATCTTGCTTCAGGGACTAAGTAGTTGGGCAAGTCATTCTCTTAGCCTCTGTTTCCTTTTCTATAAATAAGTGTAGTCCCTATCAGACCCAGAGCACAAGGCTGTATTTCCTCTTTGTCCCCATTTTTATTTCCCTCGAATCTATTGCCTACTTCTCAGAATGATAGGATTTCCACAATTCTCCAAGTACAAGTTGTACATTATGAAATCCTGGTTGGAAAATAAATCACTTAGCTGGAAATCCTGGATTTTTAAGAAATGAGAATTTTCATGATTTTAAGCTTACTCAGATGTCTATAATTTTTTTGTGTCATATATAAAGTAAAGCTATCTATCTGTCTATGTCTATGTCTGTGTCTGTGTCTGTGTCTGTGTCTGTGTTGATGTCTATGTCTATGTCTATGTCTATATCTATTGCCTCCTGTGTTCCAGGCTCTGTGCTAGATGATGAGAACATAGACCAAAGTGAGACCTTCCCTGCTCTCAAGAAGCTTAAATTGAATCTTAAAGTATTTGCTCTAGCAAGTTTCAGCCCTGGGTCTCCCTCTAGAGCTCCAAGTGCTCTGGTCAGCCTGGGAGCATCCTTCTTCCTATAGGATCAGGATTAGGAGTTGCTGAGGCCCCCAGTGGTGGAGAACCAAGGAAAAGAGTATAGGAATTTACAGTGAAAGGGACATTAGTGATCATCCAGCTAGGTAATACAGTAGAGTGTCAGATTTATTATTGGAATTAGGAAGACCTGAGCTTGCATCCTGCCTCAGACACTTACTAGCTGGGTAAGACACTTAATCTCTCTCAGCCTCAGCTTCCTCATCTTTAAAATGGGGATACTAATAGCACCTGTCTTCCAGAGTTGTTGCTGGGATCAAATGAGCTAATCTTTTTAAAGCACTTTGCAAATCTTAAAGTGCTCTATAAATGCTATCATTAATATCATTGTTGTATCATAGACTTCAGAGCTGGAAGGGGCCACAAAGATGATCTAGGCCAGCAGTTGCATTTTACAAATGGAGAAACTGAGACCAAGAGGTGAAGTGATTGGCCCAAAGTCACAAAAGTAACCAGTTGAAAGGTTAGGATCTGGAGCCCAGCTCCCACAGATCACAAATGAGAAAGCGTAGGGCCAGAGAGGGGAAATTCTTCGTTCAAGGTTATAGGTACTAAGTAGCAGAGTTGGGAACCTAACTTCTCCAGGTCCACTGACTCCACCAAAGCCAGGGCTCATTCTATACCTTGCCCCTGCCCACTGCTGCCTGTGGGGCTCTCAGAGATAAGCCAAATCCTGTCAACACCCCCAGTTTGGGGATTACCAGCCCTCTCTCTGAGGTTGCCCAGAGGCAAGAGTGGGAGGAGGTATGGAAGCAGTTCCTTTGAAGTGGATGGTCTAGTCTGCACTTGTTGGGGCTCTGGGAAGCTATTCTCAGCGGATTTCCAGCTGAGTTGCCTCTTTCCAAACTGGAGTTTCAGGGGACCCCTAGAGTCATTGGAACCATACTCCTGTCTCTGATCAGGTACATGCCTCCCAAACCCTAGTATTCTAACACTCTCTGCCTTTCACTTAAACATCTCCAGGGAGACAGGAGCCTGAGCCAATGCCTTGTGGCTCCTCGTGGGGTCAGGGAAGGAGCCCTGGATTGGAGACAGAGAACCTGAGATTCGATCTCAGCTCTATTATTTAAAACTGTGTGACCTTAGTAGGTAAGCCACTTTATCTCTGGGCCTCGAGTTCCACATCTGCAAAATGGGGAGCTATTGAACTAAATTACCCCCTAAGAAGTAAATCTAAATCCTATGATCCTGCTCTCATTAAGTTCTTCCTAATTTCTACACAGAATATCACTGCCAGCAAGACTTTCTTCAAGTTGTTGCTCAGAGCATATATACCCCATTATGCCTGAAATGGTCCTTGTTTCCCTTAGCCTTTTCTCCTGCTGGGAAAGGAGGCCCAATCTCCCTCAGGAGAAAAGGAATTCATAAAACCTTCATTCCCAATAAAACTTCACACACAGAGGTGGTTGTGAAGACAGAGCTCCCTGCAACCCTTCGAGGATATAAATGTGCATGTTATTAGGATTTTTAACCCTGAATGAGGAGGGCAGGGGTGGTATAGGGGGTGGACAGAGTGCAGCTATAGGCCTCCCACCCCTCCACTCCACTACCATGTGGTCTGGGGATGAGGTGGAAGAGCCCTACTTACTGCCTGGAAGGTAAGGTGGGGGGGGAGGGGGAAGAGTCAAGAGTGCACTGGTAAATGTTTAACAATCGGTTTATATATAAACACATATATGCATACATGTATGTATGTGCATTGTGTATTATATGTGCATACTGTTTATATGTATGTATGTATCATGCACAATAATGCTCAACATACTTAAATATATATTTATATTTACATATTATATATATGTAAAGTGTGTCATGCATATATATACTCAACATACTTTAAAATATATTTATTTTATATTCTATATTATAGACATAAATATATATGCATAAAACATTAAAAATATATATTTATATAAATCTACTTATATTAATATATTACGTATACATGTTTATAGTTTAGCATAAATATGACACACTTTAAATTTAATCTCTTATTAACATTTTCCCCATCAATCAACAAAACAATAAGCAAAACAAATCAAACTCTGATTTGCAGCATTTGCCAATTTCCAAGATGTAAATAATCACACTAAAGCTTTCACCATCAACTATCCTGTGTTGCTCAGAGCTTGTTCCAACACTTCCCTGATGAGGGGTGAAAGACCCTTGGGTCCATTTCCCCTTCTAACCATATTGCTAAGTTCTCCTTCTACTCTGATGTTCAAGGATTTCGTGCAAAGGTCACTTCACAGCTTTAGTACTGGAAAGGACCTTAGTGATCGTCTAGTCCAATCCTTTCATTTTTTTCAATCAAGGAAACTGAAGTCCAGAGAAGATAAGGATTAGTGGGAGATCACACAGCTGGTAAGGAAGAATGCAGTATTTGAACGCAGGTCCTCTGACTCCAAACCCAGTGCTTTTATCAGAAAAAAAAAAAAATCTGAAACCCATAGCAATTCCTTGTTAAAGTTGGAGAAGGGAGAAAAGCTCTCTCTGCCCCCTATCCCTGAGGGTTCTTTGGAACCCGGAGAAGGGAAAGTGGGTCTGGGGCACTAGGGAAACTCACCATTCAGGATGCTGAAGCCTAGGATAGCTAGTAACCACTTCATTGGGTCCCTTGGAAGAGGAGAGGAAAGGTCTCGCCTCTTCTCCCTTCACTTCACTCTTCTTTCATCAAGTATCCTCGTCTCTCCTTTCTTTTCCTTTTTTATCCTCCTCTTCTGTCTTTGCTTCTCTTCCGCTCAACTGCCGGAGTGTGCTGGGGAGAGAGGGTGGGGAAACCTTGGCGCCCAGGTAGTCTGTTCCACCCCACATCTGGGACTGGGGGAGGGAAGTAAGGAAAGGGCAGGGCCAGTGGGGGAGGGTGGAGCCATGCCCAGGGAGAAGCAGGTGTCCAAAGGTGCTGGACTGAGCTGTCAGGAATGTCGGTGCCTTGGCTGGGAGCCAAGGGAGGTCCTTGACTGATGGCACAGAGCAGCCGGTTTTTCTCGACTCTGACTTCATGCTCCATTCATGGTTGCTCAGTTAGTCAATCAGTCATTCAATAAACATTTATTAAGTGCCTGCTATGTGTCAAGTGCCATGCTAAATGTTGGCAAGAAAGGCAAAAGATAGTCTCTGCTCTCAAGAACTTTGTGAACGAATGGGTGAGAAGACAGCTAAATTAGATATAGCTAAAATAAACTGGAGATGATTAACAGAGGAAAGGCACTAGAATGAAGAGAGAGCAAGAAGGGCTTCTTGTAGAGGGTGGCATTTGAGCTCTGGGCCAAGCCAGGAGGTAGAAATGAAGAGGGAGTGCATTCCAGGCATGGCAGACCAGCCATTGGGAGATGGAATGTTTTGTACAAAGAGCAGGAGGGAAGCCACTGTCACTGGACCTAAGGGTAGGGCTCATGGTGGAGAGCAAAGGATGAGAAGACTAGAATGGTTGAGGGATGTAGATTGCGAAGGATTTTGAAAATAAAATGGGATTATTTAATTTTAATCTTGAAGGTGATCAGGAGCCATTGGAGCTTATTAGGTAGGGGGGAGTGACATGGTCAGAAGATCACAGCTGAGTGGAAGATGGACTGGAGTGGGGCAAGGCTTGAGGCAAAGATAGCAGCCAGCAGGTGAGTGCAACAATCCAGACATGGGGCAAAGAGGGCATGAACTAGGGTGGTGGCAGCATCAGAGGAGAGAAAGGATCACATGTGAGAGATAGTGCAAAGGTAAAATTGGCAGGCCTTGGCAAAATATTAAATATGGGGGTGGGATGAGGGAGCATGAGGAGTCAAGGATTGTACCTAGGTTACAAGCCTGGGGGACTGCAGTGATGAAGGATGGCTATTAGGTTCAGCAGGAACTCAGATCTTATCTAAGACCAGAACCTGCCATTCAGTCTGGAAAGAATTTAGTGCTCAGCCTTACTTGGAGTCAGAGTTGAAAAAGTTTATTATACGCTTTACAGCGGGCAAGGATCCTTAGGGGACCTGCAAATGAAAGGGGGCACAGGCTTTTACTTTTAAAGGGTAGGGCTACCATTGTCAGGGCTGACCAGATAGATGTAAGGGACTCAAGGCTAACTTGTGACTTTAGTGCATAGATAGTTTAACTTGGAGATGAGATTTGGGCCAGACAGGAAGCAAGGACGAAGGAGTCACAAGTTGTTGCCTAGGCCTAGTTTGGATTAGAGGGAAGGGGCAGAGTTTCTGGGAAAGGGAAAGTGTGATTGTTTATAAATTGCTATTACAATTTTACAATACAAATTGCAGTTACAATTGTACAAACTGGTTTTACAAATTGATGTTACAGACTGATGTTGCTGTTACAGATATAGATCCCAAGCACCCCAAGCACCCCATCAGCAGGATGGTGACAGCAATAGGGGAGTTAGAAAGAAAGCATATTTCTTGGGGAAAGATAATGAATTTAGTTTTGGGCATATTGAGTTTAAGATGTCTGTTGTGTTGTTCAATTGTCTCAGTTTTATCGGACTCAAATTGAATTTAATTCAACACACACTTGTTAAGCACCTACTGTGTGCGGGTACTGGGGTTGCAAAGACTAAAGGAGAATGGCCTCAGCCCTCAAGTAGCTTATACTCTTGTTGTTTGATTGTTTTTGACTCTTCATTTGGTATTTTCTTGGTTTGTCTTGGTTTGTTGTTCAGTCATACCCAACTTTTTTTTTTTTTTACCCTATTTAGGGTTTTCTTGGCAAAGATACTGGAATGGTTTGCCATTTCCTTCTCCAGCTCATTGTACAGATGAAGAAATTGAGGCAAACAGGATTAATAGAGTCACACAGTTAATAAGTGTCTGAGGTCAGATTTGAACTCAGGAAAATAAGTTTTCCTGACTCTGGGTCCAGCACTCTATGTACTATGGCACCACCTGGTTGCCCATGAGTCAATCAGGGAGATATAAAAAGATTGCCTTGCTGCAGTCAGGCCCAGTTCAGACTGTTCAACATAAAGTTATAGTGGATCCAATCAGCATGGTTTCATGATTTTCTCTAGCTTCTTTTGGAAGCACATGGGTAAGAATGAAGAGAGCAGATAAAAGTAGTAACCAAGGGTTGAGCCTTGGCAGGGCAAAATCAGTGATAGGCTAAGGGAGCAAGGAATTCAAAAGGAGACAGTGTAGAGTTCCATTAGGAAGCCACAAAGGGAAAGCAAAAAGACCATAGCAGTATAAGGGTGATTACCTGGGAAAGAACTAAAGGGTCAATGGATTAGAGATCGGAGTAAGTACAAAGAATAGAGTTAGGGGTTACTAGGCAGAAGAAGTGGAATTTCAATAGATTGTGATTAGATAAAGGAATTTCAGAGCTAATGAATTTGGAAATGGATATTGGCAAGATCAAGGGTATAATATCTCTGAGTGTGGTTGACTAGTGGGTCATGGGAAATAAACAAGTTGAGGAAATGGGAGGTAAGGGTGATTGAGGAAATATCAAACTCTATATTGAAGTCTCCTTAGAGAGGGTAGGAGTTGGAGAAGAGAAAAAGACTGGAAGCTGATACAGGAACTCGTTGAGGAAAGAAGAATGACCTGGAGGCCCTTAGGCAACAGCTACCAGAATTTTGATTAAGTGGTAGATATGGAATGACTGAACCTCAAAGGAGTGATAGTGGCGCAAGGAGTTATGCTTGGAAGTGGGAATGGGTGGCAAGGGGAATATTCACTCTCTCACTTTAACCAGCAGATTAGGAGAATGAGTGAAAATGTAAGCAGTACTAGAAAGAGATGCAATGTGACTAACAGGGTGCCAGGTCTCAATGAGAACCAGAAAATGAAAGGAGTGGGAAAGGACAGAATTTAAAATGAAAATGAGCTTGTTATGGTAAATCAGTGGAGCAGATTAGGTATACAAGACACAGTAGTAAATGACCATGGGAATCTAGTGTTTGAGAACCCCACAGACCCCAGCTTTGGGAACAAGAACTTACTATTTAGCAAAAACTGCTGAGAAAACTGGAAAATAGTATGCCAAAAACTGGGTATAGCTCAACATCTTATACTATATACCAAGATGAAGTCAAAATGGGGACATGATTTAGACATAAAGGGTGATACCATAAGCAAATTAGGAGAGCAAGGAACAATTTACTTGTCAGATCTATGCAGAAGGGAAGAATTTATGACCAAACAAGAGATAGAGAGCATTACAAGATGTGAAATGGATAATTTTGATTATATTAAATTAAAATGTTTTTGGACAAACAAAACCAATGCAACAAGGATTAGAAGGAAAGCAGACAAGAGGGTAACAATTTTTATAGCAAATTTTTCTGATAAAGGCCTCATTTCTTTTTTATTGGAATATTTTAATTTTAAACTTAAATGCATAATAAGAAAAGAAACAAACTTAAATACAAAATAAGAAAAAAAAATTGCCATGTGCATGGCAGAACATGAGAAGATTCAAAATATAAAGCAATACATTTCCATTTCAAGAAAGTCTATATAATAAATACAACACATTGTGTTCCGAGCAGTCCACTCAATTCTTAAGTATATAGAAAACTGAGTAAAATTGATAAGAATACAAGTCATTTCCAAATTGATAAATGGTCAAAGGATATGAACAGGCAGTTTGCAGTTGAAGATATCAAAGCTATGTATAGACATAGAAACAAATGCTTTCAATCACTTTTGATTACAGAAATGCAAATTAAAACAATTCTGAAGTACCACCTCATACCTATCAGATTGACTAATATGACAGAAAAGGAAAATGATAAATGTGTGAAAACTGACAAACTAATGCAGCATTGGTGGAGTTGTGAACTAATCCAACCTTTCTGGAGAGCAATTTGGAACTGTGCCCAAAGAGTTATAAAACTGAGCATACTCTTTGATCCAGCAATATCACTTTCTAGGTCTATATCCCAAAGAGTCATAAAAAAGGGGGAAAATATTTGTACAAAAATATTTATAGTAGCTCTTTTTGTGTTGGCAAGAACTGGAATTTGAGGGAATTCCCATCAGTTGGGGAATGGCTGAACGAGTTGTGGTATATGAATGTAATGGAATACTGTGAGAAATGCTGAGCAGAGTGATTTCAGAAAAATCTGAAAAGATTTACAAGAACTGATGCAAAGTCAAGTGAGCAGAACCAGGGGAACTTTGTACACAGTAAGAGCAATATTATATGAAGATCAACTGTGAATGACTTAGCTCTTCTCAGCAATACATTGATCTAAGACAATTCCAAAAGACACATGATGAAAAATGCTAATCACATCCAGAGAAAGAACTGATGGCATCTGAATGCAGATCCAAGCATACTATTTTTCATTTTATTTTTTTTCCTTTTGATCTCTGTCTTCCTTCACAATATGACTAATATGGAAATACCCTTTGCATGATTGCACATGTATAACCTATATAAAATTGCTTACCATCTCAGGGAGGGGTGAGATGAGGGAAGGAGTGAGAAAATTTGGCACTCAAAATTGAAAAAAAATGAATATTACAAATTGTCTTTATATGTAATTTGAGGAAATATTATTTTTTAAAAAAGAAAATGAGTTTATTACCTACAGAGCAAGCATTACAGAGAGCACCGTGGAAGGAGTGGATGGCTTTAGAATAGGATATGGTGGGGGGGATTGGATTGAGGGGGATTAGAATAATGGAGTAGACAGTGGGGGAAGGAGAACAAGGTTTGGATAACCACAGTCTGACATTTAGAATCACTGGGATACAAAGGATGTGACTTTAATATTACAGATTTTCCAGAACTCACTCTGCTCATCATTTCTTATAGCACAATAGTATTCTATTACATTCATATACCACAACTTGTTCAGCCATTCCCCAACTGATGGGCATTCCCTCAAATTCCAGTTCTCTCCAACACAAAAAGAGCTTTATTAATCATTGAGGAATGAGTTCAGGTGGGATATTAACATGACTAGAGGCGTGTCTTCAGGGTATGGTCCTCTCCATCAGTTAGGTAGCTCAGACAAGAGGACCAGTGGAGGGAGTGGATAGAAAGGTACTCCTTCCCCATCCCTACAGTTAGTCCAGGCCAGGAGATAGGCAGAGGGGCAGGAAGAAATGTCTTCTCTCTGTCCCCTGGAAACAAGAAGGATCCCCAACAAGTGGGAAGAGACCAGCTCAGGAGATAGGCATGAAAGATGGGATGGAGCCTAGCACCATAGGAGAGAGATCTAAAATTGGAAGAAACCTTAGTGGCCATATGGTCTAACCCTTTTATGTTAGATATGAGGATACTGAGGTCCAGGGAGGTGATAGGATCCTGACACCATAGACTTAGATCCAGAAGGGAACTTGGGATTCATCTAGTCCAACTCTCTCATCTAATGAATGAATAAAATAAGGCCCAGAGAAGTCGAGTGACTTTTCCAGAGTCACACAACTACTAAGTATCAGAGGCAAGATTCAAACTCAAGTCTTCCTGACTCCAAGTCTAGCACTCTTATGAACTACAAGGTAATGCAGGTAGTAAATGGTAGAAGTTGAACTCAGGTCCCATGATTCCAACTTTAGTAAGCCTTCCACAATCCCACAATCCTCATCTCTAGAATGTCTGCACTACTGTATGGAAGAGGGGAAGGGATTCCTGAAAAGGAATGACAAAATCATTAAAAACGGCCTTTGTGGGGCAGCCAGGTAGCACAGCGAGTAAGAGCACCGGCTCCAGTGTCAGGATGACATAGGGATTGAATCTGGGCTCAGACACTTAGCACCCACCCAGAAACACCTGGCCATGTAGCCTTGAGCAAGCTACTTAACCCCAATTGCTTTTTAAAAAATGGCCTTTGAATGGCCTGCATAATAGGACCACTTTTCCTTATGTTTCTTCTACTGTTTAGAGAGCTTCTTGATCCCAAAGACAATATCTAATAATAGTTTTTAATGTTATTAACAATTATTTATAACTACAATCAATACATTATTAATAATAGATTTACTCAAATAAGCAAGTAAGCATTTATTAGGACCACAGATTTAGGGCTTAGATTTAGGAACGTAAGGCGCTATCTAGTCCAATCTTCTCATTTTACAGATGAGGAAACTAAGGCTTATAGGGGTTCATAGGTCCATAAAATCTTAGCCCCAGAGCTCAGAGAAGCCTAGATGACATTAAGTTGAATTTGTCACCATTGCTCTAAGGTCAGGGCAAACTCTAAATTATGATCCTGTAAATCAGGATAGGTCACTCAAAGCCCCAGGTTCCTCTCTAAGTCAGTCAGAGCAAGTACAGATCTATATTGGTAGAGTGATCTTCCTTACTGGAAATTGTTTATACCAAAGTGGGAAGGGCAGGGGAGAAGGGAACATGCATTTATTAAGTTCTGCTATGTGCTAAGTGCTTTACAAATATTATATTATTTGATCTTTACAAGAAATCTGGGAGGCTGGTGCTATTACTATCTCCACTTCATGGCTGTGGAAACTGAGGCAAACAGGGTTAAGTGACTTTCCCAGAGTCACACAGCTAGTAAGTGTCTGAGGCTATATTTGAGCATTTCTCCTCCAGACCTGGTACTCTATCCACTGTGCCATTTACCTTCTTGAGGTCCGGATTGGGGAGGGGATAGTGGTGGCAAGTAATTATTATTATTAATTATATTATTATCTCAGATGATTTTAGGTAATAATATCTGAAAAGACTTGATGAGAACCACACAGCTATTAATCATGAGGTAGGTAGAGTGGAAAGGGCTACCTCCAGAGTTAGTGGGTCCCCCATCAATGTAAGTCTTCATGCAAGTGCTTCATGCCTATGGCATTGTGGGGGGAATTTTTTGGGGGGAGGTGGCAGATTGGATAGCCAATAAAATCTCTTTCAACTCGAGATTCTGTGACTCTAGCACCGGTACCATTGTCTCCATTTTTTTTTTTTTTTTTGCTTTTTGGAGGGAGGAAGGCAGGGCAATTGAAGTTAAGTGACTTGTCCAAGATCACACGGTTAGTAAGTGTTGAGTGTCTGAGGCTGGATTTGAACTCAGGTCCTCCTGACTCCAGGGCTGGGGCTCTATTCACTGCATGCAGCTGGGCCTTGCTGATTCTTTTTTTTTTTTTAAAGCAATTGGGCTTAAGTAACTTGCTCAAGGTTACATGGCCAGTTATTTCTGGGTGTGGTGCTAAGTATCTGAGCCCGGATTCGATCCCAGGTCATCCCAACTCTGGGGCTGGTGCTCTTACTCACTGTGTCACCTGGCCACCCCTAAGCAATTGGGGTTAAGTAACTTGCTCAAGGTTACACGGCCAGGTGTTTCTGGGTGGGGGCTAAGTGTCTGAACCTGGATTCAGTCCCCAGGTCATCCCGACTCTGGGGCCAGTGCTCTTACTTGCTGTGCTACCTGGCTGCCCCACTGGTTGATTCTTAAACCATCAGTATTCAGACAGCAGCAATCTCAATTGCTCATAAATGGTAATAACAACAATAGCTCACAATTACCTAACACCTTAGAGTTTGAAGAGTTCTTTCCACACAGCAAATTTGCAAGGTAGCCTTCCTTATACCCCCATTTTCCATATAAGCAAACAGACTCAGCAGAATTTGGTGACCTGCCCAGGGTAATACAGCTAAAATGTCTTTCCTGAGACTTGAACTAGATATTTTGACTCCCCATACCAGTGTTATTTCTACTATAATTACAAAGTCCAGAATAGAAAAAGTAGTACAATTATATAAAAGACTTTATGAAACCCAGCTTCCTTACTGTGCGTGTATATGTATGTGAGGGTGTATGGGGGGGAGGGAGGGGGGAAGCTAGGTGGTACAGTATACAGAGCACTGAACTTGGATCAAGAAGACCTGAGTTCAAATCCAACTTCAGACACTTACTAGCCGTATGACCCTGGGCAAGTCATTTAACCCTGTTTGCCTCAGTTTCCTCATCTGTAAAATGAGATAAAGAAGGAAATACAAACCACTCTGGTATCTTTACCAAGAAAACCCCAAATGAGGCCATTAAGAATTGAACATAACCAAAATGACAACAACTCTGTGTGTGTTTGTGTGTATGTATATATGTGTCTGTGTCCGTACTCTACACACAGATTCAAGCTTCACTGAAGTCTGTGGAGGCTCAGCACTAGGAAGAGGCAAGGAGATTATGAGTTCACTGAGGGGAACCAAGGCTCAGAAACTGCCCCTGCTCCAGCACCCTTCCTTAATCTCCATACCTAATCCTAGCTAGCCAGCTGGCAGGACTGCATTAGGTATCCAACCCTGAAGGCAGTCTATTTCCCAGATGGACAAACTGAGGTGTTGAGTTGGGACCATCCAGTACAGACCCCAGAGATGCAGGCTGTGCAAGGCTTCTGCTGGTCCTGCTGTCACAGACATGATGGTTTGTGCCCAAGACATGCATGCTCAGGCCTTAGCCTTCCCTGGACCTGGTCACCTGGAGACCTGGATCACTGGGTTCATCCTATTATCTCTAAGCTTGGAGGGCAGCAGGGAGACAGGCAAATCTCTGGCTCCTGCCCAGATTCTCTCCCTCCCAACCTCCCCCACTCCCCTTCCCTGACCACAGAAAATAAGAAGAGAATTTGGCTGCAGCTCCATTCTGACAATTGGATTGAAGGGGAAGAAGACTGTTCCAAATGCTAGAGAGGAACCAGAGCTTTACATTCGAGGAGGCAGCTGGCCCTATGCTGAAACCCAAATACTGTTCCCAGGTCAGGGTGAGTCCTGACACTTCTGGCTTGTGGATTTTTCAAGGCTGGTCCCCACAAGTGGCTTGGTTTCCTCTTCCTAACTGTGCCTACAGTTTGTCATTGTTATCACTGTCACTATCATCATTGTCGTCCTTCATACTCCAAGAGGACCAAGATGACATCACAATAGTGAAAGGCACATAGATTGGATTTAAGTGAAGCTGAGCTGATGACAAAGTCCTCAGCCTCTCTCTTCCAGGGTCCTCCAAGTCCAGTGGCAAGACAAAAGTCAGGACGACTGGCAATGGCCCAGGATGCAGTGGATAGTCTTGGCGTCTTTGATGTCTGACTCTAAGCCCTCCAGTGCCTGCTCCAGCTGCTTTCATGGCCATTGGAAAAGACTGTTCTCCCTCACTCATCCACCGGGGGAAGTCTTCCTATGCCTGGGATAAGACACCCCCCGAACTCACCAAGGAACTTGAGACCCTTGCTTACCTTCAGCCTAGTCTGACCCATGGGCTGAGATGGTTTTATGTGGGAGGGAAGCGGGGTATGCTACCCATTCTTGGAGCCGCAGCTGAGAGTTTGGTGACAGGTACAAAAGGCAGATGAGCAGCCCTGAAAGGCTTGGCCACCCCAACACCTGAGGTGCTAAGCCTCTCTGAGCACCTCAAACACCCCAATTTGGATAAGCTGCTTCTAGGCAGACTGCAGGGACTGGACCACGGCCACCCCAAGAGACAGGTTTCATCTGAAAAATGAAAGCACGTTTTCCACTCAAATAGTCTTTTTCTATAAAAATGTAACTCTTTTTTCAAGCAGTTAGACATACTGATTTGCTAGCATTACCATAGTATTATATATTTCCTACCATTACTGTAGTATATAGAGTAATACCATAGTATTATATTGAAACATCCCAAACTGCTCAAAACAAGGACTATAGGTACATCTAGGGACAAGTCAGGCTCTTTGACACTAACCTTTAACAGTTATGAATTTCTATAGGCTCATAGATCCAGAGCTGGAAGGATCTTGGAATCAGCTAGCCCAATCCCTTCATTTTGGGAGGAAACTAAGGCCCAGAGAGGATGAATGACTCGCCCAGGGTCATAAAGGCCACAAGAGACAGAACTGAAATCTGAATCCATGCCATTCAACTCTAAATCGAACGAAATGCTGCTTCAGGATTAAAACAGATCTTAATTCTTCCCCCGGTTTTCTCAATGGCTCTAAGCAGAGACCTTCTCTTTAATTTTCCCTAACCTTTGGAACTTTGGATACAGCCTCCTTTCTTCCCCATCTCTTGGTTAGTGACTGAAGCACTTCCACAGAGGGGAATAGCTCTATTTTAGAATGATTTTTAAAAATATAAACTCGCATCTCTCAAAGACTACTCAAAAAAATTCATACAGACTTAGTTGCTGACAATTCCAGCTTGTATCATACAAATATACAATTGTAAAATGTGAAATTTGGAAGGAATCTGAGAACACAGACCATCAGAGCTGGAACACATCTTAGAATATAGGATGTCAGAGCTAGAAGTCTTAGAACAGGGAATATCAGGAGCTGAAAGAACCTTTAGAACAAAGAATGCCAGAGCTGGGAGGGCCCTTAGAATAAGGAATGTTAGAACTCTAATAATAAATGCAGACATATTACATACACATATATAATATTTTAAGGTTTACAAAGCATTGTCCTCACAATAGTACCATGAAATAGAATGGTGCTAAAATACCCATTTTACAGATGAGAAATTTGAGCATTAGAGAGGATAAGTTGGAAGGTACCCAAGAGACCTCCCAATCCAGAAATTCTTGTCCTTTTTGTATGTTCTGGACTGCTTGGGCAGTTTGCTGAAGAGTATGGATCCCTTCTCAGAATGATGTTTTATTTTTATCTACTATTATTATTTTTTTTTGGAGGGGGGAAGACAGGGCAATTGGGGTTAAGTTACTTGCCCAAGGTCACTTGGCTAGTAGGTGTCTGAGGCTGGATTTGAACTCAGGTCCTCCTGACTCCAGGGCCAGTGCTCTATTCACTGTGACACCTAGATGCCCCTAAGAATCACATTTTTAAACGCACAAAATAAAATATATAGTGTTACAAAGAAAATTACATAAATTACATCATATTAAATCAATTGTATATTAATTATTATAGTTAATATATAATAAATAAATTATATGTTAAATAATAAAATATAATTATTAGTAATAAATCAATTATATATTAACTCAATTATAGGAAGATACAGTTATCAAATTTTTTCAAAAGGCCACAGGCCCCAGGTTAGACCCCTGCTCTAGTCCAAACTGTCCCTGAGAAGCCACTTTCCTCTCTGACATTTGAAACAGGTGGTCCTCCAGTCTCTGGCCAAAGACCTCCAATGGCTCACTAGCAGAGCTTGACTTTTTAAAACATATTTACATAGAATATAACCAAGGATTCATATGGGTGTCTAAGTTGATTTCTTCCAATGCCCCAGCAGTCTCTTGCATCAGGTGGTGCCTTTTGTTTTTAAAAACATCACCTTTAGGGCTGGGGCTTTGTCTGGTCAAGTCCCATCCTTCATCTGCCCAGGCTTCTCTGTTTTATTTTCACCCTCTTATCTGTAGTAGAGTAAATTAATATTGTGGAAGGGGAGACCACCTAGAGCTTCCCAGGTGAGCCCTGAGAGGCAGGCATGGCCTACTCCACCCAAGAACAACAGATTTTTGAGTTGGAAGGGTCTTTGGAGGCCATCTGGGCCAATTTCATGATTTTACAGGTGAGGACACTGAGGCAGAGAAGCAGGAAGACCCAGAAGACACAACACAGCTGGGTATCAACCCCAAACTTTTAGACTTAAATTTAAAAAAAAATTCCCCACTGCACTATATTCATAGGCTCACATGTTCACATATTTGTGTGGTGGATGCAGTGCTACACGCAGTCAGGAAGACTTGAGTTCAAATCCTGCCTCAGATGCTAGCTAGTTAAGTGACCAAGTCACTGAATTTCTTTCAGCCCCTCTCCCTTGTCACTAAAATGGTAAAAATAATCCCTGTAACACATATCCCAGAAGGTTGCTGTGAGGGTAATACTAATATAATAATAGCTAGCTAGCATTTATGTAGCATATATCTCATTTGATCTTCACGACCACTCTGGGAGGTAGGTGCTATTATTATCCCCATTTTACAGATGAGGAAACTGAGTCTGACAGCGTTTAAGTGACTTGCTCAGGATTATACAGCTAAGTGTCTGAGGTCAGATTCGAACTCAGGTCTATCTGACCCCAGGTCTGACACTCTGCATGCCTTTTGAAGTGGCAGAGTCAACAAAAGACCAGAGGGAGACATTTTTCCAGCCTAAGACAACTTAGGAAATCCACAAGAGAGGTCTATAATAGTGGGGTGGGTGCAGAGAGTACAGCAGCTGAAGCTTTGGGAGCTCTCAGCCCAGAGGCAGTGAAGGGATCAGACAATCGATCAGAAAGAGATTACGGGTGACCTTCTGCTGGCACGGCATGCAGCTGGTGTCGACTGCCATAAGCAGTTCTGGATCACAGTTTAAGGGTGGAGTGGAGCACTTTCGATTAGTCACAAGGAAACAGAGACCCTGATCAGAGTTCTAGCACCAAGAGCAGCACGAAGGTTTGTGACTGCAGAGGAAGAGGGTCCTGGTCACAGTTCCAGGGCCAAGAGGAACCCTAGTACTTATAGCTGCAAAGGACCAAGGGCCCTTTCTGGATAAAAATGACAGTGTAGACCGGAAGAGCAGTGACCACACTTCTCCTAGAATAAAACTACCATGAAAGCACTGGGTGCTTATAGACTCCTAGAATGAATTCTGAAAACAGTAGCACAAAAAAGCCTGAAGCATAGGACAGTGCCTCCTCACCTGTAGGTGAGCAGAATCCGACTTTAACATAAAGTTCAAAGTGAAGAAATAGGCTGGGGAAATGAGCAAAAAGCAACAAGAAAATAACTTGGTATTAAAAGTTACTGTGGGAGCAGGGAAGACCAAGACATAAACTTAGAAGACAATGTTAAAACAGCCACAAACAGAGCTTCAAAGAAAAATGCTAATTGGATCAGAGGTCAGCAAAAATTCCTGGAAGAGTTAAAGAAAGAGATAAGAATTATAGAGAAAAATGGGGGAAAGAAATGAGAATGATACAAGAAAATGATGAAAGGAGAATTAGCAGCCTGGTAAAAGAGGCACAAAAAATACTGAAGAAAATAACACCATAAAAAAACAATTGGCATAATGGTAAAAGAGAAACAAAAATTTACTGAAGAAAAGAATTCCTTTAAAAGCAGAATAAGTCAAATGGAAAAAGAGGTACAAAAACTCAGTGAAGAAAATAATTCGTTGAAAATTAGAATTGGAAATGTGGAAACCAATGACTCCATAAGACGTCAAGAAAAAATAAAAACAAAGTCAAAACAATGAAAAAAAAAAAGAGGAAAACATAAAATATTTTATTGAAAAAACAACTGACCTGGAAAACAGTTCAAGGAAAAATAATTTAGAAATTATTCGACTACCTGAAATCCATGACTAAAAAAAAAAAGAGCATCATATTTCAAGAAACCATAAAGGAAAACTGCCCCAATATCTTAGATCCAGAGGGTAAAATAGACATTGAAAGAATTCATCAATAACCTCTTGAGATTCCAAAATGAAAATTTTCAGGATTATAGCCAAATTCCAGAGCTCCCAAGTAAAAAAAAATATATATATATATTGTAAGTAGCCAGAAAGAAACAAGTCAAATATCATGGGGCAGGAGGAAAATGGATATTTAGTAAAACACAGAACTTCCAAGCATTCCTGATGAAAAAACCAGAGCTGAATAGAAAATCTGACATGTAAACAGAAGATTCAAGAGAAACATAAAGAGGCAAACATGAATGAATAATCATAAGGAACTCAATGGAGTTAAACTGTTTACATTCCTGTATGGGATGGTGATCCATGTAACGCCTAAGAAGTTTATCAATATTAGGGTAGTTAGAAGGAGTCTGCAGAGATAGAGGGCACAGGTATGAGTTGATTATGTTGGGATGATCTCAAAAAAAAAAAGAATGTAAGGATGAGAAAGAGGAAGGAAGTAAAGTGGGGCAAATTTTCTCATATAAAAAAGGCACATAAGGAAGAATTTTCATAGTGGATGGGGAGATGGGTGGGTGGTGGCCAATGTTTGAGCCTCATTCTCATTGGAATTGGTTCAAAGAGGGAAGAAAATATATATACATGTGCAGTTGGGTATAGAAATCTATCTTACCCAATAGGGAAATTGGAGAAGAGGATAAGAGATATAGGGGGAGGGCATAAAAAGGGGCAGTGGATTGGGGAGGCAGTGGTCAGAAGCAAGACAAACTTTTGAGAAGGGACAGGATGAAGAGAGAGAGAGAGAGAGAGAGAGAGAGAGAGAAAGTATAAACAGAGGAAAATGAGGCTGAAGGAGATGTACAATTAGTGATCCTAACTGTGAATGTGAATTGTATGAGCTAAGCCATAGAATAGAAACAGATAGCAGAATGGATTGGAAATCAGAATCCAACAACATGTTACATGTAAGGGACATACATGGGACAGAAAGACACACAAATTGTTGAAATGAAGGGCTAGAGCAGACTCTATTTTGCTTTACCTGAAATGAAGAAGGTCAGGGTAGCAATCATGATCTCAGACATAGCAAAGCGCTAGAGCTAATTGAAAGAGATAATCAGGGAAACTACATTATGCTGAAAGGTACCATACAAAATGAAGCAATATAACATTTTTTTACAGTAAGTTTATCTAATAAAGGCCTCATTTCTCAAATATATGGGGAACTGAGTCAAATTTACAAAAATAGGAGCCATTCCCCAATGATCAAAGGATATGAAAAGGCAATTTTCAGAAGAAATCAAAACTATAGTCATATGAAAAAGTGCTCTGAATCATGATTGATTAGAGAAAGGCAAATTAAAATAACTCTAAAATAACGCATATCTATCAGAAATGGCAAATGGTGGAGGGGATGAGGGAAAACAGGTACATTAATGAACTACTGGTGGAATAGTGAACTGGTCCAACCATTCTAAGAACAATCTGGAACATTTTCAAAGGGTTATAAAACTGTGCATGCCCTTTGATCCAGCAATACCACGACAAGGTCTATAGCTTTGCAGAGATCAAAGAAAAATGAAAAGGACCTCTTTGTACAAAAACACTTATTGCAGATCTTTTTGTGGTGGCAAAGAATTGGAAATTAAGGGAATGACCATCAAATGAGGAATGGCTGAACAAGTTGTGGTATATGATTGTGATGGAATACTACTATGCTATAAGTAATGACAAAGGGGTAGTTTCAGAAAAACATGGCAAGATCTATATGAACTGATGCAACATGAAATAAGAAGAACCAGAGGACCATTGTGTACAATAACAGCAATGCTGTAATGAGGATCAACTGTGAAAGGCTCATCTACTCTAATAAATACAAAGACAATTCCAAAGGACTCATGATGAAAAAAAATGCTATCAACTGAAGTATGAGAGAACTCCTTCCCTCCCTTCCTTCCTTCTTTTTTTTTTTTTTTTTTTTTTTGCTTTTTGGAGCGCAATTGGGGTTAAGTAATTTGCCCGAGGTTACACGCCTCCCTTCCTTCTTTCCTTTATCCTTCCCTCCTTCCCTCCCTCCCTCTCTTTCTTTCTCTTCTATTTTTTTTTTAGCAATATGGTTAATATAGAAATAGTTTTACATGCTTTTATGTTTACAATTGACATGTTGTTTGCTTTCTCAGTAGGTGGGGAAGAAGTGGGAGGGAGAGGATCTGAAATTTAAAATTGAAAAAGAAAAAAAATGTTAAGAATAAATAATAATTACAAATATTTAAAAAATAGAAGTAAGCAAAACTCCCCAAGAGCACTAACAGCTCTTCACATTTCCAAAGGACATTCAAGGTTTACAAAGCACTTTCCTTTCTACATTCCTAGTGCAAAAGTCATTCTGATGTGGCCTATGCTCCAGTGGTGAATGGTCTTCACTGTCTCCATGCTCCTTCCTCTGTCCCTTAGAATTCTTAGATTCCTCCAAAACACAGCTCAGGTTCCACCTACCATGAGCATGAACATACTCGCCATATGTGTTGTATCAGAATGGAAACTTTTTGAGGTACGAGACTTTCATTTTTGTTTTTGTATCTATGGTACCTGGCAAAGTACTTTGCAAAAAAAAAACAAAAAACCAAACCCTTGAATATTTGTTGAATTAAATTGAATACTGCTTATAAGGAAGCTGAGACTCAAAGGGTGATTTGCCTAATCCCTCACAATAGTCAGCTACAAATGCCTGGTGACTGGAACTTTGGTGTTCTGATTCCAAGTCCAGATCTCTTTTCTCTATGAGGTTTCTGTGTGCCTCAGTTTCCTTCTCTGTCAAATGAGAAGACTGGACTAAGAGGTCACATAAGTTTCCTTTTGGCTCTAAATCCTGAGCACCAGATCATAGATCTTGGATCTAAAGCTGGAAGGGACCTTAGAGGTCATCAAGTACAACCCCCCTCATTTTACAGATGAGGAAATTGAGACCTACAGATGTCTTACCAAGGACTCACAGCCAGTTTGGGGCATTGTTGGGATTTGAACTTAGGTCCATTTGGATGGACTCATTCAACATGGATTCACTCAACACATGAAAAATCATTCTCCAGGGTGGGTTCCAGAAGCAATCTGGTTATCCCATAAATACTGAAGAGTTCATCTTTGAAGTATCTAGTGGCCCCTCAGGATCTTGGAGAAGCTGAGAAAAATCCTGAAGTAGGTCTATACTGAAAAATAGGTTTTTTGGGAACTTGAGAGAATGGTGACTGACTCAGTGAAGCCTATAGTGTGTGTGCTGGTAATCTGTGACCTTAGGCCTCTTGGAGTACTCACTCCAAAGGCCCTCCACCTCACTGACATTGCCCATTTCTTCCTCCTCCTCCTCTTCTTCCCCCCCTTCCATAAACCAATCCTCTTCTTCCTCAGACCTGTCCATGGTAATTATCAGGGTCTTCAGAGAAGCCAGGGGTCCCTCAGGGAGGATTGCCAGCCCAGGTGAGGAGGGGTGCAAGGGCACTGGGGAGGCCCTGGAAGACAAACTATCTTCTGAAGCCTCTTCTCCAACTTTTGACTCCTCCAAGAACATGGGTGATGGCAGAGATAGGCCATCCCCACAGATGCCATCCTCGATCAAACAGCTGGTGGTACCTGATTCTCCCCAGAAAGAGTCAAACACATTTCCACTGTCTGAAGTGTCCAAAACTGGCTGACATATCAGAGACCCTGTAGACTCCAAACTCCGTGCATTTTTCTCTGCTTTTCCCATTCCAGTCACCAGGCCCTTTAAGGGAGCAATTCCAAGGTAAGGCTCAAAGGTTCCACTGTCATCCGTATCCTCAGACTCTCCATCTTCACTCTTCTCCTCATTCTCACTTCCCTCCGTCCCTGATGGTTGTGGGATGCCTGGGTTCCTGGATCCTTCATATTCTCTTCTTCCTTGACTCAAACCAGTCTTGGGGCAGACGTACAAGTCCCTGAAAGATTCTTTCCTGTTCAGTTCCAAGGTTTTCACAGGGCATCTGTACGAAGAAAAGTCCTGATTTGGGGTGGAGAGAGAAGAGGGACATTAGTTTCAGGCTGACCTATGTGGTTTTTTCATAGGTGAAGGGTCTTTTTGCCCCAGTATGTCCACATCTATCCTGATGTGGGTGGACCAGATCTTCCCTTGATCTAAATCTCTCTTTATTCCTGGAGCAGAGGAGACAGGATATCCCTATTGACCTTTCAAAATCCCAGTCCCAGAATCCCAGTTAAATGAATCTGAAAGCAGGTGATGATGTTCTAAGCTTCTCTTGGGAAGGGCTGACTTTATACTGGTATTTGATGCCTTCCCACTTTCATTTATTTCCTTGTCCAGGAGGAAGGTTCTCGAGATCCTGCCTTGTGAAAATCAGTTGGGGGTGGTATACTTAACTTAGAGGAGAGAAGACTTAATCAGGAATATAAAAGTATCTGAAAGGCGATGAAGGGTAGAGGGATGTGCTTTGTTCTCCTTAGCCCCAGAGGGTAGAATTAGGGCCAACAAGGGGAAACTACACCAAAGCACATTTAGGTTTGATGTCAACATTCCTAAGACTTTCCAAAGTGCCCTGGGAGGTAATGGGTGCCCTATCCCTCAAGCTCCTTAAGTAAAGGCTGAATGACCATCAGTCAAGGCGGCCCTAGAGGGGATTTCTGTCCAGATATGGGCTGGCCAAGATGACCTGGAAAGGTGGCTCCCAACTCTGAGATTCTAGGATCTTGTGATCTTGAAGACCTCATTTTTACTGCCTTTCCCTAGCATAGGGATGGGGAACCTGAAGCCTCAAGGGCACATGCGGCCTTCTAGATCCTCAAGTGCAGCCTTTGACTGAATCCAAACTTCACAGAACAAATCAGTTTGGATTCAGTCAAAGGACTACACTTGAGGACCTAGAGGGGTATGTGTGGCCTCAAGGCCACAGGTTCCCCACCCCTGCTCTAGCATCTATCCTGTGTCCTCACCCCCTTGTTCTCTGCATCTGATAAACTGATTCTTGAAAAGGGGGTGGTTAATCAATGCATTTTGTTAGCAGATTATGGGTCAGTGAGACTTGTATTATAGTCCTGGGCTCTGCATGAAGTCACTAAATGACTTTGGACAAGCCTCTTTCCTTTTCTGGGTCTCAGTTTCCTTCTCTGTGAAATCAGGGGAATTTAACTAGGTGACCCCTCAGGTCTCTTCCAGCTCTGACAACATTCTAGGTGGGGGGTGCAGCAGATAGAGTGCTGGGCCTAGAGCAGAGAGACCTGAGTTCAAAGTCAGTCTTAGACACTTCTTGGCTTTGTGGCCCTGGACAAGTCATATAACCTCTGTCTGCCTCACTTTTCTCAACTGTAGAGTGAGGATAACAGATAGCACCTATCTCCCAGGGTTGTTGTGAGGAACAAAGGAAATAATACTTGCAAAGCAAGTGGCTGTGGCTGGCACATAGTAGGCACTTGTTGGCACAGACTAGGCACCTAAATGCATATTCCTCTCCTTCCCTTCAAAGGACCCTTGCAATGACATTCTATGTCTGAAATCCCCAGAATGCTAATTTTGCTATTCTGTGTTCTAAAGCCTTTCCCAGCTCTGACATCCTGTGTTTTAAGGGCCCTCCCAGCTCTGACATCCTGTGTTCTAAGGGCCCTCCCAGCTCTGACATCCTGTGTTCTAAGGCCCTCCCAGCTCTGACATTCTGTGTTCTAAGGGCCCTCCCAGCTCTGTCATCCTGTGTTCTAAGGGCCCTCCCAGCTCTGACATTCTAGGTTATTTGGAAATGTAATAGTTAGTGATAGTATGACTTCTAAAATCCTATTAAAATAATGCCCCCTAATAGTAGAGTTTCAGGCAACTTGACAAGAGGTGAGTGATATATTTGGGAGTCTCCCCAATGCTCCTCATTATGACATGGCCAGTGAGCCCCTCTTACTGTACTGGCCTTGACAGTGAGGACTGCACCAATGCAGCTTAGAGTTCCCTCCTCTCCTCCAACTATCTTTGTCTTACCAGGCTCTGAGGCATCTTTGCCTGCTGGAAACAGACGTTCCTCAAGCAGTACATCCAAGGCAGAATGATAATAACCGTGAGAAGCAGCATCAAGGCCAGCATCCTCTGCTGGGTTTCTGGGGAGAGAAGAAAATGGGAGCCCTTCATCCTTTGGGGTATAGACACTTGTGGGAAAAATCTTCCTCTTTTGCCCCATTTGACCCCACCTGGCAGCACCCCATAGGCCTCCCCTTTTAGGTCTCACCTGGGGTCCCCAGCAGGAAACAGATTGGTTGGGAGAACTCGCTGTACTTGGGGGTGATTAACAGATAGATTGTCCGTGCACTCAGGCAGTAGTGCCCAGTAGAAGCTGGGGACAGAGGGATCTTCACCTCTGCCCCATGGAGTGTGGCCTGGGACCGAGTCTGTCCAGAAGAAAAGAGAAGGGCAATCCAGAGTGATTGTGGTGGAACTGACTTCTCTGGACATGTTAGAATTGAGGTTACCTCCTACGAGATGCCTGGTTTGAGTAGAAGTAGTAGAAGTTTAATCTGAGAGGTCACCCAGTTTAAAATATTGAAGGGGCAGCTAGTGATATGGGAATGAAGGCAGGGAGAGAGATAGAGAGACAGGGGCTAGATATGTTGAGCTGGGGGTCATCAGCATAGGAATTATAATGAAATCCATGGGAGCTGATGAAGTCACAGAGAGAGAGAGAGAGGAGAGAGTGCAGAAAGAGCTGGGAAGAGAACCCAGGTCAGAACCTTGGGACTCACACACAGTTAAGGGGCCACATAATACAGATGAGGATGATATGGTAAAGGTGGAAGGCTATGGGCCCAGAATGTTACTGTCAGACTCAGTTGAGTGATTTTGCAAAAAACCTGCTTTTCTCTCGGTTGTTTTTTTTATTCTTTGTTACAGGGGAAGGAGGAGGAATGTATTTGGAAATGAAGGTGATGTAAAAAAAACAAAATATATCAGTAATTAAAAAAAATAAAGATGTTAGACTTTACCACAGGCTTAAATAAAGAGAATGAGGCAGAGGATGGTTTGGCAGGGAGCAAAGGGGATGGTGAAGGCCCCAAGGCGAGGGCAGGATGTGTAGGAGGGAAAGTGCTGGTTGTGGCTGTGCTCTTTCTTTACCTTGTTTGGGCTCCCCTCCTTCCAGAATTCCACCTCGTATTTCAGGTTCAGTAAGCCTACACAGTGGGGCAAGTCATAGGTGGCATTGATGCTTACAGTCTCCTGGGTCCGTATCCAGGTCAGATTGGGTGGGGCTGGTTCTACTGTCAGGCACAGAACAGGTCAGTCGGTTAGGGATAGGAAACAAGAGGGATCTTCCAACGTTTTCTCATCTATCTCCCTGCCTCTAGGAAGGATAGCTCCTTACCTAGGCAACAAAGATGGGATCTTCTCCCCTTTGCAAGTCTCTGTAGGAGATGCTGTCAGGAGATCCTATGTCTGGGGATGTTCTGGGGATGTACTCGGGATGAGGAATGAGGAGAGTCGGGGATAGCTCTGAGGTTTTGAACCCCTTGGCAACTGGACAGAAATGAGATGCTGTGAAGAGATCCTATGTCTGTGACTTCTCTCCCTCCTGTTTTAACCCTTAACCTTGGAGAATTTGTTAACATGCCACTGGAAAAAAAAAAGCCACTGTGTTTGAAATCAGTGGACCTGGGTTTGATTTTCTGAAGGGAGAGCATGAGGTGAAAGGGAGGGATGCCAGCTGGAAATCAGGAAAGAAGTAGGAGGTGACGTCAATGAAGCCTGAAGGGAGCTAGGAATTGTGGAAGGCAGGAGGAGGAAGGAGAGAATTTGTAAGAACTTCGATCCAGACAGTGGCCATCCATGATTCCAAAAGATAGTTGATGAAACTACCCCTGGATGAAGGGGTGACAGATTCAGGGTACAAAATGAGAGACAGGTATTACTGTATAAAACCATGGAAAGAATTTGCTTTGCTGGACCATGCAGTTTAAATACCACCTTCTGCAGAAAGCCTTTCTGAGTCCCCCCTCCCCACCAGCTGCTAATGCCTCCCCTTTCCCCATTACCTTCTGTCTTTCCTGCTTATCCTGTTGTCTCTCCAATGAGAAAGTGAGCTCCCTGAGGGAAGAGACTCTCTTTTTGCCTTTCTTTGTACCCTTAGTCCTTAGCACAGTGTGTGGCACATAGTAGATGCTTAAGAAATACTAGTTCAGGGGCGGCTAGGTGGCGCAGTGAGTAAGAGAGCCGGCCCGGAGTCAGGAGGACTGGGGATCAGTTCCGCCTTCAGATACTTTACACCCACACACAAAAAAAACTGGCCGTGTAACCTTGGACAAGTTACTTAACCCCAGCTGCTTTAAAAAAAAAAAAAAGAAATACTTGTTCACTTATGTACAGACCAGACTCAACAAGGCTTGGTGACTGATTTTGTCCTGGGGATGAGGAATGAGGAGAGTTGGGGATGGCTCTGAGTATTTGAACCCCTTGGCAACTGGACAGAAATGAGGAAATTTGGAAGAGAGCCGATCTTGACAGCAGGGAGGAAGGAGGAGTATAGGATCTATGGTATATGAGAGTCATGCAAATGGACATTTGAGGGCCCTGCCACCATGCGGCTCGTGAGGAAATGATCATGCAGACTGAAGACACACTGTGCTATTATCACCATGGAGAGCACCGGTGTGCTGGAGTGCAAGCTTCCTCCCCTAACTGACTGCAAGCTGTCTCTAATCTATGGTGTTAGAGTCGCCTGAGGCTGAGCCTGAGTGGTTTATCCATAGCTGCACAATCAGCAGTAGGATTTGAATCTAGGACTTCCTCATACTACCTTTTAAAAATCAATACTATGCTATCATATTTCTCTCTGATTTTCTAATTGTGGAGTATTTTTTGGCAGTAAGGGGCACCACCATTGCACCCCACCAGAACCCCCATGAAGAGGAAGAGAAACAGAAACTTACGGTCAAAGAGATAATCCAGGTACGTGGGGGATTCAGCCCACAGGGAATGAGTCCCAGGGGCCACTGCCTGAACTCGTCCCTTATATTTGATGTGCAGACCCTGATTCTCCAGGCAGGTGAGGTCACACTCTTCCACAGCAATGCCCATACAGTGTCTGACCTTCCTCCAGCGCTCATTTTCAAAGCTGAGGAAAGAGCAGGGGAGATATCATAGGGTGATAGGTCTAGAAATGGGAAACCATCTAGTCCAACCCATTCATTTTACAGAGGAGGAAACTGAGGAACAGAGAAGTTAAGTGATTTGCTAGGGTAGCACAGGCATAGGAGGAAGCTAATAGTGGTTGTGGGGGTACATGGCTACCTTCTCCACCCCCCTCCCAAACCAACCCCTGGTGTCTGTGATGGGTAATTTCCTGAATCATAACTAGACCTTGTAATCATTTATAGGCTACCAAGTAACTCCTTTAAGTCTGAGAACCTCTCTGAGACTCAGTTTCCACATCTGTAAAAGACAGATAATGATACCCACACTACCAGACTTGCTGGATTGCTGTGAGGACAGGAACTTTAGGAATGTGAGCTGCTACTATCATTCACGGCCCAGCTCAGTCTCCTTGGGGGACTCCCAGAAGCCCAGGACCTCAGAAGTAGACAGGCTTTCCAGCCTAAGTCTCTGCTTGGAGGCCTCTATGATGGAGCCCGCATTAATCATGCTTGACTCATTGTGTTGGACTGGATCATGGGCCAGCCTATTCCACTTCCATGACCACATCACAAATGTGGAGCATTTATCTAATGCCACTCTCTCATTTAAAGGCCCAAGAGGGGAAACAGCTCGCCCGGTATCATAAAGGGTAATGAGCATCCAAGACAGGACTTGAACCCAAGACTTCTGACTCTGGAATCATGCTGCCAATCCTTAGGAAGGTCTTCCTTGCATAGAACTGAAATCTACCTCTTTGTAATTGTCCCTGTCACCCCATTTTCCCCTAGTTTAGCTCTCTGGGACCAAGCAGAACCAAGCTTTTCCATGTGACCACATCATTACACTTGAAGTCAGTCATCCTGAGTCTCTCTCTGAGTCTTATCTTCTTTCTCCTAAGCATCCTAATTTTTCCAACCAATCCTTGCAGGGCTCACTCTAGCACTTAGTCTAGTGCCTAGAACATAAAAGTACTTGATGAAGGTTTGTTGATTGACTTGTCGACTGGCCTCCAGGCCTTTCACAATCCTAGCCGCCCTCCTCTGTCTAGTTTATGTGGCTGCTAGATAGAATATTGGGTTAAAATTCTGGCTCTAGAATCTAGAAGACCTGAGCTCAAATTCTGGCTTGAGGCACTTACTAATTGTGTGAGCCTGGGTAAATCACTCAACTTCTAATCTTCCAGACTCAGTTTCCTCACATGCAAAATTAGAGGGTTGAACTGAATGGCCTCCACTAATGTGAAATCTATGGCCCTAATTCTGTGAACTTCTTGAGAGCAAGGGTGTATATCCTCCCCACCCTCAAATTACCTAATAGAGGTCTGGGTTTTATTTAATACTTGATATTAGTATTTGTTAACTTGAATTGAAGCAACTATCGCAGTGAGGCTGTAGGCCTCAGTCAGCCTCGGCCTCCATATTCCTTCCGTAACTCCCCCAGCTCCCTTCCCCCCTCCATCTCCCCTCCCTCAAGCCTGCAGCTTCTACCTACCTCTGGTACCTTACCACGTAAGTCACATTGAGGGTATAGTTGGGTCCTGGGCGCCACGTTAGGTACACTCTGAAGTTACGGGAAAGCATCGTTACATTCTGTGGACGGGCCAACTTTGGGCTCCCTATAGGGTTAGAAAAGGTTGTCTGAGCCCCCAGTTTTGGGCTTTCCCATCCCCACTTCCAGACTCCCCCCTCTACCAGCGGCATGGTTGTTGTTCAGTCATGTCTGACTCCCCTGATCCCATCTGGCAAAGACACTGGAGCCATTTGCCATCTCCTTCTGCAGCTCATTTTACAGATGAGGAAACTGAGGCAGGAGGTTAAGTGACTTACCCAGGGTCACAGAGCTTAATATCCATCGCATCACCTAGCTCCTTACCACCATTATGAGGTAACCTTCCCTTGTTTGACCTTCCCATCATCCAAACTTATTACCCAAGTCATAATCTAACAGCTGTTATCTACTTACCCTCAGGGCATTCTCCCTCTTTTCCCAATTAACTTGGTGCCCCGCTCACAGGCTCCCTCTCCATCCCAACTCTTGCCCTCTTGTGTGGGGTCTTCAACATACACATTGATGTTCCTTCAAATACCCTAACTTCCCATTTCATCAGCTACTCAACTCCCATCTCCAATGACTTCTCTACTCCACTTCAGCTACATAGAGGGATGGCCACAGCCTTGATATTGTCATCTCTCCCAAGTGTTCAATTTCCCTGTTCAAACATTCATGAGGGAGAGTGTATTGTAGAAGATCTGGGTCAGACTCCTGGTTCACATACTTGCTTCCTGTGTTTGGGCACCATCTTCCTCACAGTCACCCAGGCTCACAACCCAGTTGTCATAATTGATGCCTTTTTCACACATCCCATAGCCTATCAGTGACCAATTCCACAACTTGTCCACTTGGTCTATATTAAGATCTCTTGCAAATGCTTCCTTTCCTGACACGGCCGCCATCTTGGTATAGGGCCTCATCACTTCTCTCCTGGACTATGGAAATAGTCTGTTGGTGGATCTCCCTACCTCAAACCTCTTCTCTATCCAGGTCATCCTCCACCCAGAGGCTATAATAAGCCTCCTAAAGTGCAGGTGTGACCAGGTTCTACATCTAGTGGCCACCAAAATGGCAGACGATGCCAGTGCTGCAAGAGGAATGGGGAATCCTTGGGAGCCCTGGAGTCAGAGGCCAAGGTGGCTTCCTCCTTCATTTCTAATCCCTATTCAATAAATTCCAATGTTTCCTTTCTACCACCAGAATAAAATATAAAATCCTGGTGGCTTTGGAAACCCTTCTTTCATCTTTCCAGTCTTCTTATAAAACAAAAGAGTTAGACTCAGTGACTTTGAAAAGTCCTTTCCGGTTCTAACCCTATGATACTCCAAACTCCAAAATTCCTTTATCCAATCATGATCTTTATCATTTCATCTCTCCCTACATCTTGTGACCCTTATTCTTTGTCATCACTGTGTTTGTGGCTCTCACTGCCTCCCTTCTTTCCCAGGCCATCACCCCACTTCCCTTCTCAATTTCAGTATCATACCTTCTTTGCTTCTTAATTACTAATCATGTCTTCCTAAAGCTCAAACCAGGTTTGCTCCCACAATATTCCTCCTTTGTTCCTACTCTGTGTACTGCTGAGCAGAGTTGAAGGAAGTCTTAATACCAAGATGACCAAGTCCACTACAGATTTGTTATTGAATCTCAGTTAGGCCCTCACTGAAGTAAAGTGATTCTTCTACTCCCCCTTGAATAATCCTCTTTCCCATTTTCAACATTGGCTCTTCCAAACCTCCTTGTCCTTCCTCACACTTCTCATGGTACCTCAATAGTCCCCTCCTTCCCATCAGCCTGCCTTTCTATTATTATTATTATTACACATCTTTTATATATCCTGCATGCTCCCATTTGCATGTCTCCCACATTAGAATGTAATCTCCTTGAGGGTGGGGACATTTTTGGCTTTTTCTTTTTATCTTCAATGTTCGGTATGATGCCTGGCACAAAACTAGCACTTAACAAATGCCTGTTGATTTAATGTTTGATTGGGTCTCAATTTCCCCATCTGTAAAATAAGGGTGTTGGACCAGGCAGACTCTGAGGTGTCTTCCAGGTCTAAATCTAGGATCCTGGGACCCTGTGTTAAAATAGAAAGTCAAAGAGTGAGGGAGAATCCAAGGTTCAAATTTCAGGTCTGGTCATGTGGAGTTATCCCAGGTGAGTTGCAACAGATGACCTTTGGAGTACCTTTCTGCACAAGATCTTTAACCCTACATGCTTTCTACAGGATGCCACTTCTTTTACTTCTCTGACCAATTGTTTGGATTCAGTCAAAGGGCCATACTTGAGGACCTAGAGGACCACAGGTTCCTTAGCCCTGGATTAGTGTAGGAGCTAAGAAGGCTTGAACTTGAATCTTGCCTCAAACTATTATTAGGTCTGAGCCTCAGTTTCCTCATCTGCAAAATGGAAATACTATCTACCTACTTCCCAGGGTCATTGTGAGGATTAAATGAAGTGACACTTTGCAAACCTTAAAGTCTTAAGTAAACATTAGCTAATATTATTAATAGTCACAGGACAATTCTCCCAGAGGCAGTATTGATGCTGAGGGAGACAGGGCTGTGGATGCTGATTTAGTAAACCTGCCTGCAGTGCCTTTCGTAGAGTGGGACTGGCCAGGGAAAGCAGCAGTGGCTTAGATTTCATGCCAGGAGGGCCCTCAGAGTCAAGAAAGTCAAACCTCTCTCATCTTTTTGGAGGGGGCGGGGCATAATAAATTTAACCCAATTAACTGACAGATCTCTGGAGTCTGACAGTAGATGTGGCATTCTGTTCTTGTGGTCACTCACTTCTGCATAGGAGGTATTTTCTCCTTTCTTCTCTCTGGGCCAGCCCCAGTCATTTTCAGTTCCTGTCCCTTTTCATCCAGTACAGCAGTTTCTAAGACTGGTGAGTGAGAGCAGGGGTGCACTCCTTATAGTGAGCGGGTAGATTGTCTAACCTTTCCTGGGGTTCAGTTTCCTCATCTGAAAAATGAGAGGTTTGGGGGCAGCTAGGTGGCGCAGTGAATAGAGCACCAGCCCTGAAGTCAGGAGTACCTGAGTTCAAATCTGGCCTCAAACACTTAACATTTACTAGTCATGTGACCTTGGGCAAGTCACTTAACCCCAACTGCCCTCCAAAAAGCAAAATAAATTTTTTTTAAATGAACAAGTATTTATTAAATGCCTACTATGTGCCAGACACAGTGCTGAGCACTGGTTAAGTAATTTTTCCTTCCATGGGCTTCAGTTTCTTCATCTATAAAATTAGAATGTTGGCCTTACCCTTTTTTTTCCATCATGGATTCCTTTGGCAGTCTGGTTAAACCTTTCAACCCCTGCTCAGAATTATGTGTGTGTGTGTGTGTGTGTGTGTGTGTACATAAAAATAAACTACACAGGTTTACCAAGGAAACCAAAGATTAAGGAAAACATGGAGGTAAATTTTTTTCCCATCCAAGTTTATGCCCTGAATTTATGCCCCAAATTAAGAATCTCTGGCCTAGATATTCTCTGGGGCCTTTCTAACTCTAAATCCTATGATACTATAACTACCGTGTTTCCCCGATAATAAGACCTATCCCGAAAATAAGCCCTCCCCTTACTATGTAAAATTCCTCTAAAATAAGCCCTCCCCCGAAAATAAGCCCTACTGAGATTGCTACTGTAGTGAAGGTGATCCCCTGCGCTACACACTACATTACGGTACCCTCTGTATGCACCGTCCCCCCCTCCCCACCCCGGTGAAATGCACGACGCACTCGGAGCTGCATCCAATCAGAGCTGCAGCAGTGAGCGCATCATCCTGTTCTTCCCCAGTGATTTGCTTGCTGGCGCCATTGAGAGCAGTGCCGCGGAGGAGAGCTGAGGCAGGACAACATAAGCCCTCCCCTGAAAATAAGCCCTCTGGTGTTTTTCTTTCCAAAAAAAATAATAAGACAGTGTCTTGTTATCGGGGAAACACGGTATTTCTGGGCCTTCTTTGGAGGGGAAGAGGTAAAAGGAAAAGTCATATTGGAGAGGTTTGTGATGGAAAAGTCACATTAGAGTTTTGGGAATGGGTTGTAAAATCCAGAAAATGTAAATAAACAATTTACTCTAGGTTATACAGGGAGCCAGTGGCAGGGCAAGCCCTGGATGCCTCTACTGGATGCCTCTGCAGCAGGTCAGTGCAACCTACAAGAAGAACCCCAGATTTTCAGGAGTGTATGTGTGTACATGAAAGGTATATCTGCAAGGGGTTTAATAAGAAAGTGTGTGATCCAACAGAAACTAAACAAAGCTAGAATTCAGAAGAGAAACCTGAACTTGGTTTTCTGTGGAAAACTGAACAGTCATTTCCTCTCTCCTAGCTTGTTTCTTCCTCTAAAATTAGGCAGCTAGGTGGCTCAGTAGAGTGTTGAACCTGGAGATAGTAAGATCCTAGTTCAAATCCAGCCAGAGACACTTACTAGATGTGTGACCCTGGGCAAGTCACTTAACCTTATTTGCTTTAATCCACTGGAGAAGGAAATGGCAAACCACTTCAGTGTATTTGTGTGGAACCATGAAGAGTCAGACACAACCGAACAACAAAATGAGGATACTCATACTGCCACTATCTGCCCTCATGAGGCTGCTGTGATACAAGGCAGAATCATAGCATGTCAAAACTGGAAGGGGTCAAAGGCATCTTCAAACACAGCAAAGTCAGAGCTAGATGGAACCTTAGAACACAGGATGTCAGAGCTGGGAAGGCCCTTAGAATACAGAATGTCAGAGCTGGGAGGGCCCTTAGAACACAGGATGTCAGACCTGGGAGGGCCCTTAGAACACAGGATGTCAGAGCTGGGGGAGGGCCCTTAGAACACAGAATGTCAGAGCTGGGAGGGCCCTTAGAACACAGGATGTCAGAGATGGGAGGGTCCTTAGAGCACAATATCAAAACTGGGAAGGACCTTAGAACACAGAAATGTCAGAGCAGGGAGGGACCTTAGAACACAGGATGTCAGAGCTGGGAGGGCCCTTAGAACACAGAATGTCAGAGATGGGGGAGGGCCCTTAGAACACAGGATGTCAGAGCAGGGAGGGGCCTTAAGACACAGATTGGTAAAACTGGGAGGGTTGTTAGAATGTAGAATGTTAGAGTTGAAAAAGGTCTTAGAATGTGGAATGTTGGAACTGAGAGGGGTGTTACATCATAGAATATCAGCTGGAAGGGGCCAAAGGGACCTCAAATTCAACTCATTTGCTTCCAAAGGGAGAACCTGTGACCAAGGGAGGTATTGAAAGTGTTTTCATAATCTTAAAGATCCGGAAACAAAGTGCCAGGCAAGGCAAAGTTACTGTTGCTGTGTTTGGACTGAAACTCTCATTTCATTAGTACAAGAGCTCCCAGTGAGGAAATTCTCTCCTTTGAACCTTAAAGAGGCCGCAGTGGCACTGAGACTTTCCCACTGTCAGTTTCCTGGGGTCACACAGCTAGTACCTACCACAGTGCCCAGGTCTTACTGGGTCTTTACCCTCTTCCTTCTCATTATTAGTGAATGGTTTCCCCAGCTTACCTGGCAAGAATGTGGCCAGCTTGGGGCTTGCACCGAGGAAGGACAGAGAGAGAAAGGGGGAAGGGGAGGGAGGGGGAAGAAGGAAGAGGCAAAGGGAGGAGGGAGGGAGGAAGAAAACACCAGGCACAAGGCAGTGCTTCTCTGGATGCAAAAGAAGGCGCTGGATTTAACAGTCGCTAGGTTCCCTTCCAGCCCGGACACCGAAAGTCTCTGAGACTCGACTCGGTCCCGGAGAACGAAATCCCAAACCTCTCAGACCGGTCGGGGAGCGTCCCGCGGCTGCCTTTCCTGCAGTGGGCCAGGGGACCCGGCACAGCCTCCATCCGCTCCTCTCCCCGCCGTGAGCCGGGACCTAGTCTTCTCCTACCCGGGGCAGGCAGACTTTACCTGGTGTTGGCTGCAGGAGGCAGAGGAGCAGCGGGGCCCAGAAACTGCCCTTGATCATTGTTGGGGCCCCCTGGCCCGGCCCGGCCCAGCCCAGCTCGGCTCAGCTCTCAGCCGGCCCCGGGCTGGCCAGGCTCTCCCCAGCAGGGCCTGGCCTTTCCCCTCCAGTCCCCTTTCTTCCCCATTCGGCCGGGGCTTTCCCGAACCTGCTGGGGGAAAATCTGTCACCCAGAATAACAGCTCTCGAAGGCTGAGCTTTCACCTGGGTGGAGGTCAAGGGCGTGGAGTGGACTGGAGAGGGAGGAGAATGGGAGGCGCATCTCCGCCCCGCGAGGGTGGAGAGGACCGGGTGTGGTGTAAAACATGCAGAAGGCGGAGTTGGTGTGGCCGAAACCCTAAACTCCCTGGCCACTTCTCTCAGGAAGGCGTGACTACCTTGGGGTGATCCCCACTGCCACTACAAGAATACATCCCGGCCGTTTGCGGGGCTGGGTTTCCCACCTTGGACTGGGGTTCTGTTGGCTTATACTGGTCTGTTTCATCTCACCCCAGGGAAGGCGATCAGGAGATGTGGGCCCTTCTCAGACAGTGAGGATGTGTGTGTCTCTTCATCAGACTGGGGGATCCCTGAGGGAGCAACTCTCTTCCCTAAAGCTCCCTTGAAGCAGTACACCGATTCCCTCTTTCGACTTGGATCTCCTTAGGTATAGGAGAAATGCTCTCTTAATGTTGGATAGAAAAGGTGAGACAGGGGCGGCCAGGTAGCATAGCGAGTAAGAGCACCGGCTCCAGTGTTGAGAAGACCTGGAGATCGAATCTGGGCTCAGATACTTAGCACCATGCCCAGAAATAACTGGCCGTGTAACCTTGAGCAAGTTACTTAACCCC
>NW_027187400.1:8887066-8901159 GCF_028583685.1 Petaurus breviceps papuanus | reverse complement strand
GCCCAGAAATAACTGGCCGTGTAACCTTGAGCAAGTTACTTAACCCCGATTGCTTTAAAAAAAAAAAAAAAAAGGTGGGACAGAAAGATCCTGAGATCTCTTCAGAAAGAGGTATATAGGGTATATAGGGGCGGCTAGGTGGCGCAGTGAGAAGAGCGTCTGCCCCAGAGTCAGGAGGACCTGATTTCGGTTGGCCTCAGACACTTAACACCCACACAAAAATACTAGCCCTGTAACCCTGGGCAAATTACTTAACCCCAACTGCCCTGCAAAAAAGAAAAAAAAAAGAGGTATGTGACACTCCACTCAGATGGGGAGCTCCCTGAGACCATATTATTTATATTAAACATTTGCAAACCTTAAAGCCCATGTAAATGTCATTATTTTCACCCATATAGTGTGGTACAAGAGAGGACCCACGTTCAAATCCTGTCTCTGCTGTGTACTGACTTTGTGGCCTTGGGCAAATCATCAAGTCTCCCTGGGACTCAGTAATGGCCTCTGACATGCCTTTTATTTTTTTAAATTTTCTTTTTTTTCCTGTCTCTATTAGTTTGTTTACGTTTAGTTTACAAGATTCAGTTCCACAATCCCTTGAGTTTCAAATTGTCTCCACCTTCCTCTCCTCTCCCCTCCCCCCCCCATGTGGGCATGAAATCAAGTATAGGATCTGCAAATACTTTCACATTAGACATTAGTCATTGTAAAGAAGGATTATAACCAATGGAATGAACAGTGGGAAAGAGGAAAGAAAACCAAACAAGAAAAAGTAAGAGAGCAGATAGTTTGCTTCAATCTGCATTCAAACTTTTGTCGACCTGTTTCAAAGGTTTGGTTAAAGGAGACAAACAAATAGTAATATAAATTTACAGCATTTATTTGTTATTCCCTTAAGGCTAGCTTTACTACTTGTACATGGAGTGCAAGACTACACAAAAGGATAAGAGAGCTTAAGTAGATTTTAGGACCATCCCCATACAGGGTGGCTGAGTCATACAAATTTATGATTCCCACAATATAATGTCTAATAACGTTAATAATGTTATTATTTAATATTATAAAATTGTATTATAATATAAAATATTTAATAATGTTAATAATCCCTACCATACAATGGTTTAATCATTGTATGAGAAAGGAATTTTCTTAACTGAATAAATGGTAAATACAATATAACAAGAGAGTTGACAAAGTGTCAATTGAAACTATAATCCAGGATACCTGTGTTTTCTTAACCATTAACATTCCATAACATGGTATATGCCCAGAAAATGTTAAGATAAGAAAAAGTCTCATTACTCAAGTTAGTGCCATGAGTTGAGGGTCTCATCCTTAAAGGCCATAAAGTAGGCCTCTTCTGGTTTTTTGACATAAGAAGTGGTATTCTCTGGTTGAGCACAACTCCACTCTTCCCTACCCCTAATTGATCTGTGAGCAGGAATTTCAGCCTAGGATAAAATCCCTGCTCCATTCTTCCCCTCCCCTGCCCACCCCACCCACCTACCAGATATTCCCCCTCTCCCCCCATTCTAGGTCCCTTGTCCCTCAGCCTAGGGAAAAACTTCAAGGGCAGGGGAAAATTCAAATATACACTGACCAATCACTGATTGTAGTTTCAGCTTAAGTAACTTGACTATTGTAATCTCTTTAAAAATCAGCACATCGTCCATGCCAACTCACTCTGATCTGGGTATGTGACCCTGGCAGTCCCGAGGTAATAAAATCCACTTCCAAATTTATTCTCGGGGATCTTCTGTCTCACTCCTTTATGCTCTACATCTTAGCTCACTCAGAGAGCAAGACAAAGCTGGGTGTATTTGGGATTTATGATTCAGGGTGCCTGTTTTAAATCCTACTCCCAGCCTTATCTAGTCTTTGGAGTGGCTGACCTAGAAAGAGAGCCTTTTTTTTTTTTTTTGTAAAATGAGGCATGGCAGTCTGTTTGATTAATTCAAACTCAGCCAAAATATGATATTAAATGATTATCAGTCTGTAGTTCTTTCTCTGAATGTAGGTAGATATCTCTTTCCATCATGAGGCTTTTGGAGTTGTCTTATAACCTTGCATTGTTGAGAAGAGACCAGTCTATCAAAGTTGGTTGCCACACATATGTTGTGTCTGTAATTGTGTACAAATTTCTCCTGGTTCTGCTCTTCTCAGTCAGCATTAGTTTGGATAAGTCTGTCCAGGTTATTATGATGTCTGTCTGCTCCTCATTTCTTATAGCACAATAGTATTCCATTACATTCATATACTACAGCTTGTTTAGCCATTCCCCAATTGATGGACATCTCCTTAATTTCCAATTCTTTGCCACCACAAAAAGAGTTGCTATAATTATTTTTGTACATATGGGTCTTCCTCCCACTTCTATGATCCCTTTGGGAAACAGCCCTAGAGGTGGTATTGCTGGGTCAAAGGGCATGCACTTATTTATAACCCTTTGGGCATAGTTCCAGATTGCTCTCCAGAGTGGTTGAAATCAGTTCACAACTCCACCAACAATGCATTAGTGTACCAATTTTTCCACATCCTCTTTATCATTTGTCATTTTCCTGTTTTCTGACATGCCTTTTAACTAGATTTATGATTCTCTGATACTAAGTCAGACCAAGAATTCCCCAGGGCTGCAGCTAATCAACAGCATATATTAAATTTCTACTGTGTGCCAAGCACTGTATCTAGGCTGAAACAAATATAAAGGTAAAATAGTCCCTGTCCTCAAGGAGCTTCATTCTATTGGGGAGCTTTGTGAGGTCAGGAACTAAAATTCCCCCTAAGATCCCCTGGAAGTTTCTCTAGGGCAAGTTACTATATCCCTCATCAGACCTGGGGTTCCTAGAGGTGAGGGGCTGTCTGTGTCTCTCCCAACATGTTAAAAAAGTACTTTGAAGGCTAGCCAGAGGTCATCAGCAATGTGATCCAGTGGAAATGTTGAGGTCAGGGAACCACAAAATGTTGAACTCAGTGGTTATGGGTGCTCAAGACCCCAAAATACCAATACGCTGGGTCCTGCTGAATGAATTCGACTCAAGTCTTCTCTCAGCCAAAGAAATGTAAAATTTATCAAAAGTTCGCCATAATGAGTAGACTCTTAAGGAGCCTCATCACAGCCTATCTGTGATGCTTGTGGGCCAGAATCATCTGACACAGAGTGAGTCCACTCCAGATCATTTCTCCGGTCTTCATGGAGGCAATATGAGTCTTATATACAAAAAGGTTGTGGGAGGAATCTAGGGGTGGTCTAGAGGAGGAGTTTGGGGAGGGTCTTCAGGAGGAGTCAAATGAAGCCAGACTCCAGTAATGAGAGATTAAGGGTGGGAGGTAGCTGGAGGCTACCTGGGATGACAGACAATGGAGGGTTAGGCTAGTTTAAGGGTGTATAGATATTTTGGGAGGATCTAGCCTCCAAGGCTAGCTGGACAAAGGAGGGCTAGGCTGGTAACACAGATTTGGGTTGAGCTATAATGAAAGGCTTATGGCCTCAGGCAAATTCCTCTTCAAATGAGAAGATTCAATCAGAGTTCAAGGGAGTTCCCAGAGACTGTACCTCATCAGAAAGAACATTGAATTCTCCCAAGCAATTTAGAATCATGGGTCCTGAATTCAAATTCAGATCTATCACTTAATTCCTGTGTGACCATGGGTAAATTTCTTAGCCTTTCTGTGTCTCAATCTTCTTCATCTGTAAAATGACACACTGGACTAGTTGCCTTCTAAGGTTTCTTTCAACTCAGGGTTTATGATCCTATGAGCCTAAAAGTTAGGGAACACAAAGAAATATGAATCAAAAACCAAAACAAACAAACAAAAGAAAATGGGAACCTGAAAAGGACATGCCAACAATAGCCATAAAAGGAGGAGAAATGGAAGCAGCAGAAGAATCTGAATGAAAATTTAGGGGAATTAGCTGAAAAGAGGGGGTGAAATGAATTCCCTTAGACACAAATAGTTGTGAAGCATGCCCAACTGTTGCCCTGGTATTTTAACAGTAAGTAGAATTCATAGAGGAGCTCATTTGTAATCCCCATAAATCATCATTTAGCTGCCAGCTGCTATTGTAATCATTATGTGATTATTCACCTAGGGAATTCATGAAACCATTAGAACAACTTGACAATTTCCAGGTAAGCTTGCCTGCCTCAGGTTTAAGAAAATTCAAATTTCCACAAGCCCACAGAGGTCCTGAGGAAATAAACTGGTGAGAACCCACCTGAAACTGGGAACTCTGAGCCCACTGTCAGCTAGCCCTGTCCTCAGGGTCCTGAAAGGGGATATTTACAGAAATGCAAACTGGGCAGTACCACTGAAGTAGGTCATTATAAAATGATGAGGTATAGTATTTAGGGGTGCACAAGACCCCAAAATACCAACATGCTGGGTCCTGACAAATGAACTCGACTCAAGCCTTCTCTCAAAGAAAAAGCAAAGTTTATTCAAAGTTTGCCATACTGGGTAGACTGTTAAGGAGCCTCTGTATCTGTAAGGCTTGTATTGGACACAGAGCAAGTCTATGCTAGAAAATTCTATGGTGCTCTCACACTGCATGGAACAAGATGGTTGTCTTATATATAAAAAGGTTGTGGGAGGAATCTAGGGGTGGTCTAGAGGAGGAGTTTGGGGAGGGTCTTTAGGAGGAGTCAATGAGGTCAGACTCCAGTAATGAGTTTGGGGAGGGTCTTCAGGAGGAGTCAATGAGGTCAGACTCCAGTAAAAGTTGCTGGAGGCTACCTGGAGACCACAGACAACTGTGGGCTAGGCCAGTTCAAGGGTGTAACAGTTGAGGACCAAGGGTGAGGGATAGTTGGATAATAGAGGGCCAAGCTAGTAACAAAGATTTGGGCAGAGCCACAATGAAAGGCTTATGGTCTCAGGCAAATGCCTCATCAAATGGGAAGATTCAATCAGAGTTCAAGGGGTTTTCCAGAGCCTGTACCTCATCACCTCTTATTTCTATTTTTGTCTCAGTATCTGTTTTTGTTTCAGTGTTTGTTTCTTTCTCATGTTCATTGTCTTTTGATCTCATACCAATGTCATTCTAATTGACTATTCCTATAATTTCCTCCATTCATCCATTCATCTATCTATCTACTTATCTTTTCACTCATTCAACACTTAGCAGAGCACATTGTGGTAAGTCTTGGGAGAGGTAACAGTATCCAGGATGTGTATTCCCTGTCCTTATATTTAAAGCTGGAAGGGACATTGGAGACTGATGAGGGATGGCTATTAGGTTCAGCAGGAACTCAGATCTCATCTAAGACCAGAACCTTCGATTCAGTCTGGAAAGAATTCAGCTCAGCCTTACTTGGAGTCAGAGTTGAAGAAGTTTATTATACGCTTTACAGCGGGCAAGGATCCTTAGGGGACCTGCAAGTGAAAGGGGGCACAGGCTTTTACTTTTAAAGGGTAGGGCTGCCATTGCCAGAACTGACAGATGGATGTAAGGGACTTCAGTGCATAGATAAAAGTTCGAGGAGTTTAACTTGGAGATGAGATTTGGGCCAGACAGGAGGAGACATGAGGAGATTAAGCCAGGACAAAGGAGTCACAAGTTGTTGCCTAGGCAGAGTGCAGATAGGGTGAGGGGGCAGAGTTTGAGGCTGGGAAAAGGATTTTACAGACTGGTTTTACAAATTGCTATTACAATTTTACAATACAAATTGCAGTTACAATTGTACAAGCTGGTTTTACAAATTGATGTTACAGACTGATGTTGCCAATTGGTTTTACAAATTGCTGTTACAGATATAGATCCCAAGCACCCCATCAAGATCACCTCATTGTGTTGGGGTACAGGCTCTGGGAAACCCCTTGAACTCTAATTGAATCTCCCTACTTGATTAGGCATTTGCCTGAGGCCATAAGCCCTTGATTATAGCTATTAGGGCCCAAATCTTTGTTACTCTTAACCTAGCCTAGCCCTCAGTTGTTCAGCTACTTCTCACCCTTCATCCTATCAAATATCTATACCCAAATCTGTTACCCTTAAACTAGCCTAGACCTCCATGGTCCCTCATCTCCAGGTAGCCTTCAGCTACTTCCCACCTTTAATTCCTATACTGGAGGCTGACCTCAGTTCCATCAAAGATCCTCCTTAGACTCCTCCTCAAGACCCTCCCCAAACTCCTCCTCAAGACCACCCCTAAATTCTCCCACAATCTTTCTGTACATAAGCTCCATCTTGCCTCCATGAGGGGGGCTCAGAATTCAATCTAGTGCAGACTCGGTCTGTATCAGATTATTCCGGCCCACTTGTCCAATTCAAGAGTCCACAGATACTTAGGCTCCTTAAAAGTCTACCCATTATGGCAAATCTTTAATAAACTTTGCTTTACTTTGACTAAGAGAAGATGAGTCAAATTCATTTGGCAGGATCTGGCATGTTGATATTTTGGGGTCTCAAGCACCCCTAAACCTTAAACCTCAGCATATGGTTCCCTCAACCTCAGCAATCTGACTTCCTCATTTTATTGATTAGCAAAATTGAGGCTCAGGGAGGCTAACACAGGAGAATAAAACACAAGCATATATGATGGGACTACAAAATATCTCCTACTCCCATGTTTGCAAGCCTCAGTCTAGTTTATTTACCCTTGATATAGCTGAGCTAGGTGCGGTTGCTTCCATCCCTTTTAGAAATATGTCTGTTTCCATCTCTTCTAGAAATCTTTCAGGAAGTAGCCCTGGAATAACTGTAATGGCCTGGCCCAATTGTCCCAGAGGAAGATGGGAGTTAGAAATTGGAGTGGGTTGAGAGAAAAACACTCCTCCAAACCCCAAGTCTCAGTGAGACTTTTGTTATTCATAGTTTTGAGTTACCTTGGTGGTAGAGTGGATAGAGTGCTTCTCTTGGAGTCAGGAAGACCTGAGCCCATAAGCCCCCCTCAGACACTAGGTGTGTGACCCTAGACAAATCACTTAATCTTTCTTCCTCATTTTCTTCATTTGTAAAATGAGAATAATTGTAGCCTCTGCCTTCCAGGGTCATTGTGAGAATCAAATTAGTATTTGCAAAGTACTTTGCAAACCTTAAACCTCCATAAATGCCTGCTATTAATATTTTAGAAATATTTAGAAATTTAGAAAATTTAGAAAAATTTAGAAATAGAAAGAAAACAGAGATGGCATCATTAAATGGGGCAAGAGGAAAGATTTCCTATAGCTCCTAAAGAGACTACAGTCAGTAAACATTTATTCAGCACCTAGTAAGTGTCAGGCACTGTGCTAAGCACCAGGGATACAAAGAGGCAAAAGGCAGTCCCTGCCTTCAAGGAGCTCACCATCTAGTGGGGAAGACAACAAGCAAACAAATAGGCGTAAGCTACATAAGAGATAATTAGGGGGAGAAATTAAAAGAGAGAAGGCACCCGAATTAAGAGGGATTCTAAAAAGCTTCCAGCAGAAGGCAGGATTTTGGTTGGGACTTAAAGAAAACCAGGGAAGCCAGGAGGCAGAGATAAAAAGGAAGAGGATTACAGGCATAAGGCATGGTTAGAGAAAATGCCTGGAAACGAGAGAGCAAAAATTTGAGTTGTTTTTTATTGAAGAGTTCAAATTCTGGGTCATGGAATAGTAAACTAGGCATCCTTAGCTACTACTAACTCTCAACAAACCCCTAAGACCCCAAGGAGGAATTATGTACCAGACATAGAAGAATTATAACTGAATCCACAGGGTGACAAAGAGTTTTCCAATAAGGTAAAAAAGCCTCATGAATAACACCTAAAAACACAAATCCTTAAAGGACTGACTCATTACCCTCCTGCCTCCAGTTTCCACATTCCCTGCAGGGATATATAAACCAATCTGCAAATTTATGCTTAGGGCCCCAAATAGGATCCCCTTCTGCTACATGAAACATTGATACACTTCTCCTGTCCACCCTCCACTGGTAATGAATAAGTGGCAGGCCATGTGAGAAGGAATGGGGGAAGGACAGTGTGCTGTGTTCTGCCTAAGGCAGCTCCTAGGTTAGGAATCCCCAAGGCTTCGAAGGCTCTTCAGATGACTTTCCATGTTGATTTAGCCAGCAAAGGGAAGGAAGAAAGCCAGAGAAAGGGCAAAAACCCTCAAAGAAAAAGGATGGAAATTCAACCAGGGCCAGTCCTCTCTCCTCAGAGGATACTCAGGGCTTGGACCAAAGCTGGTGAAAGCTAAATCCTCTAACATGAGAGGAGGCTAAAGTAGCTTTGCTGTTAAATCCTGGCATGGTAACTATCAGCAAAGGGGGAGGAGTCAGAACATGATGGGGAAACATAAGGGAAAAAAATGCTAGCAACCTAAAAATTTAGAGCACAAGCAGATAAATCAACAGAGCATATCCTAACACTAGAAGGAAGGATGAGTACTAAATCACTAAATCCTCAGAGGTATTACAAAGCTATCTTAAGTCACAAGACAAAGGGAATCTATGCTTGATGAAATGTAGGCTCCTATAGAATTCCAAGAGAGCATGGAACAGCAACAGGAAATTCCAGAATGGTTAAAAAATATGCATGAGAAGAAATTCGGAATGACTATGTCAGCATTTATAGCTCTTAAGACAGCATTAAAAACTCAGCTAGGAGATTAGAGAAAAATTGAATCCATAGTGGAAAGCTTTTCAAAAGAAGCAAAACAGAAATGAAAAAAATTGGAATACAAAAATATAGAAGTAGAGGAAAATTCGATAGATGAGAAGCAAACTACTTAATATTGTTACATTAAAAGAATACACAATCTTTATACAAACAGTCATTGCCCTTGAACACTGTAGGCACAGAGACAACTTAAGCATCGATCAAACATTTATAGCAGCTTTTTTTTTTAGAGGCAAAGAATTGGAAATCAAGAGGATGCCCATCAATTGGGGAATGGCTGACCTAGTTGTGGTATATGTTTGTAATGGAATATCACTGTGCTATAAGAAATGATCAGCAGACTGATTTCAGAAAAACCTGGAAGGACTTACATGAACTGATGCAAAGTGAATTGAGCAGAACCTGAATATTGTTACACAGTGACAGCAATATTATATGATGACTAGCTGTGAATGACTTATCTATTTTCAGAAATACAATGATCCAAGATAGTTCCAAAGGACTCATGATGAAAAATGCTATCCATCTCCAGAGAAGGAATTTATAGAGTCTTAATGCAGATTGAAGCATATTATTTTTCATTTTCTGTATTTTTTCCATGGTTTGTTTTTTCCTTTGATTCTGTGTCTTCTTTCACAACATGACTAATATGGAAATATATTTTGCATGACTGCGCATATATAACTTATATCAAATTGCTTACTCTCTCAGGGAGGAGTGAGGTGAGGGAGGAAGAGAGAAAATTAGGAAGTAAAAGTTTTTTAAAAATGAATGTTAAAAATTATCTTTAAGTATAATTGGGGGAAAATAAGATATTATTTAAAAATGAAAAAAAAAATAAACATAGTCAAACAAAACAAAACAGAAGAAACAAGAATCACAGAAGAGCATGACAAACACAAAACCTGACTACCACTCCTAATCCTTGCCTCCATACCAGTTAGGTTAGAATCTCCTTCAAAAGTATTGAAACTAGGCTTAGGCTGTTGACATCACTTCCTAGTCATCTGCATACCAAAAAGTCATCAGGAGGTCCAGTGGAGCTCTAATATGTGAATCACAGAGCATGATGCACAGCTCAATCAGTGGACTTTAACTCAGCAAGATCAACTTGAAGTGTCCTCAGGTATGTGCTGGTAAATGTTTAACAACTAATTATCCTGGAAAAAAAAAAAACACCCATGCATATTTTTCAGTTTAATCTACACATTGACATTTACACCACTACTTTCTTAAGCTTTATACAATCGACAAAATAATAAGTCAAGCCCTGATTTGTTGCATTTTCTGATTTCTGGAGTTTAAATGATCAAACTGAAAATTTAACAGTCATCTCTAGAGAGCTGGTACCAGCTGGTTCCAACATATTGATAGCCAATAGATGGCCTCAGTGGCAATCCTTGTGATTTGTTAACCATTGAATAACCTATGAGTTTTAAATTTTATTCCAATATTGAATATTAATTACCAAGGAACTGGCTTGAGTCATGCCCTACCCAGAACACACCTAAGTCAAGAGATAACACATTACAGACCATCAATTGAAATAATATATAGATCACTTCCATTAAAAAAAAATAAGCCCTCTGCTTCATATTACATTACATATAGAGGTTAAATTTAATAATTTCAATGACAAACAACACATTTGGCAAATGGCCAGGAGAGACCTTCAAATATATAGGAAAAAATTCAAATGATACGGAATTGTTCCATAACCACTAGAAATCACAGAAAATAATGGAATAGCATATTGCTTTGAAATTTTATTGATGTTTTCTGTTTCTGAAATTGTCATGGTATTCCATGTACCCCACTTCTTCCTCTCCCAGAGAATCATCCCAAATGACAAATGGATTTTTTATGTGAGAGGGAAAAAAAAAAAGTAAGCACTACCGATCAATAAATATCTTGATGTCTCCCAAAAGAAATTTTAAGTAAGGTTCTTTATCAATTTGTCTTTCTTTATCAATTTTGAGAATAATTTATGTATCATGGCTACTCATTATTCTTCAAAAGTTTGATAGATTTCTGCAAATCCATTGCTGCAAAACCTCCTTGTGGAGGTTCTCCCCCTTCCTTTTGGTAGTTCCTTTATAGCTAGTTTGATTTCCTTTTCTGAGACTGGATTATTTTGGATTTCTATTTGTTCTATTTGTATATGTTATGTTTTTTTGAACATATTCCTCTATTTCTTTGTGCTCTCAATTTTGTTCCTATAGCTTTTCATAGTAGGTCCTGATAATTCTATTTGTTACACTTCCCCTAGTTTTGGAGTTTTTTTTAAACTATTCATTCTTTTTTATTCCTTCCTTTTATGTAACTATTTAATTCTTCCCCTTCTTTTCGCCCCCTCAATTAAGTAGTCAAAGAAAATCCCTTTTCTTCTCCCTGCTTAAACTTGTTTTGCCCATTTGTTTTTAAATTTTCGTTTTCTGCCCTTTTTTTGTACAAGGGATTTTATTCTCTTTCCCTTTTTGCCTATTCCATATTCTTATTCTTTGATATATGATCCTTATACTTTTCAATTTAATCTCTGCATTCTCATGGAATTAAAATTTTTGAAATACTTGTTTTAAGTTCCCTCTTCTAAAAGTTTCTATGTAATGGCTGTGCAGATCTTTTCTGTTGTGCCTCATTCTTAGAAATATCACTTCCTGGGGGCAGCTAGGTGGCAAAGTGAATAGAGCACCAGCCCTGGAGTCAGAGGACTTGAGTTCAAATTTTAATAGATTAATACATGATGGAGTCATAGTGAATAATGGAGAATTTTTTTTAAGTTTCAATAGCATATCCATAACTTCTTGAGAATAAAGTCATGTGGGGAGGCTAGTTGGCACAGTGAATAGAGCACAGATCCTGTAGTCAAGAGGACCTGATTTCAAACCCAGCATCAGACACTTAACACTTACTAGCCATGTGATGTTGGACCAGTATAAGTCTTTTGACTTGCTCCTAAGATCTCTGATTCCCCTTCTCCTGAGGAAAGATGAGTAGTATCTCTAAGTACCAACTCTCTATAGATTATATCCATTGTAAGGTAATCATCAGTCATGTCTTCATTTCCCTGATGCCATAGTCCACTTTGGAAATGAAGGACAAATACAACCTGTGAGTAGATTGAAGTGTCTGAATGGAGAGTGAGTTAGTTGGGTAACTCAGCTCATCCTCTCCCTCTCCTTCTCCTTCTCTCCAAAGAAAGGTAAAATTTGATGACCAGAAGCTGCCCACTTAACTTGGAATTTACTGGCTAGATTTCTCTTCTTTCCTTCCTTCCTTCCTTCCTTCCTTCCTTCCTTCCTTCCTTCCTTCCTTCCTTCCTTCCTTCCTTCCTTCCTTCCCTCCCTTTCCCCTCTGTCTCTCTCCCTCTCTTCCTCCCTCCCCCCCTCCCTTTCTCTCTCTCTCTCTCTCTCTCTCTCTCTCTCTCTCTCTCTCTCTCTCTCTCTCTCTCTCTCTCTCTCTCTCTCTCTCTCTCTCTCTCTCTCTCCCTCTCTCCCTTCCTTTCTTTTTTCAGAAGACCTTAAACCCATAAACCCAGTTCACTCTGAAGCTCATCGATTGGACCACAATAGGTTCCTGCCCAAGCTAATGACTATATTTTGGGCCCTACTGGCTTAGAGTGAATGTCAATGGTAACTGTTTCTCTTTAGAACAGCAACTCTGAGGGTCTCCCAGCTAATTTTTTTTCTCTTTTTTTCTGATTAAAGGGGTCATCCCTTGATTCACTTTTAAAGAGGTCTATTCACTGAATGGGTGTTACCTCACTCTAAACGAGTATGTGAAAAAGCCTTTGTCTAAAAGGGTCTCCCATTGCATCCTGGGTCATCTCCAGTCAGCCTGGTGAATATCTGGTCACTGGATCCAGATGGCTCTGGAGGAGAAAGTGAGGCTGGTGACCTTGCACAGCCCTCCCTTTCTCAAATCAAAGTCGACTGCAAGTCATGTTATCATTTCCCTGATGCCATGGTCCTCTTCAAAAACAAAGGACAAACACAACAGCCATCCACCACTGTAGAATATCTTCCTTCCTCCATGCAAGCATTCATTAGTGGTGCCCATCCAATAACTGAGATAAGGTTTCCCTCATTCTGTCCATCTGCTTCATTTCCCTGCTCTTGCCTCCTAGCCCATTGGTCTATAGGCTCTCTTCTTGAGAGACTTGGGGAGTTATTTCCCCTTCATTGTTAAACCTTTGACCTGATTAGAGTACATCACATATTCCTCTCTGTCTTCTTCCTTACCCTCCTTTTATGCTCCCTCTTCTTCTATAGTTTAGTCCCAGAGGAAATCGATTCACTTTTAGGTGCAGAGTTGAATGTTTTGGTCCATGATATTTCAGGCCTGTTTCTCCATCTTCACTTCTGTCTACCTTCTGCCTTCACTCGTTTCTCCTTGTGTACTGTAGGAAAGAAATCTCTTTGTCTTCTGTGTTCAGAAGTTCTAGGCAATTTTCTTATATTATATCTTGCATTATGGTATTTAGGTGGCATGTTCTTCTGGGAACTTTATAATCCTTACATTGTCTCTACCCGGTCTATCTTCAAAATCAATATATTTTGTTTGCATTGAGGTTATTTTTTTGCATTGTTGTTTTTTGCTTCTCTTCTTCCAGAGTATCCTTCTTCTCTACACTTGCATTTCAGATCAGTAATTTTCTCTTTTGTTTCTTTGGTGAAATTTTCTTCTGTGAATTCAAATTTGTATACTTCATTAATTATTTGTGCCTTGTAGTCTATAAATTCTGCTTTTATTATTATTGTTTTCTAAACCATTCAGGAATATCCTGCTGTAATGCTCCCTTGGGAATCCCTAAGGTTTCTCTGTTTCATCAAGTATTGATTCATTTTCCTTTGTCCTACAATATTTATTCAAAGATGCCAAGGACTTTTTGCCTACCTGGAGGCATTGTTCTCTTCTGTTATTAATAGCTTGTCTTTTGGTTTATCTTCTTATGCTCAAGATTTTTAACTTATATTTCTTCCTCCTGAGATTTTTTCCCTTTAATTTCCCCTATTGTTCAGTTTCTGACCCTTCACCTTTGATGGGAGTTTCCCAGGACTTTGAGCCTCAGATCTGTCTCAGCCTCTTCCCATACTGGACATTTCATGTTTCAACATCCTAAGCCTCTGCCTCAAGTGATTTCTGGGGGAAAGAATGGGCTTCAGCTGTATGCTGGGTTCTTTTCTCTAGGCTTAGTGGAATGCCACACACAGGTGTCTGCCATAGCTCCCTCTATTATAGTACAGACCACCACCTGAGCTGATGTCCCAAACAGGACAAGTTTCTGTCTTCTGGTTTTCCCTGACACTGGGAGGAGAGAGGAAAGTAGAGTTGTTGTGAGCTCCAGGGTCTTCTTGTGCAGTCTTGTCCACATAGTGGGTGATAGTATCATGAATGCTCACTGAGCATGGTAGGGATTAGGGATTAGCCTCCTCTGCTGCCACTTCATTGGATTTTCACAGTGTGTGTGTGTGTGTGTGTGTGTGTGTGTGTGTGTGTGTGTGTGTGTGT
>NW_027187400.1:8880377-8887056 GCF_028583685.1 Petaurus breviceps papuanus | reverse complement strand
TGTGTGTGTGTGTGTGTGTGTGTGTGTGTGTGTGTGTGTGTGTGTGTTCTAGACCTTGGAGATAACTGAAATTCCTTTTTATTTCTGGTGCACAACTGCTATTTTGGAAAGGTTTAAGAACTTAGGAGAATCAGAGGAAATGTCTACTTTTCCATCTTTTTGGTTACATGACCCAGAAAGTGCTTCTCTTTTTCAAATTTCTCTGTAACACACTCTACATATTTTTGTATTAGTTTCTCTCTCTACCCTTTTGCTCCCCCTGATTTTATACATTAGGATCTCCATGTTTCTCTTAGTATTTCTGTTTCTCTGTGAACAAAATTCACCTTCTCCAAAATGTTTTCTCCCCTTTGCCTAAAGTTCTTACTGTTATCCTGGCATTGTTTCCCAAAAGGCCTCTCTTTAAAATGACTAATATTTTAAAGTAGTAGGCAACACAATAATCCATTATCATCTGTCTACATAGATACAAGAATTATATTTAGTAAATTATGTATAAAGATGAAAATAGAAAGAATACTCATTTGAGAATCAGGAAGTCCAGGTTTTTTGTTTACATTTCTTCTAGGCAATGACTATTAAAAATGTCAACAAAAGATTTTTCTGCAAGGTAATTTTGCATTTCCTGCATAGCCAGACTTTGGTACCCTTCCCTACCCTTTCATTTTAAATGTCAGTTTCAGTTACAGATGAAATAGTGAGCATTACTTCTAAACCTTGGAAAAGTCCTGACTCCATGCCATATTACATTGTTTTGAGGTTTGTTTGGTTTTTTTGAGGGAATTAGGGTTAAGTGGCTTGCCCAGGGTTACACAGCTAGTAAGTGTCTGAGGCTGGATCTGAACTCAGGCCCTCCTGACTCCAGGGCCAGCACTCTATCCACTATGGCGCCACCTAGCTGCTCCTTGATTTTGTTTTTTAAGTTAGCAAGGCAGGGTTACAGTGATATCATTGCTTATAAAATCTATACTGTTATTTTTTTTTTTATAAAGAGAGAAAAGCCTACCTTTCTCCTGTGCTTTGGTGTTTTTTTTTTTTTAATGTATATTCTATTTAATTAATGTCAGGAGAAAAATTGCAGTTCATTATGCCAGCTTACACTTTAAAGAGAGTCATTTCCTTGACTTCCATGTGACCAAACAACTCACCTTCCAAAGAGGAAGTGAAATGATGACCAGAGAATACAGATGATGGGCAAAATGGAAAAAGTTAGGGGAAAAAACCAACAGATATAGCTACAGGCAAGTCATTTGTCTTTCATTGGTGGCAACTCTTTGTTGTTGTTCAGTTATGTCTGACTCTTCATGATTCCATTTGGGGTTTTCTTGGCAGAGATGCTGGAGCGGTTTTCTATTTCCTTCTCCAACTCATTTTACATGTGGGGAAACTGAGGCAAATAGGATTAAGCAACTTGCCCAGGATCACATGACAATTAAGTGTCTGAGGCTGGATTAGAACTCAGGTCTTCCTAATTCTGGGCCCAATGCTCTATCCACTGCACCACCCAGCTGCTTGGTTAATTGGCAACTAAGTTCCAATAAGGCAGTATCCAAAGGGCAGCTTCCAGCCCTTCTCAATAAAAACTAGGCAATCAGGAGCCTTCCCAAATGACAGTGAGTGCTAACTAGGTTTTGTTTTTGTCTTCAAAACAGTGGTCCCCAAAGGAAGCTTTCTCCCCACTATCCACATACCTTACCCCTCAAAGAACCCAAGTGCTAAATCTAGGCTAAGCATGGGATATTGGGGGAGTGAAAAATGGTCCTGGGACAATAATCATTTGTGATTTGTAGGAACTCAGTATGTTTCTTCATCAATATCAATTTCTTCTGGACATTTCTCCTTACCATTATTATCTATACCAAAAAAATTATTAGAAGCATTTAAATCATGAGCATTTGAGCTCCTTAATTGCCTGAAAAGGAAACAGATTTGGAAGGAGCACCATGCCACATTATTCTTTACTAGGTCTACTTTCATAAAAGCCAGAAGCCCCAGACTTTCTTAGAGCAAAGCCTTGACACTCATTGCTTGGGTGTGAATGGAAGGACTTTTGAGAGCTTTTAAAAGCATCAAAGCCTGATTTGTCCAAGCACAAACAGATGCACAAAATGATCTAATTTTTTTTTAAGCAATTGGAGTTAAGTAACTTGCCCAAGGTTACATGGCCAGTTCTTTTTTTGTGTGGGTGTTAAGTATCTGAGGCCGGAACCAATCCCAGGTCCTCCTGATTCCAGGGCTGGCGCTCTTACTCACCGTGCCACCTAGCCACCCCAAAATGATCTAATTTTTAGAGGCCACACAATAACCATAGTAATGTCTTCATTATATAAAGAATAAAGCAGTGATGGAGCATCAAAAATAGAAATTAAACTTCAAAAGTAATTTGAACAAAGAGGCACCCTCTAGAGAAACAAGGAAACTAGCATTTATTTATTAAACATCTATATGCTGATCAGGTCCGCTAGGTGGCACCATAGTGCATAGAGCACAGTCAGGAAGACATTTTTTGGGTTAAAATCTGGCCTCAGACACATACTAGCTGTGTGACCCTAGGCAAGTCACTTCCCCCTGTTTGCCTCAGTTTCCTCATCTGTAAAATGAGCCAGAGAAGGAAAGAGCAAAATACTCCAGTATTTTTGCCAAGAAAACCCCAAAGAGAACTACATGCGTACTCTTTGATCCAGCAACACCACTACTAAGTCTCTATCTCAAAAAGATCATAAAAAAAGAGAAAGAACTTACATGAATATTTATAGCAGCTCTTTTTGTGGTGGCAAAGAATTGGAAATTGAGAGGATACCCATCAATTGGAGAATGGTTGAACAAGTTGTGATATATGAATGCCATGGAATACTACTGTGCTATAAGAAATGATGAGCAGAAAAACCTGGAAAGGCTTAGATGAACTGATGCTGAGTGAGGTGAGCAGAACCAGGAGAACACTGTACACAGTAACAGCAACATTGTGCAGTGATTAGCTATGATAGACTTGGCTCTTCTCAGCAATACAGCGACCTAAGACAATTCCAAAAGACTCCTGATGGAAAATGCTGTCCACATCCAGAGAAAGAATTACGGAGTCATGGAGTCTGAATGCAGATCGAAGCTGACTGTTTTCACTTTTGTTTTTTTGTTTTTGTGGCTTTCTGCTTTTGTTCTTTTTCTTCTTTCACAACATGACTAATGTGAAAATGTGTTTACATGATTGCCCAAGTACAACCTCTATCAGATTACTTGTCATCTTAGGGAGGGGGAAGGGAAGGGAGAAAAATTGGAATTCAAAATCTTATAAAAATTAATGTTGAAAACTATCTTTAGATTTAATTGAAAAAAAATACTGTTTACTAATAAAGAAAAAAGAAAACCCCGAATGGGGTCACAGAGTTGGACACAACTGGACAAAAAGGTGCCAAACACTGTGCCAAGCACTTAGGTGCTACTATTATCCCCATTTTTCAGTTGAAGAAACTGAGGCAGACAAAGGTTAAGTGCCTTGCTCAGGGTCACACAGGTGGTAAGTGAGATGGGATTTGAAACAGGTCTTCCTGACTCCAGGTCCAGCGCTCTGTGCATTATGTCTCCATCTAGCGGCCTAGAAGCATATTACAGCCTGTGTGTCCACGGGTCACTTTCACCCATCCCCATTTCCAATCAGATGTCAAGAACCTTCTCTTTTACCTTTATGATATCTCTCGTGATAGGACCCCTCCTCTCCTCTGACACTGAAACTGCCCTGGCACAAGTCCTCATCACCTCACCCTTGGACTACTATAATCACTATAATTATAATTAATCACGGAGATTGGTCCCCTTGTCTCAAGCGTCTCAAATAAAATCCAACCTTCTAATACTAGCATTTTTCCTCTATTGATTATCTCCAATTTACTATAGATACATATAGTTACCTATATTTATCTATGGATAATAGATTTCCTATATCTATAGATAGATATCTATATAGATGAATCTATTTATCCATTTATGTCTTATTTGTACATAATGCTGTCTCCTCCATTAGATTGTAAGCTCCTTGAGGGCAGGGACTATCTTTTGACTCTTTTTGTATCCCTGACACTTAGCACAACGCTTGGCATGCAAAAAGGTGCTTAATAAATGTTTATTGACTTTTGATTGACTTATAGAGCAATAGTTCAGGTGGTTTTTTTGGCAGAGGGTGAGGAGGGGTGGGAAATGGACATGCTAAAATTATCTTGGCAAATGAAGTTGGCATCTGTAAGGTAAAGTGGACAGAGTGAAGAGTGGCACCATTATTTCTTGGATTTAAGTCATTCTTTCATCAGCTTTAGAAAAAATGTGCTCAGTACTCTCAAGCAGTAGGGTCAGACTTGAACAGAAACGGGGGCCACTGAACTTCACATAAGGATCCCTGCCTATCTAATATTAGAAATATTAGACTTAGAAGACAGCATATTAACATTGTTGTTCAGTCATTTCAGTCATGTCTGACTCTTCATGACCTCATTTGGGGCTGCCATTTTTTTTTCCAGGTCATTTTACAGATGAGGAAACTGAGACAAACAAAGTCAAGTGACTTGTCCAGGGTCATAGAGCAAGTAAGTGTCTGAGGCCAGATTTAAACTCAGGTCTTCCTGACTCCAGGCCCCATAACTGCTACTATAGATATTATTATCCTATACTGTACTATAGATATTATTATATCTATAGATATTATTATACTATAGATATTATAGATACTATAGATATTATAATATAGATATTATAGATATATTACAGAACATATTATCCATGTTCATTGTATTTTTATTTATTTTGTTAAATATTTTAATTTCCCATTTACATTTCCATTTGGTTTGGAGCACACTTGGAGGTAACATGCAGCCTTTCCACCTAGAGTTTGATACTTTGCTCTGAAACAACCATGACAAATGCAGAGATTTCTGGGATCACCCAACTGGTCCACCAACTGGTATTATTGTCAGTGGTAATAATAAATGTATCTGTCAGTTTCTTTATTTTGCATCTGTCATACGGATGAAGTTCCCCACTGTCTTTGGTAGTTCCTGGGCATTGGTGGAATGCCCAGCATACTCCCAGAGTTGAATGGTGTCACCTCAGTTCACTCCCATATGACTTCCTCACCAGAAATATCTTCCAACAGAGCAGCTAGGTGGCACAGTGAATAGAGCACTGGCCCTGGAGTCAGGAGAACCTGAGTTCAAATTCAGCCTCAGACACTTAACACAAAAACTAGCCTTGTGACCTTGGGCAAGTCACTTAACCCCAATTGCCCTCCAAAGAGGAAAAAAAAAGAAATATCTTCTAAGAATCCAGACAAGTTGTAGCCTTTGGGATGCAGGATGCCCTCTTGCCATGGCTGTGCTTCTGGATCTCTTCCAGGGTGTGGTACTTCCCAGTTACGTCTGCCCACTCTGCCATCCCAGCAGCACTTTATGGAGATAATAGCTGCTCAGGTTTTAATTCTGGATCTGCTACTAATTTGCTGTATGACCTTAGACAAGTCACTTCTCCTCTGAAACTCCATATTCTCTTTAGGTGATTTGATTTGTATCATAGATTTAGAGCTAAAAGTGACTTAGGAGTCAGCCAGCCAATAAGAATTCACTAAGCACCTACTATATCCTTGGCACTGTGCTAAGTGCTAGGGATACAAAAAGGGTCAAAAGATTGCCCTCAAAGAGCTTGCAATCTAATGTGGGAGAGAGTATGCAAACCCTTACATACAAAGTGGGCTGTTCACAGGAAATAAGAGATAATTCAGAGAAAAAGCATGAGAATTAAGTGGAGCTGGGGAAGGCTTCCTACAGAAGGTGGGGTTTAAAGAAGCCAGAGAGGTCGCTAGATGAGGCAGAGGATGGGGGATGGTTGGAGAGAAGGCCTGGAGCCCAGAGATGGAGGGTGTTGTTCATGGAGAAGCCAGGAAGCCAGGGTCACTGGATCAAGAACATGGTGGGGAGTAAAGTGTAAGGAGACTGGAAAGGTGGGAGGGGGCTGGGTTAGGAAGGGCTTTGAATGCCAACCAGAGCATTTTGTTTTTGATCCTGGAGGCAAGAGGGAGCCACTGAGGTTTGTTGAGCAGGGGAGAGACATGGTCAGACCTGAGCTTTGGGAAAATCACTTTAGTGGCTGAAAGGAGGATAGATTGGAGCAGGGAGAGCCCTGAGGCAGGCAGAGGCAGCAATAAATAATCCCAACATGAGGCAAGGACATCTGGCCAACCCTCTCATTTTATTGATAAGAAAAGAGGCCCAGAGAAGTGACTTCTCTAAGGTCACAGGAGGATAAGCATCCACACGAGGAATTATGGGCCTAGTGTTCTAGAATCAGTGCTAGATCCATTGTGGCACTGGATGCCTTTCTTTTGTAGCATTTTGTGTTCTTCAGTGCCCCATAAGCTAAGATTGCCCCCACCCAGCCCTGACATCCTGTGTTCTAAGAGCCCTCCCAGTTCTGAATTCTAGATTCTAAGGGCCCTCCCAGCCCTGACATCCTGTGTTCTAAGGGCTCTCCCAGCTCTGACATGTTGAGTTCTAAGGGCCCTTCCAGTCCTGACATCCTGTGTTCTAAGAGCTCTGAATTCTTTGTCCTAAGATTCCGTTTGTCCCTCAAATGCTATGATCTTGTTAAGGTTTAGGGACAGAGATTCCAGAGAAATAAGCTGTGGTGGGAGTGAACATCA
>NW_027187400.1:8876929-8880367 GCF_028583685.1 Petaurus breviceps papuanus | reverse complement strand
CTTATTTCCGAGGCATCTTCCCCAAACTTTCTCAATGTTTCACTCCCTGTCGGTATGGGATAATCACTTCTCCCCTCTCCCCATCAATCAATCAACAAGCATTTATTCAGCCACCAGTCTGTGCCGGGCACTGGTCCTGGGCTGGGTACTATTAGGACCTATGAGAGAGGCCTCTGGAGCTCCTGGAGCAGGGGGAGAGGAAGAGAATTCAAAAGTGGCCCTTGAGAAAACAGAATTGGAATGTGTATGCGAACTATTTCTTCCCCTTTTCCTTTTTAGTAAGGAAAACCAGTTGTCTACTTTGCAGCAAAATAGAAATCAGAGAAAACATCCATAGGAGAATATATGCCAGACAGTACAGAGTGCAGGAGCTTGCCTCCCGGAGCCAACAGAGAAAGTACTGGGTCTCACCCAAGGGGAACCACCATCACTCCAAGATTCTGGCAGCAAGTTGGGAGTAGGGACCTCCTGTGCAGTCTGTGCCTCCCCCGCAGTCTTTTCCCTCAGCAGCCAATTGGCCTCTTCCATGATCTCTCTCAAGGCTGGAGGTCGACACTCTTCCCTTGTAGCGTCCCCAAAGAGAAATGTCAGGCGGTTTTTAATCCTTAGCTAAAATCTGCGGCATGTTCCCACAGTGAACACCAGGGGGCAGCAAGCATCAATGGAAAAAATAAGAACTTTTCAACTTCTCAAATCATGGTAATCATGAACATTAACACACACTGACCCCCCCCAACACACACACACACACACACACACACACACACACAATACCAACCCTACACCATTCAAAGAAGCACATACACAAAAAAGAAAAGAAATAAAAATAAGTATTATAAATATAGTGTGTGTGTGTGTGTGTGTGTGTGTGTGCACTCAGACAAGAACAGAAAAGGGGGGGTCAGACAGTGTTGGAGCAACTGTATTAAATTTAATATCCACTTAACATTTAAAAATTAATATACTTTGTAAAATCCAAACTATATGTAATATTCACATTTTTATATTCAGTGCTTATTTTCTGTAATTTTTGTATATTGGAATACCTATGCTTGTCAAGTTCATAATAAGAAATGAAAATTTAAAATGTAAAAGAGTGTGCAAAAAAATTAAGAAACTGCTTTTATCTTCCCACAAAATCTTAGGAAGCTAGGTTTGGAAGATTCTTGGAACATAGAACTCCAGAGCCAGAAGGAGCCTTAGAACACAGGATGTCAGAGCTGGGAGGGCCCTTAGAACACTGGATGTCAGAGCTGGGAGGGCCCTTAGAACACTGGATGTCAGAGCTTGGAGATGGTAGGGCCCTTAGAAAATAGAATGTTAGAGCTGGGAGGACCCTTAGAATACAGACTGTCAGAGCTGGGAGGGCCCTTTAGAACACAGGATGTCAGGGCTGGGAGGGTTCTTAGGATACAGGATATCAGAGACAGAAGGAATTTTTCAATATAACCTGTCAGAGCCAGAAAAAGTCCTAAAATAAAGAGCATCAGAGTTGTAAGGGACCTCAGACTGTGTGTGTACGTGTGGTGTATATATCACATATATACGTATATACATATCCTTATCTGCATATACACACATATAAAAATATTAAATATTAAAATCAACAACTCCCTCATTTTCAGAATGGAGAAAACAAGGTAGAATACTGTGGAACGGCTTGGCCAAGGGCATACACAAGTCAGTTTCCAGGCCAGGACTAGACAGTGCGCTTTCCTTCATCCAGGCCAACACTACTCCATCACACCATCATTTCTCAGTGGTGACCTGGTGCTAAAGAGGATCAGGACCGGCCAACAGAGGGCACTATTTGCTCGGACTTCTGTTCTAGCATTCACCTCCCAGGTAACCGGAAGTACCTCTCTCAACCAAAGGAATTACTCATGTGGGGTGGAAAATAATTTGATATCCCAGTGAATATTTAATAACCAGCTCTCCAAAAATGCATGACACACTTTTCAGTCTAATTGATACTGTTAACATTTTCTCCATCACTTTCTTAAGTCTAGACAATCAATAAATCAAACCCCAAATCAGAGTTTTTGCTACTTTCAGAGATGTAAAAACTCACCTTCAGTTCTGGCATTGTCCCCCTCTTCAGGTATATAGAAGGAGATGTCTTTGAAAGAAAAGTATATAGAGAGATGTAACTCAAAAGTAACACCAATCACAGGCCACAGCCAGGTTTTATGCAGTCTAGATGTGAGAAGGAGTGTGGCCAGTGGGTATCTGGTCATTGTCCTGACCAGGGCTTGAGGCTTTTCCCCTTGTAGAATAAATGGACATTATCAACTGGACTGTTTTCTTGACTTTTCCACACACACCCTGACTTCTGCACCTTGTAGACAATTTTCATTTATCCTCCTGTGGTTTGCTGGGTTTTTTCTTCTTTGTAGCTTATCCACAAGGAAGGCCTCGAGAACATGTGGAATGGCAGAAAGAAATGGGCAAGGATCCTACAGGATCAGGCAGGTAGAGGCGACGCCTTTCCAGTTAGTTCATACTCCCCCCCGCCCCTGCTCCCCCATCCGCTCTTTGATCTCATGAAGCCGACTTCTTGCTCCTCTTCCAACAAGACCCTCTACCTTCCAACTGGCCATTTCCATTGATCTCTTCCATGCCTGGGATGCTTTCCTACCTTATCTCCACCTCTGGTGACCCTGATTTCCTTCAAGTCCTAGCTAAACCCCACCTTTTACAGCAAATCTTCCCCAATTGCCCTCAGTTACAGTGCCTTCCTTCCACAGGTAATTTCCATTTCACCCTGTATATGTCTTACTGATACATAGCTGTTGGCCTCTTGTTGCCCCCATTAGGCTGTGAGATCCTTGAAAGCAGGGACTTGTGTTTTGTATCTTCTGTGCTTAGAACAATGTCTGGGACATAGAAAGGGTTTACAAGGCTGATTGTTAGAGGGAACTCCAAAATGAATGAGATCACAGCTCCCCTGGAGGTTTTGAGTATTTGAGGTCACCACTATAAATTTACTATAGTAAGTTTTTACTGATATATTTTGTTTTTAAATTACCTATAATCCCTCTTTTTCTCCTCTCCTGGAGAGCCATCCCTTACAACAAGAATTTTTTAATATATTTTTATATTTATAAATATATTTTATAAATAATATAAATAAATTTTATAAATATATATTTATATTTATAAATATATTTATATATTTTTCTAAGCCGGAGACAAAACATTACACCATAGCAGATTTGAAATTTCAGGCTTCTCAGGTCTGACATCCTGTGTTCTAAAGGCTATTCCAGCTCTGACATCCTGTGTTCTAAGGGCCCTCCCAGCTCTGACAGTCTGGGTTCTAAAGCCCCTCCCAGCTCTGACATTCTGTGCTCTAAGGCCCTCCCAGCCCTAATATTTTATATTCTAAGGGCTCTTAACAATATCTAACATTTTATGTTCTAAAGCCCCCCAGCTCTG
>NW_027187400.1:8800709-8876919 GCF_028583685.1 Petaurus breviceps papuanus | reverse complement strand
CTCTTAACAATATCTAACATTTTATGTTCTAAAGCCCCCCAGCTCTGTCCTTCCACATTCTACAACTCTTACATTCAGTGTTCTAAGTGCCCTCCCTGCTTTGACAATCAGTGTGCTAAGGCCCTCCCAGTTCTAATATTTTATGTTCTTACAACATCTGACATTCTGTGTTCTAAAGATCCTCCCAACGCTGGCATTCTATGTCCTAAGGCCCTTCCCAGGGCGGACATCTTGTGAATCTATAAATAGAAATGTAAATGTGTTGGTCACAAACAACCAAACAACAATACTTTAGAAATCCAAAGAGAAATGAGTATTACATTATGCATTGTTTGACATTATCTGTGGGCTGGCTCTCTTCCATTAGCCCGATTATCATATCAGCAGCTCCGCTCAGGCTGTTTTCTGGTCTCTGCAGTTGGGAGGCCCAGCACTGGGAGCCAAAAGGGGTGGAGCTGTGGGTGGATAGGAACCTCTAGTCCTTTCTGGCCTCCAGTGGGCGTCATTCAAACAACCCAGAGTTTAGTATTTTTTCATTTGTTCTTTAGATTTCAGGCTGTCTGTTCACTTGCAATCTGCTTGGGTTGATTTTCCCCACCCCCTGGGCCATTCCTTCCATCCATAGGAGAACAGATGCCTTCTGCTGGAAAGATCTGTGGGTTTAAGTGGACCCCCGAACTCACTATGAGTCATCAGTGCAATATGACAGGAAGAAAAACTAATATCATCTCAGGCTGCTTTTAAGGAAGCCAAGGCCCAACTTGAGGGAGGTTTTAGTGCACTTAAGTTCCATCCTGGTCAAACCTCATCCAGAATATTGTACTCTCTTCTGGGCCACTCCATTTAGAAAGGACCTTGATACCCTTGAGATAATACTGAGGAAGGCAACCAGGATGGTGAAGGGCCTAAAGATGGTGTTATTGAGGGACTGATGGAAAGAACTGGGTATGTTCAAATTGTCAAATGGTAGGTTTTGTGGGGGACTCGAGAGCTGTCTTCAGGTATTAGAGTGGAGGTGGGATTAGGTTCATTTTGTTTGGTCCTGGAGATCAGAATGAGAAGCCATTGAGGGTGAGGGGGCAGGATGAAGAGAGGCAGGTTTAGACTTAATAGGAGGGGAGATATCCTAAGAATTAGTTGTTCTCAAATGGTATAGGCCAGCTAGGGGGCACAGTGGATAGAATGCTGAATGATGGACTTGGAATCAGGAAGACTCATCTTTATGAGTTCAAAATCCAGCCTCAGACAGTTACTAGCCATAACTAAAGCTGTCACTTAACTTTGCGTCAGTTTCCTTATCTATAAAATGAGAAGGAAATGGCAAACCACTCAAATATCTCTGCCAAGAAAACTCCAAATGGGGTCACCATGTTGGGAAGATTCTAGAGGAGATTCTTGCCCAGGTACAGCTCCAGCTAGATGGCTTCTGGGGCCCTTTCCAACTCTGACCTCAATGGTTCTGTCCCAGGAAACAGGGTTCTCAACAACTCCACAGCTGGACTGGCCAGTTTCCTACAAGGTTCCCGTTCCTGTTTCCAGCTATACTTGTGAATAGGTCCAAGCGTGTTCTCCATTATCTCTTCTTGCCTTTAAATTTTATCTGGCTTTCCTTGATTTCATTTGTGTTAGAAAGAATCAGAGTGCACAGGCTGTCGGAGCTGGGCTGGGGATTGAGGGAGAACTTTAGAACGTCACAGCTAGAACACCATGTCAGAATTGTAAAGCCCCTCCAGTCCCAGTCACCCAATTCCATTTTGCAGGTGAGCAGACCTAGAGAGAGGAAGTGACCTTCCCAACATAACACAGGAGTCTGGGAATAGAGTGAAAAGCAGAAGCCGAGGTTTTTGCCATTCACCTCTGGGTTCTGTCTGATTCTTCACTTGAGAGTGAGAAGCCCCAAGCCGGAGTCTGACATTGATTGTTTAGCTGTGGGGCTCAGGGGTTTCTCTGAGTTTCCATTTCTTCATCTGAAAAATAGGAATAATAAAGGGTTGATGTGAGTAAAGAGAGAACTTTGGAAACCATAAAGGGCTAGAGAAATGAACTGTGAATTTTAAGGCTTTGTTGTAGACTACATTGCCAGGTTGGCGATTGAGGGAAGGGGCTGAGTCTTGAACTAAACCCTCCCAACACAGCATAGATTTTACCAGTCCCCCACCCCCCCAATCCCCTTCTGTAGAGGTTGTTCAAGAAATGTGGCTGGCCATTCCCTGCCCCACCTCCACCTCTACCCCTCATCCCTCCATATGGGAGACAGCAGGCAGGGGGTTAATTCCCAGGCTGCCTGTGGGTGACACATTTCACACCAGCCTCAGGAAGCTGCCCCACCTTTTAAAGGGGCCTGCCCTGAGTCCCTTCCCTCTCTCTCAACCCCAGAGGGCAAGAACCGCGCCCGGGCTCCACTCCCCAGCTCCCCAGCACCAAAACCCTAAGTGAGAGGGCGTTGGAGCCCAGAGTCGCCTGCCAGTCGCAGCCCAGGAGCTTCCGGCATCCTTTCTCCCTCCACCCTCTTTCTTGCCTCTGGGCCAGCAGTGGATCTAAGACTCTGAGAAAGCCCGAGGAGAGTTCAGAGGCTTAGGCCCAGAAGAACTGGAGCCATGGAGGGCCTTAGAGACTATCTGGTCCAACGCACAGAGGAGGACGGGATCATAGGATGAGAGCTAGGAGGGACCTTGGAGGGAATTCAGTCCAGCTGTCCCATTTTACCGATGGTAAAACTAGAACTAGATGGAAAACACAGAACTAAAGGAGACCACAGATCTCGGCATTTAGTCCAACCCCCTCATTTTACAGATGACGAAACTGAGGCCCAGGGAAGTGAAGGTCTGACAAGTAGTTAGTGACAGAACCAGGATTCAAACTCAGACCCACTGACTCCAAAACTATCTTTCTATCCACTGTTATACAATGTCAGGAGCAAATCGTTCAAGCTTTCTGGGCCTCAGTTTCCCAGGTAACAGTTGTTGTGCAGTGAAAAGAACATTGAATTTGGATGCCATTCGTAGCCCAATTTGGCTGCAGACTGTAGTATGTAAAAGGAAGTTTCTAAGACAAGACTGGAAAATGAGGGTGTGGCTGGATTGTCAGGGCCTTGAATGCCAGGCTAAGGAACTGAGCCTGAGAAGAACACTTGATTTAGAATCTGAAAATCTGGGTGTGAACTTGGGGTGATCTATCACTTTTTACCTGTGCGCCTCTGGACAAGTCATATTCTTTCTCTTCATTTGTACAATAAGGAGGTCTTTAAAGTTTTTTCTAGTTCTAAATAAATGGGGGCAGCTGGGTGGCGAGCTGGATAGAGCACGATCTGGAGTCAGGAAGAGCCATCTTCATGAGTTCAAATGTGGCCTCAGATACTTCCTAGCTGTGTGACCCTGGGCAAGTCACTTCACCCTGTTTGCCTCAGTTTCCTCATCAATAAAATGAGCTGGAGAAGGAAATAGCAAACTACTCCAGTATCTCTACCAATAAAACCCCAAATGGGGTCACCAAAAGTCAGACACAACTGAAACATGACAGATCAAATCATCCTAACATGAGGTAGGGGAAAGAGGTGGACTTTGATTCAGGAGAGAAATCTGGGTTCAAATCCAGGCTCTGACTTAGTGTGGCTATGGGTAAGCCACCCAATTTCTCTAAACCTCAGTCTCTTTTCATCTGAACAGATAATATTTGCACTGTTTACCTCATAAGGATGTAGTGGAGAAAGTACTTTGTAAACCACAGTATGCTATTTAAATGTGATTGATTATTCTCCCATGACTGACCTAGGCAAAAGAACAAAGACAAAAATCAGCAGTTGTCAATGGTGTATGCCAAGGACATATAGAATGCAATACAATATAATATAGTCTCATATATATGTATGTGTGTATACATATATACATATACATACATATATAAAAGTTTGAACGACATACTAGGGAGCACCAAGATACCTGTTTGATAAGATGTAGAGGGGAAGGGCAGGGGGAGGAATTAGTGCAAGGGCTTTGAGGGCAAGGGTGTGAATTCGGATTTTCTATAGAGACCTGAGCCCCCAAAGTTTCGTGGCCTAGCCCAGTTCCTCTCCACTTTGAAAGTCCTGACGTGCCAGGAGCGAGGCAGGAGACTTCTTTCCTGGCATGGGGAGTGGAGGAACTCAGCCCAACCTCTAATCCTGCTATGTGGACCTCACCCTTCCCTTCACCCCTGTGTGTGTCCCAAACCTCCCCTTCTACAGCCCCAGCCTTAACCCCACTCTTTCATTAACTCAGTTCACCTAATCTCCTTGCTTCAGGGGCAAAGATTCTCATGGACTTTAAACTCATTTAGTTTGAATCCTGCTTGATGGACAGAAATGTACAAAGGGACTAAACTCTGCTCTAATGTCTGGTTGTCACCGAGACATGGAATCAGGAAGGGGATTCATGACCCTTCTCTGCTACCTGCTAGCTGTGGGACCTTGGCTGAGACTCAGCCACTTTGGAGAGCTCTCTTGGTCCTGCCTCTTCTAACTTATGACCTGAAGATAGTAGGTCAAGATGACCTTGAAGGCCTCTTGTAGCCCTGACATTCTGTGTTGTGAAGGGGAGTTTTTGCCCTCCTTGAGGTGATAGTCTGAAAATAAATATTCTCATAGATTCTCAGAACAGAATTATTAGGAGAGATCTTGGAATGGAGAACTTCTACATACTATAGCCCTTCCTGGCTCTGATATTTTGGGTTTAAAATTCTCTAACACTGTATGTTATAGGGACCCTCCCAGATATGACATTCTGTGTTCTAAGGGTCATCCCATCTCTGACATCCTGAGTTCTAAGGGCCTTCCCAGCTCTGACAGTCTATGATCTAAGGACCCTTCCAGCTCTGACATCCTCTGTTGTCCTGATATTCTGTTCTCTAAGGGCCGTTCTAGCTTTGACATTTAGGGTTTTGAGGTTCTCTCAACAGTGTGCATTCTAAGTTCTATCCTAGTTCCAACACTCAGTGTTTTAAAGTCCCTTCCAGCTTGGACATTCTCTGTTTTAAGGCTTCTTCCAGTTCTTTCATTTTAGATGTTAAGGTTGTTGTAACATTGTGTGTTCTAAAGTACCTCCTAGTCCTGACATTCCATGTTCTAAAGTCCCTTTCCCCTTTAACATTCTGTCTTCCAAGTGTAATATTTTCTAAATCTTTTCTAAAGACTCTCCTCTCTAGGGAGTCAGGAACTTCACCTTCAGAAACTATCTGATGTCTTCTTGCAGTTGAAAGTTGACTATGTTTCTGAGCCAGAAGCCACCGTAAGAACAAGACCGTGACCTCTCGAGCCCCTAGCCAATGTTCTGAAACCAGGAAGAGGCTGTGCCACCGGAACAGGAGGACTGACTCAGGGCTGCTCCTATGGGGATGGGTGGAGAGACAGGAGTGGTCACGGACATGCTGGGTGATTGACTCGGAGCTTGCAATAGTGACTCGGTAAATGCAGACTTCCGAAAGGGGTGTGTTATTGCCACACTTTGTCCTCTTCAATATCAATCCCTAGCCTTCCCCGTCTTCAGCACTGCCATCACCCTTCCCTCTCTCCCCTAACTAGCCATGCCCCACTCTGCTTTGACCACTCCTTTACTGAGTCTCTTCAGAATACCCCGGATGTGCCTAGAAGGTCCACAGGCTGGTGTGGATTTTGTTTTTTCTTTAACAAACGGACCTGAGCTTTTCAATCTAAATGAGGCTTGTCCCTTTCAAAATCATTCCCTTGGGAGGCTTACTCATTCATTCTTTGCCAGGGCCTTGAGAACTACCTTACAAGCCATAGGAGGGAATCTATATTATTTGTCTGTCACGTTTTGCTTCAAACCCTAAACTGTATTCACCATTCCCGAGATATTCCTTGAGGTTTTACCCTCATCCTTTCTCTCTTCCCTCTTCTCTGCTCAAAATCTTCAGGAATTCACTACCACTTGTGAACTAGGATTCAGGCTTGTCTTCTTGCTACTTAATTTTTTCCATAATTTAAAATCGGTTTGATTTTCCAGGCTCTTCTCATATTATTTTCTCCATGAACTCGACAACACAAAGATGAACTTATTACCTTTTCCACTAGATTATGCCCTCTTCTTCATTTCCCTATTATGGAAGGCAATGGCCATCCTCCCAGGCCCTCAGGCTCACGATCTAGGAGCCATCCTGGTGGAGGCCCTCATACCTTCTGCCTTGATTATTGCAATGGCTTGCTGGTGGGTCTGCCTGTCTCAGGTCTCACCCCACTCCAATCCACTCTCCATTTTGTCATTAAAATGATTTCCTTAAGTGCAAGGCTGACCATGTCACCCCCTCCCCCCATAAATTCCCATGGCTTCCTATTGCCTTCAGGATCAAATATAAAAAGTTCTGTTTGGCATTCAAAGCCCTTCATAACTTAGCCGCCTTGTAGCCTCCCGTCTTCTTACATCTTACTCCCTACTATGTATCCATCGATGTTGTTGTTGTGTGTCATTCCTTCTCAAAGAGGACCATGGCATTGGGGAGGTGATGTGCCATGCCGTGCAAAGCACTGGCCTCCTGACTGTTCTATGACTGGAACATGAAGGTAAGACACAGCCCTGCCCTCAGGGAGAGCCCATTTAGCAGGACAGATAAGACAGTGATGCAGAGAATGAGGCAGAGTGTCACAAGTAGTATAAGGGAATCATTGAGGGCTCCCCAAGCTTTGGGAAGATCAGAAGAGGGAGGGACAAATGAAATCTTTTCCTCCAGTAACAGGGAATAAGACGCTCCATCTCCCAACTCTGGGCATTTTCTCTGGCTGCCGCATAACTCTGGAATGTCCTCCCTCGTCTCCATCTATTTCCTTCCCTGGCAGGAAACCTTTCCTAACCTCCGAGTTCTATTCTAGGGCCTTCCCTCTATTTTGCTATTTTTCCTGTATGTTACTTACTTGAACATATTTATTTTCTTGTCTCTATTAGACTGTGAGTTCCTTGAGAGGAGGGACCAGCTTCTTTTTTTTAAACATTCCTAAGATGTAACACAATTTCCTGTACCTAGTAGGTGCTCAATAAATGTTTATTGGCTATTGATACTCCATGTTCCAAACTGGACGATCCCTCTGTGCCTCCCTTTCCCTACCCCATAAGCCCCCATTTCTCTGCCTTTGCTTGCACGTCGCCCTATGTCTGGAGTGTCCTCCCTTCCTGCTTTCCGTCATTGAATGCTAGCTGGCCTTCATAACCTTACTCAAATCTCTCCTCTTCCAGGAGGATATTATTATCAATTATTACCATTATCCTTTATGATTGATTATATTATATAACGTATCATATTAACAGGATTTTACATCCAATGTGTTAATAATATAGATATTAATATTAACAATATGATAAGAGCTAAAAATAATTTAGCTCTTTAAGGTTTGACTTTGCATAGATTATCTCATTAGATCCACATCATCTTTGAAGTAGGTGATATTATTATTCTCGTTTTACAGGAAACGGAAGCACAGAGAGGTTACAAGTCAACTGCCCAGGGTCACCCAGCTAGTAAGTGTCTAAGGCAGGATTTGAACTCAGGTCCCATTTGAACTCACTCCCAAGTCCGATGACATCTAATGGTCAAATTCCTCACTATTCATTGGATCTACCTCTATTCTTCTGCTCTCAGAACTTTGCTCATTCTGTCACTGCTACTTGGAATGTCCTTTATATGCCTGTGAAATTCTTCCCACCCTTCAAGCCCCACTCAGGCTGAATGTCACTTCCTCTAGTAAGTCGCCTCTATCCCCTGAAGGAAAGATCTCCCTTCTTCCTCCTCTGAACTTCCCTAAGCAAAGGGAGGCATCCACACCTCCTTTAAACCACTTACAAAGCTCTGCCTTGCCCTTCATATCACTGTCCTATCTATTACTAGAATGGGAGCTCCCTGAGGGCAGAGTGACATCTTACTCAGCTGGGTGCTCAAATAGCACCTTTCCCCCTCCCCCATACAGTAGTGCTGATAAATGTTTAGTTATTAGAAAGCCAAGGCTGAATGCCACATAATTATAATTGCCCAGCCTCACAGGACATCAGAGCTTGAAGGCATAGCAGGATCTTACTCTTGAAATTGAATGGGACCATTAGGTCATCTAATGCACCCCCTTCCTTTTACAGACTAGGAAATGGAGGCCTGAGAGATGAGTTCTCTTGCCAAAGGTCACCCATTAGGTGGCAGGGTGGCACTGATCCCTATGTCACTGGATCATAGACTTAAAGCTACAAGGGGCTTAAGAGACCACCTCTCATTTTACAGTTTGGGAAACTGAGGCCCCCCCCCCCTAAAAAACGTTAAGTGACTTGTTCAGAGTCATTTAACCAATAAGAAATGCATGACCCCATAGCTACATCTAGGTCTTGATGCCTTCAAGATCAATACTCTTTTCTCTGCACCATATTTCCTCCTCTTAAATCTTCCACAAAGGTGGAAGGACAAATTGATTTCCTAGGACTGTCCAAGATGCCTAAATCACCCATGCAGAGGATAGAAACCACCTCCACCACCAGACTTACCTGCCCAGTGGTTGCTGGAATGATTGCCTGCCCCAGTGCTGCTAACAAGCTGCCTTCTGGGCCCCAAGAAATAAGCAAGGGCCTGGCTCTCCAGGGCAGTCTCTTACTCCCTATCTTGGAGGAGCAGGGACATGGTGTCTGGATGGGTTGTTAAATTTGCTTCCCCCTTCTGCATTGGCATAATAGATGGCAGTTCCCCAAGAACAGCAGAAGGTACAATGTGCCCCTGGCTAATGAGACAAGACCACTTATCTCTCCCTCAGTAGGTCCTGGGCAGTTTCCAGGGAAAGGAACATAGGTTAATTACTGACTGAAGAAAAGGTTACTTGCCCCTTTCCCCAGGGCCCAAGAGTCACTGACTTAGATCAGAGCTCGTAGGAATGGTGGGACTTAGAAACTTTTGGAAATCATTCAGTCTAATGCTCCCATTTTACAGAGAGGAGCATTGAGTCTTAAAGAGAAAAGTCACTGAGGCTAGTAAGGACCAAAGTCAGAACTGGAGCCCAGGGATTCTTTTCTTTCCACTCCACTACAGAAGCCCTCATGACTCAGGTGCAAGGTCATCTGGGTTTTTTCCCCCATGACCCCAGAAGTTTGTCTCTTTCTGCACTACCTGTCAGGGGTTTGGTAATAGGCTTTATCACAGGTTCTTTGTTATTGTACTATTGTACAGGGTCTAGTTATTGTAGTGATCAGATCTCTTAAGTGTTTCAGGTTATTGTTTCTTTATAATGGTATGTTTGTATAAATTGCCCTTTTGGTTCTGTTCTCTCTTCATCAGTCCATACTACCCAGGATCATCTGAAATCATCTTGAATGTCTTTTATTTTATTAAAGATTCCTTTCCCCTTCCCTCTCTGCCCCCTCAGCTTTGCATGGTGAATAATTTTCGTTTGTAAGTCTATAATCTTTGTCTTTTGGAATATTGGATTCCAAGACCTCTCTTCCTTTGCAGTAGAAGCTGCCAGGTCTTGTGTGATCCTGATTGTGTTTCCTTGGTTCTTGAACTGTTTCTTTCTGGATATTTGTAGTATTTTTTCTTTGACAGGGAAGCTCTGTATTTTGACTATGACATTTTGGGGACTTTTCCCTTTGGGGGTTTTTTTCAGGGGGAGATGAATATGTTCTTTCTATCTTTTTGTTTTTGTCCCTGGTTCTAACAGATTTGGGAAGTTTTCCTTTGTGATTTCTAGAAATATGGGTCTTGGCTTTTAAAAAACATATGGTTTTCAAGGAACTCAAAGATTCTTAAATGATCACTACTTGCTTTCTAAGTCAGTTAATTTTTAAAATTTCAGATATCTTACATTTTATATTTTTAAAATCTTGATTTTTAAACCATTTCTTGCTGCCTTGTGGAGTCATTGATTTCTGTCAAGTATATTTCAGTTTTCAGGGAGTAAGTTAATCTTACTTGAAAAAGATTAACCATTTTTTACCTCTGAGTTCTTTTTTTCTCTAGATAATTCCTTCTTGCAGAACTTTTATTTTATTTTTGAACGTCTTGCTTCATTTCATCTAGGTATTCATGTAATCCTTGTTGAAAAATCCATTTTCCCCTTTGATTCTCTGAAGTTTTTATAGCATTATTTTCTCCTTTGGGGGGAACTCTAAAATCTCAAACACATACACATATGTATATGTATATGTGTGTGTGTGTGTGTATTTTTTGGTGGGGGAGGGCCAGATTCTTCCCCTTTTTTGTTGGGGTAGTTGGCCCTGGATCTTACCATGGATCTCCTGGGTTCCTCTGTTGACTTCCACTTTCTGGGATTAGACTTCCATGGATCTTTTAGGTTCAGAGTTCTAGGTATTCAGGGTTCTCTATGATGTTTCAGGACACAATTCTCAGAACCTCAGATCCCTTGGATTGTTCCAGTATGAACGCTATGGTGGTTTACCTGCTGCTGCTGCACTCTAGGGCTTCCAAGGTCTCATGGTCCAGGCTTTCTGACCACTCTGGGAATTTCTCAGGAGAATCTTCACTCTTGTTATCTTACCAAAAAAAGGCCCCAGAAGCTCCACCTGTCTATGAACAGTATCTGATTGTAATTGGAAGATTTTGGCTTGTTAACCGGCTGCTGGTTTGAGTTTTATTGGTGGTCCTTTTCTGATGAATGAATGACTTTTTGTGTGTTTTGAGGTGGAAGAAGTCACTTACAATGAATGGTTCCTCGTTGGATTTATTGCTTATTATCCAGTTTGGTGCAAATTTTTAGTGTGAATTTTGCGGAGTAGGCATGGGGCAGCTTGGCAGTCTGCTTCCATTCAGGAGGCCATCCAGGTTGGAAGTCTGCCATCCAGTCTCCTTAAGCATTTGTGACTTGACCACAGCCTCCCTTTCCAATCTCATTTGTACTACTTCTTTTGTGTGTGTGTGTGTGTGTGTGTGTGTGTGTGTGTGTGTTCTATGATCTTGCCAAACTGACCATCTCACTGTTCCTCCCACGTGGCCCTTCCCATCTCATTATCATACTTTTGTATTGGCCATGCCTTGGGCTAAGAATTCTCTTCCTCCTCTTTGCCTTGTAGAATTTTTTACTTCCTTCAAGACTTCATTCACACCACCTTCTACTCCTGACCCCTCCCCAGCTTCTCCTTGCATTTATATTTACTTATATATTATTTGTCTATACATCTCTGTGTGTACAGATTGATTGAGTGTAATCTTGAGACTAGGGATTGTTTCGTTCTTGCTTTGGTATCTAGTGCATTTAAGGTTTACAAAATATATTACATTTACCCTCTCAGTTGAATCTCACAACAACCCTGGGTGGTAGTTGTCGGTGTTCAGTTGTTTTAGTCATGCCAGACTCTTCATGACCCCATTTGGGGTTTTCTTGTCAAACATACTCGAGTGGTTTGCCATTTCCTTCTCCAGCTCATTGTACAGATGAGGAAACTGAAGCAAACAGGGCTGAGTGACTTGCCCAAGGTCACACAGTTAGTAACTGTCTAAGACTGGATTTGAATTTAGGTCTTCCTGCCTCCAAGCTCACTGGGGACCTAGAGCCTCACCATCCTGGTTGCCTTTCTACTGATGCTCTCCAGCTTGTCAGTGTTCTTTCTAAAATGTGTTGATGTGTGCCTATAGTCTCTCTCAAAGGGTAGGTGAAGGCTGGTGAATCATTAGCTCCATACCAATATGGTGAGCTCCAGGGGAGTGGTTATGGGGAGGTGCCAGGACCAGTCCAGGTTGGAAGCCTAGCAGGTCCAAACTTCCATGCCCACGAGCATAGAGGTCTGGCCTTGAACAGCTGCTGCATTTCTAGCCTGGGTCAAATAGGGAGACCCAGGCTTTAAACAAGTAAATAAAATAAAAATGAATGAAATGTATGGGCTGAAATGAACATAATACTCCATGTGTGGCCTGGTACTACAGAGTACAACAGTTCTGTCACCTTCTCAGCTGTGTACGCCATCTGTACACTGTGTAAGTGTTTATAATTATTCCTATTCAATTTCACTTCGGTCCATTTGACTCATTGCTCTAACCTGTTAATACCTTTTTGTATTTTTTTTTCTTTTGTGGAGGGGGAAAGCAAGGCAATTGGGGTTAAGTGACTTGCCCAAGGTAACACAGCTAGTAAGTGTTAAATGTCTGAGGCTGGATTTGAACTCAGGTCCTCCTGACTCCAGAGCCAGGGCTCTATTCACTGTGCCACCTAGCTGCCCCTTTTTGAATCCTGGGTCTGTGTTGTTCTCATTTTCAGTCACGTCTTACTCTTCATGACTCCATTTGGGCTTTTCTTGCCAGAGATACTGGAATGGTTTGCCATTTCCTTCTCCAGCTCATTTTTCAGATGAGGAAACTGAGGCAAACAGGGTGAAGTGACTTGTCCAGGGTCACACAGCTAGTAAGTGTCTGAGGCCAGATTTGAACTCAGGGAGATGAATTTTCCTCATTCGAAGCCCAGCGCTCTGTGCACTATGGAGCCACCTAGCTGTCCCTCCTTGCTTTGTATCATTTGCTAATTTCATCCTCATCCTCTACCCACCAGAAATTGAACTCTTTCCCTAGGACTCGAATTTGATAGGGGATCCTTTCCTGGAACATGGTGCACGACACGCTTCTAGCCATTTCTAAACCAGGACAGGTTGTATATTTCTTTCCCTTCCCCCTAACTCTACATATTGTCTTCCCTATTAGAATATAAGCTCCCTGAGGACAGGGATAATCTTGCTTGCTAGTATTTGTATTTCCAGTGTTTGGTACAGTGTCTGGCATATAGTAAGTGCCTGATAAATATTCTTTCATTCATGTATTTTTATACAAGTCATTTATTTAAAAAAAGGTAGAAAGCACAGATCCTTGGGTGCTCCATCAGAGACATTCTTCTTTTTTTTGGCTTTTTGGAGGGGGGAAGGCAGGGCAATTGTGGTTAAGTGACTTGCTTAAGGTCACATGGCTAGCAAGTGTTAAGTGTCTGAGATCGAATTTGAACTCAGGTCCTCCTCACTCCAGGGTCAGTGCTCTATTCACTGAGCTACCTAGACACCCCAAGAGACATTCTTATAAGCTAACACCAAACAATAATGATTAGACCCATTCAACCAGTTCCAAATACCTAACTCTACCACTGTCTAGCCCATATTTCTCCATCTTTTCCAAAAAATACCATGAGGGACTTTGTTAAAATACAGGTCAATTGAATCTATCGTATTCCCTTATGTACCAATTTACTAACTCTGTCCCAACAATTAAAGGTTAGCCTACCATGACCTGTTCTGGATGAAACCAGGCTGGCTCTTGCTAATCACTGTTCACTTGTTATTTATCCCTTTAAAAATCCATTCTAGAATTTCAAAAGAGATAGAAGTAGATTGTAGACTTTCTCATCAGTTTTGAAAATTAGGACGTTTGTCCTTCCCCAATTCTATGGCACCACTCTCTCCCCCTCCCATGCTCCATAACCTTTCAAAGACCACTGACAAGGGCTCAGCAAACCCAGCTGCCTACTCTTTCCAAGTCCAACAAGGTAGGTCATCGGGCTCATAAAAGGAAGCTACTGCAGGTGTTCTCCTCCTATCTCTGTACATATCTTGGGCATCCACTCCCTCTTAGCCATATTTGTTCTGTCCTTTCCACTCCAAAGATCATTTTCTTTGGCAGAGAAAACAGAAGAAAAATCAGCGTTGGGCAGTTCTGCTTTATCGTTGCCATCTGCTATCAACATCTCATCCATCCTGAGCAGTGGTCCCATCATTACTTTGATCTTTCTTATTTTCCAAATATTGCTTGTTGAACACCCCCCCTGCCCCTTCCTGCCCCAATATATAAAACTAAAACCCACTCCATTTTCCTCATCTTTAACTTTCCTTGCTAGGGTCATTTCTTTCTATCATTTGTGCATCTGATCCTATTTTTAAAGGATCACTCTTTTTCCTTCATCCTTTTTATCAACCCTTACTTTTGTCTTCTGCATAAGTCTTTTTCAAATCTAAGCCAGTTTGTGAGTTCCTTATGCATCCATATCTATGTCTTTACACAATCTACCCTTTTTCCTCCTCGTTGGAATTATTTCTCTTTGTGTCTTTCGAGTTTCATTTTTGAGAATAAAACTGGGCTGACTTACTAAGAAGAAGCTTAGTGCATAAGATCTTAGCTATCCTTTGCTTCAGAATCTCCTCCCCTCAAATTTAAATGATGTCCATGTCACACTATGCCCAGCTAGTCTCTCACAAACTCTGAAATGGAGCAGTTCCTTCCCTCAGGCTATTCTCTTGGCTTAGCCTACTCACTGTAGCTTAGGACTCCTGAATTTAAGAGATCCACCAGCCTTAGCCTCCCAGGTAGCTAGGATTACAGACATGGGCCTCCTTTCCAGCACTCCATGTTCCAGTTAAACTGGCCTCCTCAGGGTTCTCTGTTCCTATTGTCCATTAGTTCTCATTTACAATAAAAATAGCTAATAGTTACACAAGCATTTTGAATGCATTATCTCCTTCAAACTGCACAATAATCCTAGGAGTTAGGTGCTATTATTGTCCCTATTTTACAGATAAGGAAACTGAGGCTGAGAGAGGTTAAAAAGCATCTGACTTCAAATTGAATATTCTATCCACTTTGTGACCTCATTGCCTGTGTCAGCCATTTCCTCCTAGAAGGATAGATGGACATCAGAACAGGTGGCTGGGAGGTATGGTAGGGTGGAGAGGGGAGGCCCTACTGATTCCTGACCTGGCTGTCTGCAACAAGGAGCATTCACTTTTTCCAGGTGGTTTGAGGCCTGTCTAGTTCTGGAGACAGCATATGGACCAAATCAATCAATTACTTAATAAGCATCAGAATGGTCTTGCAAGCCAGAGCAATGAAATAGAAGTCTGGAGACCTGAGTTCAAGGACTAGTTTTTCCTTGTTCAGTTTCGTCCAACTCCTTGTGACCACATTTGGGGTTTTCTTGGTAAAGATACTGGGGCAGTTTGCCATTTCCTTCTTCAACTCATTTTACAGATAAGGTAACTGAGCAAACAGGGTGAAGTGACTTGCCCAGGGTCACATAGCAAGTAAGTGTTTGAGGCCAGATTTGAACTTAGGAAGATGAATCTTCCTGACTCCAGGACCAGTGCTCTAAGCACTATGCCATCTAGCTGTCCAGAAACTAGTTTAGTTACTAATTAAGTGTATGATCTCATACCTTCCTCTCTGAGCCTTTGTTTCCTATTCTGCAAAAATGAGGTGATTAGACTGGATGGTCTCTAAGGATTATTCTAACTCTGACATCTTGTGGTCTAAGGGCCCTCCTAGCTCTGACATTCTGTGTTCTAAGGGTCTTCCCAGATCAGACATTCTGTGCTCTAAGGGCCCTCCCAGCTCTGACATTCTGTGTTCTAAGGTCCTCCCAGCTCTGACAGTCTGTGTTCTAAGGCCCCTCCCAGCCCTGACATCCTGTGTTCTAAGACCCCTCCCAGCCCTGACATCCTGTGCTCTAAGACCCCTCCCAGCTCTGACATCCTGTGGTGTTCTAAGGGTCCTCCCTGCTCTGACATCCTAAGGCCCTCCCGGCTCTAGCAATCTGGTTCTATGACTCCTTGGGTAGCACTTCCAAGCACTGAACAAATCAGCCTTCCCCTCCTCCCATTCTCAGCTCTAGTCTGCCCAGTGGCCTCTCTTTCCCCTGAGCACCCCACTCCTACTTCCACCTCTTTACCTCAGTTCACATCATTTCCCTTGCCCCCGCCCAGCCCCCTTTCCCCAATGCTGCTCATTGGTCAGGTCCCACCTGTGGCTTTCACCTCTTCCAGGCAGCCTTCCCTGACTGCCCTGGTCATCCTCATGCTCCACCTTCTCTGAACCTTGATCCCAACTTTGGCTTGGACCACGGCTTGGACCTCAGCTCAAAGACCCTTCTTTTGGACTGCCTTTTGTTCTCAGATGCACCGTCCATCTAAATCCCAGAAGCATTTATGAAACACCCCCATGTGGCTGGCATTGTGCTTGACACTAGGAATGTAATGGAAGAAACCAAAAGACTCCCTGTCCTCCGTGTGCTTTCAGTCTACTGGCTGAAAACGATATGTGTATAAAAGGAGATATAAAATCCACATGACTTCTACATGAAGTATTTGAGGGGGGGGGATAAAAAATTGTAAAGATGGAGGAGGTGGGGTTTGAACTGAACCTTAAAGGGAGTTATGGGTTACAAGAAGGTGGATGTTTAACAATCAGCTCTTTGTAGGACCCACTTTTAAGTTTAACAAGCACTAGGAACATTTTCTCCTTTGTTTTCTTAAATCTAGACAATCACCAAAAACATAAATCAAACTCTGATTTGTAGCATTTGATAACTTCTGTGGTGTAAATGTTCATGCTGAAAATTTAACAATTGGCTCTATAAACCTATCGGAGCTGGCCCCAGCTTACCATTGGCAGAGGCAAAGACTGCAGAGAGTAAGCACTGAGACCTTAACAGAGACACAAAGGCAGGGCAGTGGACTGTCAGGAACAGAGAACAGCCTGACTGGAAGGAAGGGAACCTGGAGTGGTGGTCCAGGCGTAGAGCCCAGCCTCCAGGAAGGCTGAGGCAGAGGCCCCCTTGAGCTCAGGAGTTCTGAACCCGATCAGGCATCTGAGCCAAGTTTGGCACCAATAGGCTGAGCCCTGCAGGAGGAGGGTCTCCAAAGCGCTGCCTAAGAGGTGAACCTGCCCAGGTCACAGACAGAGCTGCCTCTCCTTCTGATCAGAGTGGGACAAACCTTAACTGGCCCATGCACTTTTAGACTTCATGACATAGGGAGACCCAGTCTTAAGAAAACCACAGAATGCCCGAGTTGGGAGGGTCCTTAGGATGTCTGAGCTCCAAATGTTAGCTGGAGGGGATTTGGGGAATTGATGAATCTATATTCTTTATTTCATAGAGGGGGGAATTAACATTTCTAGTTATTGAGGCCATCCTGTCACTTTTTGTTGTCTGTTCTTAGCAGAGAGGGTCTAGAGCACAGACCTCTTGGCTCCCAGACAAGGGCTCTTTCCTTACACCCTCTATCCCCCACCCCTCCTCCTGAATTTCCCCTGTTCAGAGGCAGAACTGGGAAGCCATTAGGCACTCAGTGAATACTACAGAGGCAGGTCTTCTCCCTCCACTGTCTTTCCCTGGGCTGGTACCAGCCCCCACAAGGCTCCCTGCTCCCATGTTTACAGAAAGAGCCCTGCCAGCCCTTCTGCAAACAGACTCCAGGATGGGAGAGGGGCGGCTGGCCAGGCTAAGACAAACAAGGTGATCAAACCATTTGAAAGTGCTGTGGTGGAAATCTCTAGCTGGCCCCTGCCCCTGCCCCTGCCTCTGGGCACAGCCTCACCCTCACAGCAGGTGGAATGAGCACTCCTCATAAAAGGGAGGGTTTTCTCTTTGTGGCTGTGTGTGTGTGTGTGTGTGTGTGTGTGTATGTGTGTGTGTCTTGAGGCTGGAGGGCAAGAGAGGCCTTTTGGGGATTACAGGGGCTCGTAGGAGCTCTTTGAATTGGGCAGAAGTTGGCTCCCTGCTGTGAGTCAATCACTGTGACTTTCCAGATTCCAACTGTAGCTGTTTCTTGGGGGAAAACAGCCTGTTGCTTTTAATTCAGGTCGGTGCCAGTGACATGCTGGCAAATGTTTAACAACCAGCTTTGTAGGACATATATACTTTGTGTTGTTCAGTCATGTCAGATTCTTCATGATCCCATGGACCATAGCATACCAGGCCCTTCTATCCCCCACTACCTCTCCAAGTCTGTCCAAGCTCATGTTCATTATTTACATGACACTATCCATCCATCTCATCCTCTGCCATCCCCTTTTCCTTTTGCCTTCAATCTTTCCCAACATCAGTGTCTTTTCCAATGTGTCCCATGTGGCCAAAATATTTAAGCTTCAGCATCAGTATTTGCCCTTCTGGTGAACATCCTGAATTAATTTCTTTAAGTATTGACCGATTTGATTTCCTTCCTGTCCAAGGGACTCTCAAAAATCTTCTCCAACACTGGCATACTTTAAAGGCTGATCTGTTCCATTACCATTTTCTCCTTCCCTTTCTTAAGCCTAAACAATCCATGAAAACAATAAACCAAGCTCTGATTTGTAGGTTTTGATGACTTCTGAGGTATAAATTCTTACATTGAAATTTTAACTATCAGCTCTCCACCCACCCCTAGTTCTGTTTCAATTCAATTCACAGGATTTGGAGTTGGAAAGGAGTTTATAGATAGCTACTCCGAATACCTAATTTTACAGATGGGGAAACTGAGACTTATACAGAGAGGAAGTGACTTTCTCCTCCTCCCCTCCCAAATCACATGGCTAGTGGGTAGGAGATCTGAAATTCAAACGGTAACTCTGAATCCAGCAGTCAACAATTTAATACATGGTGCAAGATTGGTTTTAGAGTCACACGACTTGGGTTCAAATCCTGGCTATGATACTATCTGTGTCCTCTTGGGTAAGTCACCTAATCTCCCTATAACTCAGTTTCCTTTTCTGTAAAATTAAAGTGTTTGAATAGAGGAAATCTTGTGAACCCATAGATCCAGCCTGGAACATGGACACATGGTATGAGAACCAGATAGCAGTTCTAAGGGTGTCTCCCAATCTGAGTGGAAAATAAGACTCCTTATGGCTGGAAGACATCCCAGAGGATTCCTTGACTGTGTAGTTGTGGCCAGCTTTCATGTAGCTAGCTTCTAACCTACACAGTGGGAACTGAGGGTCTTTCTCCTAACCTGCCATTTGAAATCTCTTTGGCCCAGGTGCGTTATTGCCAGGAATTCCATTGTTAGATATTTATTTCTTTGGGTGGTGCATTGTCCTCTCCTTGGCCCCCCTCCTTTTTAGAGAGAGAATAGTGGAAAAAGAATAGGAGACCTGGACACAGGTCCCGACTCCATCACTGACCCTGAATTGAATAAGTCACTTACCTCATGTTGAGATTATTTTCCCATCTGTGTCCTACCTTCCTTACAGGGCTTCTGTGAAAATCTAGGATGAAAATGAATAAAAAGCTCTTTGAAACAGGAAACCAATAAATGAATTCAATTCAAGTAGTGGAGGGTCATTGAAATAGCAGCAGTTTTGGGGTCAGAGGAAAATATTTAACACTTGAAAACCCAGCTGTGCTGCTTACTGAGCTTGGACAACAGGTCTCTGGGCCTCATCTGAGAAGAGAAAGTTGGACTAGACCTCTCCTGGGATCCCTTCCAGCTGTAGGCCTATCATCATGTGAGCCCACAAATATATCATAGGTGCCTACTAAAAATCTGTCCAGTATCCAAGTACCTACTGTGTGTTAGGCACCTTCTGGGATGTTGGGGATCTAAGAACAAGGAAGGAAATTATCTCTATTCACAAGGGGCTTATACTCTAATGGCATGGACAACAATTTCATATAAAAACCTATACAGCCAATGTGAATAAATACAAATCTATACAAGGTAATTGAAGACAAGATCTTTGTGGGAAGCAGGACATTAGCAATTGGGGAATCAGAAAAGATTGCATATGGAAGATCATTTCTGAGCTTTGCCTTAAAGAAAGAGACTTTATTATGTGAGGTAAGGAAAGGCACATTCTAGGAGAGCGAGACAACCAGACAGAGGCTTGGCATAGACCTTCAGGAAGCTTACATTGTAGGTGGGGGTGGGGGTAGGGCTCTAGCAATTGTGCAGATAAGTAACCACTGCATGATTTGAGAGGGGAGAAAGAGCTGGGGGACCACTGGGGGAGTGAGGAAGGGCTTCTTGGAGGAGGTGGCCCCTGAGGTGAGAAGCTGGGAAGAAACAGGACTCTGGGAGCTGAAGACCAGGAGAGGGTGATTTCCAAGCAGGGGGACAGTCTCTGAGAACGCCCAGAGGTATGACTACAAGGCACAAAGTCCCCACACAGTGCTTGGTACATAGTAGGCACTTTAAAAGTATGAGTGGTTCATCAGTACTATCACACTGTACCCGGACTCCAAGATAGCAATATCATTTTGGTCTTCTTCCAGAATGAAGGACAAACAACCAACCCACCAACCACTCGGACTATCAATAGGAATAAGGATGATGATGACAAAGTACAGTTCTCTGGGGGATTTGGAATTGACTTCATTCAATTTAATTCAGTTCAAGAAGCCATTATCAAATGGCCCTGTGTGATGTTAGGCATTGGGGATATGAGTGAAGACAACAATAAAACTGTCCCCAAGATGGCTTCTGCTTCCACAAAGTCCGTGTGGGATGCTCCCTCAGTGCTGTGCAGGTAACCCTGGCCTCTCGAAGGCTCCGCCTGCAAAGGGCATGTGAAAAATGGCCCCTTGCAGTCATCTGAAAAGGCCAAAAGACAGTGTGGTAGAGTGAGCAGAGCACCAGACCGGGAGCTGGGAGAGATTAGACATGTAAACCATCCCAGCACAGCATAGTTACATGGTCCAGAACACTCCCAGTTCTTTCTGGTTTTCACATCCCAAGTTCTAAGGCCCTCCAACTCTGACATTCTATGTTCTAAGGCCCTCCCAGCTCTGACATTCTGTGTTTCTAAGGGTCTTCCTACTCTTCCTGTGTTCTGAGGACCTTGTAGCGCTGACTTCTTAGGGTCCTCAAAAATATGTTCTCTGTTCTAAGACCCCTGAAAGCTCTGACATCCTGTGTTCTAATGGGTCATCTCAGCTATGACAGTCCCTGTTCTAAGGTACCTTCTTGCCTTGATATTTTGTATGCTAAGACCCTCTGCCTTGAATCATCTGATTTTAGGGTAACACCAGGACCCGGGGCCTTGGACTTGGGACTGAAGGGCAGTGCAGAGGGGAAGGCTGGATGTTAAAACCTAGGTTCCACAGAGACACAGCTCTAGAAGTGTTCCATCACAGGCTGGTTCTGTCCTGCCTCTAGAGACCTGGCTGCCGATTTCCCCAAGTCAGTGAGGCCAGAAGGAGGCCCTGACTTGGACTTGGACTTCTTTCAGGAAACGGGTCCTATTTCTTTGGCTTTCACAGAGGCTCTGGCCCCATCTGGGCTCCCTCAGCAAACAGCTCGGGGCTCCTCTTCTGCATTTCAGGAAAGCGTTCCAGTTTGGCAATGCAAATAAAAGGAGTTTTCCACCAAGGCAGCCTCACTGGGAGGGCAAAAGCCACGCCTCTCTACCTACTCGCCCCCTCCCCTCCTCCCCCCAAGGGATTTTCTTTGCCTTGTCTTTACCTTTCAAAACTGGCACAGAGACAAGAATGTGTCATTTAAAAATCTTTGTTCTTTATGTCTGAAACTTCCCAGAGCATTCATCTCCCACCTTAAACATGAACTCCCTTTCCCACCTAAATCACAGTCAGAGAATTATGAATTTATAGAACCAGAAGGTTTGACTGGGAGAACCCTTAGGACAAGAAATATCAGAGCCAGAAAGGACCTTGAAACATAAAATAGAGCTGGGAGGGCTCTTAGAACATAGAATGTCAGAGCTGGGAGGATCCTTAGAACACAGAATGTCAGAGCTGGGAGGGCCCTTAGAACACAGAATGTCAGAGCTGGGAGGATCCTTAGAACACAGAATGTCAGAGCTGGGAGGGCCCTTAGAACACAGAATGTCAGAGCTGGGAGGGCCCTTAGAACACAGAATGTCAAAGCTGGGAGGAGCCTTAGAACACAGAATGTCAGAGCTGGGAGGGCCCTTAGAACACAGAATGTCAGAGCTGGGAGGGCCCTTAGAACAGAGAATGTTAGAGCTGGGAGGGCCCTTAGAACACAGAATGTCAGAGCTAGGAGGGCCCTTAGAACACAGAATGTCAGAGCTGGGAAAGACCTTAACATAGATTGTTTGAGCTGGAAGGTACTCTAGAATATAGAAGCTGGAGCCAGGAAGCACTTTGGAACATAGACCTTAAGAAGTGGGAGAGACTTTAGAATACATGATGTTAGTACCAGAGGGAATATTGGAATGTAGAATCTTAGAATCTAATATCATTTCAGCTTCCTTGGGTTGCTAATGTTATTTCATGTGTGCAGAATATATAATTATATGTGTGTGTGCATGTGTGCATATATATGCATGCAGATGTGTGTATGTATGTATGTATGTGTGTAGGTATGTATGCATGTGTGCACACACACACTCACTGGTGGAGAGACTGGGCTGTATGTGTAGAAAGACACACCTGTGTTGGGAGGCTTGTTATGTGTGACTCCTAGGGAGACAGAGAAGACATCTCTGGCCTCTTCTCTCCCCATCATTCTCCAAGGGAGACTTTCATTCCTCCAGCAGGGGAAGCAGGAAGCTGGGGCTGGGGGCCACCACACTGCTTTTCTCAGAGAAAGGCGATACTGGGCTAGAGGCATATCTAGCTGATCAATTAAATACTGTTTGTCTACAGTATATGATCAGGTTCCATCTAACTTTTGATTGCTTTGTTATTTTGCTCTTTTGTGGGGCAAGAGGACCGCAAGTTCTCATATCCAAGGCTTGATCCCTTCCTCACTTAATACCAGCTCCATGATGAACACACATAGCAAATGCCAAAGAGACCCATTTATCCAAATCATTAGCAAAACAGAAATCAGGAAAGGTATGCATGGGAGAAACCATAAACCAGATAGCAGAGTGAAGGAGCTCTCCCATTTGGAGCAAGATAACTCAGATCAACCAAGAGAGAAGGTCCTGGATCTCACCCAAGGGGAAATTCCCCAAGTCCCTAGTGTAACAAGCTGGGAAGAGAGAGGTGATGAGGGCTACCTACTCTTCTCATGTCTTCCCAGAGTCTTTTCCTTCAGCAATCTGAAGTGAAGTGGCCCTCTTCAAAGTTCTCTCTTGAAGTTGGAAGCCTAGAGCATCCAAATGAAGAGCTGCCAAAGTGGGGGAGGGGGGTGCTGCAGAGAACTGGGCCCTCACTGCTACTAGGCAATCCGACTCAATCTCCCTTATCAACTCACTTTCCCACTCTTCCAAACCTTTTCATTCCTCCTATGGCTCTCCCTTCCCTCATTCTCTCAAGCTAAGAACCTTGCCTCATATTGCACAGAAACATTGAGGCCATTGGCTATAAGCCCCTTGCTCTCCCCATCTCCTATCACTCAGATGTTTTCTTCTCTCTTCCTTCATCCTGCTTCAGATGATGGAGAGGTCTTACTCCTTACCAAAGTTAATCTAACTCTCTACTTGTTCAGCTGATCCCATTCCATCCCATCTTCTCCAACAGATCACCATCTCTGCTATCCCCACTTTTTCACTTATTTTCAATTTCCTCTTCTCTACTGGCTCATTAGCTACTGCCTGAAAACATGACCATGTCTTCTCCATTCTGAAAAGAACCCCTTCCCCTGATCCTTCCATCCCCACTACCAATCTGTATTTCTTCTGCCCTTTGTAGCTAAACTCTTTGAAAAGGCCACCTACAATAGTAGTCTCCACTTTCTCTTCTCTCACTCTCTTATTAATTCCGTACAATCCAGCTTTTAACCCTATCATGCCATCAAAATTGCTCTTTCCAAAGTTACTAATGATTCTTAGTTGCCAAATCCAGTGGACTTTTCTCAGTCTTCATTCTCCTCAACCTCTCAGTAGCCTAGGACATTGTTGATCACTCTCTCTTCCTTGGTTCTCTCTTCTCTCTAGCTTTTTTTAGAGTATCACTCCTTCCTGGTTCTCCTCCTACCTCCCTGACTGCTCCTTCTATGTCTCCTTTGCTGAACCCTCCTCCAGATCACACCTTCTAACCACAGGTGTCCCTCAGGTCTCTGTCCTGGGCCCTTTTCTCTTCTCCCTTTATACTACTTCACTTGGTGATATTATCAGCTCCCATGGAATTATTTTTCTCTGCTAATGATTCTCAAATCTATCTATCCTGCCCCAACTGCTAACCTTTAATCTCGCATCTCTGGCTGCTTTCTGACGTTTCAAACTGAATGTCCAATGTAGACATCTTAAACTCAATCTGACCAAAGCAGAACTCATTTTCTTTCCTCCTAAACCTCCTGCCTTCCTTATTACTGAAGAGGGGAGCACCATCCTCCCAGTATCTCAGGCTCCAGAAGTCATTTGGGATCCCTCACTATCTCTCACCCCCATATCCAAGCTGTTACAAGGCCTGTTGATTTCACTTTTGCAACATTTCTTGAAATTGCCCCTTTTTCTCCTTGGACACTGTCTCCCCTCCACACACACAAACCCTGATACAGGCCCCCAGCATCTCACACTTGAATTATTGCAATAGCTACTGGTGGGGCTGCCTGCCTCAAATCTCTCCCCACTCCAATCCATCTTCCATTTATCCACTAAGGGAATTTTCCTGAAGCTCAGGTTCAACTATATTATCCCTCTATTCAATAAACTCCAGTAGGACTCTATTGACTTTCACGATCAAATTCAGAATTCTCCAGTTGGCATTCAAAGCCCTTCCTAAGCTAGTCCCCTTCTACCTTTCCTGACTTCTTACACTTTCCTCCTCAATACATACTCTTCAATCCAGTGACATTGGCCACCTGCCTGTTCCTCAAACAAGCTGCTCTATCTCACGGCTCCTGTAATTTTCTGTAGCTATTCCCCATGCCAGAATCTTCTCCTTCCTCCTCTCGCATCACTGAACTCCCTAGCTTCCTTTATTTATTTTATTTTTATTAATTTGTTTGTTTACTTTTAGTTTACAAGATTCAATTCCACAATTCCTTGAGTTTCACATTTTTGTCCCCCTCCCTCCCCTCCCCTCCATGGCGGCTTATAGTCAAGTATAGGATCTGTAAATACTTTCACATTATACATTAGTCAGGTTATAAAGATGGATTGTATCAGATGGAATGAAAAATGGTAAAGAGGACATAAAACCAAACAAGAAAAGGAAAAAGATCAGGTGTTTTGCTTCCATCTGGATATAAACTCAATTCTTTCTAGTTCTTTCTCTGGATGCACACATTTCTCTCCATCATGAGTCTTTTGGGTTTGACTTATATCACTGCATTGCTGAGAAGAGTCCTGTCTATCAAAGTTGGTCATCACACATACGTTGTGTCTGTAATTGTGTACAAATTTCTCCTGGTTTTACTCTTCTCACTCAGCATCAGTTCATATAAGCCTCTCCAGGTAAATATGATGACCGTCTGCTCCTCGTTTCTTATAGCACAATAGTATTCCATAACATGCATATACCATAACTTGTTCAGCCATTCCCCAACTGATGGGCACCCCCTTAATTTCCAATTCTTTGCCACCACAAAAAGAGCTGCTATAAACATTTTTGTACATGTGGGTCTTCCTTCTACTTCTATGATCTCTTTGGGATATAACCCTAGGAGTGGTATTGCTGGGTCAAAGGATATGAAAGTATTTATAGCCCTTTGGGCATAATTCCAGATTGCTCTCCAGAAAGGCTGGAATAGTTCACAACTCCAACAGCAAGGCATTAATTAGTGTTCCAATTTGCCCACATCCTCTCCAGCATTTTTCATTTTCCTGTTTTGTCATCTTAGCCAATCTGACTGGTGAGATGTGGTACCTCAGAGTTGTTTTGATTTGCATTTCTCCAATCAAAAGTGATTTAGAGCATTTCTTCATGTGCTTATAGATATCTTCAATTTCTTTCTCTGAAAATTGCCTGTTCATATCCTTTGACCATTTATCAATTGGGGAATGACTTGTATTCTTATAAATTTTACTCAATTATCTGTATATTTTAGAAATGAGTCCTTTGTCAGAGACATAGGTTGTAAAGATTCTTTCCCAATTTCCCACCTCCTTCTTAATCTTGGTTACATTGGCTTTGTTTGTACAGAAGCTTTTCAATTTCATGTAGTCAAAATTATCCATTTTGCATTTTATAATGTTCTCTAATTCTTGTTTAGTCATAAAGTCTTTCCCTCTCCATAAATCTGACAGGTAAACTATTCCTTGTTTTCTGAGACTGCTTACAGTATCAACCTTTAAACCTAGATCATGCATCCATTTAGACTTGATTTTGGTATATGGTGTTAGATAATGGTCTTATGCCCAGTTTCTGCCATACTATATTCCAGTTTTCCCAGCAGTTTTTCTCAAATAGTGAGTTCTTATCCCCAAAACTGGGGTCTTGGGGTTTATCAAACAACAGATTACTATAGTCGTTGACTTCTGAATCTCGTGTGCCTAATCTATTCCATTGATCCACTACTCTATTCCTCAGCCAGTACCAAGTAGTTTTGATGACTGCTGCTTTATAATACAGATTGAAATCTGGTATAGCTAGTCCACCTTCCCTAGCATTTCTTTTCCTTAATTCCCTTGATATTCTGGACTTTTTATTCTTCCAAATGAATTTTGTTACTATTTTTTCTAGCTCTATAAAGTAGTTTTTGGGTAAATTAATTGGTATGGCACTAAATATATAATTTAATTTAGGTAAAATTGTCATTTTTATTATATTAGTTTGATCCAGCCACGAGCAATCAATATTTTTCCAATAGTTAGATCTGACTATATTTGTGTGAAAAGTGTTTTGTAGTTGTGTTCATATAGGTCCTGGGTTTGTTTTGGCAGGTAGATTCCCAAATATTTTATAATGTCTACAGTAACTTTAAATGGGATTTCTTTTTCTATCTCTTGCTGTTGAATTTCCTTGGAAATACATAGGAATGCCGAGGATTTATGTGGGCTTATTTTATATCCTGCAACTTTGCCAAATTTATTTATTGTCTCAAGTAGTTTTTTACTTGATTCTCTAGGATTCTCTAAGTATATCATCATATCATCTGCAAAGAGTGATAGCTTGGTCTCTTTGCCTAATTTGATTCCTTTGATTTCTTTTCCTTCTCTAATTGCTATTGCTAACATTTCTAGTACCATATTGAATAAGAGAGGTGATAGTGGACACCCTTGTTTCACCCCTGATCTTATGGGAAATGTTTCTAGCTTCTCCCCATTACATATAATACTTGCTGATGGCTTTAAATAGATGTTATCTATTATTTTAAGGAAGGCTCCATTTATTCCTATACTTTCTAATGTTTTTAATAGGAATGGATATTATATTTTGTCAAAAGCCTTTTCTGTATCTATTGAGATGATCATGTGGTTTCTGCTAATTTTATTGTTGATGTGATCAATTATACTGATGGTTTTCCTAATATTAAACCATCCTTGCATTCCTGGAATAAATCGTACCTGATCAAAGTGTATTATTCTTGAGATAAGTTGCTGTAGTCTTTTTGCTAATATTTTATTTAGAATTTTTGCATCTATATTCATGAGGGAGATTGGTCTATAATGTTCTTTCTCTGTTTTATCTCTTCCTGATTTAGGTATCAGTACCATATTTGTGTCATAAAAAGAATTTGGTAGGACTCCTTCACTAATTTTCCCAAATAGTTTGTAGAGTATTGGAATCAATTGTTCTTTAAATGTTTGATAGAATTCACTAGTGAATCCATCTGGCCCTGGAGATTTTTTCCTAGGGAGTTTGCTGATGGCTTTTTCAATTTCTTTTTCTGAAATAGGGTTATTTAAGTAATTTACTTAAATTCCTCTTCAGTTAATCTGAGCAACTTGTATTTTTGTAAATATTCATCCATTTCCCTAAGATTGTCAAATTTAGGTGCCTACAATTGGGAAAAATAATTCCTAATTATTGTTTTGATTTCCTCTTCATTGGAGGTATATTCACCCTTTTCATTTTTGATACTCATAATTTGGTTTTCTTCTTTCTTTTTTTTATCATATTGACTAAGGGTCTATCAATTTTATTGGTTTTTTCATTAAATCAGCTCTTATTTTTATTTATTAATTCAATAGTTTTCTTAATTTCAATTTTATTAGTCTTTCCTTTGGTTTTCAATGTTTCTAATTTAGTATTTAATTGGAGATTTTGAATTTGTTCTTTTTCTAGGTTTTTCAATTGCATGCCCAATTCGTTGACCTCCCTTTTCTCTAATTTAATCATGTATGCACTCAGGGATATAAAAAAATTTGGTATGTTGTCTCATTATTATCATTTTCTTGAATGAAATTACTGATTGTTTCTATAATTTCTTGTTTGACTCATTCTTTAGGATTAAATTGTTTAATTTCCAATTAGTTTTTAACCTGTCTTTCCATGGCCCTTTATTGCATATAATTTTTATTGCATCATGATCTGAGAAGGATGTATTTAATATTTCTGCCTTACTGTGTAGAATTGTGAGGTTTTTATGCCCTAGAACATGGTCAATTTTTGAGTATGTGCCATGAACCGCCGAGAAGAAAGTATATTCCTTTTTATCCCCATTTAGTTTTCTCCAGAGATCTATCATACCTATCCTCTCTAAAATTCTGTTCACCTCCTTAACTTCTTTTTTGTTTATTTTGAGGTTGGATTTATCAAGTTCAGAGAGGGGGAGAGTAAAGTCTCTCACTAGTATAGTTTTGCTGTCTATTTCTTCCTCTAATTCCTTTACCTTCTCCTCTAGGAATGTGGGTGCTATACCATTTGGTGCATATATGTTAAGTAATGATATTGCTTCATTCTCGATGGAGCCTTTTAACAGGATATAGTTTCCTTCCTTATCTCTTTTAATTAGGTCAATTTTTGCTTTTGCTTTATCTGAGATAAGGATTGCTACCCTTGCTTTTTTTACTTTAGCTGAGGCATGATATATTTTACTCCAGCCTTTTACCTTTACCCTGTGTGTATCCCTCTGTTTCAGATGTGTTTCTTGTAAACAACATATTGTAGGATTATGATTTCTAATCCATTCTGCTATCCGTCTCCATTTTATGGGAGAGTTCATTCCATTCACATTTACAGTTATGATTGTTATCTGTTTCTTTCCCTCCATCCTATTCCCTCCCCTGTTAATGCTCATATTTTTCCCCCTTCTCCCTTCCCCCCTTAATAGTTTTCCTTTTGACCACCACCTCCCTCAGTATTTCCTTATCAGCCTCCCTCTTTTTTTCTCCCCTTCCCCCTTACTTCTTCCCTCCCTACTAACCACACCTCCTCCTTTTGTAGACCTTTCCCCCTCCTACTGCCTGTAGGATATTTTTCATACTTAATGAAGTTTGTTATTTCTTCTTTGCACCAAGAGTGACAGGAACAAATCTCATGCAAAGCTCCTCTCTCTCCCCTCTTTCCCTCTAAAATGATACTTTTTGCAATTCTTCTCCATAGAGTCCTATGCTTAACTGGTTGTTATTCCCTCCTTGCACCAGAACCAATGAGGGAAAAGCTCATATGATTCTCATCTCCCTCCCTTCTTTTCCTCTGCTACATTGTTTTTATGCCTCTTTGTGTGGCAAAATTTACCCTTTTCCACTTCATTCATTCCTCTTCTTCCATTGCAGTCCCTTTGTAGCCCTTAATAAGATTTTTTTTAAATCATCATTTTGTGTATTTTATACTCATACCATCTACTTGTCTATAAACAGTTTGCTCTAATTAAATAGCAGGGTGTGTGTGTGTGTGTGTGTGTGTGTGTGTGCGCGCGACCATGTGTTTACCATGTTTACCTTTTGATGTCACTCTTCCATCTCATAATTGGAGGTTGAATTTCCCATTGAGCTCTGGCTTTTTCATCAGGAAGGTCTGGAACTCTGTTATATCATTGAATGACCATCTCTTTGCCTGGAAGAATATGTTCATTCTCTCTGGGTAGGTGATGCTTGGTTGTAACCCAAGCTCTTTTGCCTTCCAGAAAATTGTATTCCACTGCCTCCAATCTTTCAGTGTAGAGGCTGCCAAATCTTGTGTGATCCTCATTGTGGACCCTCAATATTTGAATTCTTTCTGGCCGCTTGAAGTATTTTCTCTTTTACCTGGTAGTTCTGGAGTTTGGCCACAACATTTCAAGGACTTTTCAATTTGGGATCTCTTTCAGCAGGTGTCCAATGTATTCTCTAGATTTCTATTTTACCCTCAGGTTCTAGTATCTTAGGGAAGTTTTCCTTAATGAGCTCTTGGAGAATGTTGTCCAGGCTCATTTTTTTCATCATGATTTTCTGGTAGGCCCATGATTCTCAGATTATCTCTCCTGGATCTGTTTTCCAGTTATTTTTCCATTGAGGTATTTTACCTCTTTTTCTAATTTTTCATTCTTTTTGTTTTGTTTGACTAATTCTTGGTTCCTCATAGAGTTATTTGTTTCAATTTGGTTGATTCTAGTTTTTAGCAAATCATTTTCCTTGGTTAATTTTTGGAGCTTCATTACCATATCATATACTTTTCTTTTTAGAGAGATGTTTTCTTCATTATGATGTTTTTCTAATTCTGCAATTTTGGTTTTGAGAGAATTATTCATTTTGTCTTCTATCTCTCTCATTTGGTTTTCAAAGTTCCTTTTGATCTCATCTAGCTGAGCTTTCTGTGCTTGGGACCCTTTCCTTGTTGATGTTTTAGCTGTGGGTGTGGAGGCCACATTGTTTCCCTCTGAGTTTGGTTCCTCCCTCTGAGGATAGTAGGACTCCAGACTACTTTGTAGTCTGCTTTCTACCCATTTTGAGGCAGGGTCCTAGCCATGCCCTTCCTCTAGGGATCCCAAGCCTTTACTGTACAGGGTTTTGCCCTGGGGCAATAGTTACTATGTTTTCGGGGGGGGGGGTAGGAGCAGGCAAGGTTCACTCTGCCATCCTGGTCTTTGGAGGTCCCAATAGGGGCTTTTAAAAAAAATTTCTGGGCTATGGAGTGGTAGTCCCAGGAGTATTTGCTATCCTGGACAGGGGCCCCTGCATTTGGTTCTTACCTTGCTCTTTCCAGTCCTAGTCCTTTGGTGATAGGCCTGGTAGTGGTTGGTGGGATGACTTGCCCCCCAGTTGATCAGGCCTCTTCCGGGCCTGCCTCTGCCCCTAGCTTCCTTTAAATCCTGACTACAATCCCATCTTCTGTTGGTATCTTTCTTCCTCAATCCTTCTTTATTCTGGTGCCTTCCTGCTGTTAATTATTTTCTGTTTATCTTGTATATAGCTTGTTGTGTGTGTCTATACAGATATATGTTTATATATGTACGTACACATAATAAATATTTGCATGTTGTCTCCCCTATTAGATTGTAAGAATAAGATTCACGACAGGAAATATCTTTTGTTTCTTTTTAAATCCCCAGTTTTTAGCACAGTGCCCAACACACAGTAGGCACTTAATAGTATTTTTGCCAATTACATGTAAAAAAAATTTTAATGTTCATTTTTACAAAATTCTGAGTTCTAAATTTTTCCTTCTCCAATCCCCCCTTCCTAAAATGGTAAGCAATTTGATATAGGTTATATATATGCAATCATGTAAAAACATGTTTTCATATTAGTCATGTTGTAAAAGGAGAAACAGACAAAAAGGGGAAAAAAAGTAAAAAGAAGCAGTTTGATATAGGTTATATATAGGCAATCATGTAAAAACATGTTTCCATATTAGTCATACTGTAAAAGAAGAAACAGACAAAAAGAAAAAAAAACATGAAAAAAGTGAAAAGCAATTTGATATAGGTTACATATATGCAATCATGTAAAAACATGTTTCCATATTAATCATGCTGTAAAAGAAGAAAGAGACCAAAAGGAAAAAAAACATGAAAAAAAGTGAAAACAAGCAATTTGATATAGGTTATATATATGCAATCATGTAAAAACATGTTTCCATATTAGTCATACTGTAAAAGAAGAAACAGACAAAAAGAAAAAAAATGTGAAAAAAGTGAAAATAAGCAATTTGATATAGGTTATATATATGCAATCATGTAAAAACATGTTTCCATATTAGTCATGTTGTAAAAGAAGAAACAGACCAAAAGGGAAAAAAAAAACCATGAAAAAAAGTGAAAATAGTTTTCTTTGATCTGCGTTCAGACTCCATAGTTCTTTCTCTGGATGTGGATAGCATTTTCCACCATGAGTCCTTTGTAATTCTCTTGGATCATGATATTGCTGAGAATAGCTAAGTTTATTGTAGATGATCATCATACAAGTTGCTCTTCTTGTGTACAGTGTTCTCCTGCTTCTGTTCATTTCACTTTGCATGAGTTCATTTAAATTTTTTCAGGTTTTTCTGAAATCTGCCTGTTCATCATTTCTTATTGCACAACAGTATTCCATTACATTCATATACCACAGCTTGCTGGATCAAAGGGTATACACAGTTTGGTTGCCCTTTGGGCATAATTCCAAATCGCTCTCCAGAATGGTTGAATCAGTTCAAAACTCTGTCAACAATGCACTAGTTTCCCAATTTTTCCACACCCCCTCCAACATTTATCGTTTTCCTTTTCTATACTATTAGCCAATCTGATAGATGGGAGGTAGTATCTCAGAGCTGTTTTAATTTGCATTTATCTAATTAAAAGTGATATAGTGAAAAAACAACTAGCCATGTAACCTTGGGCAAGTTACTTAACCCCAATTGCCCTCCAAAAGGCAAAAAAAAAAAAGTGATATAGTGCATTTGTTCATATCACTATAGATAGCTTTGATTTCTTGATCTGAAAACTATCTGTTCCTATCATTTGATCATTTATCAATTGAGGAACAGCTTGTATTCTTAGAAATTTGACTCAGTTCTCTATATATTTGAGAATGAGGCCTTTATCAGGGACACTTGCTGTAAAAAGTTGTCAACTTTTTGCATTCTTTCTAATCTCTCCTACATTAGTTTTGTTTGTGCAAAACCTTTTTAATTTGGTATAATCAAAATTATCCATTTTACATCTTGTAATGCTCTCTCTCTTGTTTGGTCATAAATTCTTCCCTTCTCCATAGATCTGACCAGTAAACTATTCCTTGCTCTTGTAATTTGCTTATGGTATCACCCTTTATGTCTAAAACATGCACCCATTTTGACCTTATCTTGGCATATGATATAAAATCTTGGTCTATACCTAGTTTCTTTTTTTCTTTTTTAAAGCAATCGGGGTTAAGTAACTTGCTCAAGGTTACACAGCCAGTTATTTCTGGGTGTGATGCTAAGTATCCAAGCCCAGATTTGATCCCCAGGTGATCCCGACACTGGAGCCTGTGCTCTTACTTGCTGTGCTACCTGGCCGCCCCCTATACCTAGTTTCTGCCATACTATTTTCCAGTTTTCCCAGCAGTTTTTGTCAAATCATGAGTTTTTATCCCAGAGGCTGGAGTCTTTGGCTCTATCAAACAATAGGTTACTATGGTCATTGACTATTGTGTCTTGCATACCTAGTCTATTCCACTGGCCTACCACTCTATTTCTTAGCCAGTACCATATATATGCTTAATAAATATTGAGTGATATATCAATCAATTCAATTCAGCAAACATTTGAAGTATCCTGGGGACACAGGGGAAAAACAAGACAAAACAGGGCCTGTGTCAGGGAGCTTGTATTCTACTTAGGATAAAAACTGAGTCACAGTTAAGTAAATGCAAAGAAATATGTAAAATAAATACAAGCCATTTGGGGAGGAGGGCAGAGCATTAACAGGGAGAATGAGTAAGGGGCTTTTACAAGAGGCAGCATTACAAGGCCATTTTGAAGAGAACTAGGTATTGCCAGAGATGGAGATGAGGAAATAAAGCTTTTCTAGGTGTGGGTGACTTGCCTCTACAAAGGCGCGGGGGAAAGAGATGAATTACTATGCCCAGGGAACAGTAAGTAGGTCATTTAGACTAGAATGTAAAATGTCTGAGGGAGAATAACCGGGTAGGAAAGACAGGCTGGTGCCAGACTGTGAAGGGCCTTAAATGCCAATCAGAGGAGGTAACATCTTATCCCAGAGAGAGTAGGGAGCTGTTGCCCTCTTCTGAGCAGGGGAGAGAGACAGTCAGACCTGTACTAAAGGTATATCAAGGTCAAGGCTGTGTGGAAGATGGCTTGGAGAGAGGGGAAGCTGGATGCAGAGGGATCAATCAGAAGGCTATTACAGTCCAGGAAAAAATAATGAAAATCTGAAAGAGGTTGGATGGAGATACCAGAAGTGTGAAACATAAAGGAAAGATTGGTAAAACTTGGCAAACAGTTAGACGTGGGCAATGGGTGTGAAGGAAGAGATGATGTGAATGAGTCGAACCACTGTGGAAGTCATTTTGGAATTGTGCCAAGAAAATGACTAAAATGCCCAAATGCTGTAACCCAGAGTTTATCCTACAAGACTTAGGAAGTCAATGACAGAGAGAAATATTTGTAGCAACTCTTTTTTTTTTTTAGGAGAAAAGAACTGGAAATAAGGCAGATAGCCATTGATTGGGGGCAGGGGTGGGGAACCTAGGGCCTCGAGGCCACATGGAGCCCTCTAGGTCCTCAAAAGTAGTTCTTTGACTGAATCCAAATTTCACAGAACAAATCCCCTTAAAAAAAAGATTTATTCTGTTAAACTTGGACTCAGTCAAAAGGCTGCACCCAAGGATCTAGAAGGCCACATGTGACCTCGAGGTCACAGGTTCCCCACCTTAAGCAAATCATGGTACTTGAATATAATGGAATATGATCACTATAGAGAAACATGTGAAGACTTATATGGACTGATGCAAAATGAAATTAGTAGAATTTGGGAAAAATTACTGGAACCATGTAAATGAGAACAACAAAGCAATTGAAATGGAGTGCTGTGACATGAGGGTGACCAAGCTTAACCCCAAAGGAGAGAGATGAGAAGACACCTTCTTACCTTCTTTGTGAAAAGGGGGACTTATGACTGTGGAACACTGCATATGAAACTTCATTATCTTGATTAGTTTGGTTGAGCAGTTTCCTCTCCTTCCTTTTTAGTAGTTATTATAAGGGATGGCCCTCTGGGAAGGGTACATTGGGAGAAAAAAAAAAGTGTGATGGGGGGGGAAACCCCAAAGCAATATTCTTAAAACATTTTTTTCAAAGCATGACTGCTATGTTGTGAATCTGGGTGACTGAAAGGAACAGAAATAAAAATGTTAAGAGGAAGGTGGGTTTGGAGAAAAGGCAATGAGTTCTCTTCTGCACAGGTTGAGTTTGAGGTGCCCAAGAAATAGGTGATGTCCAGTAGACACCAGGTAATTCAGGAATGGAGCTCAGAAGAAGGGTAGGAACTGAATCCATAGATTTGGGAGGACCTTTGGAACCATCCAGTTGATGCCCCTAAATGAAGAGAGAAAGAAACTGAGGCCCAGGAAAGCTGGGGAATGTGGGTATAGTAGAAGGAATCCTGGATTCAGACTCTGATTCTTAGCTCTGCTAATGAGTGAGTGGCCCTGGACTGTAGAATCATAGGTTTTGAACTAGATGGAAACTTAGAGGTCATCTAGTCCAAACCTCCCCACCCCCACCCATCTTGCAGGTAAGGAACTAGAAACAAGGTCAAAGAGGTCATATGAGCTGGCCAAGATCATGGGGTAAAAAATAGGAGAGCTGGTATCCAAGTTTGGCCACCTTTCCATTGTGTCTCATTGTCTTTCCAACCACGTCTAGGTTTGTCTCCCCCAAATCCCCCATGTGAACAAATTCTCTGTCCCAGTCAAACCAGTCTCACTGTTCCTCCTTGCCCCACCATGCCTTGCATCTTTGGTCAGATTCTTTCTTCCTCTTGGAATCTCTCTTCCACCTCTGCATCCAATGTTCTTCTGACCCCTCCCTATCATTCAAGCCCTCCTCAAATCCCTCTTCTTTCATGAAGCCCTCTATGATTTCACTAGTCAAGAATAGCCAGCATTTGCTGCCTTTATCAATCCAGGCATAAATAAACATTTGCTATTGCCAGGCACTGTGCTAAGTGCTAAGGAGACAAAAAGAGGCAAAGACAGTGCCTGCCCTCAAGGATATCAGAATCTACTGTGGGAGTTTTGTTGTTCAGTCATGTTTGACTCTTTATGATCCCATCTGAGGTTTTCTCGACAAACATATTAGATTGGTTTGCCATTTCCTTCTCCAGTTCATTTTATACTTGAGGAACTGAGGAAAACAGGGTTAAGTGACTTGCTCAGGGTCACATAGCTAGTAAGTATCTGAGGCCAGATTTGAACTCAGGAAGATGAGTCTTCCTGATTCCAAGACCAGTGCTCTATCCACTGAGTCACTTAGCTGTCCAATGGGGGAAGACCACATGCAAACAAATATATACAAACAAGCTATAGATATTAAATAGGAAACAATTAAAAGAGTAAAGGCACCAGAATTAAGAGGCGTTAGGACTCCTACAAAATTCTGCAGGTATCCAGATCTTGTAGAAGATAGTATTTTATTTGGAACTTAAAGGAAGCCAGAGAAATCAGTGGGTGGAATTGAGGAAGGAGAGCATTCCAGGCATGGGGGACAGTCAGAAAAATGCCCAGGGCTCCTACAACCAGTGGTCACAGGATCAAAGATTTTAGAGGTTATCTAATCCCATGTCTTCACTCTACAAATGAAGAAACTGAGGCCCAGAGTGGTCAAATCACTCATCTAAGGCCATGTCAATTGCAAATGGCAAAGCCAAAATTTGAAACTAAGCCTCATAACTATGGACTCTTCCTGATGTACTATGTTCCCCTTCTGTATGGCACAGTGGTCCGTGGGCCATTTATCCCCACTTCTTTCTCTTTCCCATTCATTCTATCTCAGAGTCCAGTTGTGGTTTCCTAATCTAAGATCTCTAAACCTATTTCACAGATGCTTACATCCTCAGTCAGGGACCACTTTAGCCATGGTCAGATTCAGCAGACTAGGGTACTTCTAAGACCTCGGCCAAAAATCAACCTACCTGCCTCAGTCAGCCTGTTGATGCTTGAGATTCAGTCATTAGAATTTTATTTCTTTGGTTTAAGGCTTTAATCTCTATTAAAGGGTAGAGAGCTGGAAGGGATCATCTTGGTCAATGACAACTCACTTGAATAAGTTTAACACCTCCTTTCCTATAAGCAGGTTTTGATGGGAAGGTAGGGAGGTGGGAAGTAGCAGTAAGGGGGGTATCAAGAAGCAAAAGAGAAAACATCATCTCCTTCACAATTTTTTGATAGACTTGGCCAGTAGAAGGAGAGCTGGCTGGGGAGTCAGAACACCCAGGTGATAGTATCATTGGCTTACATGTGACCTGGGCCAAGTTGATTTTGCCTCTCAAAGACTCAAAATTTTGTCATCTTTCAAATATGGAGCAATGTTATTTTTTGTTACAAACAAAATATTTAGAACAACTATTGCTTTACAATCAAACAAAATAGAAAAAATCTTCAAATAGAGGTCTCATATTTCAACTGTTTGTATTATGATTAAAAAGAAAAAATAATGATTTGATATCATCATCATTATCTTGTAGCTCAAGCAGCAAGACACTCTGGGGGAAAGATGGTAAGTCTGACCACTGCCGCCTTGACTGCCATCTTCCCCCCAGAGCCCAATGGAGATAACCCAAGACTCTGAACTCCAAACATTGGGAATATCAGTGCTCTCTAAACCACCAGACTAACTTCTGGGCTCTCTGTGAGCCCTGGTGCCCACTCTCTCATCCCCATCAGTCTCAAACTTCTTCCTAACAATGTCACATTCCATATCTGTCTGCCACTTCCGCTGTGCTCTCTGAAATTCCCTTTCTATGAAATCTCCTTCAAATTATACCTCTTCTCCTCATGCTCCTGCCATAATCTGGCATTTGCTGAAACCTGGATCATGGCCCTTCATATCTATGACCACCCATTTCCAACAATGAGTGTACCTTCTCTCATACCCTCTGACTCACTTGTCCCAGAGGGGGAGCTGAAACAATCTGTACTGCTATTGCCATTTCTAAGCTTTTCTTCTACCACCCGTCGTTAACAACTTTCCTCCTTTGAGGTTAACTTTGTCCAAATTTGTCACCTAACGTAGATCTTGGTGGCTGTTTTCTTTGGACCCCAGGCCAAGTCACCTTCCTTTCTAATTGAGTTCAATGTCTGGATCGTTGTCTCCCTTTCCCTTCAATGCCTTTCCCTGTACCAAAAGTCTTTGGTAGACATGTTGACATTTCCTCAAGCACCCTAACCTTCCAACCTATTCGGTTTCCATGACCTGTTCTGGGATAGTCACACCCTTGATCTGGCCATCATCCACCATATAGCTAATCACTATTGTCATTGTTGTTGTTAGGTCTAGACTGATGATTTAATTTGTATGGGGAATATATGATATGTAGGGAACTCTACACATTGGCCACTTTCATGATCAAGAACTCCGAAATTCCTTTATCTGATCACAATCTGCTAGGTGGTGTTGGGCCTGGAGTCAGGAATACATTCGTTCAAATCCAGCCTCATACACTTACTAGCTATGTGATCCTGGGCAAATCACTTAACCTTGTTTGCCTCAGTTTCCTCATCTGTAAAATGATCTGGAGAAGGAGAGGGAAAGCCACCTCAGTATCTCTGCCAAATGAAAATCCAAATGGGATCATAAAGACTTAGAAACACTACACAACAACAAATCTGCTATCATTCAATCTGTCCCAGTGCTTTCTTCCTTCTAAACCTAGTCTTTGTACTCAGTCTGACCCCTAATCCCTCCGCTCTTAGATTTTCTCAGGCCAGCACCCCCAGTCTGGTGCTACTCTCCTTCTTTTTCAATCTCAATGCCTCAGTGAACCAGTTCAACACTCACTTTCCTCTCCTCTCGAATCCTTTGGTACCTTGTCCTCCTTGGGCTAACACCTGGCCAATGGCCAAGTCTTCTTGTTGATATTTAAAGTTCCTACCTTTCCAGTCTTATTATGCATCACTTCATCCACAAAGCCCCACAGTTCAGGTATACTCACTGAGTTGTCCCACACATCTCAGCACCTTTGCTCTGGCTCTAGGCTGTTCTCTGTAATGCCCTCTCTCCTCACTTCTGCCTCTTGGAATCACTAGCTCAAGCATCACCTTGTCTATGAAGCCTTTCTTGATTCCCTCAATGATTAGTGCCACCAAATCCTCCCCCCAACTAACTTGTTTTCATTTTGTATGTAGTTACTAATGGTAGAACATAAGCCCCCTGAGGGCAGGGATTCCAATTTTTTTTTCTTCATATCCCCAGAACTTGATACAGGTCTGGAACATAATGTTGTTGTTCAGTCATTTTTAAGTTGTGTCTGACTTTTAGTGACTCCATTTGAATTTTTTCTTGGCAAAGATACTGGAGTGGTTTGCCATTTCCTTTCCAGCTCATTTTACAAATGAGGCAAACAGGATTAAAGTACTTGCCCAGGGTCACATAGCCAGTAAGTGTATCAGGCTGGATTTGAACTCAAGATGGGTCTTTCTGATTCAAAGTCCAGTGCTCTATCCATTGTACCACCTAACTGTTCTTGGAACACGAGGCGTTTAGTGAGTATTTATTAGATGCATAATTTAATATTTAATAAATACTTGTTGAGTGATCTATCAATTGACTGATTCCATGTAGTTTGGGGATATGAGTAATTGGTATGAAAAGATTTATTAGAAATATAGCATTTTTATGAGTCACTGTTACATCCAAGTTATTGATGTTGACAGTGCTGTCTATGATAATGCTGTGGTTCAGATATAGTTAATTTATTGAATTCTTCGGGATTTGGGGGGGGGGGTTTGCACGTGGGTTTTTCACCATGTCTATGAAGGATAGCCAGCCCCTGGTATCTAGCTGACCACTTGATCAAGTCTTTCCACGCATTCAGTAGGTGATGAATTTTTGTAACTTGCTATGCTGTATTGTACCATTTCCAAGGTTTCCTTGCATAATCTGCATTAATCAATAAGACCAGGTGCCTGGGCTTCTCTAATTTCTGGTGGCGGGACACTGATCATATTTCACTCTCATCAACACCTCCATCTTTGTAAACAAATCCATGTGACTCCCCCATTCATTTAATCCTTCATTTTTGAGTTTTTGAGGATGTTACCCATGGGGGAGCCTTTTGGTTCCACACTGGGACTGGATTCTTAGGAAACCAGTATTAGTTATGTTTGACTGGTCCAGGGACTACATGAACCTATCTATGGTCAGTCTTTCCTATTGTTTTGGGAAGTGACATCTGTTTGTTCCACAAGGATCTCTAGGTGTTTTTAACCTGCTTATCATGCAAGCTGTGAATATCTATCAGAATTGTCATTGTTGTTGATGTTAGGTCCAGACCTATGATTTCATCTGTGGAGATGAAATCACCTGACGTGGAAACTCCCTGCCCTCAGTTATCTGGAGCACCGAAAGGTGAAGCGTCTTCCCTGTGGTCACACAGCAATTCTTAATGAAATGAAAAACACAAACACACACAGGGAATCTGCTGGGGATGATTCTGTTGCCGCAATTCACTCCTCTGCAGGGTATTGGGAGGAGAGCACGCTGCTGAAGCAAAGGGAGCTAGCATTTCTATCATCATCCCTAGCCCAAAGTCACCCACCCCTGGCAATCGGGCTTCTTCAAAGCCACAAGCATTAGACACAAACAGCCTACAGGGGCGCTTAGCAAGAGCTGCCAGCTCTGGCCTGGCGTGGCCAACAAACTTCTGGATTTCCCCTTCTGTCATGGGAGGCTGACTATTTGGTATCTCTCAAGGGGTGGAACCAAAGACGTTTCCAGAGGGCTTAACAAGAAAGGCATCCTCTGAGTCCTGCGGAGCCAAACATTCAATACGGGCAAGGTTCCTGGAAAGAGACCAGTTACACAAAATTGTACCAGCTGATTTTTGGAAGCAAAGAATGTCAGAGAGAGGAGGGCCCTTTGAACATAGAATGTCAGAGAGGGGAGGAAACTCAGAACACAGGATGTCAGAGCTGGGAGGGCCCTTAGAACACAGGACGTCAGAGCTGGGAGGGCCCTTAGAACACAGGATGTCAGAGCTGGGAGGGCCCTTAGAACACAGAATGTCAGAGCTGGGAGGGACCTTAGAACACAGGATGTCAGAGCTGGTCTTTTTGTGGTGGCAAATAATTGGAAATTGAGAGGATCCTCATCAATTAGTCAATGGCTGAACAAGTTGTGGTATATGAATGTAATGGAATACTATTGTTCTATTAAAAAATGATGAGCAGACGGACTTCAGAAAAACCTGGAAAGACTTATATGAACTGATGCTGAGTGAGGGGAGCAGAGCCAGGAGGAGAACGCTGTACACAGTAGCAGTAACATTGTTCAATGACTGACTTTGATAGACTTTGTTCTCCTCAGTAATACAAGGATCTAAGCCAATTCCAAAAGACTCACGATGCAAAATCTTATCCACATATAGAAAAAGAACCATGGAGTCTGAATGCAGACTGAAGCAGACTATTTTCTTTCTTTTTTTCCTTTCTCGTGGTTTTTCCCTTTGGTTCTGATTCTTCTTTTGCAACATGAATAATGTGGAAATATATTTAATATGATTAGATGTGTAGAGCCTGTGTCAGATTGCATGTCGTCTTGGAGAGAGGGGAGGGGAGAAAGAGAGAAAAATTTAGGACTCAAATTCTTATAAAAGTGAATGTTGAAAGCTAAAAATAAATAAATAATTTAAAAATGTCAGGGGGTGGCTAGGTGGTGCAGTGAATAGAGCACCAGCCCTGAAGTCAGGAGGACCGGAGTTCAAATCTGACCTCAGATACTTAACACTTACTGTGTGACTTACTGTGGGGCAAGTCACTTAACCCCAATTTCCCCTCCAAAAAAATTTGTCAGAACTGGGAGGGGCCTTAGAGAACAAGCTCTTAGAGCTAGCTGGAACATGGGTTGTCAGAGTTAAGAGCTACCTTAGAACCTAGAATGTGAGAGTTGGGAGAATCCTTAGAATATCAACTGTGACAGCTAAAAGTGACCTCAGAACATAAAATGTCAGGGCTGTAAGGGAAATTAAAGACCACCTGGTCCAATCTCCCTGATACATAGGGTACAGAATAAACTTTAAGAAATGTTTTTTTCATTCATTCATTTTACAGCCAGTGAGTAACAGAACTGAGTCTCCAACCTCAGTTTTTTGCAATTTCCAGGCCAGCCTTTCCCTACTCCTTTCCTTGTCTTGCTGCAAGCCCAGGCCAGCCTGTTTGTTCAGGAGGGCCCTCCCAGACATCACAATAAGCTTCTTAGAGAAAGGACCAGGCTGTTTTGGGGCATCCAGATACAGTGCAGCAGAGACCAGATGGGGGCTGGGAGCCGAGTTAGCCTGAGACTCCCGGGGAGGTATTGGTAGGAAGCCAACTGTGAGAAGAGAGAGGTTCCCTGGGAGACCACCCTGCCCTAGACCTTTCTTTCTTCTCTCTGTGACACAGATGACAGCTGTTTGACAGTCCCTGTAATTTTTAATGACAGATCTCGAATTTCACCTGGGGCAAGAGACAACATCACCTGGAAGTTTCTTGGGAAAATAAAAGGAAAGAAAAGGAGACTTGGGTGGGAGGAGGAGGGAAGGAAAGGGCTGTGCTTGCTTGAGGGGACAGTGTTGTGGGGGAATCAACCTTGGATAGGGATTCAAATCCTAACTCTGTTACTGTGGGCACCTTCCTATTCTGAGCCAACAATTTCTTCTTTTCGAAAATGATAATGATAAATTCAAAGTTGTATGAAGAAGTTACTTAAAGCTTCACTAGAGAAATGTGGGTGGTTGTTATTATTTGCATATAAAGCCAGGAAGCTTGTGCTGGGCTAGGTACCCATAGATATTTCTGCCCTTGCATAGTTTGCTATCTGGCACCCCAACTTTGACAACATGCCCCAGCTGGGCAAGACTGCCAATCTCTGGCACGTGCTCACTGTGGGACCATGGGCTCGTCACAAATGAGGCTGATCATCCCTATACAGCCTACCTCAGAGGGCTGTTGTATGGAGGGCTTTGGGTAAGCAAGAAAGTGCTGTTAAAATGGGTGGGTTTGGGTGGTTTTTTTCGCCACTTTTCTCTGGGCAGGTTCCCTGGCTCCACCGTGATTCTCCGCTGTGGCAATCTTTTCAACAGGCTTTAAGAGACCACGCCTTGGAAGGCTGGTCCCCTCCAACACACTGCCTGACCCAGGCTTGCATAATAGCCCATAGGGAGTAGGAAGAAGTAAGAACTTATCACCTCTGAGTCACATCTTTGAGTTTCGGAAGGATGTGATAGGATAATTTTCCACAGTCAAGTGGCTCAAGACTGTTCAGCCCTGAGGAGGAGTGAGCCTGGGCTATGGGCAGTGGAAAGAGCCCCAAATATCAAGTCAGAAGACCTGGGTTTGAGGACTGGTTCTGCTATTGACTCCATAGGTAGCGGTGGGCAGGTTCATTAATCTGTCTGGACTTCAGTATCCTTCTAGGTAAAATGACTAAGTAGGGCTTATCTTCTCTCTTCTAAGGTCCCTTCCAGCTCTGGGGAGGCTGTGTGATATAATGGGAAGATCCCTGGGTGTGAGATCAAATCTCACCTCCGTCACTCATTACCTTGAGTAGGTCCAGCTCTGGACCTCAGTTTCCCCATAGGTAAAAAAATGAGGGAGCCTCAAGGTTCCTTCTAATTTTAAGTCAATGAGCCTATGACCCCTTCCAGTCTTTGGCAGGAAGTGTGGTAAAAAGAAACATAGATGGGGTTTTGGTGTATTTGGGTTCCAATCCTGGCTCCCTCCCTCTTCTGACATGTGTAATCTTGGGCAAACCCTTTAGCTCTCTGAGTCCTGGAATTCTCACCTGTAAAAAGAGGAATGCATTAAATATCCCTCAAGATCCCTTCTGGATCCCTCGATCCCTAGCTCCATGAACCTACAATAGGACCGTCTATTTCCTAAAGTCTCTCCCAGCCCTACCTGTCTACAGTCTACGGTCCCTGCCAGCATCAACATTCCTTGTACAAGGCATGAGTCCCCCATCTCATCATTTCACGATAACAAATTTATCTGTTAGCATGTTCCCCCCTGCACCCCCAATTCCCCACCCAGGAATTATTATTCTTGTTTTGTGCATGGGAAACTGAAACACAGAGAGAGATTCCTTGACCTGCCCAAAGTCGCCCAGCAAATGAATTCTGGGACAGGATTAGAAGCCCACTCTCACCCCTCCCAGTTTCAGCTAAGTCAGCACATAGACTTAGCTCAAATAAGAATAAATAGTGCCTTCCCTTGTAAGGAGAATGAAGTGGGGAGGGAATTCTGATGACTGAGATGCTAGGGGACAGAGGAAGAAAAGAGGGTGAGGGGACTAAGTCACTACCATTTTTTAATTCACCTCCACAAATCACTACAGGAACATTTTGTGTAATAGATGCAAGGGACTTAAGAAAACAGAATGCCAGAGCTGGGAGGGCCCTTAGAAGAGACAATGTCAGAGCTAGGAGTGCCCTTAGAACCCAGAATGTCAGAGCTGAGAGAGCCCTTAGCATAGAAAATGTCAGGGCTGGCAGGGCCCTTAGAACAGAGAATATCAGAACTGGGAGGGCCCTTAGAACACAGGATCTCAAAGCTGGTAGTGCCCTTAGAACCCAGAACGTCAGAGCTGAGAGGGGTCTTAGAATAGAAAATGTCAGGGCTGGCAGGGTCCTTAGAACACAGAATGTTAGAGGTGGGAGGGCCCTTAGAACACAGGATGTCGGAGCTGGGAGGGCCCTTAGAGAACGGGATGTCAGAGCCGGGAATGTCAGAACAGAAGTGTTCAGAGCTGAAAGGACCTTCAAGATACAGAATTTTATTGATAAATAAACTAGGTATTCTATAGGTAGTGCAGTAGATAGAGTACCTGACTTGGAGTCAGGAAGACTCATCTCCCTGAGTTCAAATCTAGCCTTGGCCACTAGCTGTGTGACCCTGAGCAAGTCATTTCTCCCTCTTCGCCTCAGTTTCCTCATCTGCAAAATGAGCTGGAGAAGGAAATGCCAAACCACTCTAGTGTCTTTGCCAAGAAAACCCCAAATGGGGTCATGAAGAGTTGGACGTGACCAAGCAACAACGACTAACAATAAAAAGTTGATTTCACTTATTCTTACATCACCCTCATTTCCAAACATCTCTCTCTCTCCTTCTTCCACCTTCCAAGTGATCCCTTGCAACAAAAAAGAGAAACAGTTTAGAAAACTCAGCCCACCTCGCATGCACGTCCATTGCAATATTCCACCCTGTGGGTCCCCCACTTCTCCAAAGAACAGGAGGAAATACATTCTTTACAGGAGTTTCAAGTCTCTTGATCATTGTAATCACACAGTCAGAAAATAGAATATTAAGAGTTTTGAAGCACTTGGGAATAATGAAATTCAGAGCAGGAAGGAACTTTCTAAGCATTAAAAGGTCAACCATTAGAGTGAGACAAGATCTTAGAAACTGTCTGGTTTTATCCTCTTCTTTTACAGATTAGGAAACTAAGGCCTAGTTGGATGGGGGCTTAGAATGGAGAACATCCAAGAGATGGAAGGAACGCAGAATGTTACAGCTTGGAGAGACCTTAGAACAGAGAATGCCAGAATTGGAAGGGTTCTTAGGACATAAGAGATGGGAATTACTTGGTGGTACAAGGGAGTAGAGTGCTGGGCCTAGATTCAGGAAGATCTTAGTACAAATCTGGTCTCAGACACTTATTGAGTCTGAGACACTTTTGGACAAGTCATATAACCTCTATCTGCCTCAGTGTTCTCAACTGTAAAATGGGCATAATAGTGCCTACTTTGTAAAATGGACATAATAATCACACCTACCTTGCAGAGTTGTTGTAAGGATTAAATGAGACAATATTTTGTAGTAAATGAAAAATAAAAAAATGCTTAACACAAGGCTTGATCTATAATACTATATAAATACGTATTCCCTTCCCTTCCCCTAACTTAAGATAAAGAATGTTAGCTATGGGATAGACCTTGGAATACAAAATTACAGAGCTAGAAGGGACTATAGAACAGAATATCAGGGTTGGGAAAGACCAAACTATGGAATGACAAGAGATGCAAAGGGCCATAAAATGGATTAACAGTATATAACTTTATATCATATTGCTTGCCTTCTCATGGGAGCAGGTGGAGAAAGAGAATCTGGAACTCAATTTAAAAATGTAAAAAATTGAAATTGAAAATTAAAAAAATTAAATTAAAAATTTTTTAAATGAATGTTAAAATTTTTTAACATATAATTGGGAAATATTTATTAAATAAAATATATTTAAAATTCTATATAATCATATAGCAAGGGATGTGAAAGGAAGGATAGGGAAGAGTAGGAAGGTAAACTGTGTAAAGTAAACAAAAAAGAAACAAATCCAATGATGGTTACACAGGATGGTGTTAGAGTAGGGGCAGTGAGATGTGAAGACTTCTTCCCTTTTCAGATGAGGAAAATGAGGTCATGTGAGATGTGACTTACTCAAGGTCACACAGTAACCTAGAATCCAGCTACAACTTGTTTCCTCATCTGTCAAATGCGTATAATCATCCTCCCAAATGGCCAACCTTGCAGGCCGGCTAAAGAAGAATGGCCTTTACATTGGAAATAGCAAAGTAAAACCAATTAGCAAGGAGTCAATGTTGCTTCATGAACCCTGAAGTGCCGTAGAAATATGTGAGCTCTTGTAGAATATAACCATCATCGTTATTTGTATTATTCCAACAGGAGTGAAACAGTTACAGAGAGTTATTCTTGATAATTTGTGTGCAAAATAAACCTTTGTAAATCACAGGGCCAGAGATCCAGAGTGAGAAAGGACCTCACAGGCCAAGAGTCCAACCCTTTCATTTTACACGTGAGAAAACTGAGTGCCAGAGTGGTGAAGGTATGTACATTAGGAGAACTCCCTCTTTAAAGTAGTGGAGAGCTCTGTTTAAAGCAAATGATAATTATAACTGATTTTTCCAAAACCCTTTACATCCATTATTTCTTGTGATCTTCCTAGTGCTCCTTTGAGACTGATGTGGACGCATAGGGAACTCACCAACTCAATCAGGTTTTTTTTTTAAGCAATTGGGGTTAAGTAACTTGCTCAAGGTTACACGGCCAGTTATTTCTGGGTGTGGTGCTGAGTATCTGAGCCCGGATTTGATCCAGGTCATCCCAATACTGGAGCCGGTGCTCTTACTTGCTGTGCTACCTGGCCGCCCCTTAATCAGGTTTTAAAAATGAAATGTACAGAAGATGGAAGGCAGGTAGGCAGGCAACTGACACTAAACATACGACTACGGTTTGGTCTTTTAAAAATTATGTCAGGAATGCTAAGGCTCAGAATAAACTGAGGAAAGTTAAGGACAACAAAAAGACTTTGTCATGGTTTTTTAAAAACTGTATTTCCTATGGGCGGGGGGGGGGGAGGGATCGAAGAAAGGAGAGGAGCTTTACTTAGGGTGGTTGGGATGGTGTTAACTGACAAGAGGGAAAAAGGCCAAGGTGATTCTATTTTCCTTATACAGGAGAATGATCTCAGGGAATAACACAAAATGACCAATAGGAAGTGAATATTCAAGATAAATAAGGAGATTAGTAAAACTTCGATTAGCTGCCCTTGATTAATTCAAGTCCCCTGGCCCAGATGGATCCTGCGGTAATGAAAGAACTGGGAGATGAGAACACTGAGCCACAGTCAAATGATCTTTGAAAGATCACAGAAAATTTCAGAGATTCAATCAGATTGAGATCAGAGAAGGGCAAATGTCCTTGTTTCCTAGAAAAGGGGAAGAGATAAGAGTTTACCAGTGAACTTGACTTTGAAACCTGGGGAAATTCTAGACTGGATTATCAAAGAGGTGGTCAGTGAACATCTAGATTGCAAAGAGCCATCCTGGTTTCTGTAAAGGACAGTCATGCCACACGAATCTCATTTCTATTTTTGACAGGAATACTAAAATGGTAGATGTGGAGAGGGTTGTGAGTCGAGTTTGCTTAGATTTTAGCAAAGCTTGAGATAAAGTATCTCAACCTCTCTTTATAAAGAAACTCACACTAAATAATCCACCTCCTGTCTTATTGCCTTGACACTGGTGGGTCCCCACACCTGGAATACCTTCATCCTCACTTTGACCTCATAGAATCCTTGTGTTCCTTCAGGATGCAGCTGAAGCACCAACATGAAGCCTTTTCTGATCACTCTAACTGCTAGCATGTTCCCACCTTACCTTGTAATTAACTGCTTTGTGTTCATTTGTATTATTTACTGTACAAACATATATCACAGGTTTATGCATATGTATACATATATACACATCTATAGTTATATGTTCTTTTTTGTCTGTCCCATTAGAATGGAACTCCTTAAGATCAGGGATTGTTTTATTCATTGCATCTGTATCCCTTAGTGCCTAGCATAGTCCTTGAAACATAGCAGAGGTTTAAAAAATGCTTATTGATTGATTGAATGCAATCAGATTGATTCAAAACTAACTGGATGACTGGATTGAGAGAGTGGTTGTTAAGGGCAGCAAATCAGGAGGTCTCCAATGGAGTGCCCCAAGGATAAGTCCTTGGTCCTTTCTCTTTTATATCTTTATCACTGATTTGTATAAATAAGCAGATGGTAAGCTCATCATATGTACATTTAACACAAAGTTCAAGACTAGTTAGCGCACTAGATGAAAGAGTTAGGATCTAAAAGGATCTTGTTGGGCTAAAACATTGGGTTGAACCTAAAAAAATGAAATGTTATAAAGAGAAATGTAATTTTATGCTTGAGTAAAAAAAAATCCAAATTCACAAATAGATGATTAAGGCATGGTGAGACAGAGGTTGTTCTGAAAAAGATCTGAGGGTCTTGGTAGACTGTAAGGTCAATGTGAATCAACAGTGAAATATAGCAAGCAGCCAAAGAAGCTAGTGGGATCTTGGATTACATAAAGAGGGGTAGAGCTTCCAAGAATAGGGAGGTGATAGTCCCACTGTTCTCTTCCTTGTTATACCTATCCGTAGCATTATATTTAGTCCTAGGCACTGTGGTTTAAGAAGAGTAAATGGAAGAGTGTCTAGAGGTGGTAAATGGTTGCCTCAGTCAGCCTCATTCTCCTTAACCTCTCTGCAGTCTTTGACAATGTTCACCACTCTCTTTTTCTTGGTACTTTCTTCTCTCTAGGGTTTCAGGACACTACACTCTCCTGGTTTCCCTCCTACCTCTCTGACTGCTCCTTCTCAGTCTCCTTTGTGGGATCTTCATCCAGATCATGTCCTCTAACCATAGCTGTCCTTCAGGGTTTTATCTCTGGATCCTCTTCTCTTCTTGCTAACACTTCACTTGGTGATCTCATCAACTCCCATGGATTTCATTACCATCTCTAAGCTGACGATTCTCAAATTTACCTTTCTTGCCCCAACTTCTCTTCTGACCTCCCATCTTCCATCTCCAAGTACCTTTCAGACACTTTGATCTGGATGTTCAGTAGACATCTTAAACTCAACATATCCAAAAACAAATCCATTATCTTTCCCCCTAAACCCTCCCTGCCTCCTCCCTTTGGTATCACTGTAGAGGGCAACATCATCTTCCCATCCCTCAGGCTCACAACCTAAGAGTCTTCCTCTACTCCTAACTCTCACCCCCAATATCCAAGCTGTTGCCAAAGCCTGTTGATTTCATCTTGTCAACATCTCTCAGATATGCTTCCATCTCCCCTCTGCCACTGCCACCGCCCGCTGGTACAGGTCCTTATCACTTCACACCTGGAATATTGCAATAACCTGCTGGTGGGGATGCCTGCCTCAAGTCTCTCCCCACTCCAATGCATACTCGATTCAACCACCAAATTGATTACCCTAAAGCTCAGTTCTGATCATGTCATTCCCCCATACTTATTAAAATCTAGTGGCTCCCTATCACCTCCAAGATCAAAATGCTGTGTTTGGCATTCAAAGCCCTTCATAATCTAGCTCTATTACTTTTCCCATCCTCTTTCACCTTACTCCCCAACACGTACTCTGATCCAGTGACTTTGGCATCCTGGCTCTTCTACCAACAAGATGCTCCATCTCTCGGCTCCAGATGTTTTCTCTTGCTGTCCCCATGCCTGGAATGCTTCCCTCCTCATCTGTTCATCATGACTTCTCTGGCTTCCTTCAAGTTCCAACTAAAAACCCATCTTCTTCAGGAAGCCTTTCCCAACCCCTCTTAATTCTACTGCCTTCCTTCCTATTTATTCTGTAGATAACTTTTTGTACATATTTGTTTTCTTGCTGTCTCCTCCATTAGATTGTCAATTCTTTGGGGACAGAGACTAATTAATAATGGGTCAGCATTTATTAAGTACCTACTATGTGTCAAGTGCTGAGCTAAGTGCTGGGGATATGGAGAAAAGGCAAAGCAAACAAGCAAAAACACTTCGTGTGAAGATTGCTTAAAGTACTTGAGTACCATTAGCCTGGAGAGAAGAATGGGGGAGGGGTGGGGCTCAATGGGCTGTCTTCAAGTATTTGGAGGATTGTCAAGTGGAAGAAGAATTCTACTTTTCTGTTTGGCTCCAGAGAAGACAATCCGCAGGCTGGATGGGAGGCACAAAGAGGCCAAATTAGGTGTGACATCAGGAAAAGCCCTCCCACCAATGAGAGGGATGACTCAGGAGGTTCTATCTCCTTGTAGGTCTCTAAGCAGAGGCTGGACAGTCACTTGCTGGGGATGTTCATAGGGTGTCTGCCTTTCATTGGGTTGAACTTGATGGGAGGAAATAAACATTTATTAAATGCTTAACATGTGCCAACCTCCATGCTGAGGGCTTCACAAATATTATCTCATTTGATCTTCACAACAACTCTGGGAGGTAGATTCTATTATGATCCCCATTTTACAGGTGAGGCAACTGAGGCTGACAAAGGTAAAGGGACTTGGCCAGAGTCACATAGCTTTTAAATGTCTGAGGCTGGATTTCAATTCAGGTCTTCCCAACTCTGGGGCTGCTGTTTTATCCGCCAGCCACCTACCTGCTTCCAGGTTTGCCTCCAACTCTCCGATTCTGATTTAGTGAAGTAGGTACATTATATATTATTATATTATCACAGAGGCTTTGCTATTTAACCCCCTGAGTGATCTGAAGCAAGTCACGAATTTCTCTGAAGCTCTGTTTCCCCAACATTAAAGAAAGTTGACCTAGCTGATTTCTAAAGAAACTTCCATTTCTGCATCTCTGATCATCTGGTCTTCATTTTACCCACGAGACAATTATAGACCAAAGAGTTCAAGCTCTTTGCCCCAAGTCACACGGCCAGTAAGTGACCGAGGAAACACTTTCTTTCAAAAAAAATTGTTATTGTATGTTTTCTTGATGCCTTTTGTTTTTACATTACACTCATTTCCGGATACATTTCCCTCCTTCCACACCCCATATCTCCTCTCCACCCACCCCACCCTTGCCGAATTGAATCCTCCCTTATAACAAAGAAAAATATTTAAGCAAAAACAACCGACACAGTGTACATGCCAATCTCTGTGTTCCACACTGCCTGTTGATTCCCCTGCCTTTCTGTTGAGATGAGGGATTTCCATTTCATCATCTGTTTTCTAGGACCATTGTTGATTTTTCAGTTCTTTAGTGATCAGCTTCCAGTTGGTGTTCTTTTCATTTATATTGTTGTCTTCTTCTTTTTCTTTTACCCTGTATTAATTCCCCCTCTTTCTCTGAATTCCTCAAATCAGCTTTACTTATTTATTTTTTTTACTGCTCAATAATATTCCATTACATTCACACACTAATTTTTTCTAGTCATTCCACAAATGTCTGGTACGTTGTTTTCAGTTCTTTAATACCACAGGAAGGACCCATGTGAATCTTTTGTTATCCTGTTGGGCCTTCCTTTTCTGCCTTTGACCTTTTGGGGTTAGAGTTCCAGCTACAGGAGCTGTGGGTCAAAGGGTATGAAGAATTTAATCACTTCTTGAATAATTGGTGGTGGCATCGAGGTGGGGTAGTAGATAGAAGACTGAGCCTAGAGTCAGGAAGATTCGAGTCCAGATCTGCCTCAGACACTTACCAGCTGAGTGCCCATGAGCATATTACTTGACCTCTGTCTACCTCAGTTTTCTCCTCTAAAATGGGGATAATACTATTACCTATCTCCCAGGGTTGTTATGAGGATCAAGTGAGATAATATTCGTAAAAAGTACTGTACAAACCCTAAGGTGCTATGTAAATGCTAGTTATTAATTTAATTAATTATTTTATTTGCAATTTTATTGTTATAATTTTATATTATTATAACTTAATATTTGTAATTTTATTATTAATAGTTTTAATTAATATTAATTCCAAATTGTTACCTAGAACAATTGGACCATTTCTCAGCTCCACCAACAGTCTATTACTGCATTTATCTCCCCATGGTTCCTGTGTTTTGTTACCTTTGTGGTTGTGAGGCAAAAACTCAGGCTTGTTTCTATCTGTGTTTCTTCTATTATTAATGATTTGCAGCATCAAATGGGCTTACTAGGGCAGCAGGTTGCCTCCCTAACTTGGCCACAGATGACATCCAGGTGTTTATTCTCCTACAGATTTACTTCAAGGGGAGCACACCAGAAACCGATCTGCTACCATCAGTTAGAGAAATGAAAGGAGCCACTTTTGGGTGGGAGTTTCTGGGGGGATGGGAGGTTGGGGAGGCTTCTTTCTTGGTCTTTTGGGTCCTGCTTTCTTTTTTCTTAATCCTTCCTCTCCTTGGAGGGTGAGAGAGGACTCTCAATGAAATATGTAGGATGACAGGTGAAATTGACGAGGTGATGTCATGCCCTTCCCTCTAAAGACAAGAAGCCCCATAACCCAGTAGAAGGGGAGGCAAAGCGGGCCGCCAGAACTAGCCAAACAGGAAAGGCGACCAAAAGAGCAAGAGGCCAGGGGGATGGCCTGACGGCCTCCCAGGGGGAGGATAAAGCCAGGCCCTAATCCTGCTCTCCCGCCCCCCAGGTCCTGAAAAGCTGTTGAAAGTGTTACAGAATCTCCAAAGTGCCAATTGTGCTGACAGGATGTTATGGGGATTTTCTCAGTAGCAGGGTGTTTTAACTGGGGTCACTGGAGAGGGGGCAAAACTGGCACCAGCTCTTGTGTCCTGGGAGTTCAGGGTACTGGGTCCCCAAGGAAGCTGGGCCTGGGTTACTAGGTTTAGGGGCAGGCCTGTCAGCTTCCTTTATTTATTTATTTTTTGTTCAGTTTAATGATCAAAGAACATCAGAGAAGACAGAGGCATTAGAATATAGAATGTCAGAATGGGAAGGGCCCTTTGAACATAAAACAGAGCTGAAATGTCCCTTAGACTATAGGATGTCCAGAAATGGTAGGGACCTTAGAATATAGATTGTCAGAACTAGAAGTTTTAGAATATATGTTGTCCAAAAATGGAAGGGCCCTTAGAACATAGAACAACAGAGCTGGAATGTGCCTTAGAACAACATAGTATGCCCAGAAATAGAAGGGACCTTAGAACATAGGTTGTCAAACCTGGAATGTGCCTTAGGATATAGGATGTTGAGATGGACGGACCTTAGAACATAGGAAGTCCCAGCTCAGAGGGACCTTTAAGGTCATAGAACCCATCCCTCTCATTTTACAAAGGCAGAAACTGACACCCCAAAAGATGAAGTGGTTTCCCAAGGTCACAGTAAATGGACTCATGTTCTTTTCAATGCTCTGGCTCATGGAGTGAAGGATTCCAAGTTCACATTTAAATCTAAGCTTTGTTCATGAAAAGCATTTAGAGGACATTTCCCCAAAGAACTTAGATGCCTTGGACCTAATCTTCACCCTCAGAAGGAGAGAAGACACCCAAATATATGAAGCATTCATAAAATGATAGAATGCATTGGAAAAATCTTTATAAGATAAAATCTGAAAGCTAAAGGACCTCCCAATATAGGATTTTAGAGCTGGAAGAGTTTTAGAACATGGAATATTCTATCAGAGAGGTACCTTGCAACAGAAGCATCCAACTCTTGGCTGCCAGCTGTGCGCGGCCCACAACACTCCAAAATCCTGCTCCAACCAGCTAAAAATGTAATTGGGAAATATTTAACAAAATAAATAAAAAGACAATAAAACATATGCGGCTTTCTAAAGTCAATATGCTGTTTACAAAGATCCTCATTACAGGTTAGTGACTCCCATTTCTATTTAAGTTGGACACCACTGCCTCCTGGGGGAGCTGGGGGGGGCGCCATGGTGCATGCATAGAGTGTCTGGCCTGGAGTCAGGAAGTCTCTTCCTGAGTTCAAATCTGCCCTCAGACACTTATTAGCTATGTGACCCTGACCAAGTCACTTAACCCTGTTTATCTCAGTTTCCTCATCTGTAAAATGAGCTGGAGAAGGACAAATCTGGCAAACACAGTGGCAAACCACTCCATTGTCTTTGCCAAGAAAACCCCAATAGAGTCACCAAGAGTTGGACATGACTGAAACAACTTTATAACAGAACAGAATCTTGGTGCCAGAAGAGGACATTAAAAAGCCCCCAAAACATTATACATAGCACAACAAATAAGACCTCAGGGAAGACTTAGAACTCAGAACGTCAGTTTAGAACAGAGTGTGTTAGAGATGGAAGAAACTTTAAAATATAGAAGGTACCTAGGAGTAGTGAATTTTTAAAATGAAATACTAAGGGACAGAAGGGACCTTTAGGTATCATGTATTCCAATTCTCTCATTTTATGTTCGAGGAAAGTGTGGTGCAGAGAACAGAAGTTACTAAAAGGTCACCCAAAAGCCTCTTGACTGTTTTCCTGGAGTATGATGCTGCCAATCAATATACACTTATTACTCCTTATTACTGTGTGCTAGGGACTGTGCTAAATGATGGAAATAGAAAGAAAGCCAAACTACTACAACAGTAAATGGCCTCCTCCTGTGCCACTGGGACGTCTATATGCCTGAACTGAACATTGTCTGTTCAGTGAAATGGGCAGACCCCCATGAAAGTCAGTGGCATGTCACACCCCAATAGAGCCTGTCTGCTGGCCTCTGTTTAGGCAGCAATCAGCAGGTCAGGGGCCTGCCCCTTCAACTCTTGGTATTTCCTAACCATCATCTCTTTCCTCCTCCTCAATTTCCCCAGGTATCTTGGGGACCAAGAGGACTCCAGTCCCTCCATAATTTTAGGACCACATTGTGTCACTAGTTATGTCTGTCCCTAGGGCTGTTCCCAGATACTATATATCTCTGGTATGAGATACAGTTGAAAATTGCAGCAACTAAAACCATAGGATTCTTACATCCTGGAGGATGTAAGCTGGGTAGTTACATGGAGTCATGGGAAAAGCTGGATTTGAAATCAAGAGACTCTTGCACCACATGATCTTAAAGAGTCCTTAACACCACTGGAGACAGTATCCTTCAATGTTATTGTCCCTGGGGACGTATTTGTGACTATGTGTGGCCAGGGTGTTCAAACCCAATGCGTTAGTTTTGAACCCTCCGACCTACCCTGGTTTATTTCTTAGATGATTTTTTTTCTAGAGAGAGGGCTGAGTCCAAGCCTTCCCTGGGTTTGTCTCTGTCTGGCTCAGGATTTCCCCTTGACAGATAACTTCTCTTTCTGCTTAGGAAAACACAAAGAGTCTTCTTAATCTAGGTCATGCCCTGATGAATTCATCTTTAAACAGATACTGGAACCCTTCTCTAATTCATGCCTCCTCAAAAGTCCCCATTCTAATGATCCTATCTCCCTTACCACTAAACCAATTGCCTGCCCCTAATTACTCTAAGCAGGTCTCCCATTGGAAGAATTTGTGTTTCTGGTTCTTTCACAGGAAGGAAGCCAGGCTAGCTTTGTGATAGGAGTGCCGAGTAGTGACTGTGGCCAAGAGCCCTGAGGAGGGCACCAGCCTGTCTGTGGAACTGAGGGTCCCTCAGGCAGCAACTGAAATCAGAGAACCCAGGCTTCTGGTAGTATTGATGAGGATGGCCTTCTCTGCAACTGCTGCAGAAAGTTTGTCTTAGGAATACAGGGATCTAATGAGCTGTGAAGCCCCAGCCTATTGCAATAGATTCCTAAGTGGTGTCCCTGCCTCCAGCATTCTGATCCATCCTCTGCCAAGCTGCCAAACCGAAGTCCCTAAAGCACAGGTCTGACCACTCCAACCTGCTGCCCAGGGAGTTTCAGTCATTCCACATTGTCCTTAGGATGAAATGTCAACTTTCCAATGGTGTTTAAACCCCCTGCACAATCTGACTCTAAGTCGGCCCTCCAGGTTGATTATACATGACTCCCCTCCCGATTTTCCAACCTCATACGTGACATTTCGTTTCTCACTTCCTTGTCTTTGGAGATTTCTACCTATTGGAACTCCAAGATCCACTCAAGGCTCACTGTAAGTGATTCTTCCTACAAGGACACAGATACAGAGACCCTGCTCTCAAGGAGCTTACCATCTAATTGCAGGAAGAATTAATACATGGATACTATGATGAAAGGAGAGAAAGCCAAAGCCAAAGGAGGGGTCCAGGCAAAGGAGCATAAGACATTGGAGGAGGGAGATATAGGCCACTTTCACTTCGGGGACCAGAGGGAGGATCAAGGAAGGCTTCCTGGAAGAGAAAGTTGTAAAAGGGAAGGCTTGGGTGGGAAGGGAGTCCAGTCCAGATGGGGGGACCGGTGTGAACAGAGGCATGCAGAAGGAAGAGGGCAGGGAAGGAAAAAAAAGGAGCAGGGAATTGGGGAATCATCTCATTTGGCCAAAGCGTAAGATGGAGTCATTTTGAGATGAGCCTGGGCAGGTAGGGAGGAGTCTGATTGTGAAGGCCCGTGAAGGCCAGAACTCTCATATGTTGGATAAGTCATCAGTAGACGGTTTAGGGAAAGGCATGGTTAAGACAGGCAGAATAATGAGAATAACCAGTCATGAGGTTATCCAGGCAGCTGGTAGCACAGTAGAGACGAGGAACCAAGAAGAGGAGTTCAAATGTAGCCTTGAACCTTCACCAGCTGCATGTCCCTGGGGAAATCACTTAACTTCTGTCTACCTCACTATTCGCATCTGCAAAATGGAGATAATAGTCATACCAACCTCCTGGGATTGTGAGCATAAAATGATAAGCTTTGCAAACCTTGAAGGGCTATATAATCAGTCATTACAATTATTATGAAGGGTGGTCATAGGATCAATCATTGATTTAGACCTGGAAGAAATCTTAGAGTTTATAAAGCCCCATACCTTCATTTTATAGATGAGGAAATTGAGGCTCCAAGAAATTAAGTATCCCCTCCAAGGTCACACAACTAAAAAGTGCCTGAGGCAGGATTCACATCCACATCTTCCCAGATTTGAAGGCCAACACTCTATCCTCTAGGTGGTGATGTACAGCAGTGGAGAGGGGGCCAAGTCATCTGCCAGAGTAATTGCCCACCAGATATTACACTTTGCCAGAGGCAGACCCCTTACACTCCCCTTAAATATATAAAAAAATTTTGGTTCATCTCAGAGTAGGACTCCAGGGAGATGGTCAGGTCAGTGAAATGGATCACCAAGTCAGTGGCTTCTTTGGACTGAGCCAGGGGCTCCGTTTGCTAGCAGGTCACTCTCCCACTGTAGACATAACTCACAAGGCTAGTGTATGGAATTCAATGACCCAAGGATCTTCCCACCTCCCAGCACATCCTACCTAGAACAGCTCCAGAGGAGAGCAAGGAGAGTAGTGGATAGGCTGGAGAACAGGCCATCTGAAGACTGGTTGAAGAAACTAAGATTGTTTAGCCTCCAAGAGAAGAAAAGGCCTAAGGATGTAGGAAGAAAAAGAAACTAGGAATCAGGGGGCCTGGGTTCAAATCCCAACTCTGCAACTTCCTACCTGTATGACCTTGGGCAAGTCACTAAGCTTCCCTAGACCTCAGTTTCCTCCTTTGTAAAATGAGAGAGTTTAATTAGCTGGGCCCCATCTGGCTCTAGAACTGTGATCCATTGGTTTTAAATATTTCATAGGCTCCTAGATAAAATGTAATAATAGCACAGTTTCTCAGAGCCACAGTTAAGAGCTGAGTGAAAGGTGGACCCCAAAGATGGATGAGCAGCCAGAGGTGCAGGTCTTCCCTTGACACCCCATGCACCCATGAAGGGGCTGAAGCAGGCATCGTGGAGTGCTTAGAGCTGGGCCAGACATCAAAGATCCAAGGCCATCCACCTCATCCCAGGTCATCACCTGTCCTCCTGACTTTTGTCCTGCTGCTAGACTTTGATGACTCCAGAAGAAAGAGGGAGGTTGATGACTTTTGTTCAGCTCTGCCTCACTGAAATCTAATTCAGACACAAGTGAGGCGTCCCCCGTGATGTCACCGGTCCTCTTCAAAAATGAATGACAAGCAGCAACAATAAAGGTGTCAAGGTCTGACACTGATGTGATCTCCTTGGATCCTCACAACCCTGTTGGGTGGGGGCTAATATTATCCCCATTTTACAGATGACACAAGACAGAGGAGGTAAGTGACCATAGGCACCCAGTTAGTGTGTATTTGTCTGAGGCTGGATTCATACTCAGGTCCTCCTGACTCTAAGTGCTGCAGTCTATCCTTGAGCCACCTAGCTGCCCCTAATGCTGGGAAGACCTTAGAGGCCATTTAAGTCTAAATTGCTTTTTCATTCATCCATTTAATAAATATTTATGATATTACGTATCATCCTCTGTGCTAAGTGCTGGGGATACAAGAAAGGCAAAAGACAGTCCCCGCTCTCAAAAAGCTCACAGTCTGATGGGGGAAACACCCCCTTTTTTTTTTTTGCCTTTTGGAGGGCGATTGGGATTAAGTAACTTGCCTACGGTTACACAGCTAGTTTTGTGTGTATGTGTGTGTGTGTGTGTGGGGGGGGTGTTAAGTGTCTAAGGCCAGAACAGAACTCAGGTTCTCATGACTCTGGGGCCAGCACTTTACTCACTGCACCACCTAGCTGCCTGGAAACACCTCTTTTCAAACAGGATCTCTCTAGGGTTATTTGGAGATAACCAACAGAGAGGAAGCAATCGTATTAGGGGACACTGAGAAAGGCTTCCTGTAGAAGGTGGAATTTTTAGCTGGGGCTCAAAGGAAGCGGAGGAGGACAGGAGGCAGAGATGAGAAAAGAGAGGATTCTAGAAATGGAGGACATTCAGGGCCAATACCACAGAGTCAGGAGGTGAGTGTCTTCAAAGAACAGCAGCGAGGCCAGTGACTCTGGATTTCTGAGTAACATGGAGGGGAGTAAGGCATGAGAAGACTGGAAAACAGCTCTAGCCCTCCCATTTTACAGATGAGGAAACTGTGGCTGGAAGAAGTTAAATGATTTGGCCACGGCCATATAGGGAGGAAGCAGCAGAGATTAACAGGTGGTTCAGGGAAGAAAGATTAAACACGTTTTGCTTGGCCCCAGAGGAAAGAATCAGCATGAAAGTGACAGGGAGATAGATTTCTGTTCAATGCAAGGAATAACTTCCCAACAACTGGGGTTCTTTGTGAGCGGAATAGGCTAGTGAGAAAAGTAGGGTCATTGACCCCAAAGACACCTTGGATATCATCAAGGCCAAGTGGGGGTGGGATGACCATCTTCAAGGGCTGTGGTCGTGGGGGTTTGTTCTCACATGTGACTCGGACTAGAAGTCATCTGGCTTCTCTTCCAAATCTTGGCGTCTATGATTCTCTTTTTGGGAAGGGAAGGTGGGGTTTGGGAAAAGAAGACTCCTCCCTTAAAGGGCTCCTTTCCAGGCTTCCTGAAGGTGGGAAGAGAAAGAGAAAGAGCTTCTGAGGCTCAATGGGCCCCCACCCTAGTTCAACACTACCCCAGGTGCTCAACCAATCCTTGGGGGATAGATTCATTCATTAGTTACCTTGGATAAAGGAGAGATAAGATACACTCCCCATGGGAAGCAACCTCTCTTATGCAACTGTTCTTTGTACTTGAGCAGGGAAAATTCCTTCCTGCCCACCACGGGAGTCAGCAGTGGTGCCCTTCAGCCTGAGGCCAAACACCCTCACTGTTCACGTAGGTTATAGGCCCAGATACAGGGGTGATGAGTTATCAGAAAATTTTCCAGGCTGTTTTCCTCTCCCATTCTCATGGGTGTCTGCTCTCCCGGCTTAATACACTGGCTCTTGACAAATATATCAAAGTATAGACCACAGGGTGTTAGAAATGGAAAGGACTAGAAATATAACTTATCTGACCCAGAAGAAAGCTTAGAACACAGGACAACAGAATACAGAACCTAAGTGTTAGCACTAGAAGGAAGATGTTTTTGATGGGGGCAGCAGTATAAAAGGCTTATCAAAAATCATGGGCTCAACAAAGGACTTGAGACATGTGAACTCATTTTTGGATTCTTTTCTGTCTCAAAAATTGATTCTATTTCAAGTCCATTCATGTTGGAGATTTATAGCAGAGGGGAAAAAATACATCAATATCTGTAGAAGAATAAAAACCCAAATTCACCCAAAAGACAAAAACAAAGGATTTAAGGCAAGAGTCAAAATAAAACCAAATACAATTGAATGTTAGAATATAGAACATTTGAACTGAAAGGGACATAAAAACACAGAATGTTTGTTTTAATGTCCTCTCTAGCCAAGCATAATAAAGCATGAGGAAAGGAGAAGGGAAAAAGCTTTTTATTAGATTCTCACAATAACCCTGGGAGGTAGGTACTATCCCCATTTTACCCTTGGGGAAACTGAGGCAGACAAAGGTGAAGTGACTTGCCCAGCTAGTAGAAGTATTTAAGGCTGAATTTGAATTCAGGTCTTCCTGATTCCAGGCCAAGAACTCCATCCACTGCCCCTAATAATAACCTGTAAGACCTAGAAGGGAACTAAAAACAGAGAACATTAGTCTAGAAAGAAACTTTTGAGATCAATTTGCCAATTAGTCTTGCACTCCATCCCATTTTACAGATGAGGAAATTGGTGTTCTTTGAAGGGAAGTGCCATATGGAGAGTTAGCAATTAGCTGAACTTGGACTGGATTAATGGGAGTTACACTGAGAAAAGATTATTTTTCAGCCCCTCACTGAGATCTCATTGGATTTCCTCATATTTGGGGTGTGGAATCAGAGCTGGCCCAGTGTGATGGGCAGGGCACAAGAAATGCTCTGGTGACCTGGTCTCTTCAACCTTGGTGGGGTCTGGGCGTCTCCTAACCCTGTCTCCACCCCTGGAGAAGTACAAGAAGCCCCAAAGTCCTGGGTTTAAGGACTAACTTGTCACCTGCTAGCCCTGTGGCTACGGGCCAGTGACTTTCCCTCTCTGAATGTCCTCATCTCTAGAATGGGTATAATAAATGGCACACCCTACCTGCCTTACCGGGACTAGGTGAGGAAAACATTGGGTCAAACGTAAAGTGCTTTAGAAATGGGAGCCGTTCTCCGGGTTGTTTGTGCTGTTTCCTGCTTGGGGGCATCTTCTGCCCGGCATCTTCTTCTCGCCCGCCCTCTGCTTGTTACTGTAACTTTCCAGTGTCTATTGATTTCCTAAGGCAAATGCACCACACCCCAAATGAGCCATTTGCCAAAATGATATGATACTTGGGGTTTGGTCACTGGATTAATATTTATGGACTCTCTACTGGGTGCACTGTCTGATTAAAAAAAAATGCCAGAGGGTGGAGGTACGTTCATCCTTTAGTCAGTGAACATTTCTTTTTTCTAGCTCTATAGAATTTTATTTTTTCCACTTACAATTTTTAACATTCATTTTTATAATGTTTTATTTTCCCCCCAATTACAAGTTAAAACAATTAATTTTTTTTTTAAGTTTTGAATTCCAAGTCCTATTCCTTCTTCCATCTCTCCTCTCCGCCTTCCCTGAGACAGTAAGCAATCCAATTCTGGTTATTCCTGTGCAATCATTAACATTTATTTTTAACATTTTTTGAGTTCTAAATTTCCCCCCTCCTGTCCCCTTCCCCCTCCCTAAAACAGTAAGAAATCCATATAGGTTATATTTGTGCAACCACGTAAAACATATTTCCACATCAGTCATGTTGTGGAAGAAGAAACAGACCAAAAGGAAAAAAAATATGAAAAAAATAAAGAAAGTGAAAAAAGTGTGCTTTGATCTGCATTCAGACTCTTACCAGTTCTTTCTCTGGAGGTGGATAGCATTTTCCATTGTGATTCCTTTTGGATTGTCTTAGATAATTGTATTCCTGAGAAGAGCTAAGGCTCTTCTTTCAAAGAACATTTCTTAAGCACCTACTGTGTGCACAGCTCAATCCTAGACATGAGGGGAAGACCTAAGTTTAGCTCAGACACATGAGGACCAAACAACACAGATATCTCTACTAGGGGTTCCTTCCCTGGAGTCTGTGAATTTGTTTATTTTTTATTTTTTGCCTTTTGGAGGGCAATTGGGGTTAAGTAACTTGCCCAAGGTTACACGGCTAGCTTATGTTTTTTTTTATATTTTGATAACTGTATTTCGATATAATTGGTGTCTTTAGTAACCTTATATATTTTATTTTATGTATTTAAAAGCATTCTTTCACAAAGGAGTGCACAGGCTTCACTGGAGGGCCACAGAGGTCCAAGCACAAAAAGGTTAAGAACCTCTGATCTAAACTGACCTGAGAAGTTTCATTTCTAATCCTCTCAGAAGCATAATAGGATCATGGAAGAGTCTCTTTTTAAGACATTTTCTAATCCAGCCCTCTAGATTTACAGATGAGGGAAATTGAGGCCTAGAGAAAGGCAGACTTGGTCAAGACTATGTAGGTTGTGGGTAGCAGAGTGAGGAGTCAAATGCAGGTCCAAAGTCCGTTTTCTTACCTCTACACTGACAAGGCTTCTCCTTATTTCCTAGATCCCCATGAAAAATCTGTTAGGAGGCAGAAGGTCTGTGCCTGAGTTTGCCCTCTGCCAAAAGGCTGGAGTGAGGATTCCTAGGGCTGTCCTGCCAGTGGGACTGAGAGGGAGCTAAAGGAAGGGAGCTGAATGGGGTTCCTGCATGGAGGAGCTGCAGAGCGGATCATGAGATGGCCTTGGCAGTGCTGCCTGACCTCTTAGATCTGTTCCTGGACATGGGTCGCTACTGAGCTCCCCAACTCTGATGCTCCCCCCTCCCAGCAAGGAGCAGTTCAGAGCTCAGGAGGCTGGGGAGCCATGCCTCACCAGGAGTGCTCCACACAAATGGATTATGGAGCTAGAACTAGGAAGATCTGCAGAGAGGAGAAAACTGAGCCTCACCAAGGTCACCCAGTGGAGTGAGGGGCGGCCAGGATTCCCATGCAGCTCTTGAACTCCCGAGTTCATATTTCTTCCATGGCATCATGGGACCTCCAAGGGGACTTCAGAGGCTGAATTCCTAAACTACGCTTAGGGTCTCACTCCCGGCCTTCTTGGGAGGGAAGGAAGTGCTCTCTCTGTCTCTCTCTCTGTCTCTCTTTCTCTGTCTCTCTCTTTGTCTTTCTCTGTCTCTCTCTCTCTCCCTCTTTCTCTCTTCCTCTCTCTCTTCCTGTCTGTTCTCCCCCCCCCCCCCATTCTTCAAGTTTAGGATTGCCTTGGTCATAACTCTTGACTTATTCCCTTGGGGGCCCAAGCCTTAGGGTCAGGACTGGGACTCTAGGCTAGTAGAAAAAGTTCTGGAGTGGGGGAGGGAGAGATGACCCATGGAAACAGCTAGCCCCAACATGGCATCATCCCCCTCCATGCCCTAGTGACCAGATTCCAGCCCAGCCAATCACTCAGGTCTCTTCAGCTGGGACTTAGCAGAACTGGGTCTCTAAACTCACAGGACTGGAGGCTGATTCATAGCTGAGTTCAGATGTTCCAAACCCTTCCCCTCAGGGACCCCTCTCCCCCAGCCCTTCCCTGACTCTGATGTGGCCATCAGGACCCAGGCCCCGCTGCCCAAGGCTTCCTGGATTCTCCTCAGGAGGAAGGGAGGGCCCAGGGCCTGGGGCAGGATCTGGTCCAGGAAGTGGGTCAGAAGCCACAAAGGGCTTTATCAGCTCCAGTTGTAAAGGGCTGAGAGGCTTAATCATCGCACTGCTTGGTAGTTAGGCCTACTACAGGAGCCCCAAGTAGTTCCCTGATACGATCTATAGGATAGGATCATAGGATAGTATCTCTTTACTTTCCTCCCGGCATCCTTGTAAAAAGAGGGAAGGGGACTAGTGTCATTGACTGAGAGGGGAACAGGGGAGACTGAGGAACAGAGAGGAAAAGGAACTTTCTCAAGGCTACGCAGAGCTGAAAAAGAAAGTTAGCACCCCTTCCCCCCCATTTCCCCAAGCCCCTCTAAATGTGTAAGCTACTGCATGCACAGCGACCCCACCAGGTTGGCTCTTTATCTTTTACAGATAAAGCAACCAAGGCTGAGAAAGTGTAACTTCAGACCATCAGTACAGAGCTGAAAGGGACTTCAGGGGTCATCCAATCCTGTCATTTTGGAGTTGGGAAAACAGAGGTCCGGAAAAAGTAGGTGACTTACCCAAGGCCACACAATCGGTAGGGAGCAGTGGGGGAATTTAAACACAGGCCCTCTGATTCCAGAGTCTGTGCTCTTTCTACCATAGCATGCCTGTCAGAGCTGGGCCTCTTGACCCCAAGACCCTGGCTCTTTCCCCTCTGCCATCCTGCCAGACGTTTAGAGAACAGAAGCTTTAAGTCACAGAGCAAAGGGAGTATTAGAAACAGGATTAGAACATGGGGCAGGTAGGTTCTGAGTGCAGGGTTCTTCCACATTGCTTCTACAGGGGTCAGCACACAAGTCAGCTGCTTCATCCCCCCCCCTCCCCCCCAATTTATTCCAACGTGTCCTTTCCCTGGCCTCCTGGCACCAGACCCAGAGACTAGCAAGCACATTCTCAGGTCTAATGATGGATCCCCACCTCTGGCCCTCTTCCCAAGGTTCCTTAACTCAGCCCTACCCAGCTTCCACCCTGACCCCACCCTCTGACCTCAATCTAGAGCTCAAAAAGTAGCTCTTTGTAGAGCACCAGATCTGAAACCCAAAGCCAATTCTGTTGCTGTGTGACTCCGGGCAAAACACCAGACTTCTCTGAGACTCAGTTTTTATTATCTGTAAAATGGGGGTACTAGGTAGCACCATAGTGGATAGAATACGAGGCCTGGAGTCGGGAAGATTCTTCTTCCTGAGTTCAAATCAGGCCTGAGACACTTACTAGCTGTGTGACCCTGGGCAAGTCACTTAACCTGTTTGCCTCAGTTTCTCATCTGTAAAATGAGCTGGAGAAGGAAATGGCAAACTAGTCCTTCTGCCAAGGAAACCCCAAAGAGGATCACAAAGAGTTGGACAGAATGGAAATGACTGGTTAACAACAACAACAAAATGGGAGTGACGGTAGTACCTACCCACCTACCACAGGGTGGGCCTTGGGAGGTATTCATAATCATAAAGGGAGGGTACTGTCAGTGTCTCACAAATTCAAAGAGGTTCCCTTTCTTGCTGTGTGACCTTGGGCAAATAATTTCCCCCCTCTGGATCTCAGTTTCCTTATCTGTAAAATCAATCACTATATCAATCAATCCACATTTATTAAGCACCTGTTAAAATGAGAGGTTTGGCCTGGGTGGTCTCCGGATTCCTTCCAGTTCCATCCACCTTTAAGTCTTTGAATTTATGAGGCTCTGGTCTTGGTTGTGTGAGGGTTATAAAAATGACGGTGATAGGGATGATGGCGGCTCTTAGTATTTACAGAGCGCTTTAGGGTTGGAAAAGCCCTCTATTTATATTATCTCCCTTTATCCTCACAACAATCCTGGTCAGGATATGCCACAATTAGCCTTATTTTACAAATGAGGACGCTGAGGCTGGTAGAGGTTAAGTGGCTTATCAAGGATCATATAGCTATCTGAGGCAAAGTTTGAACTCAGACCTTCCTGACACTATATCCAACATTCTATCAGCGAGGTCCCCAAGTTGCTGTATAGGTATGGACCTCTGACAGTCTATCCCTTCAAGGCACAGGAAGAAATAGGGCTAGCATAAATAATTATAATAAATATTTAGAAAGTGCCTACTATGTGCAAGGGATCATTCTCAGCTCAAGGGATTCTAAGATGAAAAATAATGCAATCGAACGGTGAAAAGAGGACTGGCTTTGGATCTGGACCCTGCCACCTGACTTCTGAGCACCATCTATGTTTTCATCAGAGTCTTTGACAGAATTCTCAATAGCAGAGGGCCAAGGGCAGACCCCTAGAGCCACCGCCTTTTTTAAAGCACCTACTATGTGTCAGGAACTTAATTAAGTGCTGTGGATACAAAGAAAGGGCAGAGCCACCATTCTAGTAACCCCTTTACAATGGCAATAAAAATTTATTGACCACCTACTATGTGCCAGTCATTGTGTTAAACTATATCCTGCACAGAGTAAGCATTTGACTGCTTCTCAAGAAAAGGAACTAAAGTTAACCTAGCAACACCTATTCTTGATGAAACCATGTTGGATTTTTGTGATCACTGCTTTCCTTTACCTTTGTTGGTTTAAAAAAAAAAAAACTTCTGTTTTTACATCAGCTTTATTTCCCATTGAATTCCTTTCCTCCCTTCTTCTCATGGAGGCATCCTGGGACACAGGACTATAGATTCGGAGTGGGAACAGACCCCAAAGATGGTCTAGTCCAACTCCCTTCTTTCTACAGTTGAGGAAACTGAGGCCCAGAAATGTAACTTGTCCAGGATCATACAAGTAGTATCAGAGATGCCTTTATAATAAAGAAGAAAAAAAAACATTTAGCAAAATTAATCAACATATTGAAAAATATCAGACATTATGTGTAGTGTTCCACACCCATGGAACATTTTGAAATTCCATCTATATAGATATGCATTGGGCTTTGTTAAATTGAATCAGATATCTCATGCATTTTGTAGCCATTTTCAATGGAACTTTCTTTTCTTCTAATGCCTCTGGAATTTGCTACTGTTATGTAAAAGTACTGTTGGCCTTTATAGGTTTATTCTGCAGCCTACAATTTTGCAATTTCCCTTTCTAACTTTGCAAAACATCATCACCTTGTTAAATTTTTCCAGAATTTTTTCAGGAATAAATACCAAGCTCACTCATCTTCAGCTGACAGATGCCCCCTTCTTCTCTTCTTTGAAAACTGGGTCATTTGCCTTTCTCACATCCTCTGGTCCCTTTCCTCTCACTCAGGTCCTTTCAAAGGTCATCAAGAGTGATCAGTAATCACATCTACCAGTTCTTTGGGTATCTTAAGATGCCATTTATCTGGGCCTGATGATTTGTATTTATTGAGAGTGTTTAAATACTTTTCACCATCTTTTACCTTGCCTTGGTTTCTTTTTCCTGTTCTAGCATTTTCAGGCCAAGGCCCTTTTCTTAGAAGGGAAAAGGAAAAAACAAACAGAATTGAGTGATTCAACCTTCATACCATCATTCATTATCATCAGAATCCCTACACTGTGGTAGGCCAGTTCTGATTCGAGCTGGTCCAGAGGTTCAAGCTCAGAATTAGAATGAAATGATTCATACCTAGGCCATCTAACAGTTCACAAAAGAAAGTTAGTCATAGCATGGAAAATATATTCAATAAAGATACAGCATTGGTTCATTTGGATTCAGCTGCCCTGCCTCGGAGCTGGCCACGATGGTGGCCATTTTATTTGATGGATTTGACATTTTATACATGTCTTTAGAAAAACCAAGTTTGTCAGTAATTCCTCTATGTAGTCACATGAATCTCTTCAGGGAGCACCCCTCTCTGTCACCCTTTACTCTTTATCAGAATGATTTCTGCTTATGTCTTTAAAATTGAATGCTTGAGACCTCCTTATCCCACTCGAATCAACTTTATTTGCAGAATATTAGGCCCATAGATTCTACTACCTTTTATCTGAATGCTTTGAAAGTGGCTCTCCTAAAATCGAGGATGGTCTCCAGACCACATCCAGTTTCCCTCTCTTTTTCCATCATGAACTCTCCGATGGAGTGGTCACTTTCCTCTGAGGCTCCTGCCATTTCTATTTCTCTCTCCACTCCTAGCTCACCTTCCAGCTCGCTTCACCACAGTCACACTGTGGAGACCTGGCTTCCCAGGGCTGCCTCCATCCTGAGGCCAGCTCTATGAGTGGCACATCCTTGCCTGGAGCCACTATGTCATGAGAAGGCCCGGTGGTGCTGTCCACTAGTGACTTCTGGCTCACCCTCGGCTCTGTTTCACCTCTACCATGGACATAGTATTCTTCCCTCTTCCTACTTCCCTTTGCAAATGTCCTTTTTATTTGGGGTTTTCCCTATTAGAATGTGTATTCCTTGAGAATAGAAACTGTCTTATTTTCTTGGTTTTTATATGCCCAGTGCTTAGCACAATGCCTGGCATACAGTAAGGGCTTAAAATTCTCTGTCTCTGTCTCTGTCTCTCTCTCTGTCTCTGTCTCTCTGTCTCTCTCTCTGTCTCTCTCTCTCTCTCTCTATGTCCATCTTTCTATCTCTCTCTCCATTTCTTTATTTTTTCTTTCTTTTCCTTCCTTCCTTTTTCTTTCTTTCTTCCTTTCCTTTCTTACATCCATCCATCCATCCATCCATCCATCCATCCGTCCGTCCGTCCGTCCGTCCGTCCGTCCGTCCGTCTGTCTGTCTGTCTGTCTGTCTATCTATCTATCTGCCCAATGCCTAGAACAGTGCCTGGCACAGAGCATTAATTAATAAACAGTTGCTGAATTGAATTGAGCCTAGGCTGAAGTCATATTATGATGGTCTTTAAAGGTCAAACTGGCCTTTAACTGGTCTCTGCTGGCTTGGGCAGAGAACCCCAACGCCATGGTCTCCCTCATTCTGGATGTTAAGTTTCTCTTAATGTACCCTCTGATCATTTTTTTTTATCAGATATTCAGAGCTGGAAGGGGCCTCAGAGGCCACTGAGTCCAATCTTCTCTTTTTACATAAGAGGAAACTGAGGCCCAGACAGGCAATGTGTCCTGCCCAGAGTCACAAAGCTAGTCCCTGGCAGTGTCAGGATTTGAATCCATCCCTTCTCCAGTTCCAGAACACTATCCAAACTAGAGCCCATGCCTCACTTTTTTCAGTGATTCACCCGAGTCCGCAGAGTTTGTAAGTTGCCCAGATCTGGGAACTGGCCCCCATCCAGTCTGACTCTGGAGTCAGGGTTCTTCCTCTGCACTATGCTGAGCAAGGCTGCATTCACTTTTCTGGCTTTTTTGTGTGTTTTTGGCAGGTCCATCACATGGCTGCCAGGGGTGGGTGGAGTTGTTGGGGCAAATGGCAGTTGGCCTGGGGGATTAGGAGCTGCTTTTGACAGGCTCTGGCTGGGAGCTGGGCTCTCTGCCCACCAAGGTCCAGTAAGTCCCCTCTTTACACAGGTGAGATCCATTCTCCCAGCTGAGTTGGTGCCTCCCACCTCTCTGGTCCCAAAGCAGGCCTCCCCTTCCCGGCAGGCCCAGACCCACAGTGGGGCCTTGTGTGCATACAAAGCTCCTTTTGTATAGAGACAGATAGACAGCTCCATGGTGGCCAAGTTACTCACGAAAGGATAATCATCATCATAATAACCAGGGGAAATTGCCATAGCGGACGGAGCCAGGGAGGTAACTGCTGCCTAGGCAGGCAGGCTAGGCCTGAATCAGGTGAATCAGGTGCTCCTGGGGCCGTTACCCTGAACGGGGCAGCAGCATCTGGCAGGGAGAGGAGCCCATCCCAGGGCCGGGGCAGCACTGGAAGTCAGGAGCTGAATCCCAGATTAGCCATTTCCAATCGCACCCTTCTCCATAACCCTTCTTCCTCTCTGCTCTCAAAGCTATCACCCTCTTCCAGGCCCTTGTGTTACCCAGCCAGAACAAGTGCCAGAGCTTCTCAACAGGTCTCCCTCTCTTTTGTTCTTCCCCACTCTAATTCACCATTCATGTAGCTGCCTTATATAGGTCACTCCTTTGCTCAAAAGTCTTGCCTGCCTAAAACTCCTTGCCTGACATTCAAGGCCCCCCACAGCCTGGTACCACCCTCCCTTACCAGGTTGCTCTAAGTTTGCAAGATCAAGATTCATAGATTTAGAGCTGGGAAAGACCTCGGTGGCCATCTTCTCCACCCCCCTCATTTCATTGTTCATCCTTTGTTCTCCAAGAGAGCCAATGACATCAGGAGGGTGATGTCTTGACTTGCAAATGAACTGGATTTAAGTGAGGCAGAATTGTACAAAGTTGTCAACCTCACTCTCTCTTCCAGAGGCATCAAAGGCCAGAAACTGAAGCTCAAGGTTAAGTGACTTGTCCAAGATCACACAGTGTCAGAGGTAGGATTTGAACCCAGGTTCTCTGCCTCTAGATCCAGCTCTCTTTCTACTATATCATGTTCTGTTATCACTACTCCTCTCCAGATTCTCTATGTTTCCAACAAACTGAATGTCTCTGCCCCCTTGAATAGACCATGCAGTTTCCTGCCATTCCCCCTTGTTCACATTGTTCCCAGTCTTCCATGAAGCCTTCCCTCATGCCCACTTCTAGACAACAGCATTCCCCCAACTGTGAGGCACTTTGTATGTGGAGGGAGGAATATTTTATTAATGTTTCCCTTTTTTGAGAGAGAGAACCTGCCTCAGAGGGAAGAAGAAAGGGGTTCAATTCCAGCCTTTCACACATACCAGTGGGTATAGCCAAGATGGTGGAGAAAAGACTGGGACTTACTTGAGTCCTCCCCTAAACCCCTCCAAATACCTTCAAATAATGCCTCAAAACAAATTCCTGAGAAGCAGAACCCACAAAAGGATGAAGTGAAACCATTTTCCAGCACAAGACAACATAGAAGGTTGGCAGGAAAGGTCTGTTGCACCAGGGCACACAGTCCAGTACAGACCAGGCCCCAGCAAACTAGGAACAGGCCTGGAGGGCCGCTGAATCAGTGGTAGTAATGGCAGTTTCTGGACCTCTCAGCTCACAGACAGTGAGGGAGTTGGAAAACTGGTTAGAAGGATTTTGTAGGAATCCCTTTATTGGCACCAGGTGCAAGACTTTGTTGCATTGCCAATACTTAGATCTGGATCACAGAACTGGGAAGGGGGGTCCTCAATCCCAGGACAAGGCAGAGCACTAGCTCACCAGAGTTTGAGGCTGTAGGGAGTGGGGACCCTGCTCACAATTCCAGGGTGTTTACAGTTGCTTATAGACCAGAGCACAGAAGAGTGGTAAACACATCTCTCCCTAGATCATCCCACCTTGGAAGAACTGAAAACTTACAGGGCCCCAGGTCCTCTGAAAACAGTTGCACAAAAGCCCTGAAGTTTGAGATGGTGCCCTCTCCACTCTGGAAGCAGAACTCCACTTTAGCATAGGATTAAAAATCAAGAAATAGGCTGGGAAATGAGCAAACAGCAGAAAAAGATCCTGACTATAGAAAGCCACTACGGTAATAGGGAGGATTGAAACAAACTCAGAAGACAACAAAGTCAACATTCCTATATCCAAGGCCTCAAAGAAAAACATGACTTGACCTTAGGCCACAGAATTGCTCAAAAAGTATACTTAAAATCAAGTAAGAGAGATAGAGGAAATATTGGGAAGAAAAATAAGAGTGATGTAAAAAAATAATGAAAAGAGAGTCAACAGTTTGATAAAAGAGGCACAAAAAATGCTAAAGAAAATACAAAAGAAGAAAAAACAACAGCTTAAAAAACAGAATGGGTCAAATGGTAAATGAGTCACAAAAAGCCAATGAAGAGAAGAATGCCTTGACAAGCAGAATTGGCCAAACGGGGAAAGATACACAAAAATTCACCAAAGAGAAAAAACTCCTTAAAAGTAGAGTTGGCCAAATGGAAAAAGAGTTTCAAAAGTTCACTCGATAAAATAATTCCTTAAGAGTTAAAACTGGGGTCATTGGAAGTTAATGACTTTGTGAGACATCAAGAAACAATGAAACAAAATTTCAAAAAAATGAAAAAATAGAAGAAAATGTGAAACATCTCATTGGAAAAACAACTGACCTGGAAAATAGATCTAGGAGAGCTAACCTAAGAATTATTAGACTACCTGAAAGCCATGATTAAAAAAAAGAGCCTTGACATCATCTTTCAAGAAATTATTAAGGAAAACTGCCCCCAATAGTCTAGAACCAGAGGGTAAAATAGAAATTGAAAGAATTAATCAATCACCTCCTGAAAGAGCTTTCCAAATGAAAACTCCTAGGAACATTATAGCCAAATAATTCTAGAGCTCCTGGGTCATGGAGAAAATTTTATAAGCAGCCAAAAAGAAACAATTCAAATATTGTGGAACCACAGTCAGGGTAACACACGATTTAGCAGTTTCTATATTAAAAGATCAGAGAGTTTGGAATGTGATATTCCAGAGGGCAAGGAAGCTAGAGTTACAATCAAGAATCACCTACTCAGCAAAATGTAGTATAATCCTTCAGAGGAAAAAATGAATATTCAATGAAATAGAAGGTTTTCAAGCATTCCTGATGAAAAGACTAGAGCTGAGTAAAAAATCTAACTTTCAAATAAAGGGCTCAAAGAAGTATAAAAAGGTAGACAGGAAAGAGAAATCAATAAGGTTAAACTATTTACATTCCCACATGGGAAAATGATACTTGTAACTCCTAAAAATGTTCTCATTATACACAGAAAGCAAAAGTGTGAGTTGAATATGATGGAATGGTTATCTAAAAAAAGTAAAATTAAGGGGTGAGAAAAATGCACTGGGAGAAGAAAAAAGGGAGAGGTAGTGGGGTAAAGTATCTGATAGAAAAGAGGCCAGAAAGAGATTTTTACAGTAGAAGAGAAGATAGGGAAAGTGTAAGGGGAGCGCGTGAACCTTGCTCTCATCTCATTTGAAGAGGGAATAACATAAGCATTCAGTCGGGCGTAGAAATCTATCTTACCACACAGGAAAATAGGAAGGGAAGAGGATAAGACCTAGATTCAAATCTGGCCTTAGACAATTACCAACTCCATTATCTTTGCCAAGAAAACCCCAATGGGGTAAAGATTCAAATGTGACTGAAACAATCGAACAATGTAAAATCCAAAGGGGAATGTTGTTATTACCAACCCAAATGGGGATCAGAAACAACAGAAAAACAACAGTTGCTTCAACTCATCCTTCTATGACATGAACACAAGGACCTTCACTGCCTGGGCTGTCTAAATACCTTTCATTTCATCGAAGTCCTTCCTCAAGACTGAGGTCCTTCCTCAAATACGGTGTCCCGGAACTGAATGCAATTACTTCAGATGACACCTGTAACTCCTAAAAACATTCTCATTATACATAGGCAGAAAGCAAAGGTGTGACATTAAGACATTATTCCTACCTTCATGGAGCTTACATTTCAGTGAAGTGATTAAGACACAATCACAGTGAACTACCTTACATAGCAAAGTCATTAGAGAGGTGCAATGCAAAGTCCCTGGGCAGGTAGGTGGTGCAGCAGATATAGCTCTGGGCCTGGAGTCAGGAAAACCTGAGTTCAGATCTGGCCAGACATTTACTAGCTGTGTGACCCTGGGCAAGTCATTTAACCCTGTTTGCCTCAGTTTTCTCATCTGTAAAATGAGCTGGAGATGGCAAGCAGCTTTAGTATCTCTGTCAAGAAAATCCCAAATGGAGTCATGAAGAGTCATGACTTTCATGTTGAATTGAAAGTCAACTTGACATTCAGTCAAGACTGAAACTACTGAACAATGCAAAGTCCAAGGGGGAATGTTGTTATTACCAGTCAAGGATCATAGACTTCCTGAAGGAGTGATATTTGAGTTGGGGTTTAAAGAATGGCTTAGAATGAATGAAAAGGGGTTGGGATCTTACTTAGTTCAGAAGAGTGTCTCAATACCAGATCATGTTATTGCTTGAATGGGAGTGGGGAGGCCGAGGGTGGAGACCAGAGGGAATAGTCCAAGGGGCTATTAACACAAAGCTCTTGCCTCATAACAATCCTTAAAGCTGGGGAATGTATTTTATTCCCATTTTACAGGTGGGTAAACTGACCCTCAGAAGGGTGAAGCAACCAGCCCAAGGGCACACAGCTAATAAAAGCTGGGATGATATTTGACTTCCGAGTTGCTCTTCCCAGATATAATTTCAAGCAACTTGGGGTGGTGGATGGAGGACTCGATGTGGGGTCAAGGTTTAATTCCAATCACCTTTGGGACTTTGGAAAAACTGCCCAAACTCATTGGGCCTCAATTTCCTCATCTGCAAGATAAAGGGGCTTCAGAATCCCTTCCAGCTCTAAATATATAATTCTTAAAGTACTCCAGACAGGTGTTATTCATATTTCCAAGCCTCCCTTCCTTCTGATTCACTCTAAGTACAGAGCCTCTGGCTTCCTCCTGGGCCTCAGAGGAAAAAGGGAATGTGTCCCAGACCACCCTTGGCCCAGGTTGGGGTTTGGCACCAGGGATTAGGCTCCCAGGTCCGTTCTCCAGTTCCAGGTTCACTCTCAGCCTCTTGATTACATACCTGACTTTGGGGTGTTGGACCTACATTCCTCTTTAATCACCAGCTATCAAACTTCTCTTCCCCACCCAACCAAGGGAAAGACAAGGAAATAGAAACAAAGAATGATCACGCTCTCCCAGGGTGTAGTGGAAAAGAACACTGGCTGGAGATGAAGACCTGGGTTCCAATCTTGGCACCGCTGCTGCTGCTAGCTGTGACTTCGGGAACCTCTCTGGGCCTCAGTTTCTCCCTCTGTGAGATAAATGGGTTTGGGTTAGATGATCTAGAGAAGAGTCATAGGAAGAGTACTGACTGAAGGCAGAGGTTCAGATTCCACCTCTGGCACTACTTGTGGGACGTTGGGCAAGTCCTTAACTTTCCTGGGCCTCAGTTTCCTTATCTGTAAAATAAGGAGGTAGGACGGATGGTCTCTAAGGTCCCTTCTACCTCTAACCCCTCATGAGCCCCTGATTCCTTAAGCACTGCTGAGCTATGAATTTATCTTGAATATAGAATAAGTCTACAATGAGAATCTGTAATGACCTGCCTCTTTTGTCCACGCCACATTATGAGGGCCAGCTTCAGAGCCCTATGGGCTGCTCTGGGTCTTCGTGGCAGCCTTCCCTCCCCTGGGGCTTCTGGGGCTTGTTGCCAGGGTGGGGCCCCAGAGACTTGCATGCAGACACTGATTCACAGCCTCAAATGGGAGAGTTGCGTTTTGCCATGGTACATGGGCGTCTCAGCAACTGGTTAGTTACCCAATGTTAGAGCAGGTGGGTGCGGGTGCCCAGGGCCGGTCACCTGGCTCCAGGTGGGTCCCCATGGGCCTGGGGGCCTTGCCCCTGAGGGCCTCACCTGCTGTCCCCACATGGCTTGGCTTCAAAGCTTCCTAGGTGAGACAGAGCCATTCCCAGCTCCCTCAGGGTAGTTTCTCCTTGTCTGGGCCCTGAAGCAAAGCAGCACCTGTTAGCTCAAGGCCAAGATGCCCTGCCTGGGCTGGTGAATTGGTAGTTAGTTCTCTGCCAGGCTGAGGCCAGCACCGGGGACAGGATTGCCAAAGGCTGCCGCTTGTTTACTTACCAGACAGCCAAGGAGAGCTTGGTTGGTCTTACTTATTTGGGGTGACCTTATTATTAGACAACAGGGACCCCAGGAGTGGCATAATTCAGCCCCAAAGCAGTCTGAATGTCATGTGATTGTCTGGTACCTGGTGCCTCCCTCTAGGGATACCTGCACTAAAAAGCAGAAATATATTGTTATTATTAATAATCATCATAAATAGCTGGGGCTTATTTATTTATTTTTTACATCTGGCCTACTTTGCATGGTGATTCATGTCAGGGAGAGGTAGGTCAGATGGGATGTGGTCCAGGGTGAGAGAGGCTTGTGAAATCCTGTTTCAGCCTGGGAGGAATCATCTCCTCAGGAGACTGACAAGCAGAACTCTCTCTCTCTCTCTGTATTTCTGTCTGTCTCTGTCTCTCTTCCCTCCTCCTCCCTTCCCCTCCCCCTCCTTCCCTTCCTCCTTCCCTCACTCCCTCACCCCCTCTCTCCTTTGGATCTACACTGCTTAGACAGTGCTAGCCACACTTCACAAATGTTTCACTTGAGCCCGAGTGATCCCATTCAGCCACATTACCACGCAGAGGCCCAACAGTATCTCCTTGTCATTACTGAACAGGTCACATACCAAAGCAAAAGAGGCCTATTCTAGGGAGCTATGTTATTGGCGTACAAGCACAATTACAAATTAGGGCACGTGCCATCCTACGGAACAGACCCATTGTGGCGCAGAGGAGTGCTGGCCAAAGACATGTTATTACACAGATACCATGGATCATGCAGTATCACATAGACATAGAGTATCCTGTATGAGCATATAGACCTTCTTTATCACAGTCCAAATTCTCCCCAGAGTCACATTGTTGCATATGTACACACACACACACACACTTGGAGTCACATTAGTTACATATGTGTATATATGCATATACACATATACATGCATGTATGTATATGTGTGTTCATGTGTGTGTAACACAGAGAGACACACATTTACTAGCTATGTGACCTTGAACAAGTCTCTTAACACTCTAAGTCTCAATTTCCTCATCAAAAAAAAAAGCAATAATCATATTTGTTTCTACACCTTACAGGATTCATAACATTTTGGATTTAGAGTTGGAGGAGTACTTGGAACAAAAATGTAGAGCTGGGAGGGCCCTTAGAACACAGGATGGTAGAGCTGGGAGGATCCTTAGAACACAG
>NW_027187400.1:8798131-8800699 GCF_028583685.1 Petaurus breviceps papuanus | reverse complement strand
TAGAACACAGGATGGTAGAGCTGGGGGGGCCCTTAGAACACAGGATGTCAGAGTTGGAAGGGCCCTTAGAACACAGAATGTCAGAGCTGGGAGGACCCTTAGAACACAGATGGTCAGAGCTGGGAGGACCCTTAGAACACAGATGGTCAGAGCTGGGAGGACCCTTAGAACACAGGATGGTAGAGCTGGGAGAACCCTTAGAACACAGGATGTCAGAGTTGGGAGGGCCCTTAGAACACAGAATGTCAGAGCTGGGAGGACCCTTAGAACACAGGATGGTAGAGCTGGGGGGGCCCTTAGAACACAGGATGGTAGAGCTGGGAGAACCCTTAGAACACAGATGGTCAGAGTTGGGAGGACCCTTAGAAGACAGAATGTCAGGGCTGGGGGGGACCTCAGAGGTCATCCAGTCCAACCCCTGCATTTGACAGATTAGGAAACTGAGACTTAGAAAGGTGAAGTGACTTTCCCTGGGTCATAAAAGTACCTAGAATTTGAACCCATGGCATCTTGCTCCCAAATCAGAACTCTTTTCACTGCAGCACAGGTTGCTGTGAGGAGAATTCTTTGTAAAATGCAAATGCTCTAGAAATGGAAACAATCATTCCAAGGCCTTACTTTTACTATAATGCAGCCTCTCCGTGTTGCACAGAGATGCATTATCACATTATCGAGGGAGTGGCTGGGGTATACCAAGATCATTGGTCTTATTGCTAGTGAGCTTGAGTCCAAGTCTCAGTTTGGTGCACAAACATAGTAAACTGGATAAAAACAGGTTTCTTCCTCTGTAGAGTGAGCAGACTGTAGTGAATGATCTCTAAGATCATTCCTAGCTCTGAACATAGAATCCAGGGTCACTCAGGCCTTTTTGTACCATGTAGAAACCACATCACCACTTGGAGATAGGGGACTGGAGAGAGCACGTGGGTGCTGCCCCGTGAGGCTGGCGATCACTGGATCTGAAGTTTTTTAAGGCTGGGCCCCAAACTCCTCCCTTTCCTTTAGCATCTTGTGCCTCCTGGGATTAGGGCTGGGCCAAACTCCAACTCTACAGGAACCCCAGAGCTCCAGTTCAAGAACACTGCTGGACCCAAGGCCTAGCCTCCACCCTCTTAGAGCCTAAGGTCTGGACAATCAACTGGGAGGCAACTGGCCAAGGTGGGGGCCCCAGCTGCCAACTGGGGCCTATTATGGGAGCTCAGTCCCTGTGTGCTCCTCAGCTAGGAGCCCTCTCCCTCACCCACGCATCTCATAACCTGGCCCATTACACAGGCAGCTACATGCCCAGCTGGATTCCACGCTCTCCTTTCCAGGCAGCAGTAGTGCCCCAGACCCCAAGTGGAAGCTGGGAGAGAAGCTGAGAGTGCAGAGCGAAGATTGGATGGTAGGCTAGATGTATTGATGAGCCAACCCAGGGGAGCTCCTCTTCTCTGCTCCTGGGAAATATCTGGGCCAGGTCCCCTTGCTTATGCTAATCTGTGGATTTTGCTTAGTTTTTAGCCCCCAACTGTACTCACAGGAAGCCAGTTAGAGAACCCATATGTATAAACTGAGGCGAGAGGGCAGAGTGGGAACAGTATTGGAGCTAGAAATCTCAGGCGGACTGCTAGGTTGCAGCCGCCTAGCTGAGATGTTCAATGAATGTTTTGTTGATTGATTGACAGATGGAGAGCTGATCTCCTATCATTGTAAAACCAGTCCTGGTCTTGGAGTAAGAAGCTTTGGATTTATAAAGACCCAAGGAAGCAGTACAACACAATAGAAAGAGCACTGGATTTGGAGCCAAGGGATCTGGGTACAAATCTCGACTCTGCCACATCCTGCCTCGAGCAAGTCACTTCTCTCTGGTCCTCAGTGTCTGAATCTTTAAAATAAGATGCCTAGATTAGGCATCCATCTGTCAGCAAACATTTACTAAGTCCTTGCTACATGCTAGGCACTACACTAAGTCCAATAGTTCCTGTCCTCACAGAGCTTCTATTCTAACGGGGGAGACAACATAAACCTAGAAGAAGATCTGTAATGTACATCAAGTGAATGGAGGGAGTCTGAAGAGGGAGGGCCTTGGCAGCTGGGGAGAAGCATGGAAGGCTTCCTCTAAAAGGCAGCATTTCAGTTGAACCTTGGAGGAAGCTGGAGACTCCAAGGGGCAGAGAAGACTTCCAGGGTCCTTTCCAGCTCTAAAACTAGGTTTCTGTACTCCAAAATCTTGACTCTGACACTTATTAGCTGTGTGCTCCTGGCTCCACTCACCAGTTCCTGGGATTTCCTGGGCAAGGATATCCGTTCTCAGTCACCACTCCCTTAAATGTGCTGTCTGCGCCACATGAGTGTGAGCCCCTGGAGAGCATGGATTGCCTTGCTTTTGTATTTGCATGCCCAGGACTTAGCACAGCACTGGCATATGGTAAGCCTTTAATAAATGCTTTCCTTCCTTCCTTCCTTCCTTCCTTCCTTCCTTCCTTCCTTCCTTCCTTCCTTCCTTCCTTCCTTCCTTCCTTCCTTCCTTCCTTCCTTCCTTCCTTCCTTCCTTCCTCCCTTCCTCCCTTCCTCCCTTCTTCCCTTCCT
>NW_027187400.1:8783300-8798031 GCF_028583685.1 Petaurus breviceps papuanus | reverse complement strand
TCCTTCCTTCCTTCCTTCCTTCCTTCCTTCCTTCCTTCCTTCCTTCCTTCCTTCCTTTGCCTCAGTTTCCTCATCTAAAGCAAGAATAACAATCTTTGCTCTCCTAGCCTCCCAGAGATGCTGTGGAGAAAGTATTTTGTAAATGTATTTCCTTGTATTACTCATAAAGAAGTTAATCTCTCTATCCAGTAGGTCTAGCATGTCCCTAGTCTCTGTTTTAAGTCATTCAGCCAGGCTAGAACAACCCAGAAAGTTTATTTTCCACTGGGAGCACAAATGCTAACATTCTAAGATGGCCAAAGATTGACCCAATGGTCAGGAAATTTATATTTGGTCATGGACAGGCTACAATCTGGGTTGCAGAGTTAGTAAATGAAAACTCCATAGAATCATAAACTTTAGGACTGAAGGAGATCTTTGAGGTCATCTAAGTGTCTGAGTGGTGAAGAAAATTGAGTGCAGGGTCAAGAAGGACCTGAGTTCAAATCCAGCCTCAGACACTTACTAGTTGTGTGACCCTAGGCAAGTCACCAATGTCTGTTTCAGTTTCCTCAACTGTAAAATAGGGATAATAATACCACCTACATCCCAAGTTTGTTGTGAGGTCTAAATGAGATATGACATGTAAAATGCTTTTCAAACCTTGAAGCAGTATGTAAGTGTTATTATTATCATTCCATTTTGCAAGAGACAATACTGAGACTCAATTAAGCCATGTGACAAGGACATACAGCAAGAAAGGAGGAAGACTTTAACCCAAGGTTGGCAGACTTAAAATGTTCAGGCCACTTAGAAATAGCTTCAAGGTGAGAGAAGTTCTTGAGGATCTCCTAGCACCCAGCAGGCAGTCTGATGGGAGTGATAACAGAGGCTTTCTTGGAGTGGTCTCATTGGAGCTATTGATCCCTCTTAATATTTCCTCTCTCACTTAAGACTTAGCTTTCCAAGGACAACATCTTATGCTGATCCTTAGGACCCAGATCTAATACCACATCCCTCCAGAAGCCTCCACTGCCCTCCCCACCCCAGTCTCCTTTCCTAAAAAGGTATTGATCTTTCATTCATCTGAATTCATAATGTTTTCCTTGTACTTCTCTTGGATACTTCTCATACCCTATACTGTATTAACGTTATAACAGAATTCTAATCAGGAAGTCTATATCTGAAGCCCAGTACTGACACTAACTGTGTGATCTTGTACACTTCTCTCAGCCTCACTTTTCCTCATCTGTGAAATGGGGATGATCGCACACATTACATCTCTTGGGATTATTAGGAAGAAAGCATTTTGTAAATGAAAAAATGGTAATGTGAATTTATTATTGTGTTCATACCTGAGCTCCCTTTTCTGTTATAAACCCCTGGAGGGCAGAGACCATCTCTGGTCTCTGTTCATTTGTACTGTCTGCCTCACCCCACCCCTATCACTATGTACTCCTCCTAGAATCTCTTGTTTCCTTCAGAAATCTGCCTAATTACCTTCTGCATGAGGCCCTTCCTGATCTCCAAGCTCCTGGCATTCTCCCAATTAAATTACCTATCGATACATTTTGTGTGACTTCTGACATATACTGACGGCATGATCCTGGAAAGGTTCTCCATTCTCCCAGGAATCCTCTAAAGTTAGAAACTGAGAAGCCCAAGATAGTCTGCTTTGATAGCAGAGTTTTCTAAACTGATAAAATCAGACCCAGTTTAAAAAAAAAACACTTTGTATATGTATAAAGCCATGCATGAACAGCTTTCCAGAGGACGGCTGCTGTGAACAGCTTTCAAGGTTCTGATTACATACCGTGTTTCCCCGATAATAAGACCTATCCCCAAAATAAGCCCTCCCCTTACTGTGTAAGATTCCTCTAAAATAAACCCTCCCCCGAAAATAAGCCCCATTGAGATTGCTACTGTAGTGAAGGTGATCCCCTGCACTACACGCTACATTACGGTACCCTCTGTATGCACCATCCCCCCCCCCCCGGTGAAACGCACGCCATGCTCCGAGCTGCATCCAATCAGAGCTGCAGCAGTGAGCGCATCATCCTGTTCTTCCCCAGTGATTTGTTTATTGAATAAAGGTACATTTTTTTGTTCACATTTACCTGTTTATTAAAATTGCTGTCAATGTTCATTAAAATAAGCCCTCCCCTGAAAATAAGCCCTCTGGTGTTTTTCTGTCCAAAAATAATGATAAGACAGTGTTTTATTATCGGGGAAACACAGTAGTATAGTGAACATTCTATTTATTCAGTAACAAATCAGAGCAAAACATTCACAGAAAATCACATTCATGATGTTACAACTTATCACAGAAAATCAAAATACAGCATTCACAATGACATAATAACTCAACAACTTATCACTAAAATGGCCACATAGTTTTCACTAACATGGTCACATAGTTTTGAACAAAGTATAATCATTCAGTCAGTCAATCACTTAGTAACTCAATCATTCAATCATAAAGTACAAAAGGTCAAAGTCCTCCACCCATGGGGCACACTAAGTTGCAAATCAGTCACTCTTCAGTCATCAGTCACTACTCAATCATCAGTCACTCACTACTCAGTACCCTCTTAAGGGGTAGTAGAAAACACACAGCACAGGCCATCCATCCCTTAATCACAAGTAAATCACAATTTCATCACTACTCAGTGCCCACGGAGAGGTCTTTTCATCTTAACTCAAGAACATGGTCCCAGCTCCTACCCAAATCTAACCAACTGCTACCTGAGTTCAAAGGCAGACGGCTCCCAATTCCTTGTGCAGCTCTCTGTGCAGTTCCTGCTCCACATTGAAACTCACAGTCCATCCCAAATCCCCCACAGTCTTTATTCCTGGGAAGACAAGGCTCAACAAAGCCACAAGAACATTCAGACACATTAACATTTGTACAAAATATTGGCACCACAGTCAGGCTTCCTCAGTCTTCTGCAGCTCCAGCTGGCCCTCAGAAGTCTTCAGCAGCTTTGTTTTCAAAATCAAAATCACTTCTTCCACAGAAGTTCCAGTCTAGTGGCAGCAGCCCAGCCTTCAGGTGCTCATCCCAAGAAATTCTTATTGTCCAGCTTGTGCTCTGTAATAGTAATGGAATTTAAAGATCCCCTTGTATTGGCTTGGTTTTCAGATTGATTGTGTTAAAACCCAGAGCTTGTGAATCCCACTTGTGGGATGGACTTGTTGACATGAAAAGAGAGGGCTGAACTGGAAGGAGCTGGTGACTTGAATTTAGAGAGGCACAAGCAGAGAGAGAGGCAGAAGAATTTTTTGGAAGCAGCATCGTGGAGACAGAGATGGAGAGGATTGCTGAGGGCCAGTTTGAGCTGCCCAGGACTTTTGAGGGTTGCCACCCAGAGCTGCCAAGAACTGAGGAGACATGGCTGTTATGCTGGTACTTTGTCTGTCTGTTTTGATGTTGTTTTGCTGGATTTGTCCACTGGTGAAGGACAGTCCTGTTGTTGCAGAGGTTCTGGAAACTTGCTGTTAGTTCAGAAGCCCTGAAGAAGGATTTTCTTGTTGTATGTTTACAGAAATCTTGGAAGAGGGTTTTGCTAATGTTTTTAGGGGTCCTAGGACTGTTCTGCAGACAGAGAATGAATTAATGAGGACACTGGCAATGTATCTTGTGGCCTTGCTAAGCTTTGTCTTCCCAGGAACAAAGATTGCTGAGAACTTGCCTGCGGTCAAGATGAAGAAAAGACCTCTCTTTCTTTCGGTATCAAATGCTGTGTTTAAGCTTGTTGTAACTCTGGGATAGATGGCCTAGTCGGTTGTGATCCAAGGGTGGGAAACTTGACTTTTTTTTGTGCTCTGTGACTGACCAAATGAATGTACTTTGCTTATGACTGGAAACTAATCTCCATTTGAGAAAGAGGGACTTTGTGATTGACTAAATGAATGTAATGTCCAGGGGTGGAGTAGTACTGGGAAATTATTGAATTACACTTGGTAAATGCTGTATTTTGAATGATGCTATATTTTGATTTTCTCTGTTCTTAATTTGTCACTGAATAAAATGGAGAGAAGCTATGCTGGTATTTAGAACCTTGAGAAGTTGCCTTTGCTTGGCATTACATGCTCTACTTCAAATGCGGTATAGCTCCTCCCTGTTCAGCCCCTTCCTGTTACATCAGCAACAGAGGTTCATTTAACAGAGGCTTAATTTGAAACTAGGTGTTAAGTACCTCTTAGCTTTCCAATACAAAGGGCTCTTCAAATTTCATTACCATTACAATATGGATAGATACATTCACATGTATTCCATCCATACATGCATACACAATGTTTTTGACCATTTTGCTTCCCCTAACAGAATGTAAGCTCCTTGAGAATAAGGACTATTCCATTTCTGACTTTTTACTTTTAGCACTGAGCATAGTGCCTAGAACATTTTATTGTTCAATTGTTTCAGTCGTGTCTGACTCTTCATGAGTCCATGATTTTCATGGCAAAGATACAGGTGCGGTTTGCCATTTCCTCCTCCAGCTCATTTTACAGATGAGGAAACTAAGGCAAATAGGGTGAAGTGACTTGCCCAGGGTCACACAGCTAGTAAGTGCCTGAGGCAGGATTTGAACTCAGGTTTTCCTGAGCCCTATGTTCTATCTACCATATCACCTAGTTTCCTGCTTAGAACACAACAGGTGCTTAATAAATATTTGTTGATTAACAGAGTAATTTGTACATCATTGGAGCTTAATAAATGTTGAATGAATGATTTTTTAAAAATGCATTTATATTTAGAGGCAGCATGGAGTTGTGGGTGGATGGGAAACTAGCCTCAGAGTAATAAAGACCTGAGTTCAAGTGTGACCTCTGTCACATGCTGACTCTGTGACCCCAGACAAGTCCCTTAGCTTCTCACTTGGCAATTCTCTAAGACTCAAGTTGTAGTGCAGGTACTGACTTTAATTGGTGGAGAGAGGTTCCTCACCTGGAAGCTCCATTCCTTATATCAATCAGTCAATCAATATTTATTAAGTCCCTACCATGTGCCAAGCACTGTGCTAAGGCTGTGGATACAAAAATGATTTGAAAGACAGTCCCTACCCTCAAGGAGCTACCAATCTAACAGGGGACACAGAATCTAAACCTACATAGGGCAAGCTAGATAGGGGATAAATAGGAAATAATTAACAGAGGGAAGATACTGGAATGAAGAGGGGCTAGGGAAGGCTTCCTGTAGAAGATGGGAGGGATGTAAGGAAGCCAAGGAGGTCAGTAGTCAGAATGGAGGAGGGAGAGTATGGGGGACAGTCAGAGAATGGCTGGAGGCCAGGAAGCCAGTGTCACCAGATGTTGGAGAGGAAGATGTAAGATTGGAAAGGGAGGAGGGGGCTGGGTTAGGAAGAACCTTGAATGCCAAGCAGAGCATTCTGTATTTGCTCCTGAAGGTGATAGGAAGCCACTGGAGTTCATTGAATGGGGAGGGTGGCATGATGGGACCTATGCTTTAGGAAATTCATATTAGTGGTTGATTAGAGAATGGACTGGAGTAGGGAGAGGTCGAGTCTTTCTTGCTATTCTAGATATAATGCCCTGCATGGAATATAAAGGCAGTTGTGACATGGTCCCTGCTCTTTGGGAGCTTTCCACTAGGGATGTTAGAAAGATGTATTTAGAAAGAAAAAATTAAAACCGTGATACAAGAGGGAGCACAATAAATTGCAAAGGAGAGAGCCAGGCAAAATTCTAGGAAAATTTGTGGGAGGAAAAGATTATTTTTCACCTAGGGTTAGAGGAGAGAAGAGGAGTTTTGAGGGAGGTAGAATCTGACTTAATCGTAGGCGAATGAATGAAAGGAGTCTTGAATGAATTAATGAATGATATTAATAAAATGAGTGAATTGAAATGAAATGTTTGCCAATATCTATTAAGCCCCTACTATGTGCATGGTCCTGAGGATACAAAGTTAGATATGAAACTGAAGAGCAGTTGGAAAGTCTAGCCAACACAGTAGTTGACAGTCAGGGTCCAAAATTACCTTTCCTGACTAGAACACTGGACCAAATAAAATAAGATAAAAAGAAATAGCCCTACATATAGAGTCTTAACAGTTGTGTTAAAATGCGTATCAGGACAGGTAGCTAGATATAAGTTTGTCTGAAGAAGGTCTCAGGTATTTAATAAATGGATAGAAGGATGGATGGATGGATGAAGAGATGGATGGTAGAAAAAAAGATGATAGACAAATGGAATGATAGAACATTTATTAAGTGATTATCATGTACCAGACACTCACTACAAGAAACCCATGAAATGTGATTATAGCAGCTAAGAAAGCTAAAGTGATCTGGGGCTGGGTGAAGTGAGGTAATCCAGGAAATGTCCAGAGATACGCAGTGAATAGTCCCACAGAACTTTGCCATTTTGGGAGTACTGTATCCACTTCTGGACTTCTCCATTAAGAAAGTCATTGATAGACTGTAGAGTATCCAGAAGGGTCTTGAGTTCATGTTATGTGGAGGGCAGAGGAGAAGACTCAGAGGGGTCATAAGCACCATTTTCAAGTATTCAAAAGCCTGTCCTATGGGAAGGGGATGAGATATGTTCTGTTTGGCCCCAGAGGCAAGAACTAGAAGCAATGGGTAGAAAGTGCTAAGGGGAAAATAGACTTGATGCCCTTGAGAAATTTTGGTTTTCTTAAGAATGAAGTGGATAGCCTGGGGTGGCCTGTCTCATTCCTTGTCTTTAGGCAAAGACAAGATGACCACTTCTTAGGCACATTGTAGAAAGGATTCTCCTTGATCAGGTCCAAGCTTGACTAATTGGCCACCAAGATCCCATACAGCTCTAAAATATTGTGACAATGACCACGCCTGTTAGGTAGAGGGGCTGAGCATTTGGGAAGGCTTGGCACCTTTGGCTTCTTTCAAGGTATCTATGCAATTTCTTGTCTAGGGCCTTCAGTGTTCCGCCCCAAAGTCCCTTTTCAAGGTGAAGGAAACAGACACTAAGGCTGTTCAGACCTCATCAACACCAGGTCAATCTCAAAGAAGTTGTCAACTCAGTGAAATGAAGAAAAATGACCTGCTTTTTCTTCAATATTACTGAAATACAAGACTTATCATATTTGTTCAGAGAAGCAAAGAAGATGGCCTGCTAGACCCAGAGTCAGAAAGACCGAAGTTCAAATCCCACTTGCATTCAGATGACCTAAAGCAAATCACAGCTGCTCTGTAGCTCAACTTTCCTTTCAATAAAATGGGAACATTACTTCCTGGGCAGATCAAATGAGATAATATAGGTCAGATTTTTTTCCTTTGCAAACCAAAGCTGTATGAGAATCAGCTATCTTATTATCATTTCTTCTTTTGATAAACATCTATTAAGTGCCTACTGTGTACAAGTCACTTTGCTTAGAGGGAGAGGCAAAGTTCAGAAAGGGCTTAGCAGAAACCAGGACTAGAGCATGGGAAAGAGGAGGAAACTTGAACTTGAATCCTGTACTCCTTATTTCACAAGGTTGTAAGGAAAGCTGAAGGTTCAAATCCCACCCCACCCCCAGATACTTATTTGCCATGTCATCACGGGCAAGTCACATAACCTCTCTGGGCCTCAGTTTCCACACCTGTAAAAGAGAGGCAATAATAGTGATGATAATAATGGTACTTAAGTTGCCCTACACAAGATTGTGGAAAGCAAAGTGTTTTACAAACCTTAAAGTGCTTTAGAAATGTCAGCTATTATTGTTATTAATAAAGTCAAGCAGAAGAAAGACTTTCATTCTTGTTGTTCTATTTGCTGAAGTGTGCCTACCATGAACCAAGTGGGAATGGCTGAGCGGGCCTGTTTCCCCATCTGTAAAACAAGGGGGCTGAGCTAGTTATCTCAGAAGCCTTTTGTAGCTCTTGGGTTCTACGTTTAAAGTCTCTTTCAATGCCTATATTATTTGTTCTAAAGTTTTCCCCAGCTCTGACATTCTGTGTCCTAAGGGCCCTCCCAGCTCTGACATTCTGTGTTCTAAGGGCCCTCCCAGTTCTCACAGTTTGTGTTCTAAGGCCCTTCCTAGCTCTGACATTCTGTATTCTAAGGCCCTCCCAGCTCTGACATTCTGTGTTCTAAGAGCCCTCCCAGTTCTCACAGTTTGTGTTCTAAGGCTCCTCCCAGCTCTGACATCCTGTGTTCTAAGAGCCCTCCCAGTTCTCACAGTTTGTGTTCTAAGGCTCCTCCCAGCTCTGACATCCTGTGTTCTAAGGGCCTTCCCAGCTCTGACATTCTGTATTCTAAGGCCCCTCCCAGATCTGATATTCTGTGTTCTAAGGGATCTCCTAGCTCTGACAATCTATGTTTTCACATTCTATATTCTAAATCAGGGGTTCTAATCCTTTTTTATGCTGCAGGGCCCTTTGGTGGTTTGGAGAAGTCTACAGATACCTTTTCAGAATAATATTTTCAAAGACTTAAAATAAAATCCACTGAATTACAAAGGAAGTCAATTCTATTGAAATAGTTATATATATATATATATATATTTTTTTTTTTTTTTAAGAAACAAGATCATGGATTCCATTAGGAACTCCTGTTCTAAATTTCCTTCCAGCTCTAAATCCTATGCTGACAGATTATTTCCTTCCCAGATGCTTATGTTAGGAAAAAAGAATAGGGAGATTTGTTCAGAGCTGCGACTAGAACTGAAGATAGAGGACCTGTACCCCAGGAAGCTCTGGTTCCTTTCCAGAGAAACAGGTGCATGGGAGGGAGGGCTGAGGGAAGACCCAGCCTGGCTGACAGGGCGAGGGCCTCCCTCCCCCTGCGGTGTGTGGTCCCATTCCTGAGAGGCCCTTGAGCAAACATGGGCCAGCGGCTTTGTCACCCGCTGAATGGGGCAGTCAGCCCCAAATTAGCAGTAATGTGAGGGTGTTTAACCCTCTCATGAGGCCCTTTGAGAAGTTACAATAGAACTTTCAGGGGATGGGCCGGCCTCCCTGATCAGTCTGACTCACAGCTGGGCCCTGCCTACCCAGGGACTAAAGGAATGCCCATCCTTAGGGAATAGGAGAGAGGAAGCCTTCCTCTTCCAACCTGGCTGCCTGGATGGAGAACTAATTGGGCCTCTGGCTGACATGCTCTCAGGTACTTCCAAGGCCTCTCCTCCCACACACATGACATGGCAGGCTTCCAGGGCCCTGTTGTGCAGGCAGGGAAAAGGAGGCCCAGAGGTGGGAGGGACTAGCTTCTGGCCATAAGATATAAGACAATGGCTAAGATTCTGGGCTTCTATGGAAGACACTTTCATCTCTGTAATTCTGGATTCTCAAGTCTCTCCCAGCTCTGACATTCTGAATTCTACTGGTGCCTCCCAGTTCTGATGTCTTGTGTTCTAAGGCCCCTCTCAGCCCTGATATTCTATGTTCTGAGGTCCCTCCTAACTCTGACATTCCAGGTTCAAAGGCACCTCCTTTCTGTGATAGTGTCTGTTCTAAGCGCCCTCCCAGCTCTGGCATCCTGTGTCCTAACGGCCCTCCCAGCTCTGACATCCTGTGTCCTAAGGGCCCTCCCAGCTCTGACATACTGGGTTCTAAGGGCCCTCCCAGCTCTGACATCCTGTGTTCCAAGGGCCCTCCCAGCTCTGACTTAAGGCCCTCTCAGCTCTGACATCCTGTGTTCTAAGGGCCCTCCTAGCTCTGATATTCTCTGTTCTAAGGCTCCTCTCAGCCCTGATATTCTATGTTCTGAGGTCCCTCCCCACTCTGACATCCTGTGTTCTGAAGTCCCTCCTAACTCTAACATTCCATGTTCAAAGGTTCCTCCTTCCTCTGATAGTCTCTGTTCTAAGGGCCCTCTCAGCTCTGACTTTCTATGATCTCAAGCATTTTGCATCTAAAAACCAGGTATGGAGAAAGGTCCAGCAGAACAATTTCTCTTTGGGTCCAACCGCCACCTCCATTTTTCAAGCCTCTCCCCTCGATATTTTTCCTTTTCATCTCTGCCTGTCTTCCTGGTTCCTCTTCTTAATCTCAGGGAATGATCTAATAAAGTAATTGATCAAGGATTGATTTTAGCGGCTTATAGTACTAATTCTTCCACAAGGATCTGAGGTTAACAGACAACTCTATAAGACCCAAAAGAATAAATCCCTAATGGTAGAAATTTCAGGGGATGGGAGAGTGGCAGAGCACAGGGCAAATGCTTTAGGGGCTGGACTGCAGGTGGCCACCTAAGACAGCTCCAGGCAGGGACAGTCAAAGCTGTGAGGTAGATTTGACCAGCTCTCAGGGGTTTAGTAACTCATCTCATACAGACGACTTGACCACATTTCTGCAGTTTTATGGTCTACATTTTCCTCTGGACAACCCTATAAGGTAGATGGTGCGATAGAGTTTAGATTTTACAGATGTGGATACTCAGAGAGACGTTCTGCCTTGTAATAGAAGATTTAGAGCAGAAAAGGCATCTCAGAAATAATCTAATCCAATCCCTTCATTTTAACCAATGAGGAAGTTTAGGCTGACTTTCCCAAAGCCTCATAGCTCATGGTAGAAACATAGAAATGGCTGCAGGGGGTGGGATCTTGTTTTCAGATCTTGACTAGAAGGGGGTAGATCAGAACTAGGGGCATACCTCTGGCTTCTGTTCTGTTCTGTTCTGTCTGCTGGTCTGACTTAGGAGAAAAGGTTACAATACTTATGACACCTCCCTTCACCTCATTTCCTTCCTTCTCCCTTCCTCTGCCCACAAGTGCACAGCTCCATCCAACCCGAGGGAGTTGGAGGAAAGATCCTAGCTCACATTCAGGACTGCAGGCATAATTATTTTGTTGTTGGGTTATTTCAATTGTGCCTGACTCTTAGTGACTCCGTTTGGGGTTTTCTTGGCAAAGATGCTGACGTGATTTGCCATTTCCTTTGCCAGTTCATTTTATAGATGTAGAAACTGAAGCAAAAGGGTTCATTGACTTGCCCAGGGTCACACAGCTAGTAAGAGAGTCTGAGGCCAGAACTGAATTTAGAAAGATGAGTCTCCCTGACTCCAGGCCCAGTACTCTATCCGTTATACCACCTAGGTACCCAGGCATGATTATGGGTTTGTGTAATTTTGGAAACGATGAGTAATACTTTCTATTTCACAGTGAAGGAGAAGTAAGGGCTGGACATAGAGTCAGAAAGGCTGGATTTCAGTCTTGGTTTAATCACTTACCACGGAATCTTGAGAAAGTCACTTTAACCTCTCTGTGCCTTGGTTTCCCTTATCTATTATGTATCTGTTAAAGAGGGGTGGCTAGGTGGTGCAGTAAATAGAGAACTGGCCCTGGAATTAGGAGGACCCGAGTCCAAATCCAGCCTCAGACACTTAACACTTACTAGCCATGTGACCTGGGACAAGTCACTTAACCCCAATTTCCCTGCCTTCCCCCCTCCAAAAAGCAAAAAAAAAAAATGTTAAAGGAATAATACTACCTATCCCACAGGGCTGTTGCGAGGAAAGGGATCTAGTGTTATATAATTTTTTAGTATTAATATCATCAATATCACAATTATTCATTTTATCATTTGTCTATAAGGGATTTGTTGGGGTTCTCCCAGCAGCAAATAGGAGATGTATTCACTGAGAGCATACGTTTCCTACTCTCATCTTGACAGGACAATAAAAAATAGAGGCAGTGTCTACACAGCCTCAAACTCTTCTATTTACCAGCTTTTCCACTGTGGGGCAGGTCCTTAGACCCCTGTGGCTCTAGTCTGTCTTTCCAGGCTGATGGTACAGTCTTCTTCCTCCAGCCAAACTATTCCATTGGCCGTTTCCCATAAATTGCATTTCATCTCTCACCTCCATGATTGTACAAAGTATCCCCCTTGCCAACAGTGCTTTCTATGCTCACATCCACCACTTAAAATCATTCATTCTTCCCAAGCCTCCACTCACAAGCCACTTCCTACAAAAGGCCTTTCCTGATCCTTCCAGATGTTAGATAAGCTAGCTGGCTCAGGGGATGGAGGACTGGACTTAGAGGTAGAAGTCCTGAGTTCAAATCTAGCCTCAGACATTTACTAGTTGTGTGACTCTGGGCAAGTTACTTAATCGCTATTTTCTTCAGCTTCCTCAGTTATTAAACAGGGTTAATATTAGTGCCTACCCCCCAGGGTTGTTGTAAGGATGAAATGAAATATTCATAAAGCCCTTAGCACAGTGACAGGCATGTAGTAGGTATTATATAAGTGCTGGCAATGGTGATGATGATGTTAGTGCTTTCCCTTTAAAACAAAATAGTTTTGTATTTATTTTGTACATAAGTAAGTTTTTACTAAGTGACCAAAGCTTAAAACAGCACTAACAATCCTGGACACCCTGTCTCTTACACTTCCTTTTCTACGTACATTTATCCCACAGAGGCATGTATGGCCCTAGAGAGGTCTGTTTCATCATTTTTCTTTCATCTTCTCAGTGTGAGAGGCAGCTGGTCCCAGTGGCTTGTGGACCCATTTGGAGTGCAGAGCTTCCAGGATCAGGTCCCACCCTTGACACATGCTGAATGTGTGGCCGTGGGCTTCACTTAATCTTTCAATGCCACTGTCTGGGGCTCTCAGTCCAGAGGTGTTGCTGATCTAAGGTGCTTGGGTGAGTTGTCTCACCACGAGCTCCCACAGACTTAGAACAGCTTCAAAAATGGAACGGTGCCAAGCACAGAGAATAACACATAGTAGGTGCTTGTTGCAGGTTCCACCTAGGTAACTCCATCCACCAGGAGACTTGGAAACCTCCAGGTAACTGACGGTGGTTTTCTCATGTTTACTCAGATGTTTGGAGACCACTCAAGCCTTCTTGGAAGCCTCCTCATGGGTTAGGGGTGAGGTTGGCTTCACACAAATGTTGACAGATCCTAACCTGCTGGAAAGGCCCACAGTATGGGCCCAGCATCAGGGCCCTATTGCCTGAGGAGCAATCTAGCTAAGTTTGGAGAAGTTCACCACCAGGTTGGCCAAAGGGCGATGGAACTGGGGAAGACAGCAAGGAGTGATAATAGTAACTTGCTTTACAATTTTTATTGATTTATTTTTAACATCATCTTCATTTCTGACTATATCCTTCTTCCCCACCACCACTCCCAATGGATGGATGGGTGGATAGAGAGGAACCCATTCAGTAACAATGACCAATAGTATGTGCAATATTCCATACCCATAGGCTCCCACCTCTGCAAAGAAGTGGGGAGGAGGAGCACATACTGAATCACAGAAGGCCTGGGGCGTTCATCTACAGAGGGAGCACTGACATCAAGGAAATCCCGGATCCTTGGTGTATTGAAGTGGGCTGGGAGCTCGTGTACATTAAAGAACCGATGTGCTGAGTGTTAGAGTCCATAGGACACAGCATAAGCTTTCATGGAGAGTCCCGGATTCTTCCTTTCAGCTCTTTCCTCAAAATGGCTGGATAATCGTGGTCCAAGTCACTTAATCCCCAGCCCTTTCCCTGTTATATATGATATGATATGATGTGATGTTATATGATATGATATGACATATGACATGATATGACATGACATGATATGATATAATTAATAGAACCACACTGCAGAAATGATGTTAGAACCAAGAAGATCAGAACTGGGAGGACCTTAGAACATAATAATATGTTTAATTTAGTACTATAAGGTTTTATGAAATCCTTTCCCTTCCCAGCAGCATGGTGATGTTAAAAACAAATTTATAACATGGGAGCAGGTGTTATAAGTATTCAGGGATTGGGGGCTAAGGGATTTGTCCAAGGGTAACACAATGAATAAATATCAGATCTGGGATTCACAGCCAGGTCTCCTGATTTCTTGAAATCATTGTGTGTGTCACTGTTTGTATTTGATATACCTATCTGTTTAAATTTGGTATCCACCCTCCCCCATACCCCCATCTTATGCCCCATCCTACCCCTAGAGTCAGGAAGACCTGAGTTCAGATTCAGCCTCAAGACACTTACTAGGACCCACAGAATAAGAATGAGAATAATGCCTGCCTCCCAGGGTTTTTATGAGAATAAAACGAGGAATTCGTAAAGGGCATTACAAACTTTAATAATGTGTATGGTGTACACACACACACACACACACACACACACACACACACACTCAAGTGAGAGTGGGCTTTTATCATTAGAATGGAAACTCCAAGAGAGCAAGGACTATTTCTTTTTTGTCTTTGTCTCACCAGTACCCAGAACAGTGCCTAACAAATAATAGGTGTTTAATAGTTGCTTCCTGAATGGAATGGAATGGTTACGTGATGAATGCCCAGGAGTGGAAGATGAGCCTTAGGGAGAGGGAAGGGAGGAGCTGGGTATTTGCTCAGTCAGAGCCACACTGGGAAACAACTTTCTGAGCTCTCCTCTTCCTCCTAACCCTGTTTTCTCTCTGACCCACACCAGCATCACTCTAACTTGAGAGTGACGGGCAGATGACAGACTCCCCCAAACTTAGTCACATTTTTCCTTGTGGGAGGCAGGAAACAACAGAGTGGTTGTGACTGAGAAACTCCCAGGCCTCAGAGTTCCATTGCCCCTAGACAAGTGACTGAGCTTTCATTCCTGGAGGAGAGCTGGCTGGCGCCGAGCCCGGCAGGTGATTTGTCCTGTAGCATGTATCTCCCGGGAAACTCCCTGAGAGTAGAGTGATCCTAGCAGGGAATCTTTTCTTCCCTTCCCCTGCCCTCTGCTCCTCTCCCTTCCCTCCCCTTCCCTCCCTTTCCCTCCCCTTCTCTCCCCTTCCCTCCCCTTCCCTCCCCTCCCCTCCCCTCCCCTTCTCTCCCCT
>NW_027187400.1:8766332-8782900 GCF_028583685.1 Petaurus breviceps papuanus | reverse complement strand
CCCTTCCCTTCCCCATCCCCTTCCCTCTCCCTTTCCCATCCCCTTCCCTCTCCCTTCCGCATCCCTTTCCCTTTCCCATCCTCATACCTTTTCCTTCCCCATCCCCTTCCCTTTCCCTTCCCCATCCTCTTCCCTTCCTTTCCCTTACCCATTCCCTTCCCTACTCCCACCTCCTTCCCTTCCTTAGGATTGCCTTCTTCCCTAGTTGATCTGTAGTCTCCCTGCAGGCAGAAAGTGACCCAGAGAGTTTCACAGAATTTCACAAACTCTAAGAGTCAGAAGGGGGCTCCAGGGCCCCTCCTAGTCCGACACACACCTGAGCAGGAATCCTCTTCGCCACCTCCTGAGCAAGCAGCCAGCCAGCAGGTATTCTGAAGGCCTGCAGAGCAGAGGGGAGGGAAGAGGGCAGGAGGAGAAGCACTGGCTCAAGGTCTCCAGGCCTGGGCTGTCATCCTGGCATTGACACTAACCCCTTTGGGAGGTAGAAAGTGCCTTCTGTGACCCTGAGTGTGCTGGCTATAAAGTGAGGGTGACACCAGAGGCTTTGTTTGTGTTGTGGTCCCTTTTAGGGCAGGCACTGGGGAAGCCTAAGGACTTCTCAGAGTGATGCTTTTAATACATAAAACAAAATATACAGGGTTCAAAGGGAACTGATTATATGGAAATACAGTCACAGACATACATATGCTAGAACTCAAACATATCCTTCTATATCCATATATTTACATGTATGTGTATGTGTGTGTGTGCATATAGCTTTCAGCTCTAAAATTTTAGCTCTGAGGCCCCTTCTAGCTCTAACATTCTGTGTTCTAAGACCCCTTCTAGTTCTGGCATCCTGTGTTCTAAGGACCCTCCCAGCTCTGACATCCTGTGTTCTAAGGGCCCTGCCAGCTCTGACATCCTGTATTCTAAGGGCCCTCCCAGCTCTGACATTCTGTGTTCTAAGGGCCCTCCCAGCTCTGACATCTGTGTTTTAAGAACCCTCCCAGCTCTGACATCTGTGTTCTAAGGTCCCTCCCAGCTCTGACATTCTACTTTCTAAGGCCAAAGCAGTCTATCCCACCAATGTTCAGAGTCAACCATGCTGGACACTAATACAGACATTTGTTAGATACATCTGAACTCAGTTTCCTGTATAGAGAGCATGAGGGGAAAGATTCCATCCAAGGAAAAAATATGCCAGACTCATTCCCCTGACTGAATGGGGAACGCCTGAAGCCTATGCCCTTGTGTTCTAGGCACATCAAGGAGGACTCCAAGGGCCCATGCTCTTACGGTGTCCACACAGGAAGAATTAGACTGAAGTGGGGCACCCTGGCAGAGCAGTGAGAGGGCTGAACTTGAAGTCAGAAACCTCGGACCTGAGTCCTGGCCTTGCTCTAGGCTTTACCAGCTGTGCAGTGAGTTACACTCCTTCTCTATGACTCAGTTCCCTCATTTGTAAAATGAGTGGGAGGAGATGATGATACTAGCATTTTAGGTCCATAATTTTTATGAGATAAGTATTTTGTAAACCATAAAATACTAAATAGAGTCATGAAGGAAGAGACATTTGGACACATTTTTCCTAAACGTTAGTCCTGTCTATAATATCTCCTGCTTTTTGATTCACTAGTAAGAGTCCTGGGTTAAAGTTCTGCCCTTTACTAGTGGTATGACCCTGAGTAAGTCCACTGACTTTTCTTCTGGTGATCAATTGAAAGAACAACATAGTACAATAGTTTTGAAGCAGAGGGCCTGAGTTTAAACACTGACTATGTGACCTTGAGTAAGTCACTTTGCCAAGGGGCCTCAGTTCCCTAATCAGAAAAATGAGGGGTCTAGGCTAGATAGATGGCCTCTGAGGTCTCTCACAGCTCTTAGATCTACAGATCTATAAGCCATCAGCTTTGAAGTGAAGGGATTAGAAGAGCTCACTTCTAGAGTTCCTTCCAATTCTAAAATACTCTTTAACCTATGACCATCCAGCTTCTGTGCAGGCTTCCAGTATTAGAGAGCTCACCATCTCTGGAAGCGTTTGGTTCTATTTTCGTGCAGCTCTGAGGGCTAGGAAATTCTCTGTTATACCTCTCAATCGGTACTTATTAAAGCTCCTGCTGTGTATTAAGCCTGGTGATACAAAACCAAAATGGAGACAATTCCTACCTTCAAGTAGCTTCCATTCTACCAGAGAATACTGCATATATAGGATGAACAAAAAGTAAACACATGTGATTTTGTGTGGCAGTCAGGTGGGGGGAGAAGACTAATATTGGGAGAATCAAGAAAGTCAGAATCTGCCTTTACAGTTCTATCTGGCTCCTAGTTCTCCCATCATGCACATAAATGCTGGTTATTAATACTCCAGCTAGCTCCTTGAGAACAGGGATGATGTCTGTTCTCTTCTTCACATTCTCATCTCAGCAGAGCCCACTGGCCCACGTGGGCATTTAATAGTTGAGAGATTGTGGGCAAGTCACTTGACCAATCTGAGCCTCAATTTACACATCTGTACAATGGGGCTTTATAGTACCGGTACTACCTCTCTGACAGGGCTGCTGTGAGGAAGGTATCTTGTAAGCCTGGAAGTACTATAGAAATGTGAATAATCATGATTAGCAAGTCATTATCATTGTTAACCCAAACATATTCATAAAGGATTGTTTAATCAGTGCATTATTTATATCTCCCTCCAGGCCCAGTCTTTAGGTAGCTTGAAAGGAATTTTTTGTTTCTTTCTTTGCTTAGAACCCTAGATTCAAAGTCAAAAGGCTTAGGTTCTTATCCTGACTTTGCTACTTGCTAGCTATGATCTTGGACAAATCCCTTCATCTATGAATGAGGCTCTATGAGTCTCAGTTTCCTTCTTTGAAATGAAGGAGTTGTTCCAGATGAAGTCTAAATCCCACAAGCCTACGACCTCTCTGAGCCTCAGTTTCCTCATCTGTAAAATTAGGATTAGAGCTAGATGGTGTCTAATGTCCCTTCTATCTCCAAATCCCATGATCCCATGATTATTCAAAGACTTGTGGGTTTACCATCAGCGCCCTGGAAACTGATTCTCTGACCCTCTTTTTTTTTTTTTTTAAAGCAATCGGGGTTAAGTAATTTGCTCAAGGTTACACGGCCAGTTATTTCTGGGTGTGGTGCTGAGTGTCTGAGCCCGGGATTCGATCTCCAGGTCGTCCCAACACTGGAGCCGGTGCTCTTACTCGCTGAGCCACCTGGCCGCCCCTACTCTCTCTGACCCTCTTCACTTCCCCAGCTACATTGTTGTCTATTCTTCCTTCTCTAAGAGGACCATGACATCAGGGAGGTGATGCCATGACTTGCAAGTGAATTGGATTTAAGTGAGGGACGGCTGTGCAAAGTCACCAGCCTCACTTTCTCCTTCCAAGTCATAGGGGACCAGTGGCCAGATATGGATCAGGGTGACTGGAGATGGCCAAGGATCCAGTGGGAGACCTTGGCCTTTTTAAGCAAAGGTCTCAGTTTGACTGAGGCAGTGCCCATTCAGTGATTAAGGCTAGGTAAGAAATGAGCCAAAGAGTGGCCTCTTTTACCTAGCCCCCCCCCAAAAATTCTGTCTAAGAGGGGAAGACCCTCAGGGTTTCTGGTCAAAACAGAAACAGTTGCTATTTACACTCACTCTGAGCTGTGAGGACCCAACCAATAACCTAGTGAAGCTTGGGCTGGGACCTATTGTTGGACAATCAATGAGATCCAGAGTGATTTGGGTTTAAGGCATGGTTCTTAAGAAAGAAATCTAGCCTGCAAACCCCAAGATACCTTGTGATGTTTCAGTGATCAAAATTTATATTCCTTTGGGCAGAGCACCCCCAGGTAAGGGTGTGACACCTATGTGGACCGCAGGAGAGGAGAGAGGGAGAGAAGGAAGGAAGGGAGGGAGGGAAGGAAGGAAGGAGGGAAAGGAGGAAGGAAGGAAGGAAGGAAGGAAGGAAGGAAGGAAGGAAGGAAGGAAGGAAGGAAGGAGGGAAAGGAGGGAGAAAGGAAGGAGGGAGGGAGCTGTGCTGCCCAAGTGGAGGTGTTCAGTTGGGTGTGCTGGGGCAGCTACTCACAGGTTGTTTCCCTTCCCCATGTTATGCACGGGAATTCACTTGGTCATTGTTCAGATAGATCGTAAATAACAATTGTTTCTGTTTTGGCCAGAAACCTGAGGGTTCTCCTCTCCCCAGCTACATAGCAAAGTTTATCCATGCTCCTTTCCCTGCCAGGCCCCTCTTTTCTGCATTGGTCGTGGTGCCCAGCTGTTCTCCCTTCAGCCTGCAGCTGCCTGGAGCCAGAGGCCAACAGGTCCTGGTTTAAACACCCCGTGATTCTTTTCATCCCGTGGAGCCTGGCAGGTCGCCTGCACGCTTCATAAAGCCAGCGGCACGCACACACGGGCCGATCCGAAATGCTGATTCAGCTGTGCCACCTTTCCTTTCATCTCGGGCCCAGTCTCTTCAGGGGGCCTGGAACAGTTTAGCTTTGTAATTAGTCACCCTGAGGTTGTGCTTAGTCAGCTTGATCTCCCTGGAGGCTGGGGAGCAGTGGGGGGTGGGGTGCAGGAGCCAGCGTTGGATGGGTGAATGATTTACTGGACCCACAGCAAGAGGCCGGCCATTGCAAAACATCCATCGACACACCTCCTTATTTCAAAAACAATAAACAAACAAACAAAAAAGCCACCACCCCACAAGGGGAACAAAAAGGCCTTGGGGTGAGTGGACTTGGATTCAGAGAAACTTAGTAACTGTGAGCCCCTGGGTAAGTGATAGGATCATAAATCGAGAACTGAGAGGGATGTCAGAAGCCACTGAGGCCAACCCCTGGTTTTTACAGGTGAGGAAATTAAGGCCTGGTGAGTCAAGGCCTAGCTTGAGTCCAGTCTTTAGATAGATAGGTAGATAGATAGATAGATAGATAGATAGATAGATAGATAGATAGATAGATAGATAGATAGATAGATAGATAGATAGATAGATTACTTGCCAACATCACATAGGCAGAAGGCATCAGAAGCAGAATATGAACTCGGGTCCTCTGATTACAGAGTCATGGCTCTTTCTACTGTACAGTTACCAAATGAAGTTTTCTCATGTATCAGAGAGTTGGTCTCAATTATTTCTTTTTAAAATTTTAATTGATTTGTTTATTTATTTTTAGTTTGCAACATTCAGTTCCATAGTCCCTTGAGTTTCAAATTTTCTCCCCTTCTTCTCCTCCCCACTCCCCTCCATGGCGGCATGCACTCAGATATAGGATCTACAAATATTTTCACATTAATCATTAGTCAGGTTGTAAATGAGGATTATAACTGATGGAATGATCAGTGGGAAAGAAGACACAAAACAAAACAAGAAAAAGAAACAATAAACAAGAGAAAGTAGTTTGCTTCAATCTTCATTCAGACTCCACATCTCTTTCTCTGGATGTGGACATCTCTTTCCATCATGAGTCTTTTGGAGTTGTCTTATAACCTTGCGTTGCTGAGAGGAGCCCAGTCTACTGAAGTTAGTCATCACATATACATTGTGTCTGTGACTGTGTACAGATTTCTCCTGGTTCTGCTCTTCTCGCTCAGCATCAGTTTGTATAAGTCTCTCCAGGTTATTATGAAGTCCATCTGCTCCTCTTTTCTTATAGCACAATAGTATTCCATTACATTCATATACCACAACTTGTTCAGCCATTCCCCAATTGATGGGCATCCCCTTGCCTTCCAATTCTTTGCTATCACAAAAAGAGCCGCTATAAATATTTTTGTACATATGGGTCCTCCTCCCACTTCTCTGATCTCTTTGGTATATAACCCCAGAAGTGGTATTGCTGGGTCAAAGGGTATGCACTTATTTTTAGCCCTTTGGGCATAGTTCCAGATTGCTCTCCAGAATGGCTGGATCAGTTCACAACTCCATCAACAACGCATTATTGTTCCAATTTTTCCACAGCCTCTCCAGCATTTATCATTTTCCTGTTTTGTCATCTTAGCCAAGCTGGCTAGTGAGATGTGGTACCTCAGAGTTGTTTTGATTTGCATTTCTCTAATCAATAGTGATTTAGAATATTTTTTCATATGCCTATAGATATCTTTAATTTCATCTGAGAATTGCCTGTTCATATCCTTTGACCATTTATCAATTGGGGAATGACTTGTATTCTTATAGATTTGACTCAGTTCTTTGTATATTTTAAAAATGAGGTCTTTATCAGAGATAAAGAATTCTTTCCCAATTTTCCACTTCCCTCTTAATCTTAGTAACATTGGCTTTATTTGTACAGAAGCTTTTCAATTCAATATAATCAAAATTATCCATTTTGCATTTTATAATGCTCTCTAATTCTTGTTTCATCATGAAGTCTTCCCCTCTCCATAGATCTGACAGATAAACTATCCCTTGCTCTCCCAGATTGCTCAGAGTATCAGCCTTTATACTTAGATCATGCAGCCATTTTGACCTTATTTTGGTGTACAGTGTTAGATATTAGTCTATGCACAATTTCTGCCATACTATGTTCCAGTTTTCCCAGAAGATTTTGTCAAATAGTGAGTTCTTATCCCAAAAACTGGGGTCTTTGGGTTTATCAAACAGTGGATTACTGTAGCCATTGACTGCTGAGTCTCTTGCACCCAATCTATTCCATTGATCCACTACTCTATTTCTCAGCCAAGTAGTTTTGATGACTGCTGCTTTATAACATAGATTAAAATCTGGTATGGCTAGGCCACCTTCCCTAGCATTTCTTTTTCAATAATTGCTTTGTTCTTCCAAATGAATTTTGCTACTATTTTTTTTAGCTCTACAAAGTAATTTTTTGGTAGATTGATTGGTATGGCACTAAATATGTAATTTAATTTAGGTAAAATTGTCATTTTTATTATATTAGTTCGACCCAGCCATGAACAATTGATGTTTTTCCAATTAGTTTAGATCTGACTTTATTTGTGTGAAAAGTATTTTGTAATAGTGCTCATATAAGTCCTGGGTTTATTTTGGCAGGTAGATGCCCAAACATTTTATAAAGTCTACAGTAACTTTAAATGGGATTTCTCTTTCTCTCCAAGGTTCAGTTCCTTTCTCAGTAAAGTGAAGAGTGTGGATCAGTCTGACTAATTGATGTAGCTATAGATTGATAAAGATCATATTGCTACAAGAGGGGAAATGACAAATGTTGGTGAGTAAATAGACACTCTGCCACATGGTTAGGAGAGTTGAGTGGTGTCATAGTGCATAGAGCACTGGGCCTGGAGTCAGGATGTTCTGAGTTCAAATCCAACCTCAGATCTTTACTAGCTGTATGGCCCTGGGAAAGTCACTTTGCCTCTATTTGCCTCAGTTTCTTTAACTGGAAAATGGGATAATAATAGTGTTCACCTCTGAGGGCTTTTGTGAGGATCAGATAAGGTAATATTCATAAAGTGCTTAGCACATAGTAGGTACTTGTATATTATATAATAATATATGTATAATAAATGCTTGTTTCCCTTGCCTGTTGTCAGTTATAAAATGGTCCCCATTTCAGACAATGAATTGAAACTATACCTGGAAATTTACCAAACTGGGCATATTCTTTGGCCTAGCTACCCCACTATTATGCCCATACCCCCAAAAAAGCAAAGAAAGCACAAAAGGGCCCATAACTACAGAAATATTTCTAAAAGTTTTTCTTTTGGGTGTGTAGTAGCAAAGACCTAGAGACTGAAGGGGTTGTCAACTAGTTGGAGAAATGGCTGAACAAATTATGGTATATATAATGAAATACTTCTGTGCCGAAAGAGTGAGAGACACAGGAAGCCTTGTAGCAGCTGATGCAGAATGCAGGGAGCAGATCCAGAAAATCATTAGTATAATAATAACACTATAAAGGCAGCTAGGTGACTCAGCAGACAGAGTGCCAGGCCTGGAGTCAGGAAGATGAGTCTTCCTGAGTTCAAATCTGGCCTCGGATACTTACTTACTATGTAACCCTGGACAAAGCACTTAACTCTGTTTGCCTCAGTTTCCCCATATGTAAAATGAAGTGGAGAAGGAAATGGCAAGCTACTCCAGTATCTTTGCCAAGAAGACCCCAGATGGGGTCATGAAGAGTCCGATGTGACTAGAAAACTACTGAACGACATAAAAGAACAAACAGCTTTGAAAGACTTCGGGACCCTCTCTGATCCACACAATGACTGACCATGATTCCCAGTGACAATGGTGAAGCCTGCTATCCCCCTCCACCCTCCCACCCAACAGCAAAAGGATGGACTTGAGATGCAGAATGAGACACCGCTTCTTCCATATGGCCAAGGTGGAAATGTTTTGCTAGATTATGTATAGTGGTTACAAGAGTTTTTCTTTTCTTTTTTTAATAAGGAGAGGTAGAGATCAGAAAAAAAGAAAATAAATGCTAAGTTGGAAAAAATAAATTTAAAAAATAAAATGAAATGAGGAGGTTGAACTAGATGACCTCCAAAGTCCCTTCCATTCTCCTAGGTCACTTAATCTCTCTGGGGGTTATCATTCAAATGAGAAGATTGGACTAGATGAAGAGAGACAGGAATAAGCATTATCAAGTTTGTACTATGTATGGAGCCCTGGGCTGAGCACTTTACAAATATTCTCTCCTTTGATAGAGATGATCTCCAAGGTCCCATCTAATTCAACGTCTTGGATCCATTGAACCAATGGTTCCAAAACCATTCTCTGGGTCTCAGCTTCCTTGTCTACAATGTGGGAATCATTCAACCTAACCACACCACTTCATGAGCTTGTGGTGAGGAGATGTTTTGCCAACTTTAAAGCCTTGAATCCATGGGAACAAATATTTCCAGAGGAGTCTGGAGACTTTTAAGTGATTTGATGTCTTCCTCTTCCCTGAGGCCAGGCCCTCTTTCATTTGGGAAAACTGAAGACAACGAAGAATTGTCATTAATTTTTCATGTGCTTGATTTCAGAGCCCATTTGTCAGTTCACAGTCAACTAGCATTTATTAATCATTTACTAGGTACCAGGCACTGTTCTAAGCACTGGGGATGCAAATAAAGGCAAAAGACAGTCCCTGCCCTCAAGGAGCTTACAGTCTAATGAGGGAGACAGCATGCAAATCATTATGTGCAGTCAAGATACCAAACAGGACACACTGGAGATGATCACCAGAGGGAAGACTCTAGCATGGAGTGGGGCTGGGAAAGGCTTCCTGTAGAAGGTAGGATTTGAAAGAAGCCAGGAAATGGAGTTGAGGAAGGAAATGGAGTATCAGCTAAGGGGTAAAATGTTTGATTTCTCATAGCTCTGCTTTATCTCAATATGGCCAAGATTAGAACCAATGCATCATTCTCAGAGGAGGAGAGCCTTTTAGAAAAGTTTATTTATCAAGCTTCACTTAGTCTCATGAACTACTTGGGAATCTGGCACCAAACACAGCCTTCTTCTATGGATTGAATCCTCAATGGCTCCCTATTGCCTCTGGAATAAACCATGCAGGCTTTGCTTATAGATTCCCTGGTCCAACATTTGAGGCCATTCCAAGCTTGACTCTAGCCTTCCCATTGAGATATAGATATAGATGAAGATAGATATAAACATATGTCTGCATGTTTCCCTTTCCATAATTTGTGTTCCCAAAAGCATTTCTTTGTCCCTCATTTTCATCTTGCCTTTACTCAGACTGTCCCCCATGTCTGGAACAATTCTTTGTCCCATCTTGACCTGGTAAAGTTCTTCCCTCCCTCTGAGGCCTCAGTCAGGGACCACCATCTCCAGGAAGTCGTCCTTGGCTCCCTTCTCTTGCCTACCTCCAGGAAGGCACTCTGTTCCTACTAACATTTCTCAGAGCCCATTGTCTGGTTCTTAAAGAGGATAATGGGAATTGTAGGGGGATGGGACCTTAACAAGCATCTAATCCTGGGGGTTCTTAACCCTTTTTGTGTTGTGGACAGTCTAATGAAAGATCCCTGATTAGAATCCTGTTTTAAAATAATTGTTTTAATAATGTTTTAAAAATAATTGAAAGAAATGCTAAATTTCAGTTAGAGATTAGAGAAAAATAAAGACTTTTTTCCCCCATTCAAGCCTCCAGGTACCAGGTTAAGAACCCCTGTTTTAATCTAAACTCTTTACTTCACTGATCTGGAAAGTAAGGGAGGGGAATGATTTGTTCTAGGTCAGAGGTGGAACATGACAGAACCAGGATTAAAACTGAGATCATGGGTCTGGGGACTGCCATTTGGACAGATCACACACACACACCAAAATTACATTTTCCCCTATGTCAGAGTTACTTTTATCTGTCAATTCAATACACTCCATTCCAACAAATATTTATCAAACACGTGGAGAGTCAGGATTCAGCAAGACTCAGGATCAAATACCATGCAGGATGCACTGCCTGTGGGACCCTGGACAGCTCACTTGTCTCCTTAGTGCCCTGGGCAATTCTCTACTAGTACACCCAGCAAAGTAGGTTCTAATCAGCATCGATGAAGAGAGTTTCCTTGTCTGGAGTTCCCTCTTCCATCTTGGAGCAGCTAGGTGGTGTAGGCAAGAGAATACTGGGTCTGGGGTCAGGAAGACTTAGGTTCAAATCCAGCCTCAGACCTTTACTAGCTGAGTGGTCCTGAGCAAGTCACTTTACCTTTGTCTGCCTCGGTTTCATCAACTGGAAAATGGGGATAAGCATAGCACTTACCTCCTTGGGTTGTTAGTAGGATCAAATGAGAGTATACTTGTACAGTGCCCAGCACATAGTAGGCTTTATATAAATTTTTTGTTCTTTCCCACCCTATACCAATGAAATCACAGGTTTGGTAAATAAACACACATGTGTATATATGCATACATGTATATGCACATACATAATGTGTATATATAGCTATATATGCACAACATGCACATGTATACACATGTATACCTGTGTGTATGTATATGTGTATGTGTGCATATATATGCTGGATACTATGTTGAGCACTAGGTATACAAAGAAGACAGACAGAAAAACCCTATATGGAGCTCATATTCTATACCCCCACGTCCTGTTCTCCTATTTGATTGTAGATACCTAGAAGGTAGGGACTCTCTCATTTTTCTTTATATTCTAGTACAGAGCCTGGCACCAGGGGATAGGGACTGGGCTCATGATTTCATTGATGCAGGGAACTCCCAGGTAAGGAAAGTCCCTCCACCAGAGTAAATCAGCACCTTCTCTGCAACTTCCAGTCTTAGAGAAGTGCCTAGACTAGCAATGAGAAATTAAATCACTTTCCCAGGGTCACGCAGACAATATGTGTCAGAAGCAGGACTTGGACAAGTGTTCCTGCCTTCAGAGTCAATGCTCTCCTCGCCAGGGCCAGGAGTTGCTGCATGGTGTACGTAGTAAATAAAGTGCTAGATTTGGAGTCAGGAAGACTTGAGTCCAAATGCCGCCTCTGAGGCCATTGGAGAGTGGCCACAGAGGTGGATGTCCAGTGGGGACCAGTTAGTGGTGATTCCCTTCAGGTATGGGTTGGAGCAGATGACTGCTGCCGTCCCTTCTCACTTGGAAGGTTCCACCATTCCATGAATGAGCTCAGCATGGTCCATTGGAAAGAGCAGTAGTGAGAGGGTTCAATCCTGCAACCCACCCTGTACCCTGCAACACTGGGCCAATCTCCAAGTCTCAGTTTACTTGTCTGTAAAATGGGGAGGTAGGACCAGATGGTCTCGAAGATACCTTCTACTTTAAATCTGTGATCCTTCAATCCTGTCCCTTTGCTTCTCTCTGCCTCAGTTTACTCACCTGTAAAAAGAGGAAGTTGTACCAGATAGTCTCAAAGGTCCTCCCCAACTAAAAATCTAATGATTGCCTCACCCTTCATAGCCCTGTGACCTTGAGCATCACATTGCTCCTCTCTGCCTTGGTGTCTCGGTCTGTAAAATGAGGGGGTTGGCCCAGATGGCCTCTAGGTCTCCCTCCAGTTCCAGCTCAAGGAGCTTATAAATTTTGAAAAGGGCTTGTCTATAGGTGAGGCCCAGAAGGGGCAGGTGGCTCTCCTCTCGGTCCCAGGGCCCTTTGGTTTGGGGGTGGTTGGGGAGGGAGGAATTTCTATCTCCTACTGTGGTGCCTTGCCTCATGCCTCACTCAAGTGCCATGAAGCCCTAAAGCTTGGGCCTGGCTTGGTTCTGAGGAGGGTGTGTGTGTGTGTGTGTGTGTGTGTGTGTGTGTGTGTGTGTGCACGCACAAGTTTTGTGTGTGTCTGTTGTATGTGTATGTGTTTGTCAAAAACAAAATCCTGAAGATCACAAATATGACAAGAGAACAGTTGGGGGTAAAACCACATTTTTGGCTTATTAACTCTGAAAAGTGATTTTGAAACCATGCCCTCACAACTCCTGGGCAGGCAGACATTTCCCACGGGATGGGGAAAAAAACCCACAAGCCCCCGGGGTGGGGGGGCCATTAGCTGACTGTTGGTCACACTGTGCCCTGGGATGGTGTGTGTGTGTGTGTGTGTGTGTGTGTGTGTCCCTTCCTGCCCCAGCCTTGCACAATACCCCAGGTCTCTCTGGAGGTGAGGGTTAAGCAAGCTGAGGACTGCCACCTGCTTGCCCTGTCCCCTCCCTCCCCCCCCCCCCCCCACACACACACATAGACACACACACAGCCCCATCCTTGCCTGGCAGCCTCTCTCTTCTCTCACCTTCCCCTGCTGGCAGCCAGACTGAAAAGAGGCGACGTGAAGGGAGGGAGAGAAAGCCTCTTAGGAGATTATATAACCGCCCCAAAGAAGGCTTGTGTGAAGGATTAGAAGGATTGTCTGAAGAGAAGAGTTGGGTGAAACTGGGCGTATGTAGTTTGAGGAAAACTCCAACACAAGATCTGAGCTCAGTTCAGGTTTTCTTAGACAGGGACAGAGGAAAAGGCTTCAAGCAGCCTGGTGAACCAAGAGGGGAAACACAGAGGAGTGATGAAGAGCATGGGGAGTCAGGGAACCTGGGATCGAATCCTGACTCTGCTTCTTACAGGCCAAGTGACCTTGGGCAAGTCTGAGTCAGTTCTTCATCTCTAAAAAAAAGGTTAGAATAAGTGGTCTCTAAGGTCCCTTCCAACTATAAAGGCTACAATTCTAGGAGATTCAAGGTCTGTGTGCTTTCCTACCAGGCAAACTTCCTCCATACAGATACACTCATACCTCCCCCCACCCCACTCCAACACTAGATCCAAGTTGAAAAAGACCCCTAGGGCACTGAGTCCAACTTCTTTCTTTTACAGGTGAAGAAACTGAGACTTAGGAAACTTAAGTGACTTGTCCAGGGTCATACAATCTTTGAACCTTGGTGTTCCATGTTTTCCCCATTGTATGATTTTCACAACCCAGAGTAGAGAGGGTGATAGAAAGGGAAGAGAGACTTAAATTTAGAGCCTGCAAGGGACTTTAAAGCCCACCTAGTCCAACCCTCCCTCACTGGGTATTCATCAACTGCGGAAATAGATACACAAATAATTGTGTATGAATGTAGTAAAAGATTATTGGACTATATGAAATGATTGGAGAAATCTGGGAAGATTTGTATGAACTAATGCAGAGTGACATAAACAGAACCCAGAAGAACAATGGTATAATAACACAACATGATAAAGAAAAAACTACTTTAAAAGACCTTAAACCTTTGATCAAAACAATGGCCAACCACAATTCCAGAGAACAGGTGATAAAGCATTCTATCTATCTCTTCCCAGAGAAGAGGTGGACTCAAGGTGCAAAAACAAAACAGAACAGAACAGAACAGAACCAAAACCACAAACTTTGAGAAACAGACAATGTGAGAATCAGGTTTTTTTTTCTGACTTATTTCTTAGAAGGATTTTTCTTTACCTTCCTTCCTTCCTTCCTCTTTCCTTCCTTCCTTCCTTCCTTCCTTCCTTCCTTCCTTCCTTCCTTCCTTCCTTCCTTCCTTCCTTCCTTCCTTCCTTCCTCCCTCCCTCCCTCCCTTCCATCCTTCTTTCTTCCTTTTCTTTCTTTCTTTAAATCAGAGGGCTATAGGAGGGAGATGGGGACTAAGGACAAGATGACCAGAAAAAATGAAAAAGAAAAGAGGACCACTGAAGCATTTTTTAAAAAGGTGCAGAGAAGAGAAGGAGAGCCAGAAAGAATCAGAAATAAACAGGATAGCTTGAAAATTACATGTTGAATTTATTATGTATTTTTAAAGAAAAGCAAATGATTCATAATAGAGATTAATAGTTTCCTATATAATCCTCTTTTCTATTCTATTATGTATATAGAAATACTCATTTTGTTTGGTCTATGTTAAATTTACCCCCATTACATAGATGAGGAAACTGAGGCCCAGACTTGGGCAAGTTACTTGCCCAAGGCCATACAGCTCAGTAGGATTCCAAAGGCAGAGCAGAAAAAAAAGTCCTGAATTGTAGAAAGGTGACCTCTGTTCCTGGGATGCTTCTCAGAAACCAGCCCAGAACTGCCATGAAATCGGAAGATGGGGGCTGGGCTAGGCTGGGCTGAGCTACACAGTCACAGGCTCCATTTCCAGAGTCAGCCTGCCTCGGTGATAATGTGAAGGGTAGCAAGGACAGGTCCAGGCTCGACTTCAGCTGATGATCTTCCTCTTGGGAGGGGACGTTGTGGCACTCTGGATTTGTGGAACAAAGAGAGGTGATTGGAGGAGGCAGCACAAAGCCAACTCCAAGCCCAGAGCACTTGTCCTGCACCTGTTTCTGCAGGAGCCCAAGGCTTTGGGAGCATAGTGAATGAGTGTCTAAGTCACACCCTAGGAGGGCAAGTAAGGTCCCTGGGAGAACGAGGAAAGAAGCAGGGAGGGAGAGCTGGAGGGAACCTCAGAGGCCATCTGGTCTAGTGGCCTCATTTTTTAAAATGAGGAAACTGAGTCCCAGAGGAGTGATGTGTCTGATATAAGATTACACATGGAGCAAGTGGCAGATCTGGAATTGGAATCTGGATCCCCTGACTCCGATTCCAGTGATCTTTTTGTTATACCAAGGCATCTTCGCTCTTCCTTAATTCATTAGTCAGGAAGACCTGAGTTCCAATCCAACCTCAGGCATTTACTAGCTGTGTGATCCTTGGCGAGTCATTTCACCTCTGCCTCAGTTTCTCTGTCAGTAAAATGGGGATAGTACCTATTTCCCAGGGTTGTTGTGAGGAACAAATGAAATCATCATTGTAAAAAGAAAAAGTAAATGCTTAGTACAGTTCCTGATACACGACTAGCACCACAGAAAGGTTGGTTGTTATTGCTATTACTATCAGTAGGACACCACTTCCTGAACAAGGACAGAACTGAGAGTTGGCCGATCAGTTTCAGTCAATAAACATTTATTAAGTGCCTACTATGTGCCAGGTACTGTTTGAAGCACTGAGTTGACAGAGGAAGGCAGTAAGCAGTCTTGGCTCTCAAGGGTCTCACATTCTTTTTTTTTTTTTTTTTCTTTTTGGAGGGGGGAAGGCAGGGCAATTGGGGTAAAGTGACTTGCCCAAGGTCACACGGCTAGTAAGTGTTAAGTGTCTGAGACCAGATTTGAACTCAGGTCCTCCTGACTCCAGGGTCGGTGCTTTATCCACTGTGCCACCTAGCTGCCCCTAGGGTCTCACTTTCTAATGGGAGAGATAACATGTAAACAACCATGTCCAAACCATCTATAGCCAGGACAACTTGGAAATAACAGAGGGAAGGCACTGACATTAAGGGGCATTTAAGCCACTAAGAAAAGGCTTCCTGTAGAAGGTACGGCTTCAGATGGGAGTCATTGGTTCCAAGATTTAGAGATGTAAGGAAACTGAGGAACAAGGAAGGGAAGTGGTTTAGCCAAAGTCAGGAGATTTACGATGTGCCAGGCACTACTGCAGAAATATGACCTCGTTTGATCTCATTTGTGAGGACTGAATGAGAGAATAATCATAAAGAGATTAGCATGGTGCCTGGCGTATAGGAAGGACTGCATATATGTTTGCTATTATTATCCTCCCAACAACCTGGGAGGTAGGCGCTATTATTATCCCCATTTTACAGATGAGGAAACTGAGGCAGAAGTTGCGTGACTTGCCCAGGGTCACACAGTTAGTAAATTTCTGAGGTCGGATTTGAATTTGGGTCTTCCAGACTCCAGACATAACAAACACTCTATCTACTGCCCTACCTAGTTGCTGGATGACTGGTATGTAGAAGAGGGAATTTATGAACTTTGACCCCAGAGAACAGAACTAGGAAGACTAAGTGGGAATTCAGAAAAGGCATATCTAGAAATGATGTAAGAAAAATCTTTTTTACTACTGGAGCTCCAAAAGTGACTCCTCAGGAGTTAATGAATTCCCTCCTACTAGGAGGTGGTAAGCACCTTCTTAGTATATTATAAAAAAGATTCATATTCAAGTATGGGCCTCTGAGGGCCCTTCTGACAGAGTTCTATGACATATGCAGCTTTATTTTATCTTTCTATGCCCCATTCCAAACTGACTTGCCCTCTCCAAATCTTACTCTCCTCATCTATGAAAGAAAGAAAAAAGAAAGGAAGAGGGAAAGAGTGAAAGGAAGGAAGAAAGAAAGAAAGAAAGAAAGAAAGAAAGAAAGAAAGAAAGAAAG
>NW_027187400.1:8743122-8766322 GCF_028583685.1 Petaurus breviceps papuanus | reverse complement strand
AAGAAAGAAAGAAAGAAAGAAAGAAAGAAAGAAAGAAAGAAAGAAAGAAAGAAAGAAAGAAAGAAAGAAAGAAAGAAAGAAAGAAAGGAAGGAAGGAAGGAAGGAAGGAAGGAAGGAAGGAAGGAAGGAAGGAAGAAAGAAAGAAAGAAAGAAAGAAAGAAAGAAAGAAAGAAAGAAAGAAAGAAAGAAAGAAAGAAAGAAAGAAAGAAAAGAAATCAGGAAAGAAGGAAGGAAAGGAAAGGGAAGGAAGGAGGGAAGGAAGGAAGGAAGGAGGGAAGGAAGGAAAGAAAAGAAAACCACCTTAAAACAAAAACCAGGTTGGATTAAGGTCCTTTCCCAGCTTTAACATTGTATGATTCCTTCTGGTAGTAACAAACTAACTTTGTATGTTCCACGGTCTGATGTTCTAAACTATTTCTAAGGTCCCTATCCGCTCTAAATCTGTGAACCTTCTATGAATCTGTATCCCAGACTCTCTGGTCTACACACCATTGCTCATGCTATTTCTGCTGCCCAGAATGTCTTTCTCTCCTCCCATTGGCCAGATGCATTCTACCCCTCCTTTGGGGCTCAATTCCAACACTACGTCCTCCCTGGAGATTTTCTGGCCCCCCACAGCTGGACGTGATTTAAAAATCTGATCTCTTAGCACCTTCTACCTCTAGCGTGGACAAACCACATTCTGGTTTGTGTTAGAAGAGGCAGTATGACATAGTGGAGAGAGAATATGCCCCAAAGTCAGAAAAACCTGGGTTTAGGTCCTGGTTCTGATGCAAACCCATTTTGTGACCCTAGGCAAGACACTTAGGCCTCAGTGCCCCAGGCAATTCCCTAAAACTTGACGCTGCAAGCAGGTGCTCATCTGTACTGGTAAAAAGAGATTCTTTATTCAATCAAACAACCCTTATTAGGCATTGACTTTGTGCCCAACACTGTGCTAAGTACCAGGATACCAAGAAAGGTATCTCCATGTCTTGTACCTGGCATGTGTCTCCTCGAGCCACAAACATTTATTAAATGAATGCTATATGCCAGCTACTGCACTAACTACAATACATACAAAGACAGTCCCTGCCCTCAAAGAGCTTACATTCCAATGCAGGAGACAACATGTACATACATGGGCATAAACAAGATACATTCAAAGCACATACTAGGTACCCTTAGATGGGAAGGCATCAGCTGCCACAAGGATCCACAAAACCCTTCTCTCTACTAGGCAATAAGCTTCCTCAGGGCAGGAACTCGGTTGGATTTATCCTTTATAATCCTCACTTCACAGGCCAGTACATTGCCTGGTATTGGTATGGGCAGTTGTTTCAGTTGTATCCAACTCTTTATGACCCCATTTGGAGTTTTCTTGGCAAAGATACTGGAGTCGTTTGCCATTTCATTCTCTGCTCATTTTACAGATGAGGAAACGGAGGCAACCAGAGTGAAGTGACTTGCCCAAGGTCACACAGAGAGCAAGCGTCTGATGCTGAATTTGAACTTAGGAAGAGGAGTCTTTCTGACTCCAAACCCAGTGCTCTATCCACTGCCCCACCTAGCTGCCTATATATTACCCCTAGTAGATGTTGAATAATCAGTCAATCAAAAAAAATCTGTTAAGTGCCTACCATGTGCTAGGGAGTATGCCAAGTTCTGGAAATGCACAAAATTGGTAAAAGATAGTCCTTACCCTATAGGAGCTCATAATATGACAGATGTTTGTAACAATGCATCACATTTCTCTGGGCTCTAAGGGTCATGTATAATGGGAATTGAGTAAGGACAGCCTACTGGCAAAGTCAAATGAGTGAATGAATGAGTGAATGAATTCATGAATGATGTTTCTCAGGTCTCTAGGAGTTGGATTTAAAAGAGAATGAGGAAGGGCAGCTCTCTCTCGGAGCTGAGTTTCCAAGGGCGTTGGAGAAGTCTTTCCTTGCTTGTAAGGCTGGTAGAACACTACCTCTCAGGAAAGAGCTCCAGGAAGAATAACAGCTGGGATTTCGAGATCCCTTTACCATTTGCAAAGTGCTTTAGAGTCATTACCTCCCTTGAGCTTCATAATGTCCCTGTGTGAGAGGATCTGCATTTATTATTTTCCCTGTTTGGCAGATGAAGAAAGTGAGGCTCTGTGAGTTCAGTGATTTGCCCAGAGGCATATGGTGTCAGAGATGGGATTGACTGAAGGTCTTCCTGTGTCCAGCCTCAGCATCCCCTACATGTCTCCTGCCGTATCCACAGCATACCCTGAACTACCTTGTCCATGTGGGCCCATTCCTTATCCCTCTTCCCACAGAGGAAATCCTTGGGTACAAAGCCATAGAAGCACTTTGAGCTAAAGGTGTGGCAATAAACTGTCTTACAGTCATGATGATAATGCCGGAAGCAAAACTCCTACTTGGTCAACCTACAGAGGGAGGCATCTGGAGGATTTGCCTAAGGATTCCAGGGTGATCAATCTGTCTTGTCAGCAAGGAAACCTTGCCCCCTGCCCCATGCTCTGTGTTCAGAGTTTCTAGCTTTCATTGATGTGCAGTTTTCACTGGTACCAAAGTCATAATGCTCAACATGTTGACAACTGGCAATGACATAACTTTAAGCTTTACAAAGCTTACACACATTAGCTTAGCTGAGTCTCATGCTACCCCTGTGAGATAGGGACCATAGGGATTATTATCCCCATTTGACAGACAAGAAAATTGAGGTGCTTAGCTGAGGTCGTTAGTGTCCATGATTACTCAACTAACATGACAAGTAGCTATAGAATCATTGAGTTCATTTTAATAGATTTTGTTCTTACATCCTGCAGTATCCATGCCCTGTATCCATTCCTTTCCTCTCCCAAAGAGCCATCCCTTATAATAAAGAATTGTTTTTTTAAAAGAAGAAAATAAGGGGTGGCTAGGTGGTGCAGTGAATAGAGCATCAACTCTGGAGTCAGGAGGACCCGAGTTCAAATCTGACTTCAGATACTTAACACTTACTAACCATGTGACCTTGGGCAAGTTACAATTGCCCTGCATTCCCCCCTCCAAAAAAAAAAAAGAATTAAAAAAATCATCAAAATTGATTTTTAAAAGACCTAACATTATATGCAATGTTCTACACCGAAGGACACCCTCAATGTGTGTGTGTGTGTGTGTGTGTGTGTGTGTGTGTGTGTGTGTGTGTACACAGAGAGAGAGAAAGGAGTAGGGGGAGATATCTTCTCATATCTCTTTTTTGGGACCCAGCTTTGCAACATTCATTTTCAGTTGTTTCATTTACATTGTTGTAGTTATTTTTTTATATTGATTTCACTTTGCGTGTGTTCATGTAAGTCTTTCCAATGTGTCTCTGACTTCATGATGTTCATTGTTTTTTAGAGCACCACAGTAGAACCTTAGAATTTGGAATTCCTTAGAAGGCAGTGGATAGAGTGCTGACCTTGGAGTAAGGACGACCTGAGTTCAAAACCTGCCTCTGACACTTGCTAGTCATGTGACCCTCGGTAAATACTCATGTATAAGGGGATTGGACTGGCTGGCTTCTGAGATCCCTTCCGGCTCTAGATTTAAGACCCTTTGATTTGATTCAGTCCCAGCTTGGTGGTTTTATGCAAGTTGTATTAGGAATCATTTCCTGGCTCTAGGTCAGAGAAAGCCAAGAGTTACCAATGGTGTGGGGAGCGTTTTTCTTTTTCTTTTCTTTTCTGGGTTTTTTTTTTTTTTTGCTTTTTGGAAATATGATCTTTGTCCCAGATAAGGCAATAAGTGAGCCCCAGCTCACAGAGCCCTCTGATTCACTCATTTTGTTGTTTTCTGGGCAAAGCCAGAGATGCCTGAAAGGATAAAAAAAACAACAACCTTTGCATCTTCACAATCTGAGAAAAGGGAGGCTGGTGGGTCTGAAGAAATAGAGTCCTTGGGTAGGCACAGGTTTCTGAAGCCCTTGTGAGAGGTAGTGCTGGAAGGAGAATTATTGTGTCTGAATCCAAGGATCTGGGTTTGAGTCCTAGGACTTAGTATGACAACTCACATTCCTGTTCTGAGTTTTAATTTTCCCATAAGAAAAGGGGGTCAATGATATTCTGTGCTACCTGGGCCTGTTGTGAGAGAAGGGAGAGGGAAAGGGAAGAAGCATTTGTAAAGCACCTACTATGTGCCAGGCACAATGACTAAAGTGCTTCCTTATCAGAGGGCTTCCTTATAAGAGCCTCACTTAAACCTGGAAAGACATATATGAACTGATGCTGAGTGAAAGGAGCAGAAGCAGGACATTTTACACAGTAACAGCCCTAGTGTGTGCGGACTGACTTTGCAAGTACCTAAAGCAATTCCAAAGGACACATGATAGAGAATGTCGGTCACATTCAGAGAAAGAACCATGGAGTCAGAATGCAGAACAAAGCAGACCATTTTCTTTTATGTTTTGTTTTGTTTTTTTCTTTCTTGTAGTTTTTTCAATTTGTTCCAATTCTTCTATGCAACATGACTAATGTGAAAATGAGTTTAATAGGAATGTATGTGCAGAGCCCATATCAGATTGCAAGCCGTCTTAGAGAGGGAGGAAGGAGGGAGGGAGAGAAAATTTACAATTTACAGAAGGAAAGGTCGAAAACTAAAAATAAATAATTTAATTTTAAAAAAGAGCCTCTCCTATCAGGAAGGTGGTAGACCACTCGTGTGAGATGAGACATACATTGTCAGACTTGGCAATGTGCTGGCTTCTTTTGCTTGACTTCATTTCTTTGTTACAAAGGAGGGAGCTGTGAGAGGAGCATCAGGAAGTGACAGTAATATTGGAAAAAGAACACCACCAAACCTTTATTTTTTGTGTGGGTGTTTTTGTTTTTTTTGTTTTTTGCTTTTTGGAGGGGGGGGGGAGGTAGGGCAATTGGGGTTAAGTGACTTGTCCAAGGTCACATGGCTAGTTTTTTTTTTATTACGTGTCTGAGGCTGAATTTGAACTCAGGTCCTCCTGACTCTAGGACCAGTGCTTTATTCACTAGGCCACCTAGCTGCCCCAATACACCACTGAACCTTTAAAAAAAAAATAACAGCTGCTATACATATTTAGTGCTTTCAAGTTTCCAAAGCATTTTTATGAATACTATCTCACTTGATCCTCAACTACTCTGGGAAGTAGGTGCTATTATTATTCTCATTTTCCAGTTTAGGAAACTGAGACAGGAAGCAGCAAAGTGACTTGCCCAGGGTCACACAGCCAGTAAGTGTGTCTGAGGCCAGGTTTGAAATCAGGTCTTCTTGCCTCAGTTCCATTTGCTTTATCCACTGTACTACCTAGCTGCCTCATCAACTATAATGCACTATAAAAATTGGATGTGTGTGTAATTTGGGAGGGACTGAGATCAACTCTTATTCAAAGGAAGTTTCATGCATGTTTTTTGGCCTGAACTGAAAGGAAAAAAAAAAAGCAAAATGCCAAATACATCAACAGTTACCTTCAGGTCACAAAATGAAGTTTTAATTCAATTTGTTTCAATGCAGTTCAGTTCAATGCAACAAACATTTTACGAAGTATCTATGAAAACTAGAAAGATGTCATAGAGAACATGCTAGACTTGGAGTCAGAAAACCTGACTCTAGAATATATTGTGTAGGTGACACTGGGCAAATGGCTTGCCTTTAAGTTTTCTCATCTGTAAAATGGGTCTGTTTAATGTTTTCACTCCCTCCCTCACAAGTGAGTTCAAGGAAAGTCCTTCATAAGCATTAAATCTTCACTAATTGGGGACTTATTTGAGACTAGTCATCATGGATGTAAAGAAATAAGATCCCACCCAAAGGAATCCTTGTTGACTCGTCTAATTGAAAGGTGAGATCTATCTGCAGTGCAGCTGACCTCAAGGTTCATCACATAGCATCCCACCCACCCATCCCCAGCACTCCTCTCCTGGGACCAAGACTTAGAAAGTACCTTCATCATCTCTCTGCCTGCCAACCAGTCAATCATCCATATGATGAGAACTGTGAATCATAATCATCTGTGCCTAATACATAAAAACCATGACAGAGTGAAGAGCACAGAACTTGAAGGCATGACCAAGGTTCTATTCCTGGCTCTGCCACTTACTGGATATTTGGATTTTAAAAAGTCGCTAGAGGGAGGCTAGGTAGCGCAGAGAATAGAGCACCAGCCCTGTAGTCAGGAGGACCTGAGTTCAAATCCAGCCTCAGACACTTAACACAAAAACTAGCTATGTGACCTTGGGCAAGTCACATAACCCCAATCACCCTCCCCGCAAAAAAGTCACTAGAGCTATCTGAGCTTCACAAGATCACACCTCTTCATGCCCTCTACTTTCTAGACAAACTGGCTCATTTCCTTTTCCCCAAACTTGGAAATTCATTTCCCACCTCTAGGCCTTTGCCTGGGCAGTCGCCCCACACCTGGAATGCCTTCCTTCCTCATCTCCACCTCCTAGAATCCCTTTCTTTGAGGTTCCTCTCATGTGCCGTGTCCTCTAGGAAACTTTCTTGATCTCCCTGCCGTGAGTGCTATCTCCTCCCAAAACACCTCACACAGGCTTACCTGCTGGTAGGGTGCATCCTCCCAATCAAATGTAAGCTCTTAAGGGGAGGACTGCTTTCCATTTTATTTTTTATGTTCCCAGGGCCCAGCAGAGTACCCAGCACATAGCAGTAGGTGCCTAATAACTGCATGTTGGACCAGATTAGAGCATATTCAGCCTGAAAGTGAGAGGTGCTTCACTCTTCTGAGCCTCAGTTTTCTCTCACTATCAAATAACTTTAACAAATGTCTGAATTATCTATCTCACAGGGTTGTAGTAAAGAAAAAGATTTACAGACTTTAGCTGTGTACCTCAAGACAGGTCATTTAATCTCTCAAAACCTCAATTTTCTTTTCTGTTAAATGGGCTGGGGTAAAATGGACAGCTAGGTGGTACAGTGAATAGAATGCCAGGGCAGGGCCAGGAAGATTCCATGAGTTCAAATCTTCTCTCAGATATTAAAATATTAAGATACTAAGTAGCTGTGTGACCCTGGGCAAGTCACTTAACTCCGTTTGCCTCAGTTTCTTCCTCTGTAAAATGAGTTGGAAAAGGAAATGGCAAACCACTCCAATATCTGTGTGAATCAAACTCCAAATGGGGTCATGAAGAGTCAGATATGACTGAAAATGATTGAACAACACTTTGAAAATTGGGGTTTATCTGACCCATGCTGCCTACCTTCTAGATCTATGAGGAAAATGCTTTGTAAACTATAAAATACAAGAGAAATAGGAATGATTGGTTATGACATGATGATAATGACGCATATTAACAACAAAGACATATATGTCTATATATATACTGAATGAATATGTGTCTTTCTATATATACTGAATGAATATATGTCTTTATATATACTGAATGAATACATATGCCTTTATATATAGACTGAGTGAATATATATGTCTATATATATACTGAATGAATATAGATGACTATATACACATATACTGAATGAATATTTGTCTTTATATACTGAATGAATATATATGCCTTTATATAGACTGAATGAATATATATCTTTATATATATACTGAATGGATATATATGTCTTTATATATGCCGAATGAATATATACATCTTTATACATATATATTGGGTGATTATATAGTCTATATATATCGAATGAATATATGTCTTTATATACATATACTGAATGAATATATATCTTTATATATAATATTGAATGAATATGTATCTTCACATATACATACTGAATGAATATATATGTCTTTATGTATATATATATATATATACTGAATGAATATATGTCTATATAAATTTACTAAATGAATATATATACTGAATGAATTCAGTTCAATTTCTTTTCCTTAGCATTTCCCAGAAAGGCAACCTGGCAGGAGATAGAAAGTCAGCTTCAGAGCCAGGAAGACCTGAGTTCAGCCCCCAACTCTACCATACATTGTGTGACCCTGGGCAAGTTTCTATCTGCCCTGTTCTGAATCCTAGGCCACTGGTTTTCAAAGTGTGGTCTGGGAGGGCACCAAGAGCCTTTCAGGGGGTCCATGAAGTCAAAAGTATTTTCATAATAAGACTAAGACACTTAAATTTCTAATATGGTAAATATTGATACATGTAATTTACATAAACAAACTTTGGGGTCATCATTAATTTTAAAGAATGTAAAGGGGTCCTGAGATCAACTTTCTAAGACATGTTACAGTCAAGGTATTTCCCTGCATTGATAGGAGTTTCCTCATTTAGAATTTCCCTACATGAATGAAATCATAGGTTCAATCCCCATCCCAGCCCCTAAGCATTTAACCAAGAATTTCCTGTGTATGGATCGCTGGGCCCCAGGATGAGGGAGATACAAAGTTTAGATTATGGGAACATAGAGCTGGAAGGAACCTTAGATCAGTCATGGAGCTGTTCTCATGGAAACTATCTAATACAGTCTAATAGGAGGAAAAGATCCCAGGGCAGATAGAGGCAGTTTACTATATTAAAGAAAAGATCATTAAATTTAATAAGATAATTAACTTAAAGATAAGAGCATTATTTTTCTAATGATAGAGAGATGCAGAGGAAAGCACCCTAGAATTAGAGGTAGAAAGGGCCTTCAGATTGCTTGCTATCTTGGGGAGTGGAGAGGGAAGGAAGGGAGGGAGGGTGGGGGGAGGAAAATATGAAACTCAAAATTTTACAAAAATGAATTTTGAAAACTATCTGTACATGTAATTGAAAAAACTAAACTACTATTAAGGGGAAGAAGAAAAAAGAAAGACATGTAGGCAGAACTACCCTACTATTGGAAATGAATCTGTACAAGTAATTTGGAATAAATAAGAATACTGAGGAAATTCCATATTCACCTGAAAAAGAAAAAAAAAGAGGTAGAAAGGGTCTTGGAGATGATTTCATCCAGAATCATGGAATCTCAAAATTCAAGAGGACCTCAAAAACCTAGCCAGGGGTGGAGAACCTGTGGCCTCAAGGCCACCTGTGGCCTTCTAGGTCCTTGGTTGTGGTCCTTTGACTGAGTCCAAGTTTTACAGAACAAACTCTTTTATTAAGGGGATTTGTTCTGTGAAGTGGAGAACCTGTAGCCTCAAGGCTCTCTAGATCCTCAAGTGTGGCTCTTTGACTGAGTCCAAGTTTTACAATTCTTTTATTAAGGGGATTTGTTCTGTGAAGTTTGGATTCAGTCAAAGAGCCACACTTGAGGATCTAGAGAGCCTTGAGGCTACAGGTTCTCCACCTCTAAGTTCAACCCATATACTCCTTCTACAACATCTCCAACAAGTGGTCAACAACCTTCCACTTAAAGAAATCCAGGGATGGGGAGCTCACCACCTTGAGGAAGGCCATTTTCCCAGATAGCCGTTATTGTGTCTTTTTAAAAAAAGTTTTTTTCCTTGTGTTGGATGGAAATCTGTCTCTCTGCAACTGCCCTATTACCCCCTCTGAAGCCAAACAGAATACGACTAATCTGTCTTCTGTCTGGCAGCTCTTCAGATGCTTGGAGATGGCTAGCATGTCTTCTCAAATCTCCTTTCTCTCCAGAGTAAACATCACCAGTTCCTTGACCCTTGACCATCCTGGACCATCTTCAATTGCTTTGAATAGCATGATCTCCAGTCCCATTGATATCCTGGTTTCTCTTCCCTGGATTTGGTCCAGTTTGTTAATAGCCATCTGAAAACATGGCACCCAGAACTGAACATACCGTAATTCAACCCCCTCTTTTTGTTCATTCATTCATTCATTCATTTATTTATTTTCTTGTTTGTTCATCCATGGCAACTGATGTCTGGGGGAGGTGAAGGGATGGAGGTAGCTGAACCAGGATTTGAACCCCAGACTTCTGACTGGAAATCCACTGTTCTCATCACCATAACATTGCTGACTCATGAGGGGGGAGTTATTATAAATTAAGGAATTTAAAGAAAACTTTCTGGAGGGATCTGGACTTTCACTGGCTGAAGGAGGAAGATACTAAGAAAAGAAACTGGCTTGAGGAGGAAGTCAGGGAAGGGAGAGTGAAGATTGTGTGCGAGGACAGAGGGGAGAACAATCTGGCCAAAGCATCAAGCACCTGGAAGGAAGAAATGAAAGAAAAAGCTTGAAAGGTAGGGTGAGGCCAGATTGGGAGGGGACCTTGAATGTTAGGCAAAAGAGTCAGGCTTCTACTTGAAAGGCAAGGCAGTAGAGAGCTGCTGGGAATGTTTGATCTGATCTTGTCAATTGCTGGGGTTGAGAGGATTTTGTAGAGGTTGGGGTCCTGCAGAGGGATGGGCTTCCTCGATGGTCAGGTAGTTGGTTGACACAAGGGCACATTTAGCATGAGGAAAAGATAGAATCAGAGGCGGCAACAGGAGAATCATGGTGCCTTAGAGCCTCAGCATTGAAAGAAACCTCAGAGGTCATCTAGTCCAACCAGCCAGCCGCCCACTGCATGCACCTCCTCCATAGCATCTCTGACAAAGGAGAATCGCCACTTCTGCCCTCACACTTCTATGCCAGGGACAGTGCTCCCCTCTTATCAGCTTTAATCCCTTGTCAGATCATTCAGTGGAACCGGGAGGATGAGACATGCTTCCCAGTAAAAGAAGGGACAGGAGCAGAGACAAGACAAGGGCAGGACTTTGTATCTATTTCCTTTATTTCTGATTATCTTTCTAACCACCAAGTGCAGCTAGGTGGCAGAGTGGATAAAGTGCCGGGCCTAGAGTCAGGAAGCCCTGAGTTCAAATCCAGCCTCAGATGCTTACTAGCTGTGTGACCTCAGCAAGTCACTTTACCCTGCCTGCCTCAGCTTCCTCATCTGTAAAATAAGCTAAAAAAGGAAATGGCAAACCACTCCAGTACCATTGCCAAGAAAACCCCAAAAGTGGTAACAAAGGAATGAACACCACTGGAAAATGACTGAACAACAACAAAACCAAAAAATGTCTCTGCTCAGTAAACTCAGGTGACTCCCTATTACTTCTAGGACCAAATATAAATTTGGATTTTTTTGGAAAAGATCTTTACAACCTGGCTTTGATCTGCCTTTCCAGGCTTATTATACTGTTTCAGGCACTCCTCAGTCAGGCCAAACTGGCCTCTTTACTATGCCTTACATGAAAGAAAGTGTTGGTATATGTTTTATAACTGACTCTTGGGGTGGGGAGATAAATGTTTTACAACCAGCTCTCAGGGTGGGAGGAGTGTGTTATATCATACTTGAAAGTTTACTCTTCATTATTAATATGTTCTTCATTATTTCTTAAGTCTAGACAATCAATGAAACAGTAGATCAAGCTCTGATCTGTAACATTTGTGGATTTCTGGGATGTAAATGCTCATCTTGAAAATGTAAGCATGACACTCTATATCCTATATCTGTACATTTACACAGACTTCTCCTCCATGTCTGGAATGTACTTTCTCCTCACATCCCCTTAAACCCTAACTTCCTTCAAAACTCAGTTTAGATACCACCTGCTATGTAAGGCCTTTCCTAAACCCTCCCCCAGCTATTATTACATCCCACCCCCCACCAAAAATGTGCATTTATTTTGTAAATAATTATTTTGAATATAATTCAATATATTTATTTAAGTCAATAAATATTTATTAAGCACCTACTATGTTCCAGGCAATGTACTAATCACTAGCAATACAAAAAGAGGCAAAAGATAGTGCTTGCCCTCAAGGAGCTTATAGTCTGATATATCCATGTTGCCTCTCCCTGTAGAATGTAAATTCCTCAAGGACAGAGACTGTTTACTTCCTGTCTTTATATCCTCAGTGCCTTAAAAGCACAGAGTAAGTGATTAATAAATGCTCATTCATTAATTGATTGGTTTTTTTGATCCATCATTCATAAGATCATGGAATTTGGAGGTGAAAGATATCTTATCCAATCCAATGCAACCATAATTTATTTAGTGCTTATTATGTGTAAAGGATTGTATTAGATGCTGATAGTAAGAGACAAAATTAGAAACATTCCTTGACCTCAATTCTACTTAGGGGGGTAGGGACAGCATGCAAACATTAAATAAATGTATGATCACCTGAAGAGGGAGAAGACACTAACAAGGGGGATCTAGGGAGGCTGACTGTAGGATTTTGTACATGAACTGAACCTTGAATGAAACCAGACATTCTAAGACATGGAAATGTGGAGGGGAAGAGAAGGGTAGAGGGAGGAGAGGGGAGAGGAGAGGAAAGAAGAGGAGAGGAGGGGGGAGAGGAAAGAAGAGGAGAGGAGGGGGGGAGAGGAAAGAAGAGGGGAGGAGGGGGGGAGAGGAGAGGAGAAGAGAGAAGAGGAGAAGAGAGGAGAGGACAGGACAGGAGAGGAGAGGAGAGGAGAGGAGAGGAGAGGAGGGAAGGATAGGAGAAGGAACCCATTCTAGGCAAGGAGATAGCCTTCTGTCAAAGCAAAGAAGTGGAAGATGAAGTACCTCATCTGGTGAATAGCAAAAACTGGTTTGACTGAAATGCAGAAGGCCTGATGGGGAATAATCTGAATTAAGCCTGGAAAAGTAGACAGGGACTATATGGCACAGAGATATATAGATGCCTAACTGAGGAAACTATATTTTATCATAGATATATCAAAAATTCAGTAAAGGCTTTGGAGCATCAGAGTGATGTAGTTAGATTTGTGCTTGAAGGAGATCATTTGGGGAGTTATCTGAAGGTTGAATTGCAAAAGGATAAGAATGGCAGCAGGGTGTCCACTTGGGAAGTCCAGGGAAGAGGAGATAGTCCTGAGTGAAGACGGTGACCATGTGAATGGAAAGAAGGGGACAGATGTGAGCAGAGCAGAGGATGATGCCTCGGTCGTGAACTTGGATGAGTACAAGAATGATAGTGCCCTCAACAGAAATAGGGAAGTTTAGAGGAAGAGAGGTTTTAGGAAGGAAAATCATAAATCCATTTTGAGCATATTCAGTTTGAGATGTCTATGGGGCACCATGGTCAATGGCCTTAGGACACCGAATATTTGGCAAAGCTGAAAGAGAGAGACCTTAGGATACAAGTCATCAGAGCTGGAATCGATCCCCATTCAACGTTTATGGAGCATGTGTCCTTACACTGTACTTGGCACTGGGGTCACAAAGACAGTCACATATAATTATATATAAGATTTATATAAAATAAATAGAAGCTACATAAATAAGTAGAATAAATAACTATATAAAATTAGAAGAATAAATATTTATATAAAATAAATACTTTGGGGATAGAGGTCCTAGGAGCTAATGATATCAAGAAAGACTTCATGTGGAAGATGGCATTTGAGCTATACTTATAAGGAAAGGAGGTTTTCTAAAGAGGCACAGGGAGTAGATACCAGACACAGGGGATGGTTAGCACAAAGGCATGGGGATGGGAAGTCAGGCATGATGGAGTGTAAAAGGATAGTCTGATTGGACTGCTGACTGAAAAGGACCTTAGGAATCATCTGTGTCAACCCCTTCTTCTCTACAGAGGAGGAATCTGAGCCCTCAGAAGGTGCCCAAAATCCCACAGGTAGCAAATAACCAAAGGGAGACTGGGAGCCAACTCTTCTGACTTTACTTGGGCCCCTTTCCACTCCACAGCCTCCTAACCATAAAGGGCTCTTTGTTACACTCAAGACAACTTGCCAAAGAGTGGGCTGCTGTTGACTCCTTGCTTTGGAAGAAGGATATGGGAAGTTCTCTAGCTTCCAAAGAGCCCCCAAGCTATAAATGGTAACCACTGACATGCCTAGGAAGTCAGAAAGCCTCACATTCCTTCCCAATTCTTCCTCCCAGAGTTGGCCCCTCTGATCAAGACTTTGAATTCTACCTTAGAACATTCTATATACAGAGTAGAAAAAGAAAGAGGACTTTACATGCATGAAAGCGTGTATATCTAAAGAGAGGTCTTCAACTTGCAGCTAGGTGGAACAATAGTGCACAGAGCACTGAGCATGGAACCAGGAAGATCTGAGTTCAAATCTAGCCCCAGACATTTCACTCAACTACCACCTGTCTCAGTTTCCTCAAATGTAAAATGGCGATGACAAGAAAAATATCTTCCTCCCAGGATTGTTGTGAGGAACAAAGGAGATAAGATTTGTAACATGCTTTGTAAACCTGTATAAATAGCACCATGTAAATAAAAACCTATTTGAAAAGTACCATATAAATACTAGTTATTATTATTATTATTACCCATAATCTTATTGAAAAGGACTATAGTTTATCCCCCTTACTTATATGCTAGCTCTTGCTTTTAGATGAATATTATTCACCATTTGTTCCTATTCTTTTTAATGTTTCTAAAAGAAATGGACATTGTTATATTTTATTAAAATCTTTTTCTGCATCTATTAATATAATTTTGTGATTCTTATTCTGTTTGTTACTAATATGGTCTTCCAAATTAATCTAGTTTTCCTAATATTGAATCAATTCTGCATTCCTGGTACAAATGCAACAATCATGTACAATCTTTTTGAAAGGTTGTTGTAATTTCTTTAATGTATCTCATTAAAAATTTCTGTGTAGATATTCATTAGAGAAACTTTTCTTTCTCTGTTTTCTCTCTCCCTGGTTTAGGTGTTAGAATTATTTTTGTATCATAGAAAGAGTTTGGTATGCTCCCTTCTTTTCCTGTTTTAGCAAACAGCTTATAAAATATTGGAAATAGTTGTTCTGTGAATGATTGATAGAGTTCACTTGTAAATCCATCTGGTCATAGGGCAATTGCCTCCTTTTATAGATGAGGAAACTTGGGCCCAGAACACTGGAACTGAACATATATGTGCTCAATGGACACCTATAGGGTTTGTGTCTACAAGGACCTCTGCCTGAGGCCTTTCTTTAGCTTGTTTGTTGTTCGTTTTCTATAAATTCCTCAGTGTGGCAACATAGTGTAGCTCTGGACCTGGAGTAAAAAAAAATGGGTTCCAATCTCATTTCTGACACTTCCAAGTTGTATTTAAACTCTTTGAGCTCTGGTTTCCTTATCTATAAAAGGATGATGATGGCACATACAGGCCCTACCTCCCATAGTTGTTGTGAGATCCAAATGAGAAAATAATTGTAAAGAGCTTAGTACTGTGCATGTCATATAGTAGGTGTTTAATAATGTCAGCTATTTATAGATGAGGAAACTGAGGGCCAGGATGGTTAAACAATTGTCTCTAGAGCATCTAGGAAGAAGCAAAGTCAGGATTTGAACCCTTGTTCTTTATCTCTATAGTCAATGTTCTGTGAGCCTGCTCTGGCTCCATCAGCTACCCACAAATCCCTTCTATCATAAAACCTGTCCAGAAATAACAAGAGGGAATGAGCTGATTTCAAAGCACACCAGATCTGTGTAGGTGAAGTGTTCACAAGCCACCTTCCTGGCTGTTGGGGGAAGAAAAACCCCCAAACTGGTAGAACTAGTTGGAAATAAGAACCATTTCCCTATGAAGGCACCCCCTCCCCACTCCCCCACCTCACACCCCTCCAGGTGAAGACAGAGGATGAATGAGAAAGGCACAGTAGGCCACTGGCACTAGTAAGGCCCCACGTGTGTGGAGGGTCCCTCATTCCTGGGGCCAGGCCAGCCACTACCTCTATTCCCAGGCCCCAACCCCTGCTGGGTAGGTCGCCAGCCAATGGGTTGGGGGGGAGGGAGGTCAGAGGTCACTAGGAAAAAAGCCCTTTTCCCAGAAATCGGGCTATGCTTTACAAGCCTTATCAGAGTCAGTGGTCAAAAAGATAGGGACATCCCATAGCCCCAGGGAGAATTAGCTTGCCTGTCTTCAGGGTTCCCATCATAAATTTATCCATGCAGGTGAGCTGGCTGATCACTCCTGCCCTGGCCTGGAGGGGAGGAATCTCTTGGAGCTGGTGTTTGGGGGTCTCCTGTGAGTGTGTGTGTGTGTGTAGGGGAGGGGGGTGTTTGTTTAGAGCCTTAGCCTCCATTAGACCCTCCCCTGGTCCTAACATTTGTCAGGGAAATCTCTCGGTCTCTTCCCAGCAGGATGGCCACTTGTCTGGGAAAGTACAGATGTGCTCCTGCCTGGAGGCAGCTGTCTCAGATGGAAAGATTGGGCCCAGCTCACCATCTCTGGGAAATATGCTCTCGGGGGTTTAAGGTGGGGCTGGTATCTCTTTTTACACCAGCAGAATCTGTGGATTCCCTCAGATTTGACCTCAGAGATCATCTGGTCCCACATGGACCTGAACTAGGACCCTTCCTTGATAACTCCCATTTCTATAGCACACTAAGGTTTACAAAAAGCTGTCCTCAAAATGACCATGAAGAAATAAGTAGTACCCCCATTTATAAACAAGGGAACTAAGATACTGAGCAACAAAGTTACCCAGGGTCACACAGATGGTGAGTGTCGGTGCAGGGTCTGAATAATCCAAACCTCCTGAACTGAAGTTATTTTTCATAGTCAGAAACCTTCTCTTGGAGACCTCTAGTGACAGGGAACTCCCTACCTTCCAAGGCAGCCCTTCCCACTTTAGGAAAGCTCCATCTGTCAGGAAGTTTTTCTCTCTGTCAAGTCAAGATCTGTTTCTTTCCAGCTGGACAAGTCAGAGAACAAGAGCGAGAGTGAGAAAGAGACAGAGAGAGAGACAGAGAGACAGAGACAGAGAGACAGAGACAGAGAGAGAGATAAGGAGAGAGACAGAGAGAGACAGAGAGAGAGAGAAAGACAGAGAGAGAGAGAGAGGGAGAGAGACAGAGAGAGAGACAGAGACAGAGAGAGACAGAGAGACAGAGAGAGAGAAGAGGGAGAGAGAATCCTAGATAGAAGGGACTCCAGAGAACATCTAGTAGCCCTCTGCACACACACTGTACCTGAATGAGAATCAGCTCCACCAAGTCCCAAAGGGGCCCTCCAGCCTCTGACCCTGATCTAGGGGATGTGTTTATGCCAGTGATGGTCCATCTGCTGACTCCTGTACCAGCCCTGCCATAGCACTTTGGGGCAGCTCTCATTGCTAGGAAGTTTGACTTTACTCTTGAATCTAAACCTGAGTCACTTTCATCCATTGCTCCTGGTTATACTTTCTGGGGCCAAGCAGAGAAACTCTAATCCTTTGGCAGGACAACTCCTCAGGTACTTGAAGACCACCACTGTGCCTGTTCACACCAAGTCTTCTCTCTTTCAGGTCAAACGTACCTTTTCCCAGAAGCTCCTGGGCCTAAGGAAAGATGCCCCTCTAAAACATCACTTCTGTTTCAAGGCTCCCTCCCCCAACCAGGAAATCTAAAAGGTATTCCCCATGGGCTCTGGATCTGGAGACAAAAGATGTAGGTTACAAGACTCATAGGATCCTCATTTGAGAGCTCTAAGGGACAGGAAAGATTTAGTTCAGTGATCCCTAGCCCTATGATTTCACTAGGGTAGGCAACTCCCAGGTGAGGAAGGTCCCTCTCCTAAAGCAGGGTTAACACCTTCTCTGTACCATATAATCTTAAAAATGTTGCCTAGAGCCCTGAAAGTTTAAGTGATTTGCCCAGAGTGATGTAATTGGTGTGTGTCTGAGGCTGGTCTTTGTGACTGTGGCTATCTCTCTCTCTCTCTCTCTCTCTCTCTCTCTCTCTCTCTCTCTCTCTCTCTCTCTCTCTCTCTCTCTCTCTCTCCCTCTCTCCCCCTCTCTCTCAATTTAGTCTAATCATCTTAGCAAGACCCAGAGTGGTTACCTGACTTGTCTCTTGTCACACAGGTATCACCAGAACTGAGATTTCATGACCTGTGACTAAATCCATTGCTCCTTCTACTACCCCCTGCCACCCTTTACTAACTGTACAAGCATAGAGAAGTAATTTAGCCTCTTGGGGCCTCAGTTTCCTTATTTGTAAAATGGATATAATAATGTTGTTCAGACATTTCCATTGTGTCCAACTCTGTGACCCCTTTGGGGGTTTTCTTGGCAAAGATAATGCAATGATTTTCCATTTTCTTCTCCAGCTCATTTTACAGATGAGGAAATTGAGGCAGAGTAAAGTGATTTGCCCAGTGTCACACAGCTAGTAAGTGTCTGAGGCCAGATTCGAATTCAGGTCTTCCTGACTCCAGAGCCAACACTTTATCCCCTGGGTCACCGAACTACCATGGGTAAATAATTTAGCCTCTTGAAACCTCAGTTTCCTTATTTGTAAAATGGGAACAATAATATCATCACTCTTTATTTCAGGGGGTTTATCATCATCATTGACATCATCTTCATCATCATCATTATCATCATTAACTACAAACAACGTGGACCAAAAAGACTTTCAAAATATAGAGACCAAGATAAAAATCAAGAGAGACCAAGCTGTGGTGCCTATCAGCCCTCTTGTCCTGTCTGCTGCTGGAGCTGTGGAGAAGCTTTTGGTGGGCCTGCACTCGTTGGGACTGAACACTAATATGTTTATTCAATTACAAAATTCTCTTATTTTACTCCTTTGTGCAATATTCTGGAGAACATTAGATACTGAAGAATAATTAATCATTTGGAATTTGTTTTTCTTGATTATATGTGTCCATAATGGGTTTTTATTTTCTTGCTTTCTCAGTAGAGGGAAGGGAGAAGTGGGAGGGAGAGAGTTTGGACCTGAAAATTAAAGGAATTAAAAGCATTTTTTCAAAGAGTAATAGATGATAGATCTAGAGTTAGGAGCACCTCAGAGGCCATCTGGCCTAATTCACTGAGGAAACTGAGGCCCAGTTTTCCAATGTTACACAGACAGTATGCATCTGAGGGGACATTTGAACCCTGGTGCTTTGATTCTAAAATAAACACTCTTCCTACTACATCATGAAGCCTCCTGGAGACCCAGAAACTTAACTGAGGAACATTTCTATTCAAACGCCAATCAAATAAGATGGGGGGAAAAAAGAGAGATAATAAGAAGAATGACAATTCACATTTATATCGTGCTTCAAGTTTTGCAAAGTATTTTTCTTTCCTTGCGGTGGGCTCAGCAAAATTATATCTGGAGAGATTTTAATTAATTAATTAATCAATTTGTAAACATTTCTCAAACACCTGCTGTGAGCCAGATGCTAGAGATACAAAGACAAAAATGAAACTCTTCTTGCCTTTGAGGAGGATGTATTCTACCCAGAAGGTGCCATCTTGATTGAAAAGCTGGATGGGTCAATAAGGTCTCCACTGGGGTCCAAAGAGGAGATACTTTCAAAACCTAGAACTACAGACCTTATAGCAATAGAATCCAAAAGCAACAGCAGAAAGGGCAGGTTCTTTCATAAGAACACAAGAAGTCAAGGCAACGTCATCTACCTTAGTTTAGGGCAAATCACTCCCAAACCCACTTGCTGTGTCAGATTCAATGGTTATCGGTGGGACAAGAAGAAAGAAAACAGTGATTTTATTCCTCTTGTTAGGAAAATGGCAGAAGTGAGGGTTGAGCATGGAAGAATGATTTCTCAGAAAGAGACAGGCGTCATAGCGTGACCCAGAGTTTCAAATGAGATGGGGCAAAGATATTTATAAGGGCAAAAGAAGGGAGTGACTCAGAGGACTATCATACCTGAGAACTGGAAGGCATTCTAGAATCCTGGACTCTTGCAATAGCCTGTAAGAAGGCCCCCCCTCTATCCTTCATTCCTTGACCATAATAATCATTCTTCCACGTAGTTCTTCTGCCTGGTATTCAAGGGCTTCTTTCATCTGATGCCTTTCTAACCTTATATTTATTATTCCCCTACACATTCTTTGTTATTAAAGCACTCTGGACCTCTCTCTGCTCTCCCCTTACATGACTGGTTGTTTCCTACCTCTGAACCTTTGCTCACATCATTTCTTATAACTGAAATGTCATCTCTCTTCCTCTTTTCATCTGTCAAATTCTCATCTGTCTTTTAAAAGCTAACTCAAATACCACATCATCCAGGAAGCCTGCCCAGTTTCTCCCTTACCCCTTGACTTGCACTCCTCTGATACAATTCTCAGGTAATTGTGTCTGTTGAAGCGATCTCTTGTTATGCACAATTTCTCTCCCAGACAAGAGACCCATGAGGCTGAATTTAAAGTTCATGAGGCTGGGGACTGTGCCTTTAAACTTTGGCTTTAAATCCAGAATCCACCTGCACTCTGCACATAGAAGAAGCTTAATAAATACATTAAATATTAATATTAAATAAATAAATACATTTGGAATTGAATCAGATCCAGCCAGTACCAACCTCATGATCGACAGACCGATCGATCAGGTGTCTATTGAATGGCTCATAGATGCTTGATGCTCTGCTAGAAAGAGGCCCGGGCCCAGTGGAACTTACAGGCAAGGCAACTATCTCCTTGGAACACAATTAGTGATCAAGACAGTAGTGAATAAAGTGCTACATTTATGTAGACAGAGGCAGCCTGATATCAAGGAGCACACCCTAAATCTGGAGCTAGGGGACCTGGCTTCAGAAGCTGCCCCTGCTACTATCCAGCTGTGAGAGTTCGGACAAGTCACTTACTTTCTGAAGGCTTCTGTTTCTTTATCTATAAAATGCAAGGCTAGATGATCTCAAAGGGCTTTTCTGGCTCTCTGTGAGCTTATATGTGTTTAGTGGTTTTTCAGTTGTGTCTGACTCTTCATGATCCCATTTGGGGTTTTCTTGGCAGAGATACTGGAGTGGTTTGTCATTTCCTTCTCTAACTCATTTTACAGATAAGGAAACTGAGGCAGACAGGGTTAAGAGACTTGCCCAGGGTCACACAGCTAGTAAGTATCTGAGGCTGGATTTGAACTGACAAAGGCAGGAAGTCCAGAGCTCAATCCACCTCACCACCCAGCTGCCCCTGTGATCTTATGATGTGGGTTTAAATCATTTCCTTGATACCATGTGAAAAGGACAAATTATTTTACCTTTGAGTGAAGGACATTGCACTAGATGACATGTCCTCTCTGTTTCTACTCTCTGTCCTGGGATCCCTTCCAGCTCTGACATTCAATGAGCTAAGGTCCTGCTGGCTCTGATGTTCTCCTTCTAAGGCCCCCTCCAGCCTTGACATTCTATGTTCTTATTTCCTTCTGGCTCTACATCCCAGAATCTTGTTCTTCTCTAACCACCACCTCCCTGAGTCACTCTCCCTTCTTGCCTCCTGCCGAGGTCTCCTCCAATCCCTCAAGGGACAATTGTGGCCCTGCTGGCAGCACAGCAGACCCCTAGTTGCTCCTACCTGACCTCTCCCTGTCCCCAGGCCTGCTTCAAGCTCGATGGAGAATCCTACGGTCAAATAATGAGTGGATGACTTTTTAAGAGCTGTTTACCTGGCCTGATAATGGCTTTTCCTCAGTTACAAACTCTTCTTTTATTGGAAAGATGACAGGGTCATGTTTAATGACTGAAGCTGGTGATGAGCAGAGAGATAGCCTAGGGGGCCCTGAGGCCCAGGTGAGGAGAGGCCCCAAGAGTTGCTGACCTCCTTCCCAGCCCTGAACCAGGGGGAGATCCAGCTCAGATCTGTTCTTGCCAGCCCAGCTCTCTCCTGGCTGGGTCAGAGGCTGGCTACCTGAGTGCTACCTTCTCAGAGCAAGGCCATGCTAGCTCCTTCTGGTGGTACACACAGAGAAGCTTCTTTCCTGAGAATGAGCCCTTGGACATTACCTACAGGAAGATTCCAGCTGCAAGGGGAGGAGGGGTGGGGGGGGGGGGGGGGGGGGGGGGGGGGGGGGGGTCAGGGAATGGGTCTTGTTCCTCCTCCCCCCAACACTCAGAGGTTCTCTCTTTGCATTTGAGTTGGGGATTTCGGGTTCAGTGGTCAGGAGCTTGAATCAAGGGACTCACCTTTGGATCAGTCTGTCACCATGATATAACAAAGTGCATGATCTCTGAAATCAGAGGATCTGATCCAAATTCAGCTTCTGTCCCTACTTGTATGACTTTGGGAAAGTCATTCCTGGGGCCAAGTTCTGTCTTTTGTAAAAGATAACCTCCAAGTTTCCTTCCACTTCTGGACCTGTGATCTTAGATTGTGTAACGTTGGGGACGTCCCATTCCTTCTCTGCGCTCAGTTTCCTCATCTAGATAATTGATAAGGTCCATACCAGCTCTGTCATTCCCTGTTCTAAGATCCTTCCCAGATCTGACCTTCTATGATCTTACATCTTTCTCATCCTTGATCTGATATTCAGTATTCCAAGGCCCTCCCAGCTCTGCCATTCTGTGTTCTCAGGGCCCTCCCAGCTCTGACATCCTGTGTTCTAAGGGCCCTCCCAGCTCTGACATCCTGGGTTCTTAGGAACCTTATCATTTTAAATTCAATGATCCTAATTTGATGAAAGATCCTAGTAACAATTCCCTCATGCCCACGACAGTGCCTGGCACACTGTAGGCATTGAATAATTGACTGTTAAGTGAATGAACTTGCAGGATAGGTATTATTCAAAGATCCCCCCAACGGAGGTGGAATTCTAAATCACAACAAGCATGATGACCACTGCATTTATTTAGCTAAGGTTGTTGTTACTGAATTGTTTTAGTCCTTCTAGCTCTCCCTGACCCCTTTTGGCCATGAGGCTGGATGGTTGTAAGTTCTTTCTCCAGCTCATTTACAGATGAAGTGTCTGAGGCCAGATTTGAACTCAGGTCCTCCTGACTCCAGACTATACACTGAGCCTCCTAGCTGCCCAGCTAAGGTTTGCAAAACTTAAAAAAAAAAAATTATCTCATTTTATTCTGACAACAATGGGGGGGCGCTATTATTTCCCCCATTTTACAGTTAAGGAAATGGAGGCAGGCAGAAGCAAAGGGATTTGTCCAGAATCATACAGCTAATAAGTGTCTGAGGCTAGATTTGAACTCAGATCTTCCTGACTCCCAACACTCCCAAGACTCCAACATTCTATCCACTGTGTCACCTAGTTGCCTAGCCTAAATGGAAAAAAATAATACTATTTAATAAATATTTGTCAATTTCCTATTCTGCACAGAGCCCTGTGCTCAGGACACAGGGAGCTACAAAATTTAGGTAATGCATTTTACTTTCCCTCATGGAGCTTACATTCTAATAGAGAAATGCAACAAAATAAATCAAGCTCTGAAGTGATAAATTGCAGAGAAGATGCTGAGACCTACATGGATAGGGGCAGTTTCCTCACCAGGAGTTCCCTCTAAAATGCAGTCCCCATTCTCTATAGATAAGACAGCATGGTTCAAGAGTTAGGGGAACGAGGAAGGCTTCCTGAGTGTGGTGGCCTTTATGAGAGAGAAAGAGAGAGAGAGAGAGAGAGAGAGAGAGAGAGAGAGAG
>NW_027187400.1:8738430-8743022 GCF_028583685.1 Petaurus breviceps papuanus | reverse complement strand
GAGAGAGAGAGAGAGAGAGAGAGAGAGAGAGAGAGTTACATGATAACTTTTATTATATATTTAAAAGTAATAGCAAGTTGTACATATTAGATTTTTAGTTTCATGTACAATCATCTTTTTTTATTCTACTATATTATGAAAACATTTTATTTCTTAAGTTCAAAATAAAATAAATAAAATTAAAAAAATAAAATACATAAATTTTTGAAAAACAAAAAAAGTGGCATAGGAATATAACAATCTAAGATATAAAAGGATGTGAGATCACAAAATCATCCAAACTTCACAGATTTAGAGCTGGAGGAGACTTTAGAAATCACCATTTTACAGATAAGGAAACTGAGGTCCAGAGAGATTAATTGGCTTACGTGGGCTCAAGCAAAATAGAAAACACAGAAAAACTGCTGGATCCACACCCAACTCTATACCTCACCCTCCTCTACCTTCTGTGTCTCAGCTCCAAGGATGAATAAATGTTTGCTGAACGACTGCCTGATGCTTCCAGAACTTTCTCCCTGATTTGTCACATCTTCAAGGCAGTATTATAGAGGTCTTCCTCCATCCTTCCCCCCACTTCTCTCTCCTTTCTTCTCTCCCCCTCCCTCTTTCTAGCTCTCTTCTTCCTTCTCTTTCCCCTTCTCCTTGCCTCTCTTTATTTCCTCCATCTTTCTCTGTCTCTCTCTGTCTGCCTGCCTCTTTTCTGTGTCTCTCTTTCTCTCTGTCTCTCTCTCTCTCTGTCTCTCTCTCTCTCACACACACACATACACACACACTCACTCACATATGCATACACTTGTATACTGAAGAAGTCCAGGGAACCTAGGATCATCTCCCTTTATTGTTCATGTCATTCAATATAATAATTCACATTTCTTGTGCTTTGCCAAGAGCTCCCCTCACATCAGGCCAGGGTGCTAGGGAGGGCAGGGGGAATTCTCATTGTTTTACAAAAGAGGAAGCTCAGATCCAATGCCATCTTGCCTGTCATTCTAAGACATGGCTAGCAAGGACTGGAAATGGGGTTTGAGCTCAGGTCGTCCTGACTCAAAGGGCATGATGAGGCAGGTAAGATACTGACATCACGGAACGTCTTTGGAGTTCCCTGTATTGGTCAAATGCAGAGCATGTGAGAATGGCACCTAGGGTGCTGGGGACTCTAGGCTGGGGAAGAGAGGGCTGAGGGCAAAGGGGATCTCTCACTGCTTGGAAGCATGTGGGTGGGAGAGGGATTAGTCTGGTTCAGTTTGGTCCTACAGAGAACTAGGAGGAAAGGGCAGAAGCTTCAGGGAAGCAGTTTGACTGTCAATATGAGGAAGGATGTCTTAATTCAGGATGTTGAATAGCATCCTTGTGATCAACTGCGATCTGAGACCCTGGGGTTAGGAGATACCTTAGAATACAGAATGTCAGAGCTAGGAGGGGCCTTACAACATGAAATGTCAGAGCTGGGAGGGGCCTTAGAATACAGGTCAGAGCTTCAAGAAGCCTTAGAACACAGGGTGTCAGAGCTAGGAGGGCCCTTAGAACACAGAATGTCAGAGCTGGGAGGGCCCTTAGAACACAGGGTGGCAGAGATGGGAGGGCCCTTAGAACACAGGATGTCAGATCTGGGAGGGCCCTTAGAACACAGGATATCACAGAACTGGGAAGGCCCTTAGAACACAAGGTGTCAGAGCTGGGAGGGGCCTTAGAACATTAGAACCTAGATTATCAGAGCAGGGTATCTTTGCACTGTTTGCTCTTCATGCCTCACATTCTCTTTCCATTCTTTTCTCTGAGAATCGCTGATCTCCTTCACAGAATCAGCTCAAACCATACCTTGGTTAGCCCTTTCCCATTGTTTTATGCTGCTCTAGTCTTCCCCTCAAAGTTTACTTTCTACTTGCTCTATATGCTTATTTTTTTTACTTTTCTTCCCCAATAGAATGTGAGCTCTTTAAGGGCAGGAACTGTTTTGTTCCCTTTTTTGTATCCCCAGAACTTAATACAGTAACTAGCACATAGTAGGTGCTTAACAAATTAATAGTAACCTACTTTCTGACTGAACTTGGCCTCAGTTTTCTCTCTTAAGAAATGAGGGGTAATAGGTGTGCTGCTACTAGTACATAGAGAGTGATTCTTAAGACCAAATGAAATGATGTGCATAAAATTCATTGTAACCATTGGTATTACATAAATGAGTTCTATTATATTAATTAATTACAGAGTAAACTATAAACCATTGAAATATTAATGGATAATTATTAATTAGTAAAAGTTGATTAGTATAATTATTTCATTGATTGATAATAATTAAATTAATAAAAGTTTCATTCATAATAGAATACAGCACAATGCTCTTAAAAGAACACTGGAGGGCTTGCTTTCAGAAAAACCTGGATTCATATCCCAGTTTTGCCAATTCTTAGCTTTGCTGACTTTGGGTAAGTCCATGATCTCTCTGAATCTCCATTTCCTAAATCATAAAATCAGTCGATAAACATTTACTAAACATCTACTACATGCATGCTGAGGATAGAAAAAGAGACAAAACATAGTCCCTACCCTCAAGGAGCTTACAGTCTAATATATAGTATAGTGCATATTAATATGTTAATTATATTATTAATAATTAATATATTAATAATATGGGATAATAATGCTTGAAGCAGATGTCTGGCAGGGTTTGTGTGGAATTAAAGAAGATCAGAGCGTGTGTGTGTGTTGCTAATCATTAAGCATTAGATACCAGATGTCTTTTTTTTAATTACTATTATCCAATTTTTTTATTTACTATTTTTCGATTTTGCTTTAATTACTTTTTAATTTAAAATTACTAATTTTAAAATTATTATCTATTCATTTATTATAATTTATTTATATTTTAATATAATTTATAATAGAAATACAAATAATATTTATAATTTGATAAATTTACCATTTATTATACTATTTATTTAATTACTATTATCCAATTTTATTATTTAATTACTATTATCCAACTATTTTTAAAATTTTACTTTAATTTAATTACTTTTTTATTTAAAATTAATAATTTTAAAATTACTATTATCCAGTTTCGTCAATCTTGACCTCACTATAACTTGGTAAGCACATAGTCTTTGAGAATTACTGTGGCCCGAAATGTTAACACATTGTGGCTGGCATGGTCCTATGAAGCCAGAAGAGCTGGGCCATGCATCAGCAGAAAACCTGGGCTTGGTCACAGAGCCCATATTCAAGAATCTTTCTAGTTTGGCAGGAACTGTCATACCTCAATTTCCACCCAAATATTCTTAAAAAAATAAAAAAAGCTGCAGTACTGGGAGGACCCTTGAAACACAGAACATCAGAGCTGGGAGGGCCCTTAGAACACAGGATGTCAGAGCTGGGAGGGCCCTTAGAACATGGAAGTTCAAAGCTGATTGAGGCCTTAGAATATAAAATATCAGAGCTGGGGAGGTACTTTAGAATATAGAATATCCAGAGCTGCAAGTCACCATGGTACAGATGAAAGTATGCAGGGTCTGGATGGAGTCAGTTACTCTGGGTTCAGATCCTACCTCTCTACTTTCTGTGTAAAGTCACTTAGCCTAACTGGGCCTCAGTTTCCTTCTCTGTAAAGTGAGGGGCCTGGACTAGATGACCTCCTGTGTCCCCTCCAGCTCTAGTCAGTCAGCCAATAGTCATTTACCGAGTGCTTACTGTATGCCAGGTATTGTCCTTGCCCGAAAGGGGCCCTAGCCTCCTGATCTGATGACTATGAATAATGTTGGAGCCTGGAAGGGTCTTAGACCAAAGAACTGGATGTCAGGGTCAGAAAAGCCCTTCTAAAGTACCTGGGTCATTTGTGGGGCTGGGAGTGGGGGTCAGGATAGGTGATACTGATTCTCCATTCAGAGTTGCTGCTGCTGCTGCCTGTAGATGCCCTGTGGAGATGAAAGGGTAAAGGAGCCAGAGATAGAGGGAGAAGAGCCATTAAAAAAAATGTTTGGCGAGCACAGACTTGCCATGCGGAATCCCATCCACCTCCCCAAGCATAGCCAGCATGAGTCACCTCTCTGGCCCTTCACCTGTTCATTACTACACATGTGATAGAAACTCCACCATGGAAATGAGCAATGGGAGGTGCAGAGAGGTTTTTGTCCTTTGGGAAACATCGATAGAGATTTCTTTTTTGATTGACAGCCGGCACCTGCAAGGTTGCCACCCGCACAGCTGACTGCAAAGTTGCTGGGAGAAAAGGTCTTCTCTTTCTATTAAGGGGAGATCGGTCCAGGGGCACACATCCCCCCCCCGCCCCCGTAGCCCTGCTCTGCTAAGAATGCTACAAGAAGAAAACATGTTTCCTTCTTGGCTGGGGTCAATCGAGGCGAGGGTCTACCTGAGGAAACCCCTCACACACTGTCCCTGAAGAGGACAGTCAAGGAAAGGACCTGCCTCCATTTACCAGGGACATGACTAGAGCCCCCAAAATTAAATAATGACAAAGTCTGGTGAAACTTCACCTTTCTCTATGAAAAGATGGAGAGGGAAAAGGTGAGGTTTTCAGGAGGGCAAAGCAAAGAGACAACTTGCCAAAAGGTTAAAAATGGGGGGGGGGGGGGGGAGGG
>NW_027187400.1:8737900-8738330 GCF_028583685.1 Petaurus breviceps papuanus | reverse complement strand
GGGGGGGGGAGGGGAGGACAGGATGGACATAGACTGACAGACACAGACATATAGAGACAGGAGAGGGGGAGAGGTGGGGTAAAGAAGAGAGGTGAATAGAGAGAAGGGGAGAGGGAGGGAGAAGGAGGAGAAAGAGGAAGAGAAAGAAACGGAGGGGGAGAGGGAAAGGGAAGGGGAGAGGTAAAGAGAGAGAGGAAAATAGAAAGACAGACAGAGAGATAAAAGGAGGGACAGAGACAGTGTCAGAGACAGAGGAACAGACAGAAAGAGAAGAGAGACAGAGAGAGGGAGAGAAACAGAGGAGAGAAAGAGAGGGAGGGGAGAGAGAAAGTAAGAGACACAAAAAGAGGGAAGGAGAGGAGAGCGAGAGGGGGAGGGAGGGAGGGGAGAGAGAGAGAGAGAGGAGAGAGGGAGAGAGAGAGAGAGAGAG
>NW_027187400.1:8707252-8732900 GCF_028583685.1 Petaurus breviceps papuanus | reverse complement strand
CCAGAATGTCAGAGCTGGGAGGGTCCTTAGAACACAGAATGTCAGAGCTGCAGGGACCTTAGAACCCAGAATGTCAGAGCTGGGAGAAACCTAAGAAAAGAGAATGTTAGGAGTGAAAGGGAGACCTTACAACAAAGAATGTTAGAACAAATAACACCAGGGCAAAGACTTAGAGCTTAGAATGTTGGGGAGGAAAGGTACCTGAAAACATTCCATCCTCTGTATAGCTCTGTGCTTTGCATATAGTAAACATTGAATTCCAGTAAATGTTTGTGACTGAATGAATGAGTGGATGGTTGAAAGAATGTAGAATAAACTGAAGGGGCCTTAGAATGTTAGAAGAAGCCACAGAATAGGAAGGGTTAGGACAGAGAGAGGCAAATGTAAAGTACCTTAGCAATCATCTGATCTAAGCTTTTCATTTCTAAGATGGAAGAATGGAGGCCCAGAGAAGGGAGGCAACTTGCCTAGGGTCACACAGCGATTTTGTAGGCTTGGCTCTTTTAAGATTTTATGTAATGCTTTTGGGTCTTAAGAAACATGGCGGCTTGTTAGTTGCATCAGAAGCTAACCCAACTCAGCCCACAGGGTGGCAGGCCCAGCCCGCTTTCATGTGGTCTGGTCCCAACACAGGGTTGTGTCACCCAATTGAAATCCACCCCCTTCTTCCCTTAGTCAGTTCCTCCTCCCCTCAGTCCTCTGCTGCCCTCTGGTACCTCTAGGTAGCAGAGGACCCTGGGGGAATCTGGCATTCTTCACCGGATCTGGGGAACCCAGAGCAAACAGGTTGCCTAATGAGCTCCTCAGGTTGGGGAAACAGACACTCATCTGCTTCCTGAGGGTCAGATCTTTCTGAGTCCTGGCCATGATCCCTCTTGCGGTCACTGAGTCTCTGTGTCTGGGTTTGGAGTTCTCCTGGCTGGGCTTTGAATGAGAGGGGTCTGCCAAAAGAGGTAAGTAGCTAACTTCTGTGACTGGTCCCATATGCCCTCCTGCACTCAAAAAGCCTAGTCCCTCATTTTGAACAGATCAGCCTATTCGTCCCCAAGCCCAGGATCATAGATTTGCAGCTGCAGGGGACAGGATGATAGAAGTCACCTAATTCAACCCTTACATTTTTTCAGATAAAGAAAGTGAGGCCCAAAGAGAGACAGAGACCGCAAAGGGGAAGGCAGGGCTGGGATTCCAACCCACAGCTTCTAACTGAGTCAGGCCACTAGCATTTATTAGGCACCTACTGTTTGCTAGGTGCTAGGGATATAAATAAGACAAAACCTCATCCCTGCCCCCAAGGAACTCACATCCTAGTTGGGGGAGACAATTGTGTATAAATAAGATGTATATAGTACGAAGGGTAGTTAACTGGAGAGAGAAGGCACAGGGAAGGGGGGCGCCTGGAATTTTACAGTCTACCCTGCTTGCCTCCTGGAATCTTCTCCCTGTCCTTCTTCCCAGGGTAGAACCTGGGAGAATCATCCAACTAGAGTAGGGTAGGGCTAGAGGTGCTGAAGGAGTGAATAAGAGTAGTTACAGCTTATATCCTTATATCTTTTTAAGGTTAACAAAGCACTTTCCCCCACAACAACCCTGGGAGGCAAGTAGTAGTGTTATTATTCCCATTTTGAAGATGAGAAAATTGAGGCTCAGAATCCTGTTTAACTCAGGAAGGTCACACAGTTTTGTCAGTGTCAAAGCTTAGATTTGAACCCAAGTCCCTAAACGTCCTTTTCACTGGACCTGGGGAAACACAGCCTAGTGTCCGACATGGGCCCACTGAGGCTGGCCCAACAGCTGTTACCTGCTCTAACTGCTCCAAAGCCTTGAAAGAGTTAACCAGGAGCTCCTCCCCGCTGTGGTTTTGTGGTCGAAACCGTGATTGCCAGGAGCACATTTTTGTCATAGACGAAGTGTCTTATTAAAAGTTGAGTTACGCTCCTGGTGAATGAAAAGTTAAAAGCCATCATTAAGTGCTGGCTGTAAAGTACACAGAATAGACTAACAGCATGGCCATCCCAGCAGCCCCAGCTACTGGCAAGCTTTCCGACCTCCGAATCGGCCTCCGAATCAGCCTCCTAACCACAGGCAGGTTTTATGAGCCAGCCCTCCCACCCTCGAGCCTGCCCGCCTGCCTCCCGAGGGTGTTGTGCTCTGGCCCCGGCCAGCTGGTCTCTCCTCTTTGCCGTTCGAGCTCCACTGAGTCACCAGCAGTAGCAGCAGCAGCAGCAGGCGAGCAGCCTCGCCACGAGAAAGGCAGCCCGAGCTCACTTCTCAGCTCGGCTTTCTCTAGCTCTGGCGGTGATCAAAGGGAGAGGGTGGGACTAATTGTTCTCCGGGAGCCTTCCAATTTGAAGATTCCACCTGCACTGAGCAAGGTGCTGGGGGCACAGACCCTGCCGTCAGGAAGCGTTTAGTTTTTTGCAGGGAAATAACACTAACCTAGGAAATTAAATGCACAATCTATCCGAAGGGATTGCTACTGGGGAGGGAGTTGATAACTTAGGAGAAGAGACTAAACTTCCTGTGGTCGAGCTGAGGTTTCTCTGAGACACAGCTGAGGGAACTCATTGTTGGCAGGGAGCAGATGGAGGGGGGAAGACAGTGGGAGGCATTTGGGGCTAGGATGTCCCAGAACCCTAGCATTGTTCATTCTCAGATCCTTTCTATCTCTGCCAGTCTATGTTCTAAGAGCCCTTCTAGCTTTGATAGTCAATATTCTCAGTTCTAAGACCCCTCCCACATTTAATGTTCTAAAGTCCAGCTCTGACATTCTGTGTTCTAAGGTTCCTCCCAGTTCTGACATTCTGTGTTCCAAGGGCCCTCCCAGCTCTGACATCCTGTGTTCTAAGGGCCCTCCCAGCTCTGACATTCTGGGTTCTAGGAATCCTTTCAGCTGTGGCAGTCTATGTTCTAACCTTCTATGCTCTGTGGTCTCTTCCAGTTTTGACACTTTATATTTTGTGAGTCTATAAGGAAGAAGTGGAAAAGTACCTCTTGGTTGGGTGTAAGGAGACTTCTATTCATCCAGTTCCTTTACCTAATAAAGCAAATATTACATTGTAATTGAAGAAACTTGAGTTATAGACCCATGTCCACCATTGACTTGCTATGGAATAGTTGCTATTGGCTTCAGCTTCCCCATCTGTAAAAGAGGGATAATATATGTTGTTCTATCTAAACCCATCCATCAGACCCTTTTGCTGAAAACAAAGGAAATAACATCCATGAAATACTTCTAAGATTCTTGCAGGAAGATGTTTGGTTGTGTGAACCCAGGCAAGTTACTTAGTACAGTGCCTGACTCATAGTAGGCTCTTTATAAGTTTATTGAATTGAATCCAGCCTTTCTGGACCTCAGTTTTCTTATCTGTGAGAGCTGGATGGAGTAGTTGAGCCCTTCCAACTCTAAGCCTATGATCCCAAGAGCCCATGTGTGGAGATTTAGCATTGCCTGACTAGGTAGTCTTACAGTGACTTATATGTCATGCCTGGTTTCTGTAGGGAACCGCCCTGGGGTGGGAGAGGGATCTTGGTCTTCAGTCACACAAAAATGTTGGTCAATGGAGGAAAGGGGGAGGGGAAAGGGAGGGACAAGAGAGCAAGAGAAGGAGAATGTGATATGAAAGAAAGGAGGCATAAAGACAAGATCAGATAAGTAGGGGATTTTTTTCCAATAAATAGAAAATAAATCATCTGTTTAATTAGAAAATGAAAATTAGCATGCAGCTGGGAGTGTGGAGCTAGAAGTGACAGTCTCCATTAGTGACTGAGGCACAGATGACTCAGGTAGCCGTCTCTGTGGACCTCAAAGTCCCTTAGTCAAGGTTGATGGCAAGGAGGATATTTGCCCTTCATAGGTTAGAGGTGAAGCAAGGCTCAAGCCCAAAGGCAATCATTGGCCCACTCAGGGTTAAGCTATCCAGTCCCCCCAAATGTGACCACAGGATGAAATCAGTTTTGTATCTGGTCAAGTCCATCTCCAGAAGTCCAGATGGGCATCCAGCAGGCCCACGCAGCCCAGGGCGGGCGCCCCTTCCATAAACAAAGGCTAGCTGTTGGGAAGGGAGAAGGTTGGGGAATTTTTCCACCGTGTGCAGTTTTTGGCAGGGCTTCTTTGTCAGTAATTATCGAGCCTGATTGATCACCTCTGATGAGGGCTGGATATCTCTGCATTAGGGCTTGGCAAGCAAATTGATGGGTGGATCAGTTGTGTCAACACTCACCAGGAGCACAGGCCCATGAAGTCCTTTCCATGAGAGAAGGTGGGGTGGAGCCAGGGTCTGGTACACAGACAGGGGTAGAAACTGATGATTCTAAAAGTGCTTCCCACAGGGGAACCTAGACCCACTGCATGCGCCTTGATCTGGGCTTTGGTTTCTTGACCTTCTGGGAAAGGGAGAGAGTAGTCTTATTCTGCCCTAGATGGGATGCTCCACAGACCCAAGGCCTTTGATTAGGGGCATGCATGGTCCATATGAAAGATGAACAGAACTCCAGTGATACAGTGGATAGAGTCTTTCAATGGTATTGAAAGAACATCTTCTGTGTTCAAGTATTTGGACTGGAGTTGCAAGGGGCTGCAGAACAGGGAATGTCCAAACCCTGAAGGGCCATTACAACACAGAATGTCAGAAGCGAGAGGGACTGACTGAGATGCTGGAGTGTTTAACCTGGGACGGACTTTTGTAGCTAGAATGTCAGAACTGGAAGGGACCTTAGACCATAGTATGTTATAGCTGGAAGGGACCTTAGACCACAGAATATCAAAACCTTTGAGAAGTGAATAGAAAGAGTCAACATGATGCAGAGGTTAGAATATTGGGCCTGAATTCCTATCTAATGTACTCACTCACCATCATTTTTCAGTCATGTCCAACTCTGTGACCCCATTTGGGGTTTTTTTGGCAGAGACACTGGAGTGGTTTGCCATTTCCTTCTCCAACTCATTTTACAGATGAGAAAACTGAGGCAAACAGGGTTACTTGACTTGCCCAGAGTCACGCAACTAATAGGTGTCTGAGGCCAGATTTGAACTGATGGAGATGAGTCTTCCTGACTCCAGGCCCTAGGCTCTATCCACTGCATAACCTAGTTACCCCCACTTTATTATAAAAGCTACCGTGTTTCCCTGATAATAAGACCTATCCCGAAAATAAGCCCTTCCCTTACTGTGTAAGATTCCTCTAAAATAAGCCCTCCCCTGAAAATAAGCCCTATTGAGATTGCTACTGTAGTGAAGGTGATCCCCTGCGCTACACGCTACATTACGGTACCCTCTGTATGCACTGTCCCCCCCTCCGGGTGAAACGCACGCCGCGCTCCGAGCTGCATCCAATCAGAGCTGCAGCAGTGAGCGCCTCATCCTGTTCTTTATTGAATTCATTATTGAATAAAGGTACATTTTTTTGTTCACATTTACCTGTTTATTAAAATTGCTGTCAATGTTCATTAAAATAAGCCTTCCCCTGAAAATAAGCCCTCTGGTGTTTTTCTGTCCAAAAAAATTAATAAGACAGTGTCTTATTATCAGGGAAACACGGTAGTGTTTATATGGCACTTTAAAGTTCATGACATAACATATATCATCTCATCAAATACTCACAACAACCCTATGAGGTAGGTGCTATTATTCCCATTTTACATATAAGAAAACAGAGGCAGATAAAAATTAAGTGACTTGCCCAGGGTCATACAACCGGTGAGTATCTGAGGCAGGATTTGCATTTGTGTTTTCTTAGCTCCGAGTTCAACACTATCTACTGAATCGCCTTGCCCCTCAGTCTCCTTATCTTTAAAATGAGGGGGTTGTTTTCAATGGTCTCTGAGGTCCCTCTCAACTCTAAATCTGTGGTCCTCTGAAAGTAGGTAAGGACCTCACAGATCAACCTACTCATTTTACAGATGAGAAGAGTAAGGCCTAGAGAGGGACAAGGATTAGGCCACGGTAACATCAAGAGTTGATAGCAGAGCCAGAATTAAAGCTCAGGTCTTTAACTGAACAAACCCAAAGCCAAAGAAACAAGTCTGGATCCCACCAGAAGAAGCAACATTAGAATCCCAAGGGTTCTCTACACATGGATTGCTCAAAGTTCATTTTCCCATAAATACAACCACAGTTGCTTCCTTCCCTTCCTCAAACTTATGGTCCCTCCTGCCAATCTTTTTGTGAATCCCTACATTGTCACTTAAATACTCTCATAACAGGGAGCCCCAACTTCCTACAGTGTGACATCAGTTGAGCTGAACTCTAACCTTAATTGGGTCACATTGGCCAAGTGACTCCTCCCTGGGCCCCCCATAAATGAGAAATTCAGACTAGGTGATGTCCAAGGCCCATCTCCAGCTCAAAGCTACCCTTTTCAGAGGTCCCTCCCTGCTCTGACATCTTCTTTCCTAAGGGTCCTCCGGTCTGTTACATCTTTTGTCCTCAGTCCCTTCCAGCCCTAACATCCTATGTTCTAAGGACCCTTCCACCTCTAACATCCTGTGTTCTAAGGGCCCTCCCAGCTCTGACATCCTGTGTTCTAAGGACCCTTCCACCTCTAACATCCTGTGTTCTAAGGGCCCTCCCAGCTCTGACATCCTGTGTTCTAAGGACCCTTCCACCTCTAACATCTTGTGTTCTAAGGGCCCTCCCAGCTCTGATATTCTGTGTTCTAAGGGCCCTCAGAGTTTTGACATTCCATGCTTTAAGAACCCTTTCAGCTCTGCCATTCTGTGTTCTAAGCTTCCTCCCAGCTTTGACATTCTGGTTGCAGGAAGAAAAGCACTGGTCCTGGAGTCATGGGGGTCCTGGGCTCATATCCTGCCCCTGTTACTGCCTATGTGACCTTAGGCAAATCACCTAACTTTCCTGGGCCTCAGTTTTCTCTTCTGTAAAATGGCAGGATTAGACTAGGTGGCCTGTTCCTGTGATTCTGCCTCTTGCTGGCAAGCTTCCCAGCCCAAGGCATCATGGTCTACACACAATGCCCTCCTCAAGGCTTCTTTCACAGCCAGCATCTCTCATGAGGTCCTTAAAGGATCTGAGGATAGCTTTCTCCCTCTCCTACCTGCCCCTGCTCAGAAGCAAACCCAAGTCAGCTGATGGGTGTTTATTCTTCAGGCCTTCCCCGGGACCTCCTCTGCCTAAGGCCTATCCTTGGTTCTGAGGGGCAGGCAATCATGAGTCATGCCATCTCTTTGAGCTGCTTCCCTGCACCATTCATCACTGTCATGTGCCATGGTTTGCTTCACACTCACCCTGTGTCTCTCTGCTGCCCATGACTTGTAACTTCAATTGAAGGCCACCTCCTTCAGGTAGTCTTCTTACACTAGATGGGCGCTCTCCCTCCATTGAACCCTAAAGCACTTGATTTGGCTTTTTTGTGAAAGCCTCCCTGGCCCCATCCCCTCTCTCCTTCCCTACTCCCTAGACTAGAAATCCCACAAGGGCAGACACTCTGTTACTGGTCTTTTTGTTCCATCCTGTTCCTCTAGGGGCTTGTCCGTAGGAGATACTAAGGAAGTTCTGCTTCTAGGACTCTTCCTGCTGTGAGAATCCCCTGCATTGGAGCTGATAGCTCAGAATCCATCAGCCCCCAAGTACAGGCTGTGCTATTTTCCCTCTCAGCTCTCTTCCAGTCCTAACCTTCTATGTTCTAAGATTCTATCCAATAGTCTATGTTCTAAGGGTTCTGATGTTCTCTGTTCTAAGGACCCTTCCAGCTCTGACATCCTGTGTTCTCAGGGCCCTCCCAGTTCTGACATCCTGTGTTCTAAGGGCCCTCCCAGCTCTGATACTACTCTGCGTCCTAACATCTCTTCCTGCTCGGACATTCTATGGAATGCATCTGGACTTTCTCTTTTCTTCCAACCATTTCCCAAAACAAATCTGAGTTCCAGGCAGGGGACAATTACTAGTAAATACCCATGTTACTATTAATACTTGGTTAGAAAGTATGTCACTAGGGCGGCTAGGTGGTGCAGTGAATAGAGCACTGGCCCTGGAGTCAGGAGGACCTGAGTTCAAATCCGACCTCAGACACTTGACATAATTACGAGATGTGTGACTTTAGGCAAGTCACTTAACCCCAATTGCCCTCCAAAAACAAAAAAGAAAGATGTCACTTTCATATCTTTTGATCCTTACAACCCTACAAGGATAGCAAAGGAAGTAGTATTATATCTATTTTGCAGATAAGGAAACCAACCCAAAGAAGTCACATGACTTGCCCAAGGTCACACAGCATGTCAATGGCAGATATTGGAAAGGAAGCCAGGTCTCCAGACTCCCGGGCACAGGGCCTTGAGATTTAAACCTGGAAGGGGTCATCTAGTACAACCTCCCCATTTTACAAACAGGGAAGTTGAGATCAGTGGTCCAAAGAGAGGAGAGTTCTCAGATCCTGGAGAAGACAGGAGGACCTGGCAGCCCACTCAGCTGGTGGTGCTCTGGAGACAGTATAGCCTTGGCATGTGCCATCTGACAGTGGCCCAGACAGCACTGGCATTGTGCCAGGGGCTCTTGGCTCAGTGCCAGAGGCCCCTGGAGGCCAAGATCCCCAGGCAGGCTGTTTTTTTTTCCCCCTGGGACTGTAAGAAGCTGCCCTCCCCCACCACAACCCTTGAACTAAATGCTATTGCAATAAGAGCTTGAACTGTTTGGGGAGGGTGAGGGAGCCAGAAACACATCAGGGGGAGGAAAGTGAAAAATGTCCTGAGAGTGAATGGTTGCCCCTCCCCAGAGGGGAAGGCCAAGAAAAGGAAAATGAATGCAGGTGTTATTCATTTCACAGCACTCAGTCTTCAGCCTCTTCGGGTTCATTCTCCGGTTTCAGAAGTTTAGGGCAAATATGTTTCCAGATGGGAGAGCAGCCTTATGCCACCAGTCAAAGAGACAGAGGGCCAGTCCATTCACACCAGCAGCAGCACCCTTGCCTTTCCTATGAAACTGAATACCATTAGGATTTATTTATTTACTTTTAGTCTCTTTTATTTTATTTCTCAATTACATGTAAAAAAAGTACCCTTCATTTTAAAATTTTAATTTCTAAACTCTCTCCCTTCTTCCCCCCCTTTGAGAAGGCACTATACAGGCAAAGTCATGCAAAATATGTCTCCATATTAGCCATGTTATAAAAGAAAACACAGAAAAAAAACAAGAAAAATTAAGAAAGTTTTAAAAGTTTGCTTCAAGACTCCATTAGTTCTTTCTCTGTATTGTGGATAGCATTTTTCATCATAAGTCATTTGGAACTGTCTTAGATCATTGTATTGCTGAGAATAGCTAAGTCATTCACAGTTGGTCTTCATACAATATTGCTGTTACTGTGTACAATGTTCTCCTGGTTCTGCTGATTTCACTTTGCATCAGTTCATGTAAGTCTTCCCAGGTTTTTCTGAAACCATCCTGCTTGTCATTTCTTATAGCACATAGTATTCCATCACAATCATAAACCACAACTTGTTCAGTCATTCCCCAAATGATGGGCATCCCCTCAATCTCCAATTATTTGCCACCACAAAAAGAGCTGTTACCAATATTTGTGCACATCTAAGTCCTTTCCCTTTTTCTTTAATCTCTTTGGGATATATATCTAGTAATGGCATTGCTGGGTCAAAGGCTATGGACTGTTTTATAGCCCTCTGGGAATGAATCAGCAGTGACTAGCCCCTCAACCCAAGATGACCTCAAGAATCCTCAAGAGTGTTCTGTTCTAAGTGGTACTATCTTGTGATACTTGATACAAGCCAGGTCGAATACAAGACATATTTGTTCCTTTGTCTTCCTTAACCTGGTAGGCAACTCTCATTTCTGCAGCACTCTAAGATTTTACAAAGCACTTACCTCACATTAACACTCCTACATGGATAGCACAACATAGTTTTTTCCTCCATTTGACAGTTGAGAAAACTGAGACTCAAAGAGATGAAGTAACAGTTGGAGCATGTTATTTTCCCCAATAGACAGTGGCATCATATAGCTTAGGATCCTAGAGATGGGAGCAAGCCTAAAGGGCATCTAGTCTAACCCCTTCATTTTACAAATGAAAAAAAATGAAGCTCACAGAAAGGAAGGGACTTGACCAAGGTCACTCAGGTAGTAAATTTAAAGGAGGGATTTGCACCCAGATCCTTTGCCTCCAAATCCAGGGCTTTGTCCAACACACCTTACTTTGCTTTTCTATAGTAAACAATGAGAACCATGAAGGACATCCTGACCATCTTCTTCTTGGAGTCTATTCTAAATGACTCTTGCCTGTCAATTATTGTTTTCCAACCTGTCACAGTTAATTGGACATTTGCCAGGTGGTCTGTAGCAGACTTTGTTTTAAACTGTTCCTGTTGAAGAAGAGACAACTATGGCTGGGGTCACTGGAAAATTTAATATATTTATCTTGCACATACTGTATATGTACTAAGATTTGTTCATGTTATTTTCCTACAGAGAATATAAACTTCTTGAGAGCAAGGGCTATTTTATTTTTGTGTGTGTCTTCATTCCCACAGGTAATAAAGTGGTGCAGTGTAGAAAGTGCTATGCCTAGAGCCAGGAATTCTCAGGCACTGATCCTAGGCAAGCCATTTAACTTTTCTCTGCCTGGGTTTTCTTATTTGTACAATGGGGTTAATAATGGCACCTACCTCCCAGGGTTTTTGCAAGGATAAAATGAGAGAGTATTTGTAAAATATTTTGCAAACCCCTTTAAAGCATTATATAAATGCTAGCTTTAGACTGTGAATGTACATAGTAGATACTTAATAAACATTTGTAGATCAATTATCAGCTGATAGTGACTTGGTTGCAGGAGGACTGACCTGATCTAGGCAAGCCTGGCCTGATCTGAGAGGTTATTCCAGGCAAGGCAGTTGGTCTTGTGAATCTATCTTTTGTCTGTTGAGATGGTGATAATAATTGTTCATATTTTCATAGCATTCTAAGCCTTATAAAGAACTTTCCTTGTAACTCTCCAAGGTAGAAGAACACATGTGATTGTCCCCATTTCATTAGCAAGATGAGGATAAAGAAAACAAAGCAATGTGCTCACCACTGAGCTAGGAAGTAACTTAAAACCCCAGTGAAAGTCTTTCCCCTATATTCTACTACTACTACTAATTTGGGGGGGGGGGAAGAGACAATCAGGGTTAAGGGTATTGCCCAGGGTCACACAGATAGTAAGTATCTGAGGTCAGATTTGAACTCAGGTCCTCCTGACCAGGACTGGTGCTCTATTCACTGCAACACCTAACTGCTCCTACTAATTATAATTATTAATGACGTTGATTACTAATAACAAACTGTCATTAATTTTCATTTCCTATTTATGCCCAGAGATAAAGGGTAGTATACTGGAAAGAGTATTAGCTTTAGAATGGGAAAACCCCTGAGTTCAAATCCTGCCAATTTTACTTAACTCCCTAGGTGGTCTTTATTAAGAGCTCATTCTGTTCCAAGTATCATATAAAGCATTGGGGAGACAAAAATGAAAGCAAATTAAAACACCCTCATCCTCCAAGAGCTTACACTCTATTGGGAGAAAACCATATCTAATGGGGTGCTAGAAAGAAGGGAGAGGCACCAAGGGACCCTGATTCAGTTGGTGTGGGTACTTGTCAACCTTGACAGACAGCCTGCAAATCCTGTACACCTCAGCAGAAAGCACTTGGAAGAGCCAAGTTTGGAAGACTTGTATGAACTGATGCAGGGAGAAGCAATCAAAACCCAGAGAATAATTTATTCAATAATGAAAACATTGTAAAGAAAATCTGGATTCCAATCCTGCCTCAGACACTTACTGACTGGCTCTTCTGAGCCTACATTTCCTTCAACACATCTGGAAAATGGGACTAATGATACCTGGCACATATGCCTCCCAAGTTGAGACTCATTCCAAGTAAGACAAGGAATATAATGTGCTTTGGGAATATGAAAATGCTGTATAAAGGTCAGCTGCTACTATGATTACTATTATGGTTAAAAGCAGTGTGGGGTGGTGGATAGGGTCAGCAAGACCTGAGTCCCATCTCTGGTACAAACTGGCTTTGTGACACTGGGCAAGTGAATTGATTTCTCATTGTCCCTAGGCAACTCCAAGACTGTAAGCTATAGAACAATTACTAGTCTAATTCATTCAAGGAACTTTCCCTAACAGAAGATTTTTAAGCTAATTAAAGCAGGGATCTGAACAGAGATAGAAGATAGATAGATAGATAGATAGATAGATAGATAGATAGATAGATAGATAATGATGGATGGATGGATGGATGGATGGATGGATGGATGGATGGATGGATGGATAGATAGAGAAAATCTGAGAACAGAAAAATTTCAGAGCTGGAAAGAGACTTAGAATATAAGGTCAGAACTAGGAGAGCCCTTAGAACACAGCTCAATGAGAACAGGGACTATTTGTTCTTGTCTTTGTATCTCCAGTATATGGCATAGTGCCTCAAATGTTGTATTTAATAAATGTTGAATTAATTTAAGAATAGCATGTCTACCTTAAAACACAAAATATGTGAGTGGATCTTCTAATCCAACCCCCTGATTTTATAGAGAGGGAAACTGAGGCCCAGAGAGGTTGAAGATTTCCTTCCATGGTGTAATCAGTGGCATGGAAGAGATTTTGAAGACAATTCTAGTGTTCTCTCCAGCATGCCAAGACTTCTGAACAATCAGTTGCTTCCCATGGTGTTCTGGATCACAAAGGGCAGAAACATTCTTTGTGCATATTTTTCAAAGCCAGCCATCTCAAAGCACACCTGCACCTAGCTTATAACTCTTCCCCCCTTTCGTCCCCCTTCAAACACAGCTCTGCATCCTCTTTAGCAAGTCCCATCAGCAGGCTGGTAGAGCTTTTAGCTTAGGACTCATTCTTTGCCAAGCCAAAGAAATGAAATCCATAAGGACTGATTGCAGGATTGACCTAATGATAGCTTCATGTCCTCACATCACTGACAGTTTCCATTGGGAAGCCTTCCCTCAACATGCTAATGGTATGTGGGCTCTCTGTCTCTGTCTCTCTCTCCTCCATTACATCATTGCAGGATGAAAGAGCTGCCTTATCAAATGTGACATTCCCTCTTTCCACAAGGTCTTTGTTTCTGATATCTCCTTGAGGCCTAGGATTGTGGCTCATGGATCTTTGCAGCCCCAGAGTGCCTTGTACTGTGTCACCCCAAAGTCACTAAAGTTCTCGGTCGGCTCCATCACCCCTGACTGTCCCACCCCACCTAGTTCTGTGGCCATGACAAATCGTCCCTTCTCTGAGTTTCGTTTTCCTCATCTCTAAAATGCTACCATTGTTGTTGTCACCCTGAGGTCCCTTTTTGCTGTGCAATTCTTGCTCCTTAGGTGTCCTCTGGTTCTGGCACTCCATGATCTAAGGTCCCCTCCAGCTCCGACATCCTATGTTCTAAGGCCCTTCCCAGCTTTAAAATTCTATGTTCTAAGACCCCTTCCGATGCTAACATTCTGGGACCTCAGCTTCTCTTGACTCTCCCACACAGGGCCTCCCTGTCAGTGACTGCCTGGGGCCTGCTCTCCCATCCCTCCCATCCAAGGAGGGAACCCTGCTGAGTGTCGTTCCTCAATGGCAGAAAGCAGCTGGGAGGGGTCTGGCCTTTGCCCTTTTCTGCTGTCAAGCTTGCTTGATTTATAGCGGCAGAAACTTGGGGCACCACCGCCCCTTCTCACTCCTCGCCCAAATAGCAGGAACATTTCTGTCATTTCTCTTTTCTGGGTGACAGCTTCCTCTCAGTTTCAAACACCCCGTTCCCCAGGGCTAAGCTTGTAGGTATCACTGCCCCAAAGCCCCTTGGAGGAGCAGGTTCTTCTGTTATCTTCCTTCTCCCTGGGTGTTGTCTCCTCTCCTGGATGTCGCCTCCACCTTCCCTAGACCCAGCTCAGCCCAAGAGTTGCCCTGCCTTCATTGGCAGGGTGACCAGGAGACCTCTCAGTGGCTTTGCCCAAAGCCATCAACCGATACTGTGCCAGACATTCCATTCACAGTGTTGTGTTAAGCATCAACTTTTCCATGGAATGAGACCGCTGCAATTGGAAGATATCTTAGGATAGAATGTCCAAAGGACCTCAGAACAAGGAATGTCAGAACTGGAAGTTGCATTGGGACATAGAATGTCAGAGTTGGAAGGACCCTTGAATAACAAATCTAGAGCTAGAAACATGGCTCCAGTCTGTCTTTCAAAACTTATTCCCCTCACATGCTCTGCATTCCATCCCAATTGACCTATTTACTTTTTCTCATACACAACATTCTATCTCCCACCTCCACACCTTTGCAGAGGCTGTGCCCTTAAATGATCTCCCTTTTCACCTCTATCTCTTGGAATCACTAATGATATCCACGGTTCGGTTCAAGTGCTACCCTCCAACATAAGGTCTTTTCTGATTCCTCTGATTATTATCTGATCATCCCCCCTAAGTCTCTAATAACTTTGTGTTAACTTTGTATATGTATTCTGTATTCACTTATCTGTGTATATGTTGTTCCTTCACACACACACACACACACACACACACATACACACACTCCACCCCAAAGGGTAAATTTCACAAGGATAGCTCCATGCCTGGCACATAGTAAGTGGTAATTAATAAAAGCTAGTTGAATTGAGTTAAACCCTAAATGCTAGGCCCTTTGAGATCATTAACATAAGGCTCTTTTTTATATATGAGGAAGCTGAAGCCAAGAGGGAGAAATGATATGTCTCAAAACACATAGCAAATTGATAGTAGAACTAGACTTATACTCTCTTATTAATTAATTGGTGAATTAATGAGTTAACTAATTGATGATGTTTTTTTTGTATTAACAATACATCTAGGGCCTGCCTCCAAAACACTAAATTCTCTGAATATCCTCAACAAGGTTGATTCAGCAAGTAATTGTTAAATATCTGCTATATGCTAGTGTGCTAAGAGAGAATGCAAAGAGAAATGATGTGGTTTCTGTCCCCATGGAGCTTATAGTCTAGTAGGCAGCCTGAAGCCCATGTGGCTAAGACCACAATATAATGGGACCAAGATACTTTTTGGACTGGGAGGCCAGGTAAAAGTTGTTTAAATTACTCTTTCTCCCCAATTACAATTATTCCTTGCTTTTTCCAGTTAGATGGTTCAGTGGATAGAGCACCAGCTCTGGAGTCAGAAAGGCCTGAATTCAAATCTGACCTCAGACACACACAAACTATGTGACCTTGGTCCAATCACTGGCCCTCTGTTAGCCTCAATTTCCTCCTACGTAAAATGAGAATAACAACACCACCTACTTCACAGAGTTGTTTTGAGGATCAAATGAAATATTTGTAAAAAAAAATACTTAGTATATATAATTGTTCATTATTATTATTATTAACAAATGTATTAAGTGCCTACTATGTTTGAGATCCTGTGCTAAGTGATGGGAAAAGGACAAAAATGAAAATGCCTGTCCAAAACCTTTCTATAGTTTTAGATCTGTAGATAAGGAAATTGAGGCTCAGGAAATTACATCATTTGCCCAGGATCACACAGGCCATGCAAGTTGAAGCTCCACTATACCAGGCTGCATCTCAGAACATTTACTAACTGGGTTGATGATTTCCCACAGGCCCAGGAGTGTGCTGGTAAATGACTAACGTGATCTCCAAAAACTCACACACTTTTAAGTTTAATCTGCATCATTAATATTTTCTCCATCATTTTACCAGGTTTGGAAATAAATGGAACAATGAATCAAGTCCTGATTTCTAGCATTTGCTGATTTCTGAGGTGTAAATGTATATGATCAAAATTTAACAATCAGATCTTGCTGACCAGTCAGAGCTGGCTCCAACACTCCCTTGCCCGCAACCCATCTGCATGAGCTTTCAGGGTAGACCAAGTGTGACCCTCTTATTTCCTTCCCAGTTTCAGGTCTGTCCGGGTACTCAAGAACGACACAGTCAACTTCCAGAAGTTCTCTTACACCAACGAGGACGAGGCCTGGAAGACCTATCTGGAAAACCCTCTGACAGCTGCCACCAAGGCCATGATGAGAGTCAATGGGGATGAAGATAGTGTTGCTGCCCTGAGCTTTCTCTATGACTACTATATGGTAGGGCAGACTTAGTTTTGTCAAGAGTCCACTAGAAAATGCCTGAGGAGGCACTGAAACCATTGCCAGCTATGACTGCTCCTCTCCACCCCACCCCCCCATTACACACACTTATTTACCTCAGCATGTGCCCTCAGCCCCAGTCAAGTCTGGATCAGTAATTTGATTGATGCTACAAAGAGATGTAAGCTCTATCTCTCTGGTGATATGTAATGCAATCCTTCACCATATCTTCTCATAAATCATCCATAAAAGGTCCATCCAACATACCTGGAGGCTTTCTTCTATTTCTCTCCTTTTTTTTTTTTAAGCAATTGGGGTTAAGTAACTTGCTCAAGGTTACACGGGCAGTTATTTCTGGGTGTGGTGCTAAGGATCAGTGCCCAGATTTAATCCCAGGTCATCCTGATTCTAGGGCCGGTGCTCTTACTCACTGTGCTACCTGGCTGCCCCTCTTCTATTTCTCTTGATGGTACCAATAGAATATTTGAACTGTCCATCAATTGCTATCATCATGTGACCAGTCCATCTTCTTTCCCAGGTCCCCAAATACATCAGGTTCATCCCATCTCTCTCTTCTTTTCCCTCTCCCCATTCTATACTCAATATACCCCCAACCCTAACCTCCTGGAATGACCTTATAAAGGTCTTCTTGTCTTTCAGGATGTGACTCAAAAGTAACCTTCTCCCTCCCACTCACCTCCTAAGCTTTTACCAATAACCCCAGCCCACATTGATCTTCCCCCCTTCCTGACCTCCCATTTTCATTTGATCCTTTCATCTTATCTAATTAGATGCTGAGATGGTATGTAGTAGATAAGAGTATTAGACCTGAAGTCATCAAGACCTGAGCTCCAATCCAGGCTCAGACACTTATTAGCTGTAGGACCCCATGTTGTTGTGTGTTGTGTTGTGTGACAACCAAGTAATTTATTCTCTTTAAGTCTCCTCATCTTTAAAATGGGACAATAATAGTCCCTACCTCGCACGGTTGTTGGTTAACCAATAAACATATTTTAAGCACCTACTATGTGCCAGGCACTGTGGTTGTTGTGAAGATTGAGTGGTGCAATGTATATAAAACACTTTGCAAACTTTAAAGTATTTTATAAATGCTAGGCTATTATGATGATGATGTACCTAATTATAGAATATCTTGTATTGTTCTTCAAGTGTGTCAAGTGCCTTAGTCTTGTCTCCCTGGAAAGAAAATGGAAATTTCTTTTCTTTTCTTTTCTTTTTGCCTTTTGGAAGGCAATTGGGGTTAAGTAACTTGCCCAAGGTTACATGGCTGGGGTTTTTTTGTGTGTGTTAAAGAAAATGAAAATTTCTTAAATCTTTTTTTTTTTGGAGGGGGAAGGTAGGGCAATTGGGGTTAAATGACTTAACCAAGGTCACACTGATAGTTTTATGTTAAGTGTCTGAGGCTGGATTTGAACTCAGGTCTTCCTGACTCCATGGCTGGTACTCTATTCACTGTGCCACCTAGCCACCCAGCCACCCAATGGGAATTTCTTAAAGGTGCTACTCATGTTTTATTAATTTCTTTATCTACTACAACACCCACCACAGGAATGGTTATGGGTAGTAGGCACTCAATGATTGAGTGGATTGATAGATGGAGAAATAAATGGTGGGATAGATGAACAGGGGATGAATGAGGGTTGGATGGATGGACAGATGAGGAATGGATGAATGGATGGATGGATGGATGGATGGATGGATGGATGGATGGATGGATGGATGGATGTGGAGATGAATGGATGGAGGGGATAGGTAAATGGATGGGGAATGGGGAATAGTGAAATGAATAGATGAATGGCTAAATGAATAGTTGGATAAATGATTGGTACTCACTCATTGTGGTAATAGCTAACACAGAACTTATTTAAATTGACTTGATCAGAAATAGAAAAACCAAAGGTATTCCTGCCATACTGATAACCCAGCTATGTATATTGGGTACTGACTTTAAAATGTGTTAGATAGATTAAAGATAAATAAAGCATTTATTAAGTGCTTGCTATATGTGCCAAGTATTGGGAATACAAATAGAAGCAAACAGAAAGATAGCCTCTGCTCTCAAGGAGCTTACATTCTAATGGGGGAAGATAATTGGCAAAAACAAATGAAGTTGTGGTCTGGGGCATCATGGTTTGAAGAGAACATTATGGCTGGTGTGATGAGGAGATCTGTATTAGCTACTTCTTTGCCCTAGGTTGGGTGCCTGTGATAAGGAACAGAACAGAGGGTATTAATTCTGAAGAAGATTCACATGTTATAGTTAGTCCAAAAAAGGGGGGGGGGTGAAGGTGAGATGTGAGGTTTCACTCAGTCCCGTTCGCACAAATCTGGAAGTTCCCAAAAGTTCAATAACATCTGATCTCTTCTTCAGGGTCCAAAGGAGAAACGGATCCTCTCTTCAAGCCCGGTAACACGAAACGACCTAGGAAAGAGGTGAGGAGATGCCAACTCCCTACCTGACTTTCTCTTCTCTCATTCCTCTGTTTTGCAGAATAGCAACAAAATTTGGAATCAGATGACCTGAGTTCCAATCCTAACTCTGTTCCTTACTTCCTTGGTAGCCTTTGGCAAATCACTACCCTACTCTGGGTCTCATTTTCTCCATCTGTAAAATGAGGGGCTGGGGATAGATGGTCACTTAGGTTCCTCCCAACTCCCAATCCTAAAGTTTTTCCTCTCTATTCCTTCCTTTCTTTCTACCTTCCCTCCCAGCACCAGCCAGGTGCCAGAAGGAAGTAAAGCCTGACTGATTTGCATAAAGGCAAGTTAAAAACCTGGGAGGAAAATCTTTCATGACTCCTGGGAAATGATGCCATGGACATAGATAAGTAATATATAATACAGAATCATGGAGGTGGGTTGGGAGCAGCCCAACTGCCCAACTCTCAGGAAGGTAGGCATCCATCTAAAAGATGGAGGGGAGTTGGGAAAGTATTCCAGGCTTGCCCCTCCATTGGCTTTCTGTATCATGACCCTTTTGTTGCTACATTTCTCCCTGGACCACTAGCTCTTGGCTTCGATCTCTCTGAACAACTCTCTGTTTCTATTCTGGGGTCTGGGTCCAAAACCTGCCTCGTTTGTTCCAAGCTCAGGGAGAGATGGTCAAGTTTCCCTGTGACCCCTCTAGCTTCCTGAAGGATGTCCCTGGATAGCTCTACTCATCATCAGCCAAGCCCTATAAGGGTGCCTACCTATACCAAGGCCCGTTTCTTTTTTGTCTTTCTATCCCCAGTTATGCCTAGCATAATGCCAGACACATTGTGGTAGCTTAATAAATACTTGCTAACATATTGATTGATAGTTGGTACTTAAATATTTGTTGAATGAATGAAATGCACTGAGTACTTCCAGAAGTCGTTTTTCAAGTCAACAACCAAATCCTTCCCCCAGGTACCACCATGGGATGGAATATGAAGTAGACTTTCCCCCTCTGGAGAGCCCCACACATCTCATGAAGTTCTTGACCGAAAACATCTCGACGCAAGAGTACCCAGACCTAACCAAGAAGAACAATCTAATGAGCTTGGAGGGGAGTGGACCAGCCTCAACCAAACCAGCCCTGCTCCCTCCTGGTCCCAGCAAGCTGGAGGACACCTCTGCAGATGACAACTACCTGCTTCCTTCTGGAGACATGTATGAGAGCAGCCTTAGCAACCTGTTTGAGACTATCCATGGGCCCCCACCGCAGCAGCGCTGGCAGCCTGACAGCACTTTCAAGGATGATGGGCAGGAGGTAAACTGTGGGCCCCATACACAAGTTGGAAAGACAAAGCCAGAGTCCCAGAACATTAGGGTCAGGCGGGGACTTGGTGATAAAGGATGGAGATAACATCCCTGTCCCTGTAATGGTGTTTTCTTGTTCATGTGATGCTCTCCCCTGGGGGAAGGTTGTAGTGGATACTTAATAAGATAGAAGCTAAGAGGGAAGGTGTGGTCAGAGTATCAAAACCATCATTAAAAATAATCACAGCTCCCATTTCTAGAGAGCTATAAGGTTTAAAACACACTTTCCTTGAAATTCTAGGAAGTAGGAACTATAAAGATTTTCATTCCCATTTCAAAGATGGTAAAGCTAGGGTTCAGAGATGGGAAGAAACTAAATGGAGCAGGAAGGGACCTGAGAGATCACCTAGTCTATTTTACAGGTGGGAAAACTGAGTCTCAGAGATATTTTTTTTGTCACTTGCTCAAGGTTACACAAGTAGCAGGTTACAAAGTCAAGATTAAATGCAGGTCCTCTGACTCCAAATCCCCTGGTTTGTTTTGTTTGTTTATTTGTTACTTTGTAATATTGCCTCCTTGCCTAAGGCTACAAAGAGAGTTAGGTGGTCTCAAACTCAGGTTTCTGAACTGATTCTGGGGACTTATCACTTCTCCTAGAATAGGTCGGTGGCCTTGGGGGCCCTTTTTGCCTCAGGCCTTGATTTGTCACTTGATAAAGTCACTTGACACTTCTTATACACCTAGTGGCTCAGATAATGTGCCAGGGGGGTCCATGCTGTGAGGGAAACCAGTGGGTGGAGGTGAGGTTGGTGGGAGAAGGTGCTTTGGGATCCACAGAAACAAGATTGGAACCACTCCCTCATGGCCTTCACCTGTGATCGTGTCTCCCCTCAGTCACTGCTCTTCCCTGATATCTTGAAAAGCCCCTCGGAGCCCCAGTGTCCAGAGGAGTACCCCGGCACAAAAAGGTAACAGAAGGGAGCTTGGCGGGGTCCTTGGCTGCTGGGGAGGTGGGATGAGAGATATTCATGGGCATGAGCAAGACCCTCCTCAAATTCCATTACCCCCTATTATTGTTAGCCAAACCCTTCAGCTCTTTCCCCTCTTCTGCCTTTTCCTTATAATCAGAGAAGAGAAAATATTAAAAGTGGGGGAAAATATTGGAATGTAGGATGTCAGAACTTGAAGAGGACCCCTGGAATACAGAATGTTAGAGCCAGAAAGGCGACTGAGAACAAAGAATATCAAAGCTGAAGGAGACCTTAGAACACGTAACATCAGGGCTGGGAGAGCCCTTAGAATACAGAATGTCAGAGCTAGGAGGGCCCTTAGAACACAGAATGTCAGAACTTAGCATGCAAGAGCCAGGAGAGACCTTAGAACACAGGGTGCTAGAATATCAAAGTGAGAAGGGATGGGTCTTAGATATGCCTTCTAGATGGTTTTTATGAACGAACAAACCGGGATCCAGAAAGCCAGAGTAACTTTACAAGGTCACAGGGTAGTTAATTGTCCAAGCTGGGAATAGAATAGCTCCCCAATCTTCCACCTCTTAGTCCAGGATTCCTTTGAGAATTGATTTCTCCTTGAGCAGACCTGTTCTGGGGCCTGTGATCGCCCTTTCAGTCCACTCCACAGCTGGAGCACCTCTGTTCAGAGCCTGCAGGGCTCCTCCCCAGACATCTGAGAGCTCAGCCCTCTCCTTCACTGCCCCCACCCACTAGACTACATCAGAGGGAATGAGCAATAGATTACACTATGGGAGAGACTTGGGTCCTGCCAGCCTTTAGATAGACATTGAAATCCTTCTGCCCTAAGGACTCATGACTCTCTTTTTATTCTCCTCCAAGTGACTTTGAATATACCCTGGGTTCCCCCAAAGCCATCCACATCAAATCTGGGGAGTCCCCGATGGCCTATCTCAACAAGGGGCAGTTCTACCCAGTGACCCTGAGGACTCCAGGAGGAGGCAGAAGCATGCACTTGTCTTCCAACAAAGTAAAGGTCAGTGGGCCCCCACTGGGTATCATGAGAATGGGAAACAATTCTGTCAAATGCACAGGACTGATTTGTTAAGGTGAGACTAACCAGGGCAGCTATGGTGAGGTTAGAATTTGCCTTCAAGAATCTGATGAAACCTCCCAACGTAAAGACTTAAGAATGTGAGGGAGATTTCTGTTCAGGTAGACGTTGTTTTGGATGACTCTTCCAACTCAGAGTGTCTATGATTCTGCAACTTGTCTAAATACATTCAGGGAAACTGAGGCACAAAGGGGTGAAGTCATTGGATTTAAGTTCTGGACTTTGGTCTTCTGACCTAGGCTTGTCTAAACAAAGAACACTAGAAAGAATCACTAAATTCCAGTAACCTTGACCTTTTGGCCTTTTGCCAATTGGTAACTGGTGAGGGAACCCAGGGATGGGACAGGGTACCTGAGGCCTGGCCCCTCAGCACTGACAAGGCCTCCTTTGCAGAGCATGATCATGGTGGTATTTGACAATGAGAAGATCCCTGTGGAGCAGCTTCGGTTCTGGAAGCATTGGCACTCCCGACAGCCCACAGCAAAGCAACGGGTCATTGATGTGGGTGAGTAACTTACTCCTCCCCCACATATGAAGGCCACAGTAGAGACGCCCTGGCCTGCCCCCAAGATCTGCCCATTGCTAGAGGACCAGAGGTGGAAGAAAAAGGGAGGGAGCTGGAGCCAGGAGATAGGGCAGGATGCTTCCAGTCAAGGTATATCTTTCAGGGAAAGAACCTTTAGAGGCAGTATGGCCCAATGGAAAAGACACTGGCCTTAAAGTTTGAGAAACTAGGTTCAGTCCTGCTCTGCAACTTACTGGCTCCAAGATATAACCTCTTAGCAGCTGTGGGCCAGTGGCTACATCTGCTTTTTTGTAGATGATGAAACAGACCCAGAGAAGGGAAAACATTTGCTCAGGGTTATGTAGCTAAGATGGATGGAAGCCAGGTCAGGTCCAACACTCTTGAGCCCCATGAACCATTGGAAATAGACATAAGTACCAAGTTTGTGGCAAAGCAGGAACTCAGATCTCCTAACCTGAGGTCTCTGTCTCCTGTGCCAGGTGTCTTCATCAGTGATCAGGGAGCATACTTGTGAGGGGCTAGCGAGACGTGATATGCTCCCTGTTATAAAATTTGGTGCTCTCAGGTCCTTTCCAGTTGACATTCGGTATTCTAAGACCCCATCCCATCCCAGCTAACTCTGACATTTTATATTCTAAGGCCCTTCCCAGCTCTGACATCCTGTGTCCTAAGGGCCCTTGCAGCTCTGACATCCTGTGTTCTAAGGGCCCTCCCAGCTCTGACATTACCTATTCTAAGACTTCTCTCATCTGTGACATTCTGTGTTCTAAAGGGTTTTTCCAACACTAACATTCAATGTCCTAATTTTCTGTAGTCTTGTCCTAAATTCTCTGATCGTGCTGTATGATAACTGTATTGACAACCAGTTGTTTCTTGTCCCTTAAGGTCACATAGACTTTGACTCAGGTCTCTTATCCCTGAATCTAGCATTCTTTTTACTGTACTGTAAGTTCTGAGCATGGGGAGGAAGAGAGCCTCCCCCAAGTTAGGCCCTTGTCCCTAGCCTCAATCCCAGACCAACTTGATTCATAGGCTCTTTCCCAGTTGCCACTTTCTGCATTACCGTCACCATTTGCCATGCCCTAACTTGTTACAAGGAGGCTCAGACTTTTCCAGGGGTGGTTTCCTAGCAGGTTTCTTTCTCCACGGGAGCTCGCATGGCTCTCTTTATCCCAAAGTATCATAAAAAGGAGGGTAGCTGCTTCCAGTCAACAGACACAGAGTGGAAAATTTGCTGAGATATTTCATGACCTGGGGAGGGGAGCCAGGATGAGGGGCTCACAGTCAGATCTGCTTTGGGGTCAGATGAAGGCTGGGAGCTTAGGGGAAAGGAAAAAGGCAATGTCCCAGAGGAGGTGGCAATAATAGAAAGACATAGAGGAGAGACATCAGGAGCAGAGAAGGGAACGTTGGTTTGAGCAGGAATTTATATTTAGTGTCAGAAGATCTTAAAATAGAAGAGACCTTAGAATATAAACTATCTGAGCTAGGAGGCCCTTAGAACATGGAATGTCAGAGCCAGGGCCTAGAGAACACAGAATATCAGCCTAAGAACACAGGATGTCAGAGCTGGGAAGGCCCTTAGAACACAGAATGTCAGAGCTGGGAGGTCCCTTAGAACACAGAATGTCAGAGATGGGAGGGCCCTTAGAACAGAGGATATCAGAGATGGAAGGGGCCTTAAATTAGGACCCGATATTAGACCTAAGAATATCAGATGATAGAAAAGCATCAGGTTTGGAGTTAGATTTGCCTTCAAATTCTCTCTCTGCTCCTTAGTACTTTAAGTGTTATTCACTTAACTTCCCTGGGCCTCAGTTCCTTCATCTATCAAATGAAGATGTTAGACTAGGTGACTTCCAAGACTCCTCCAATTTCTGCCATTTTGCTTTGTTTCTTGGGTTGCCAAGGACAGAAGTGACTGTTGTTAGGTGCCTTGTGTCCTAGGAATGTGCCTGTCCCTACTGAGCTAAGTTGGTCATCGGAAAATAGACTTACTGTGGCAAAGGCTATTCCAGAGGAACTTTGAGCCCCAGCAGGTTCTACAAGACCTAGAAAATTGAGAAAATGTTTGGGCTGTATACTTAGCAGGATTATGGTAAGGGCCAAATTAGATGACTGATTTTAAGTATTTTGGCATGAGTCATCATTAGAGAAGCAGTCAGCCCCCACATTGAAGAAAAGCCACCCTCTGTGACCTCAGGGGCCTTACACCTTGATTCCAGGGAATATTAGAATCTTACTCTAGAGGCAGCAGTGAAAAGGACACTGGATTTGGAGTCAGAGAGACTTTGTTTCAAATCCCAGTTTTATCCATTGCTACCTGTGTAACCTGGAGCAAGTAATTTCATCTCTTTGTGCTTCAGTTTCCCTACCTGCAAAATGAAGGACTAGATGACCTCTGTGGTTCCTCCAGTTCTAAGTCTAGGATCTTCTGAATTCATAATACATTTATATAGCACTTATAATAATAACTGACATCTCTATAGGAATTTAAGTTTGCAAAGCACATTCTTATCACGTCCTAAACTCACAAAGCCCTGTGAAGTATCAACGATAGATAATATTATCCCCATTTTACAGATGAGGAAGTTGAGGATCAGGTCATGTGTCTTATCTATAATCATATATCTGGCATCATAAGCAAGATTGAAACTTGTACCTTCTGGGTTCCAAGTATACCTTCCATTCATTCATTCCATCAAGGATATAGATCAGAAAGGACCTATAGATCATCTCAGCCAGCCTCATTTTAAAGGGGAAGGGCTTGGCCATTCCTAGACCAGAAATCCACATCTCCAGACACTTGACCCATTTTTCTTCCCACTACATTGAGTTATAGTCTCACTCAAGGCTAAACACTCCTCCTCCTTCTCAATGGTTTGCTGTGATTCCAGAAAGGAAGAGGGATCTAAGCAGCAGTGGGGTCTCCTTCCCCACTCAAAAGTGGAAAAATCAAAAATAGCTTCTTACAAAACAATTGGGGGTTAGGTTCTAGCAGGGTACATTGTGCTGATCAGTTCTCCTTACTGGGCTTCACTTTGCCCATCTATATCACTGTGTTTAGTAAGCAAGATTGTCTCAGAGAACTAGAGGCTGTCCTTGGGCAAGAGGGGCTGGGCCAAGGCCATGGATTTGCCCCAGTTTCTGAAGGCTCCACCCCACGAGTCACACCTAACCTGGTTTCTTCTCGTTTTCAGCGGACTGCAAAGAAAAC
>NW_027187400.1:8682252-8702252 GCF_028583685.1 Petaurus breviceps papuanus | reverse complement strand
AAATGGCAAACCCAGTATCTTTGCCAAGGAAATCCCAAATGGGGTCACAAAAAGTCCCACACAACTGAAAAGTAACTTAACAACAATAAATCGGAATAATAATGTAATAATGCAGGCACATATGTAAAAGTGCTTTGCAAACCTTAAAACTTTATCATCATTACTATTATGGGTCTATTCCCCTATATTCCCTATATGGAAGTGCTTAAATGTGCCAGTGATGAAGGCACTCCCAGGGGCTAGGAGAAACCCCTCATTCCCTTTGGCAACAGAGGCATGATCCCAATCAGAATCCAAGCCTGAGTAAATTAGAAGCTGGTTGTCACCAGGAATAAAGATTTCCCCAGGAAGCTAACATATAAGTGTGGAGAAGCCAGGCCAGAGAGGCCTCAGTGGAGCGAGGAGACGTGCCACATGGGACATCAGTAGAATGACATAATCCACCTCCCTGAGGCCACAGCGGCAGCATGTGGCGACATGTTGGCAAGGTCCCAGGAGGCCTCCTGACTCAGCCCTATCAGTGAGGTTATGGGTTCAGACAGCTCCATATGGTAACTTACAACATATGTTTATGAAATGTCTGGCCAAGTTGAAGGTGCACACTCTGCAGCCAGGTTTGGGGAATGATCTTTTCAGAGCAAACTGAAGTTATCGGCCTTACAGGTCTCAAAGCTAAGGCTGTGCCATCATGAGCACCTTCTCCCAAGCCCAGGATGGGGGATTGGGGTGATGGGGGAGGGGAGGACTAACTAGGGTTCAGGGGGGAAAGATCTGAGGGCTTTACTTGACCACAGAGCCGATATGAGTCACCAGTGCGATCTGGCCACCAAGAGAGCAAGCTTCAGCTACATTATTATGAATAATAGTAGCAACAACAGCTAGCATTTCTGTAGCTCTCGGGTTTGCAAAGTACTCTACATGGATTATCTTATTTGATGATCACAACAGCCCTCTGAAGCAGGGTACTATCATTATCCCCCTTTCACAGATGAGGAAACTGAGGCTGAGATGGGAACTTGTCCATTGTCGCATAGCCAATGAGTGTCTGAGGTAGAGTTTGATCTCAGATCTTCCTGATTCCACTGCTTCAGTTAAAATGTCTGGAACAAAAGGTGTCTGCTGTCCTCTAAAGCAATCAGATTCCTCCTCTGGCTGCTTGGGTCCTGTTCCAGGCATCACTTTTTTAGGATGGATACTGACCAACGTTTAGAGAAGAATGCCCAGGAGAGTGAAGGGCCCAGAGGTCATGCCATATGAGAATGGATCAGAGGCAGAGGGAATGGTTAGCCTGGAGGAAAGGAGACTTGGGTGAGCTGGGGGTAGGGATGAGAGCTATCTTTGAGTATTTCAATTCTTTTTGCAGGATAGAAGAGGGAGTTCCAGAGAGACAGGTGTAGTTTTTTTTTTTAAGCAATTGGGGTTAAGTAACTTGCTCAAGGTTACACGGCCAGTTATTTCTGGGTTGGTGCTAAGTGTCTGAGCCCGGATTCGATCCCAGGTCATCCCGACACTGGAGCCGGTGCTCTTACTCGCTGTGCTACCTGGCCGCCCCGACAGGTGTAGATTTTATACAATGAAATACAAGTGATAGCCCAAAGTGGGATGGCTCCCGTTGGGAGGAGGTGGCTTCCCCTTCACTAACAGTGGGCAATGTCCTAGAGCAGTGAGTTGCTAAGTCTTAGAGTGCTGCCTGAGGCTCAAGGGCCCAGGGTCCTGTATCTAGCAAGTGTAATAGCCAGAATAGGACCCCAGGTTTTCCTGACTCCAAGCACAGTGGTCTAACCATTGTACCAGGCTGCCCCAAGTAGCAATCCTTCACTAATGGAACATGTCTTTCTTTTTGCATTTTTAGTCTGGCTCTCCTACCATCCACAACGGCACAAACAGGTATGAAGATCATAGTTCCTATTATTTCTCTCCTCCTCCTCCTCCCCCTTCCAGTACAATGCTCCTCCCCAATGCACTCCCTCTGCTTATGCCTACCTCCTGTACCCAGCTCCCCCTACACAAGCCCATTTATAAGCCTTTGCCCAGGGCTCATCCTTCCCTAAGAAGGGACATGGAGTCAGCAATTATACTAATAATTAATTCTCCATGAATGAAGGAAAGGAAAGGGCATTTATTGAGCACCTACTGTGTGCCCAATGCTATGCTGAGTATTGGGCATGTAAGTAGGGCAGCTCCTGGACTCTCTTCTGTGCTCCATTGTGGTGTGGAGGTGACCCTGGGTTCTGCAAGGCTATGCCAGTCCTAGCTAGAAAGGCTTGGAGGGCTGCAGCAGGAATGTACTTTTTAATGTCATTTAGGGCCCAGCCTCCATAATTGCATGGGAGCTCAACATTTGACACTTGGCCAGAAGGGGATGATTTTCTTCTTTGCCATGGGAATTCATTCATTCAGTTATTAAGCACACACTGGCTAGGCACTAGGTTAACAATATATGAAGATGCCCCCCACCCCCACCTTGCTAAGGCACAGATTGGCTGCAATCTATATTAATAGAGAGCATAGCCACAGTGGCGAGACAGAAAGAACACTGATCATTGTTCTAGCAATGACAGATATATACGTATTGAGCTCCTACCATGAGCAGACATATTCCAACGTCCCTTTAAGGCTGACCACCTTTGCTCAAAACAGCCCCATATGGGAGGCCCAGTGGCTGGAGGGCGTGGGCCTCAACCACAGAGCTGGGGACCAGATTTTCCTTTCTCATTGAAACTCCCCCAGTTTTTATTGGACTTGTTTTATGTGAAAACTCAGCTAATCTCTGGCGAGACAACCTCTTGTAAAAACAAACAAAATAGCGACTCTCGACTCTCTGAGATGGCCTAGCAGATGGGGAGATTGGCTGGCGGCTTTGTGAGACACCTCGGTGCTGGGGAGGGATTCCTATTCCCTCCCCCATCACTTCATTCCTTCTGAGGGCTATTATGCACAAAAGCTGTCATTCATTCATTCCCTCATTCATTCCTTCATTGGAGAAAGATTTCTTAAGTACTATGTGCAAGATTTTTTTTAATAAATAAATACACATCTGCAGAACACTATGCTAATTTCATAAGACCTGGTCAGTCCCTGTCCTTGTGGAACTTACCTTCTAGAAGGCAGGGAACATACAAACATAAATACTTACAATCTACCTTATATGACACGGGTTTGTCAGAGAATGGTGCCCTGAAACACTACTGGGGCCTTTTCCTTCTACTGACTGTTTCTTTGAGAGACATAGAATCACCTGGGGTCTGTGAGCTGATTTTAGTATTTTGATAACTATATGTCAAAATAATTGGTTTCCTTTGTAAATTTATGTATTTAAATATATTATTCTGAGAAGGGGGGTCCATAGGTTTCACCAGAAGAGATACAGGCCAAAACAAAAGTTAAGAAAATCCCTTGTCTACACTTAACCTCCAACTTCCCAGGTCACATTCCAGGGGCTTCTGACACACCCAGAACACTGGCTTTTAAATCTAGGTCCAGTGGTGCTGTCTGGAGGAACCCCAACTTTATGCTTCACACCAGTCCCAGCTATATGGCAGCACAGGCAAGACCAGCCCTGCTCTTTGTCTGGCCCCTCAGAAATCCACCTGATGAGAAAGAAGACAGCCCCTTTTCATGCAGCTTCTATGGCTGGTGGATTCTCTTTGCTGCCCCCTGACCTGGAACCCTCTGCTATTCTGTCCCCTCAGGCTGCCTCTGAAACGAACCTGTTCACCCTTCTCTGATGACTTTGACCTTCTGCCTCCCAAGCAAGCCAAGGAAGATGATCTCCAGAGAGGTAGGTGACTGTTCCCCTACCCCACCCTCACCTCCCACCCCCAGGTGCCATCTAATAGGATCAGAGGGTTAGAAAAGAAAGGGACCTCTGAATTCAGAGTCCAGTCCTCTCATCTCACAGAGGAGAACCCCAATGCCCAGAGAGGGCCTGGCATTGCTTTGCCCGGGGTTACACAGACAAGTTCTCTGACTCCAAGCCCCATGTTCTTTCCAGCACACCATGTTGATCTGTGCCCCGTTCTCTGAGAGAGTCAGGATGGGTCAGTCCCTGGTATCCCTCCAGGAGGGCTAACATCTGATATGAGGGATGAATAACAATAAACATCTTCAATATACAGCTTTTCAAAGCTTACAAAGGGTTTTTATGAACGTGAATGCATTTAAGGGAGGTGGAACAAATGAGATTATTCCCATTTTAGAGATGAGGAAATAGGTTCAGAGAGAGGTGAAGTAATTTGCCACAGTCAGACTGTTGGTAGGTGACAAACTCAATCTTAAACTCAGATCTTCTGAAACCAGTCTTCTCTTTGCAGTACCTTTTAGTCTTCCAAGAAATGTGTCATGCCCCTGGCCATGAGCACAATTCTATTTTAAGTGGGTGAACATTCTTCAGGGCTTGGATAAACAATGATAGCTGTGCTTACTTCTCTTCATTCTGGGCCCTGTAAAAAGTTTAGGAGGCAGGGACAGCTAGGTGGCACAGTGAATAGAGCACTGGCCCTGGAGTCAGGAGGACCTGAGTTCAAATCTGGCCTCAGACACTTAACACAAAAACTAGCCATGTGACCTTGGGCAAGTCGCTTAACCCCGATTGCCCTCCAAAAAGCAAAAACAAAAAAAAGTTTAGGAGGCTCAAAATTTCATGGTATAGTGGGGAAAGTATAGGATTTGGGATCAGAAGATGGATTTTATACCAATTTTATTACTTGTTATTGATTTGCCCCTGGGAAGGTTGATTATTCTCCCTGAGCCTTGATTCTGTCCCTATAGAATGAAGGAGCTAGAGGGAAATTAATAAAACATAAGGTCTCTTCCAGCTCTCAATCCACTCATCCTACGATCGATCCCCCCATATCTGAGATTATATTGACCTAATTCTTCCCTCTCATGTTAACTAAAAGCTGCTTCCTGTCCTTTGCAGTTTTGTTATATGTCCGGAGGGAGACAGAGGAAGTGTTTGATGCCCTCATGCTGAAGACCCCAGACCTCAAAGGGTTAAGGAATGCGGTAAGTTCTTTTCAGGTCTTCAGTTTCCTCAGGGAGGGGGAGAGGGAGAGAAGATGGTCTCCAGGGAGCTTGGATAATCACAGTAGGATACAGGTATCTCCACATCCCAAGCCTTTCTTTTCCCCCAGACACTTAAATAAGGAGATCTGGCTTCCTTCTTCCTCCTCTATTAGTCTTCACATTTGGGGTTCAAAAGGCATCTTAGAGAATCAAGTGTTAGAACCAGACATGACCTGGAAACATCAAATGTGAGAACAAGAAGGGTGATCCCAGGGTCATAGATTTAGAGCTAAAAGGGCTATTGAGAAGTCTGATTCCAAGTTCAAGCTTATACCAAGCTCCTGTTCAAAAGAGAGAGTGTCAGAGTTGGGAGGGCCCTTAGAACATGGAATTTCAGGGCTAGGAAGGGCCTTAGAACAGAGAATGTCAGGACTGGGAGGAGCCTTAGAACATGGAATGTCAGGACTGGGAGGGGCCTTAGAACAGAGAATGTCAGGGCTAGGAAGGACCTTAGAACATGGAATGTCAGGACTGAGAGGGGCCTTAGAACATAGAATGTCAGGGCTAGGAAGGACCTTAGAACAGAGAATGTGAGGACTGGGAGGGGCCTTAGAACATGGAATGTCAGGATAGGAAGGGCTTTAGAACATGGAATGGCAGACCATCTAGTTCACTATCTCAATCAGGAACTCCCATCACCGCATTCTTGACATGTTTTTCCCATTTTCTTACGAACGCCTCTAATGATGGAGAACTAGCTACTTCCAGAGGCAGCAGTATTGTATTGCTGTACACACTACTGGATAGAAAGTACTCATTCCTATACATGGAACCCAAATTTGCCTCTCATCCTCTGCTCCTGCTTCTGCTCTCTGGGGCCGATCTATCTTCCACAGGACAGGCCTTCAAAGATATTTGATAACAGTTACCGTGCCTTCCAGCCCCACTCCATTGTCTTCCTTCCTCCAGGCTAAACAGTCACCAATTATATTCCACACACGTTTCTAAAGTTATATATAAGGCACTGGGGTGGACTCTAGACATGTCCATTTCCTTTGCTCAATGCTGATATGGCATGGTTGTCAACCCTCCCTCTGCCCCGCCCCCCATAATGATTACTTTCACTGGATGTAGACCACTTTGTCAGGTTCCTTCCTAAAATGGGGGACCCAGCTTTGAGCATGGCACTCATGAGGCCTTCCTCCCTCACGGGCAATACTCAGACCAGGCCTGTGGTGTCTAGACTCTCTGATTCCATCAATAAAGCCTGAAAGCTGTATAGGCTTTTTTTCCTCCCTTCTTTTGGTCTCTCACATACATTATTGACTCAGGTTGAACCAGCAACCCACTAAAATCCCAAAAAGGTTTTCATATTTTTGGCTATAATGAAAAAAGCCAACATCTCTCTGATCCTATCTAGGGTCCATTAAAGTGAAACCTGAAGCCCCAGCTCCTCTGTGGCTCTCCCTGTTCCAGGGGGATTTGGGGAGCTGGGTTGCGGGAGGGACACATGAGGCATATTTCTGTGATGGTTATCTCCCTGGCTGCTATAACATTGGCTCCTCGGGAAAAGCACAGGCTGTAAATTCTCCATAATCTGATGGCTGCTTTATGATGGGCCAGTGCCTTTGTTAGCCTTGCAAACCTGTTTCTCTGTGAGATTTAACAGAAATGAAACCAAGTGGTCTTGCATAGACTGAGATGGAGACATCCACAGGGCTTGTTCACAGGGTTCAGCAGGAGGAAGGATTTCCCAAACTGGGCCCTCCAACAATGGGATGGATCGCTTCTGGAGCTAGTGAGTTCCCTGACCCTGGAGGTGTTCAAATTGAGGCTAGATGACCATACTATGGAGAACATCAGGCCAGGGATTGAACTTAATGACCTCTCCAATCCCTTCAAAACTAGCTGTGGACCATGGAGTGTCACTGACTGGCTTACCTGTCACTGAGTCAGGCAATGTGCTAAGGGCTAGAGATGCAATGAAAGGTAAAAAGAATCCCTGCCTTCAAGCAGTTTATACTTGAATAATGGAGAAAACCTATAACTACATAGGTACATATAAGATACATATAGAGCTGGTAGAAAGTAACCTTAGAGGGCTGTTCAAATATGGCCTTGGCATCATGCAAATGAATTCCTGGCTGTTCTCTTGCAGATCTCTGAGAAGTACGGTTTTCCTGAAGAAAGCATTTACAAAGTCTATAAAAAATGCAAGCGCGGGTAAGTAACAGTACTCAGGGAAATGCTGGCACTTACTTGTCTACAGTCTTTGGCCTTAACAAGGTTATAAATCACAAGTAGGTCCAACCCACTGGTGGGACCCAAGACATAAAGGGCTTCCTTGTGTCCAGGTGAATGGAGTTGGTGTCTGTGTGAGTTCCTGGCTTAGCTAATGGTTCTGAGAGGGAAGGCGATGGGGAAGCATCCCCCAAGCCCTCAAGAGAATGGGCTAAGCTCACCTTCTACCCTCATCCAGTCTAATGTTCTATGTACTGAGACTCCTCCCAGCTGACATTCCATGTTCTAAGGGCCCTCCTAGCTCTGACATCCTGTGTTCTAAAGCCCCTCTCAGTCCTGAGATCTCTTCCAGCTTTTTCCCAACATTTTAAGGTTCTGAGTCTGAGTGTCTCATCATTTCCCTATGCTGAATGGGTATGGTAGCTTGCCTACAATAGACCTTTTCAGTGTTCAGGAGCTTGTCCCCACTCCCATTCTCCCCATTCTGTGTAGGATAGAGCAGCCTTAGAAATCATTCTGATGGGAGCCAGAGCAAGACCCCCTGGGGGAGACAATGAGGAATGGTACTGGGAGATATAAGCCTGTTAAGAGCCTGCCTCAGACCAATGTGTCATACTCAGACTGAAAGAATTTGGGAGTAAAACCACTTAAGCCTAAAGGCTGACTGGGAGGGGTCTTAGAGATAATTCAGTGCAACCCCCCTCATTTTACAGAGGAGAAAACTGAGGCTAGAGTTACATAGGTAGTATGGGAAGTCCAGGAAGAAATTCCACCCCAGCTCCTTTGACTATTGGCAGGTGTTGAAAGTGGATAAAGCGCTGGCCTCTGAATCAGGGAGATCTGGGTGCTAATCCTGCCTCAGACATTTACTGGCTGTGTGCAGCTGGGCAAGTCACTTAACCTCTAATTAGCCTCAATTTTATCATCTGTGAAAGGGGGATCATAATAGCACCGACATCCCAGGGTTGTTGTGAGGATCAAATAAGATAGCATATGTAAAATGCTTTGCAAACCTTAACGTATTATATAAGTGCCAGTGATGGTTATCATTATTGCTAGTCTTACAAAGTTTCTACTCCACCACCGGGCTGGTTTCCTCCCAGGGATCCCACTGACATCATGTCAAAATCCAATAGACAGAATTGTTGGAGTTAAAAGGAGCAAGACACTTTTGTTTTATTGTGCATGTCCATGTATGATTTGCAGTGGCAGAGGAGAGGTGGGCAGAGAAGGGAAGGACAGTGGCAGAAGCACTGGGCTTGGTGTCAGGAGACCCTCATTAGTATTGTGACTATGACACAACTAGCTTCGTAACTTAGCCAAGTCATTTCCCCTCTCTGAGTCTCAGTTTCCCCATCTGAAAAAAGGGGAACAATAATGCTTATGTTTCCTACCTCAGGGGGTTGTTATGAGGAAAATACTATACAAACCTTTAAGAACTTTAGAAATAAAAACTGTTTACTTAACCCCGATTGCTAAAAAAAAGAAAAGAAAAGAAAAGAAATAAAAACTGTTAATAAGGATTATAGGATTGTTTAGGGAGCAAGAAGGAGGCCAGTCTGGCTTTGGGGGTGGGGGGAGAGGCAGGGGAGTTTTCATTCTATAGAGTAGTTGGACACAGGGTACACAGTAGGTATTTAATGAGTACTTTTCGAATTGGAAAATATTGGGGCATCAGCTAACATCAAATGAGAAAATGAATGCAAATTACTTTGTGAACCTGAAATTACTATATAAATGTCAGTATTTTTATTACCCGCCCTCCCCCTTCCCTCTTCTGCCTCCCCTGATGGGAGTCAGCACCCTCTGTTTTTCTGTTGAAATTCACATGTACTGAGCCAGACATCTCCCTCCCACCTCCTGTGCCCCCCCCCCAACCCCACCCATAGCAGGAGTGGGCAGGTTTGGCCTCCTCCGAGCCCAGCCAGTGTCTGGGAAGCAACAATTTGCAGTCATTATGTGCTGGCTGCTGATTGGGGAATCATTATTTATGAGTGATTAACAGTAAATAATACCAACTGGTTAACTGAAAGACTCTTCCCCACCCATCCCCAGTTCTGCCTGGACAATGGCCCGAAACTGAGACCTCTCCCTCTAAATCCCTCCCCAGGGTGATTCTCTTCTCCCACCCCTCATCCTCCTCAGCCCCCTGCCCCCAGCAGCATTGTACTCTTTTACTTATTAATAGCCTCTGGAAGGAGACCAGGAATTCTGCCTCCAGACATTGTCTGGGCCTTTTCCTTTTAGAGGTTTTGTGAGTCCCCCTTACCTGACCACCACCCCCTCTCCATAATGTTCCCTGGGCTGGGACTGAGAGTTGACAAAGGGTTGAGGGGAGGGGCTGGGCAAGGGTCCTAACCACCTGTCCCTCTTCCTTCTGACCAACCCTACCAGTGCACAGAGAGGACATGTTAGAAAATCAGTAACAGCTCAGGCATAGAATAGCCCTTTTCCTGCCCACAAAAGCAAGTAGAGGAAAGAAGACAGGTGAGATTATCTCCCATTTTACAGACAAGGAAACTGAAACACAAAACCAGAAGTACCCTGACCAAAGTGACTTGGCTAATAAAGGATGAGATAGGGAAATTCGGGATCTTTTCATAATAAGTATAGCTCACATTTGGTTTATAAATTGCTTTCCCTACAACAGTCCTGTGAGGCATAGATCTGGATCTGGAAGGGCCCTCAGAGGCCAGTTAGTCCAACTTCCTTATTTTTAAGATGAGGAAACTGAGACCCTCAAAACTTAAAATTACACAAGTAGTCAGTTTCAGAATTAGGCTTCAAACATAGTTGTTCTGATTCAAGGACCAGAACTCTTTCCGCTGAGATTGAATTGCCTTTCAACAAATGAGAGGATTGTCACTTTGTAGATGAGGAATCTATGGCCTTACTCATGTCTACATAGCTGGTAACTGTCTAAGCTGGAATTTGAACTTGGGTCTCCTTGACCCACATGGTATGTGTTTGAGGTTTATTCCCTGGGCCATGCTGTCTCTTCACATAAGAGTCCTCAATATGTCTGTCTCCTCTCATTCACCACTATGACCATTCTCTTCACCACAGACCACAAATCAAGGAAAGAAGTTTCCCAAGGGAAGGAGGCTTCATGAAGGCATCAGCAGAGCAGAATATGGACTAGGATTCAGGAGATAAATCAGTTCCAGTTCTCAGTTCTGGCTCTGCCACTAATTTGGTGTATAACTTTTAAGGCATATAACTTTTTAAGGTCTCAGTTGCTTCATCTGTGAAATAGGAACAATTGCCATTGACGTACCTACAGGCAGAAGGCAAGATTTCTTGAGATCTCTTCCAGCTCTAAGATGTATGATTCTCTAATGAGCTCATCACCAGGAGCCCTGAGAATGGCTGTGTGTGTGTTTTGTTTAGTTAAGTTTCGGTTTTAAACTGGGGCTCCCGTGCTAACTGGAGCTGAATCAGAAGCCCAGCTCAGTGCTGAATGCTGCCTTGCCCCAACAAGCCCAGAGTGACTTTCCCTTGGTTTCTTCCTTCTGACTTGCTTACCAAAACTCTCAAGGTTTGGGGGCAGGGTAAGCAGAGTCTTTGGCTCTCCCCAGCAGTTTGGAGGATAAAATGTGGTGGATTCTGAAAAGTTCACAAGGGGAAGGCATTAGTAGTCTGGGCAGCTCCTGGAAGCCCAGTTGGGAGCTTCTTTCCCCAGTCTACCAGCTGGAATGCTGGCAGATTCATAGGGTTTAAAGTTGAATTGGCACTTTCGAACACAGAATGCCTAAGCTAGAAAGGTATTTCAGAAAATCAGATGTCAGAATTAAGCTAAAATGTTGGTGCAAAATACCCATAGAAAAGGGCGGCCAGGTAGCACAGAGAGTGAGAGCACCGGCTCCAGTGTCGGGCTGACCTGGAGATCCCGGGCTCAGACACTTAGCACCCACCCAGAAACACCTGGCCGTGTAACCTTGAGCAAGTTACTTAATCCCGATTGCTTTAAAAAAAAAAAAACCATAGAAGATAGAATGATAAAAGAGGCCTTAGACTATAGAATCAAAGCTGAATGAGACCTTGAGACATAGAATGATAGAGCCAGAAGGGACCATTCTGAGAACACAGAATTTTGAGTTAGGAGGGATTGTAGAACATGGAATGTCAGAGTTAGAAGGAGCCTTGGAACAGACAATGTCAGAAATGGGAGAGACCTTTGCGTTTATTGAGCCTATCCCCCACATTTTCATAGGGATTAGGGTCACAGACTTAGAACTGGGATCCTATCTAGCCTAATACCACACTTTACAGTTAGGGAAACAGTGTCCCAAGCCCTTCCCAAAAGATATTTTCCATTGAAGTGGCAGAAGCATGATTCACCCCCACATCTTCTGACTCTAAATTCAATATTCTTACCACTACACACACTACCCCACTTCTTCCATCTTTCCCTCTAAGGAGAGGACAATTACAGTTCTTAACCCTATGGCAGGGTTGACTTAGGGTGTGTCTCTTGGAAGGTTCTACTGAAGCAGGAACACCTTTTGCAGATTGTAAGAATTTCTAACCCTAATTCTAAGGTGGCTCTGATTGGGCTGCTTCAAATGAGCAGATCAGGAGAAATATCCCCCTAGAAATGCTTTTCTGAAGAGGCCCTGCTGACTCCCTACCCTTCCCTGGGTCCAGTTCTCTCTGTAATCTGATGAACAGGAAATTCTAATAAATGGCCAAGTTTATTTTCATAAAGCTACACAGCAAGTCCTCTGGACAAAGAGAGATACCATCAGCCTTGCAAGCATCACTGAGTGCTTGGAAGATTAACTAATACATTGTTTTTGCTGGCTCCTGGCCAGGTTTTTAATGTGAAGTGAGACAGATAGTAAAAATGACAATCAGGTCACACATTATGCTTGCTGTTGCTTTAGGTGCTGGGGTATTCATACCCCTTTATACACATCTTCCAGCTGAAAAGACCAGATTTACATTGTTTTCAGAGCCTAAACAAGATGAGGTGGGAGGGAGATTGAAACTACAACCAATTGTCTCCTTCTGGGGTTCCCCTCTGCCTGAGAAGGGACAGGCTGGGGGTGGGGAGGGAGAAAGCTACAAGGCAAGACTTTAACCTAAACAAGGAAATCTTGACAGAAGGGAATAAGCTTCTGCTCTGTGACCTTCTAGAATTCACAGGGAGGCATTGGGTTCAATGGAAAGATCAGTTGGTTTGGGCCTCATGGGACCCAGGTTGAAATTCTACTTCTGTTCCCTAGTACCTCTTTGAACTTGGGCAAGCCACTTCCCTTGTCTTAGCCACAGTTTCCACATCTGTAAAATGAGGAGATTTGACTGAGTACATGACCTCTGAGATCCCTTGCAGTTCTCTAGAGACCCTGGTTGGAATCCTAGCTCAGCCATTTTCAATCTAGGGGAATCATAGACAATAATCACTGTATCCTTAGCTTTCTCATCTGTAAACTGACAGGTTTGGACTAGGTGGCCTCTATGGTCCCTGAGATAGATGATTCTTTCATTCAATAACTCTTATGTCAGTGCTCTTCCCTCCTCAAGGCAGAGAAAGAAGCCCATTTTGGCCACAGGGGCCAGAGGCTTTGAATCTGATGAGGTCCTAGAGGCTCCCCTCTGACCTTCCCCTACCCCAAGAACAGCAAGACAAAGGGCCCTCTGTGAAACTGACTAGCAAATAAGTCTAAGTATGACTCCAGGAAAGAACTCTTCTAACTGGCAGTGATCAACCAGGATGCACATGGTTCTGTGAGCACCCTAACCTCGAGCAGAGACCTTCAGCCCAGAGAATAACAGCTCTCTGGATGCTGCCAGAGATAAGCCTGTGAAGGACTCCTCCATCCCCAAGGCTCCATGGTTTGCCTAATGACTGGTTGGAGTTGAGAAAAACTTGCCCTGCTCACTGCTCACCAGGACTGTGATTCATCCTGCCCAACCTTGGGCCAATGTTGTCTAGTGTTTAGGTATAGCAGCAGCTCTGGTGGGAGCCAAGGGAAGGGAAAGGTCTGTACCATGTGGGACAGTGCCTTATGGTATGACAGACTAAAATGGGTTCAAGCCACTGGTTTGGCAAGAACTAACTCTGTGATCTTGAGTTTCTTACTTTACCTCTCAAGTGGAGATAACAATATGTGTGTGATCTGCCTCCTCAAGAAAAGCAAAGCAATTTGACAAACTTCAAGGGTTGTATAAGGAGTAGATTAGTATTAATCCTAGTGTGATGGTTCTTATTTTCTAAGATCCCTTCCACCTCTAAAATTCCATGTTCTGAGGTCTTCTACCACTCTGATATGCCATGTTCCAAGACCCTGCCCAGCTCTGATATTCAATGTTCTAATGGTCCTTCCAGCTCGGACATGCAGGGTTCTAAGGTTTCTCTCAGCTCTAACATTCTATGCTGTAAGGTTCCTCCTCTATCCAGATCTGACATTCCATGTTCTAAGGAGCCACCCAGCTCTGATATTCCATGGTTTAAGATCCCTTCCAGCTCTGACATTCTGTGTTTTAAGGTTCCTCCCAACTCTGATATTCTATGTTCTAAGCAACCTTCTAGTTTCCGACATTCCCTGTTCTAAAGGCCCTCCCAATTCTGACATTTTGTGTTCTAAGGTCCCTCTTAGCACCTACATTCAATGCCTCTATGGCCCTACAATTGTCCAATTTTTAGGTTAAGGCAGTTGTGCTTAGTAGTCAGGAGAGCCATCCACCTGAGGAGACCCCAGAGAGAGAGAAATATTTAATGTAGTCATTGGGAAAGGGAGAATTTTCACTCTTAAGAACCTATGAGGCTTTAAATATAATTAAAAATACATTCAATTTGGCTTCTCATTTTGTGGAGATTACATTAAACCACAATACATAATTTGTGAAGTTTTTATAAAAAGTAACTGTTTAAAACCTTTTTTCTCTAAAAATTTGCAATAATATCATTAAAGATAAAAAAAAAAAAAGAACCTACGAGTCTCATCTTGAATTCTCCAGTTGTTCCCAGCTTTAGATCCCTTCACAGTACTTGAACCTTGACACTGAGGTCCTTCCATCTTGTGGGTCTGCTCATCCTCTCCTCTCTCCTTTTCCAGGATCTTGGTGAACATGGACAACAACATCATCCAGCACTACAGTAACCATGTGGCCTTCCTGCTTGACATGGGAGAACTTGATGGCAAAATTCAGATTATCCTGAAGGAGCTCTAGGGCCCCAGCATTGCTCTGCCCTTGGACCTATGGGCCTACATTTGACTCCCAGAGCCAGAGCGTAGCCCTAAAAGCCCAACACGACCTCTTTCTATTCCTCAGTGTTCTCACTTACTTGAATGCACTCGCCTGGAAGAGAAGATGTGCAGTCTTCAGAAATAGCCTTTGCAACTCCCAAGAGGAGCCTTTGCTCAGTCTTTGAATCCAGAGACATCAGCCTATCCCACTCTTGAGAGCAGAACCTTCTGACTTCTTGCACGGGGGCTGCCATGTTGTACCCAGTGGCAAGATGTTTTGGTTGGGATATTGGTGGTCTTGGTGTCCAAGGTCACTCTTCTGGTATCTCATATTTATCATCTCCATTTCCAGACAGAAGAACAGAGAGGCAGATGGGGAAATTCCATTCATGCAAGAAAAAAACATTTGAAGGCAGAGCCAGCCAAACCAGGCCCCACACTCCTCACTCATTGTCCCGAACCAAAGTATGAATATTGTTGCTCTCAAGGGAGGATTCAAAGGAATTTCTGAGTTAATATTTTGTACTGTTTCATTCTCTGATGCCAGGGTCACTAATAATCTGGTCTATGTTGCTACTTTGTTGCGCCTTGATATCGCCATCACCTGTCACCTCATTCTTAACTGAAGTCATGCTGCTGTTTGATATTGTTACAATTTTTCATTGCTATAATCGGACACCTTATCATTGTTATTAATTAGGTCTGCCTTAGAATCTATATTGCCACCAGACATCAAGTTCAGTTCATATATTTGCATACTTGATAGGTTCTCCCAGGATTGCTTGTTAATTACTGTTACCAATGGAGACAACTCTACATCTGCCCTTTCTGTTGCAGATCATATGCCTTCCTTGGTACCATGTTGCTATTAGCATGATGTTACTACTTAATATCAAGTCTGTAGTTGCTTGATATTATGTTGCCATGCCAATAGTTGCTGCCACATTATTCAAAACTGTTACTGGTCATACAATGTCATTACTCATCATTCTGTTATTTGCTGATGCCAGTTTTACTAATGATCTCATGGATGTTCTCTGATTGTTATTCCCTGATACTCCATTCCTAATTGAGGCCATGTTTCTCTTTGGTACTGTTATAATTCATCATGGCTGCAAACCAATGCCTTGTTGCCATTGTAATTGTTCAGATCTGTTACTGGAGACATAATTTGAGTTCAGACACGCAGTTCAACCTATGTGATTGTGTACTTGATAGATGATCATTCCAAAGCATGTTGTTAACTTTTTACCACTAGACACAACTGTATATCTGCCCTTTCTGTTGCAAATCATATGCTTTCCTTAGTATCATGTTGCTATTAGTGTGGTGTTATTCCTTAATATCAAGTCTGTAGTTGCTTGATATTATGTTGTCATTTCATACATGCTAATAGTTGCCGCCACATTGTTTGAAACTATGTTACTGGTCATAGTACCATACAATGTCATTTGCTGCCGTATTTTATTGAATATTGTTGTATACTGATGCCATGTTAATGTGTGAAATAGTGCCTCGTTATGCTTGTCTATGTGTTATATATATATAAAATATAAATATGTATTGTGTATATATATATATGCAACATTTTATATTTTTCACGGTACATTTTTATCATTTCAAACAATGTGTTATTTCACATTTCTTGGATTTTTTTAAAAAAACTTTTTGTATTAGTATGTCATTTAGTAATAAAGGATTGCCTACCCAACACATCAGATTCAGTATTGCTTCCTTTTGCTAATGTCTCCAGAAATCAGAGAATCAAGCAGGTCAGCCTCATTTGACAATGAATCTTCTCTCTCTTTCGGTTTCTCTGTCTCTCTCTTTCTCTGTCCTTTCTCTCTCTCTCCTTCTCTCTCTCTCCCCCAACCTATAAATGTTCCCCATTTTGAAGACTGACAAAGAAGTTTCTGGAATGGTGAGGATAGAGATGTCAGATATGGGAAGATCTGAGGATTTGGAATTCCTGCTGCATCCAAGCCCCACACATTAAGGGGGGATCATTGTAGCTTTGACAATAGCACCTACTTGGAGGATTGTATTTTATAGGCTATGATGCATTTTACAAACACTTTCACCCTCTGGTCCTCACAGCAACTTTGTAATGGAGGCAGAGAAAAGACCATTATCCTCATTTTACAAATGAAGAAATAGACCTGGAGAAATGAGGCCTGAAATGATACCAGATGGGTGTCATTCTTCTCATATCAGGACTATCTCATAGCATATATTGAATAGGTTCATGACCTACACAAAAGGAAAGGACATCTGTGTGAGGAAGGCAACATCTCCAAGGGCAAAGTCCTCCTTCCCTTCCAGATATACTAAGCAAGGTGCCAGATCTACCTATTTCTTAGGGGAAGTAATAGTTTTAAGAAATTTACTTCTTGTACTTTCTTTTAAGAAATTTACTTCTTAAAACTATAGGATGTTAGCAGTGGAAAATGTTTCAGAACACAGAACATCAGAACTGGGAGGGATCTTAGAACCTAGAATATCAGACCTAGAGAGAACAAAGAGTATTAGAGCTAAAGATATCCTTGAAAATTAGATTTTTAGAGATGGGGCCTTAGAATATACAGGTTAAAATATAAACTAGCAGAACTGGAAAGAACCTTAGAACAAAGAATGTTAAAGCTGGAAAGGGGCTTAAAGCACAGGATTTGGGGGCATATAATATAGCAAGTGAAAGAGATTCCCCAGAAGTCATCTAGGCCTCCCCATCTTGGAGGTAGGAATCTCTGTTACAGCATCCCTGACAAGCAGCAATTCAGCTCTCTCTTGAATACTTCTGGTAACCAGGAACTTACTAGTCCCTAAGATTCTCATATTGGGTACCTTATGTTTTGTTTTTGTTTTTATTTTTTGTTTTTGGGAGGAGAGTTGGGGTTAAGTGAGTTGCCCAAGGCCACATGGCTAGGTTTTGTGTGTGTGTGTGTGTGTGTGTGTGTGTGTGTGTGTGTGTCTGTGAAGTGTCTGAGGCCGGATTTGAACTCAGGTCCTCCTGACTCCAGGGCCAGTGCTCTATTCACTGTGCCACCTAGCCACCCCTGGGTACCTTTTAAGTAAGCTTTTCTGTGTAGTAATCAGAAGTCCACCTGCTTGTGATTTCCACCATTTGCTCTAGTTCTCCCATGTGGGCCTATATAGAGTAACCCTACTCCCTCTAACCCTATGATGACCCTTCAGTTACTTGAACCCAGATATCATAACCCCATTAAGTATTTTCTTGGGCCCAACTAGATGGCACAGTGGAAGCAATGGTCCTGGAGTCAGGAAGAACTGAGTTCAAATAGTCTCAGATACTCACTATGTGACCCTGGGCAAGTCACTTAACCCTCTTTGCCTCAGTTTCCTCATCTGTAAAATGTGCTAAAGAATGAAATGGCAAATTATTCCAGCATCTCTGCAAAGAAAACCCCAAATGTGGTCACAAAGAGTTGAAGCAATTGAACGACAAAGGCAACCCTGTGATGAGGCACAGAGGGAATCCACTTCAGAGTTAGAAGTGACCAGAGAGGCTCTTTAGTCCAAACCTCTCTTTTTTACAGTGAAGGAAATTGAGGCCTAGAGAGGTGATTTGCCCAGGGGCACATAGGTAGTCAGGGGACCAGATTTCAAACCCAGGTCCTCTGATGCCACATCCCAGTGCCACATTGCCTCCCAAGAAACTGGAAGCAGGGTCTTGCATCTCATTTCTAGTTATCCTGTATATGGGCTTCAGCTGACCTCCTGGGTTACCGTCAAAACCCACACAAGCAGCTCTATGCTTATTCCCTAGGTTACTCTCTGTGCCCCTGAGCTGACCTCTTCCAGAGCCCTGTCCCTCCAAATGGACAACAAGGCCTGCCTAGGGGCCAGCTCACTTTATCTATGTTCTTAATGACTATCACCTGCATCTGCATTCACTCAAGGGGAATTCTGCTGCTGCCTCTTGTTTGACTCTGAGCATTGGCCCCAAATTCCTCAGAGCCAGAGGAACTGACAAAGGCCATGGGTGTTTTATCCACTCCTACAAACATCTTGGGGCAAAGAAAAGAGCCTCCCCCTCAAAAATCTCCCCAAAGCATCTTGTAGACATTGGATCAGGAATGGTAGAGTTGCAAGGGGTCTTAAAGATCCCAGGATCCTAGGACCTCTAAAACTTATAATTTCATCCAATGGAAGGAACTTTAGAGGTAATCCCCTCCAACTCATAGCTAGAGCTTGGGCTCTCTCTAACACACACACACACACACACACACACACACACACACACACACAAACAAACTAGCCGTGTGACCTTGGGCAAGTCACTTAACCCCAATTGCCCTCCAAGAAAAAAATAAAATGTAAAAATAAAATAAAGTTAATGAACCCCAAGCTAAGAATCACTGGGCTAGAGAAATTCTAGTCTTTTCTAGGATAGCTTACTATGTTGTAGAGATTCCAGTCCCAACATTCAGTGTTTTAAATCTCCTCTCAGCTAAGGTCTGAGGTTCCTCCCAGTTCTAACTTTCTTTGTTGTAAGGGCCTTCCCAATTCCAATATTCTTAGTTCTCAGAGTCCTCTAGCTCTGACATTCTATATTGTAAGGTCCCATCCAGTTCTGGAACTCTATATAGTCTTCTGTGTTCTGGGGCTCCTTCTAGCTCTGACATTCTATTTTCTAGGGTTATTCTCTATTCTTATTGTCTGCTCCTGTGGGCCCATTTGGTTCTGATAGTCTATATTCTGATGTTCCTTCCACTGGCATTCTATGTTCTAATGCCCCCCCCAGCACTAGAATTCTATAGTCTTAATGTTCTAAGTTCTAAGGCCCCTTCCAACACTGACTTTCTATGTTTTAAGATCACTTCCAAATCTGAAGTCAGTGTCCCTCCCAGCTCCAACATTCTAGGAAGGTCATCCTCCAGCTCTCCCACTTTCTAAGCCTATGAACTGACCCAACCCCTGCTTTCACAAAGAAGATTATTGCCAGAAACCCCCAGAATGGAAACCAAAAGTGTTTCTGGATTTAGAATCCAACTATTCCTCAGGTTTCTTCTATGAACTCTGCATTCATTCAAGGTCAACATGTGAGAGAATACACAATTCTGTTTGATTAGGCACTTTGCTAAGTACCTAAATTGTGTCCATTACACATTTCCCTTCTTCCCCTCCCAGCCCCACTGTTGTCTGTCCCATGGGTTGGTTTCCTCTATGAATACTCACAATATAGGTTGTCTGAAAAAATCAAAGGAGAGGAAAGGAGCAACTAGGAACGTGCTGAGATTGGTGGAGCAGGACTGGGACTAGACAGAATTATGGGTTAATAGAAAGAAAGAAAAAGAAAGGAAGGAAGGAGGGAGGGAAGTATGGAGGGAGGGAGGGAAGGAAGGAAGGAAGGAAGGAAGGAAGGAAGGAAGGAGGGAAGTAAGGAGGGAGGGAGGGAAGGAGGGAGGAGGAAGGAAGGAAGGAAGGAAGGAAGGAAGGAAGGAAGGAAGGAAGGAAGGAAGGAAGGAAGGAAGGAAGGAAGGAAGGAAGGAAAGAGGGAGGGAGGGACAAAGGGAAGGAAGGAAGGAAGGGAGGGAGGGA
>NW_027187400.1:8647472-8682152 GCF_028583685.1 Petaurus breviceps papuanus | reverse complement strand
AGGAAGGAAGGAAGGAAGGAAGGAAGGAAGGAAGGAAGGAAGGAAGGAAGGAAATATGCAACATCTCTACCAGAGTGACCTAACTCCATTTGCTTCTACCCAGTTTAAACTTTAGCTTTCCTAGGCAAGTGGAACACAACCTGCCCATCCACACACCACTGGTGGTGGGGGTGGGGGTGGGGGTGTTACAAAAACATGGCCCTTAAAGAGGATGCTAAATCAGACTGGACTTGGATCCTAGAGTTCCCAGACATCTTTTGAAGATTAAGGGACCAGGTCAGAGAGGGCCAGGACAGTAATTCCTGGGTAGGATCAGAGGTCACAGGAGAATTGTATTACAAGACATTAATTCTGGTTTAGCTTAGAATAAGCCCCTCAAGGGTATGTCATGGGGGGGGGGAGAAAGAGGGAGGGCAGGGGAGAGGAGAGGAGGTGTTAATGTTGAGGCCTGTTTGGTTTGCTGAATTAAAATCCAATCATTACCATCATGGGGGATAGGAATGAGAAAGGTGATAAGCAGTCCTAGTAACTATCCCATGTTAATTACTTGTACCAGCTGTCATTTTTTTTCCTTAGAAGACTGATCTACTGCAGATCAGACCTCATCAAATAAAGAGCAAAGGGCTAAAAAGTCTTCCTCTTTGGCCCAAGAGATGGCCATTTTCATGGATCCTTGGTAGATTTCTCAAGGCTGCTCCCAGGTTTGGAAGATAACTCTGTCCCCCCGGAGGATCTTGGACGAAATCAGATGGGCTCTGGTCTCATTCTCTCCAAGTCTTAGAGCATTGGTTCCTGGGAGGTGGGGTGGAAGGGGGAGCACACAAAACTTCTGTAAGCAGGAGACCCAAGTCTCCTGGAGTGACTTTTAGGGATGACTATCTATCTAGTCATCTAATTGCTTTTGGGAGATCTGGAATACTAGTTCCAGCAGCATGTTGATGGCTATGTAGCATCTGAGAGTGAGATACTTCTCAGATCCCCCCGGCCCAGCCACCATGAAAGAAGGGGTTGGATGGCCAAAAAAGATGACAAGGGACACAGAGGGTCACCAGCAGGAGGGAGCTGCCCTGGAGAAGCTCCTTACATTGCTCTCCAACACCCTCATTTTGGATGGAAGTTTCCCTCAGCTCCCATCTCCTTCTGGGTTATCTAGCCTACCACACTTCTGTCAACATACAAGTCTGGAACCCCACAGCTCCTGTACAAGTCACTGGAGGCCCATAAACAAAAGAGATGTGACTTTTAATGAGTTTTACAGATCAATTTCAGCAGAAATAATTGGACGATGGAGACCTAGACCTCCATTATAAAACAGGGATCCATTTATTGTCACTGTTGTAGATGAAGGACTGTTTTCCAGGGAATTCGGGCTTGTAGGTATCTAGAAAAGGAAACAGATGCACTTTTTAGAGACTGAAATCTGGTGCCTAATAAATCACCACTCTAGGCACCTCATTGTTTCCTGACTGGGGAAGTAATCCTTCCAGGGGAAGCAGCAGATTGTAGCGGGGCTAGGGTTCTTTGAGTCAATGCAGAATAGCTTGGTGGTACCATTTGTGGTTCAGCCTAAGAGCAACCATGGGGAAAGGGTACTGTTCTTTTGAAAAAGGGGAAATCTGGCGATGTAGGGAAGCCTTAGAGTAGCAGAAAGAGCTCCAGACTTGGAAGTCAGAAAACCCGGCTTTATGTTCTGGGTCTGTTCATCACTATCTGCATGAACTTGGGTAAATCACATAAGCCCTCTGTGGCCCTCTGTTTCCCCGTGTGTGGAATGAAGGGGTGAGATAGGTGGATCAGGGGTATAGATTCTTCTGGGCATCGAGTGAAGGCTATGGACCTCTCCTCAGAATAAGGGTTTTAAATAACTGAAAGAAATGCTCTTTGATCTATAAATAAACAAAAATAAAGAAGCCATTTCTTCCCCCATTCATATTCATGGAGCCCCTGCAATCTCTCATTGGACCCTGATCATCTCTTGTTCACTGAATTAGAATTTTCTTTCCTTTCAGACCCAGCTCCAGTTATTTCCAACTTCAGACTTGTCCCTTTCTTCTTTTGTTGTATGATTAACCCCTTCAAGGTCCATAGACTCCCGGTTAAGACCCCTGGATAAGTCAAGCAATCTCCAAGGCCACTTTCTGGCATTGTAGCTTATTTTTTCATAGGTTGTTTTTTGTTGTTGTTGTTTTTAGTGTTAGTGCTAAATCTTATTAATTCATTCCTGGGACTTGGGTTCAAGCCGGTTCAAGCCTCCAGCTCTGTATTTACTAGCTCTGTGACCTCAGGCAAATCTTTTTTCTTCTCAGAGCCTGGGCATCTTTATCTGTAAAACACAGATGAAAATGCCTACCCTGCATCCCTCACAGGGTAGTTGTAAACTGATGAAATTGCTTGTCAGATTAAAAAAAATCAGATCATGGATGTGAAAGCACCTTGTTACCCTACAGTGCCATCTCCCTTAACTCCCTAAATTCCTGATGCTGCTTAGCAGGGCCATGGAAGAGCTATGACCCATTCCATTCCACCCCACGTTCATTGGTTATTTGAAGCTTCTCTGCCAGCATCCCTCACAAAGACAAGGAGGCAGGAGGAGGAGGAAAAGAAGGAAGGGAATCTGAAGCCTTGCTCCTGATTGAAGGTCATAATAACAACAATAACAATAGCTAGCATTTATATATTGTTTATTATATTATTGTGTTTATATTATTTTATTATATATAATTTATTTGTTTATAATAACTATTACTTATTAATATTATTGTATTTATATAATAATTATTATGTGATACATAAATATTGTCTCATTTTATCCTCACAACAACTTTGGGAGGTGGTTGCTATTAATATCTCCATTTTACAGATGAGGAAATTGAGGCAGACAGAGAGGAAGTAATTTGCCCAAGGTCACACAGATATTAAGTATCTGAGACTGGATTTGAACTCAGATCTTTCCGACTCCAGGTCTAGCTCCCAGGTAACCATGGGAGACACCCTATAGAAATTGGACCCTATTTACTCCCTGATCTAATGAGGGAAGCCATGTATGCTTTCGATGTTAGGGATCCTGTCATAACCAAGTCCACACGTGGGTCTGAGCAGGTTCCCTTAACTGAGAGGGAATTCTGGATTTGGGAGCTCCCTGCTTAGACTTCAAGCCAAACACATAGAGATGAAGTCACAACATGGCCCCGTGGCCACAGGGAAGATTTTCATGTGTCTAGGCTTAGATGAGTGAATGCAAGGACTTGGAGTTTATGGAAGAGCTCATCTGTGGGGCCAAGGGACTTGTGCTGTCATTTAGGTACCAGCATGTAAAGACCACGTGGTCCTGGGATTCCAGGGCTGCCCGGGCCCTCAGGGATCCTCTATTCCAGCCCCACCATTTTCAGAGCTCATTGGTTCCAGTCATGCTGTCCCACCCAAACTGCCTCCTGGGCTGGTCCCTTCAGTTGGGGTTCACCCCGTGGGCTTCCAAGCTCTTTTGCCACTGTTTCCTTGTAGCTGAAATGCTCTCCTCCCTCACTTTCTCCACCTCTTACTCTCAGAGTCTTTAAGCTACTTGAAATGTTTCATTCACTTGCCACCCCAACAGGAAACTGATCTCCCTAGAGGTTGGTACTCCCTCCTTCCCCAAATTATCCTGTTATCTCTGTCTCTGTTTCTCTAATGCAGGCTCCCTGAGGGCAAGGGCTACCTCTTGCCAAACACCCCCACACTCCCAACCCTAACCCTACCCCATTCTCCGTTTATTTCAGTCTTTGTATCTAGTACCTTACACACAATAAGAGCTTAATAAATGCTCTGAATTGAATCCAAAGGAGTAAACTGAGGCCAGGGATATTTCACAGGCAGGAGAGATCAGACCCCAAAGTCTTCTTGCTCCAAGTATCAGCTTTTTCTACTAAATCTCATGCTATCCACTGATTAGACCACAGAGGGTGAACTGCAGGCTTCCCTCAGTTCTATGGCCACCACCACTGGTTTCACATATACCAGCTTCAAAGGTCTCCAGACTCCCAGATGTGGGCGCTTGTGGTCTCCACCAGCCTCAGTCATCACCCCCCCCCCCACACACACACACACATGCACACACAAAACAAAGCTTTGCCTGAATCCTAACTGCTCCACCCAAGCCTGCTGGCCTTGGAGAACCAGGGGCGATGCCCCCACAAGGGGGTACCACCATCATCACCATCATTATCATTACTACCATTACTAGTCTCCACTTCAGCGGAGGTCAGAGGATAATAATAATAACTTAATGTTTATATAAAACATCTTACACACACTATCTCATTTTATCCTCACCTAGCCTGTGGGAGGAAGGTGAAGATGGCACAGTGGATAGAACACTGAGCATGGAGTCAGGAAGACCTGAGTTCAAATCTGGCCTCACACACTTCCCAGCTAGTCCATAGGACAAGTCACATAACCTCTCTGTGCCTCAGTTTCCTCATCTGTAAATTGGGGATAATAATAGCACCTACCTACCAGAGTTGAGGTTATGTTTTTAAAGCACTTTGCAAACCTTAATAATATACGTGTGTGTATGTGTGTGTGTGTGTATAATGCTAGCTGTTCATACTGAATTTGTGGCCAGAAAGACCTGACTTCTCAGATACTCAGGCACTGTGTGACCTTTATTTCTAGTTTGTAAAATGGGGATAATTATAGTCCCTCCCTCCAAGGGCTATAGTGAGGATCAAACAAGGCAAAAGAGAAAGGGATTTGCAAACTGTAAGATTCAATAGAAATGTGAACCCCTACTTCCTAAAGCTCTCTGAGCCTCAGTTTCTCCAGCTCTCAAAGGGAAATAATAAAAGCACCTACCTCACCTGTTGGCTCCAAGAATCCCAAGAGGGAATGTATGTGTGTGTGCATGTGTGTATGTGTGTGTGTGTGTGTGTGTGTGAATTCTTAGTAGTAGCATCATATCCTCCGTTTTTACAGGGGAGGAACCTGAGGCTCTGTAAGGCAAAGGGACTGACCCAAGGTCATATAGCCTGAAGGGGCATGTCCTAGCCAGAAGGAAAGGCTTTGCTTGAATGCTGCCCTAGTGTTAGACTCTGCCCTGGCCGAGAGCACCAGCACCAGGAAACATGTATTAAACACCCTCTAAGCAAAGAGTAGTTTTCTAGGTGCCAAGGACAATGCCAAGTTTAGGTAAGAAACGGTCCTTCCTCCAAAGAGCTGGGTCTAGAAGGAGGACAGGGTACACGCAGAGAGAAGTATAATATGGGATATAACATGACAGGTTCATTAAAGAAAAAGCAAGGGACTCTGGGAAATCAAAGGAAGACCATCCTTACTGAGAGAAGGGACATTGCAGGGCAGGCTTCCTGAATAACACAGCACGCGGGCTAGGCTTTAAAGGGTCTTCAGAGGCAATGGACTCACAGCATGGATCGAGACACTTTTTGTCTTTGGACACAGTCAGTGATAATTCCTTATATGTATTTGGGCCCGAGGTTTTGTTTTTCTTGCTTTCTCGATGGGAGAGGGGAGAAGTGCAACAGAGAGGAGGGTTGTTTGGTGGGGGAAAGGGTAGATAAGACTTCAATAAGAGAGTTCAATAAGGGATGGCTAGGTGGTGCCTTACCTCCTCCAAAAAGAAAAATAGAAGAGGGGCGGCCAGGTAGCACAGCGAGTAAGAGCACCGGCTCCAGTGTCAGAACGACCTGGAGATCGAATCCCCGACTCACAGACACTTAGCACCCACCCAGAAACACCCGGCCGTGTAACCTGGAGCAAGTTACTTAACCCCAATTGCTTAGGGGCGGCCAGGTGGCTCAGCAGGTAAGAGCACGGGCTCCCGGATCGAATCCTGGGCTTGGACACTCAGCACCACACCCAGAAATAACTGGCTGTGTAACCTTGAGCAAGTTACTTAACCCTGATTGCTTTTTAAAAAATTAAAAAAAAAAAAAAGAAAAAGAAAAGAGAGAGAAAGTTCTACAAGTTCATTCAAGGGCGGGAAGGCATTCTAGGCAGATGGAACAACATGAGCAAAGGCAAGGAGGTGAGAAAGTACAGGTGTAAAGCGGAGCCAGATTAGCCAGAATTTAGTTAAGAAAAGAGAGGCTCGTGAGCAGAAGGTTGACACCACCAAGTGAAAAATTTCTTTTGGCTGTGACAGCTTATGAAGACTGTCCCCCACAGGGGTGTAGGAGGGCCTCCATCTACATCTGCTGAGGAAGGATGTCCAGCCGTGAAAACCCGGCTTCTCTTGGCCGATGTAGAATGCCCAACAGTCCTCAGTTATTCTGTTTTGAAATGACTGATTAAAAACAAGATTCCTGATCATCTTACTTGGCCCTGGAACACCGTTCTGGCCCGTGGTCACTGACCAGCGACTCGTGTTGGACACAAATGTGGCGCTGGAGATGTAATGTTTGGAGGGGCCTTCGTAGTTCACAATATCATATTGACCAGGGCCTGGAACAGGAGGCTTCGGCAGAGGAGGCAGTGGGAATGCAGAGAAGGTCAGCGTGTATTTTTTCCTATGGAAAGACAAATGAGAAGATTCCATTAACATCCTGCATGGGAAGTCAGGGACAATACACTCTGGGGTGGGCATGGGAAGCCTGGGCTCACATCTGGCTCCTGCCTTTCATAAGCTGGATGACCTTGGACAAGTCAAGTTCCCTCTCTAGGCCCTTGTTTCCTTATGTAAAAACGAAGAGTCTATCCTTACCTCACACCACCACCTGGTTATTGTGAGCATCCAGAAAGATAATGTGTGTGAATTGCTCTGGAGAGACCAAAAAACCCTTATTCATGACAGCTACTGCTATTAATTCAATCCAGCAACCATTCATTAAGGGCCCACTAGACGCAGAGCCAGGGATAATACAAGGAAAAATATGGCATAGTCTCTGCCTTCAGCTTATAGCCTAGGAAGAGAGAAAATTTAGAGCAGGAGATGCCTTTTTTTTTTTTTAGAGGTTGGAAGGCAAGGCAATTGGGGTTAAGTGACTTGTCCAAGGTCACAAAGATAAAGTGTCAAATGTCTGAGGCTGAATTTGAACTCAGGTCCTCCTGACTCCTGGACTCCCCCTCCTCCCTTTCCAATGGTCTTAAGCCTTACTCCCCCACCATTCTCTTCATTACAGTGAGCCTGGCCTCCTGGTCATTCCATGAACAAGCCACTCCAGCCCTTGACTCTGGGACTTCTCTCTGGCTGTCTCCCATGCCTGGAACACTCTCCCTCCTCTGCTCTAACTACTGACTCCCTGCCTTCGTTTAAGTCCCAGCTAAAATCCCACTGTCTACAGGAAGCCTTACTCAATCCCTTTTCATTCCAATGTCTTCCCTCTGCTAATTTCCTATTTATCATTTATATAGCTTGCTCTGTATAGATTGATTTGTATGTCATCTCCCCCATTAGACTGTAAGCTCCTTAAGGGCAGGGACTGTCTTTTGCCTCTTTCTGTATCCCCAACACTTAGCACAATGCCTGGCACATAGTAGGCTTTTAAAGAATTTGAACTGGGGGGGGGCAGCCAGGTGGCTCAGCGAGTAAGAGCACCGGCCCCCAGTTTTGGGATGACCTGGGGGGTCGAATCTGGGCTCAGATACTTAGCACCACATCCAGAAATAACTGGCCATGTAACCTTGAGCAAGTTACTTAACCCCAATTGCTTAAAAAAAAAAAAGAATTTGAACTGGGGCAGCTGGGTCTTGCAGTGAATAGAGCACTGGCCCTGGAGTCAGGAGGACCTGAGTTCAAATGAGGCCTCAGATACTTAACACTTACTAGCCATGTGACCTTGGGCAAGTCACTTAACCCCAATTGCCCCTCCAAAAAGCAACCAAAAAAAAAAAGAACTTGAACTTAACCCTATAGACAATAGGAAGTCATTGAAATTTCTTGATTTTGGAAGCAACCTGGTCAGTCATATGCTTTAGGACAATTATTGTGGCAGAATGCCGGAATGGATTTGAGGGAGAAAGATCGGAGGCTTAAGAGGTTAATTCTATTGTCCCCAGAGTTTGGGGCTCTGTCACTTGGGCCAGATTCCAGGGGTCCCACCCTTACTTCTAAAGCCAGTCCAAGCCGCAGTCAGATTTCTCATCAGCCTCGCTTTCCAGGCTTGGCTTGGGATCCACCCACTAGTTCCAACCCTTAACTCCTGTTTTCACAGTCCAGTTGCCCAGACTCTAAAAAGGTGGCAGTATTCTGTACATCTACAGACCTTTTCTTATACTAACCTTTCTTTTTCCAAAGCAGATAGCCTGGTACCACAAAACTATGGAAGTATATAGGAAGTTGTAGCTGTAAGGTCCTCAAACAATAGAATGTTACAACATAGAATGCCAGAGCTGAAAGGACCTGAAGGCACCATCTTGTCCCATGCCTCCATTTTACAGATGAAGACAGTGAGGCTCAGAATCATTCCCATTCTCTGCTGCTCTCCCATTTCTTTCAAGCCTTTAATGGTGGCTGCTCTCCGCCCTGGTGTCTTTACAAAATCTCTCCCTTTTCCTTCCTCATCTTTCCCTCCCAGGATTCTGGAGCTCCACAACTGGCTTGCCCAGACATCTCCCTCACACAGATGGCCTGGCAAACAAGTCTCTTTAAGCACCAACATTAGTATATCAAAAACTCCATTTATACTGGGTTTACTCCCACCTCAACCAAGCACAGAGACTCTTATAAAAAATTTTTTTGAAGTTTATTTTGATTCTGAACTTAACTACAATCAAATTAATAGGGCATCTCTATATATAGAAGAGAAAAAAAGAGGATGGGGATTATATATAAAACTGTAGAACTTTTCTTTTTTTAATCAAATTAGTTCAAGCTGTAGCTTTCAAAGCTGTCCTACTTGTTTGTGCTTCTTACTGGCTTTCTTCTTGTTCTTTTCATTAAAAAAAAATTCTTAAATAACTCTTCCTTCTTTACTTCATTTCTTTTTCCTTATTTCTCTCCTATCCTATTACTCCATTGGGTAGGTGAAAGGCTGTGTGTGTGTGTATGTGTGTATACACACACAGGCATATGCATATATATGTGTGTGTATGTATATGTAAATATGTATGTATGTATGTATGTAAAGTCAATAAATTCCCAAACTGGCTACAAGCACAGATATTCTCAAATCCATGCAGCCTTTTTATGATTTGGAGGTAGTGGTGAGGAAGAGGGTTACCATATAAAGACATATAGAAACAAATCTCTGGGCCACTTTGCCCTTTTCTCCATAGCTGTTTGGAGCCAGATTGGCCAAAGATGTCTAAGCTCACCATTGGGAACATTCAAAGTGAGTTGGACCTGAAAACAACCTAGGGTCAAGGCAGGTGCCCACAGTGGGGATGATTCACACACAGGCATCATCTCCCTGAGCCTGTCCCAGTCAGGTGCTACATGACCAGAACTTCAGAAAACATGGATCCACCCAGGATTGGGGATGGGCAGAGGAAAGGCAAAGAGAAGCCAGAAAAAGTCGAGGCTCCTCTGTCTGTGAACTGTCCATGCTGACCCAACATTGGTATGTTCATTTGGGGGCATCCCAATATAGCAAACAGACTGCTGCATTAGGAGTCAGAGGCCCTGGTTTTAGATCTCAGCTCTGATATTTTCTACCTGTGGGATACTGAACAAATCCCTTTATTGATCTCTGCCTCAGTGGGACTATATGACCTCTGGGGTCCTTTTTAGCTCCAGAGATATGAACCTATGATGAACAAGATGGACAAGACTAACATAAAGCTTTGTCAGTACATTCTAGCCATGACTGAGGGCCAGATATAGGGAGTGATTTCCCCAAAGTCCCCTAGGGAGGATGTAACAAGAGTATGGAGCAGGACCCTCTCCTTCACACCACCTTCAGAGACCAGTCATCTGATCAGGGTGATATCCCCAAGCACAGCCAGCTAAGAATGTAGTGGTGGTCACTCAAGCCCAGGCTGGGCATGCCCGACCTTTGAATGGAGGGCCAACCACTCTCTGAATGACATCACAGGATTTGGAGATAAAAGGGTCTTAGAGCACCATCCAGTAACCAATACACTCATTTTATGGAGGAGAAAATTGAGACCCAGAGGAAGGCAAGTTACTTGCATGGAAGCAACACAGAGTAATAATTCAGAGAACACCGAGCCTGGAGCCAGGAGACACTCTGGACCACATGCAACATTGCTCTATGACGATAACAGAGGATGCTGGCATTTTGAATCTTGATTTCTTCATCTGTAATATGGGTATAATACCTATAGTGCCTCACTTGCTGGGCTGTTATGAGGATCACAAGGTAAAAAGCATGAAGTCCTTTGTGGACCCTGAAGCTCTATAGGCAGGACAGCTGTTATATAGCATTGTCCCAGTTCATACAGCAAAGAAGACCTTGGATCTCAGGGTTGCCAAATCAGGGGAACTGTACGGAACAGGCCTGGATCTGGCCATTAGTCAGTCTCTCTTAGGTTCTTGTTTGGCCATAATGGGCAACTTCAAGACTGAATGATGCCTCTATCACTGACTTAGGATGGGGGGGGGGAGGGGTGGAGTGGACAATCTTAGAACACAGGATGTCAGAGCTGGGAGGGCCCTTAGAACATAGAATGTAAGAGCTGGGAGGGGCCTCAGAACACAGGATGTCTGAGCTGGGAGGGGCCTCAGAACACAGGATGTCAGGGCTGGGAGGGCCCTTAGAACACAGGATGTCTGAGCTGGGGAGGGGTCTTAGAACACAGGATGTCAGGGCTGGGAGGGCCCTTAGAACACAGGATGTCAGTGCTGGGAGGGCTCTTAGAGATCATTTAATCTAAATTCCTCACTTTCCAGAGGAGGAATCTGAGGTTCAGGGAAGAGTAGAGATTTATCCAAGATGAGGCTCTTCGGTAACAGTTGCTTGGCTGGCCGGGGTGCATCTATTCAAAAGAGGAATGCGCCTAAGGAACACAAATTCTCTTCCTTTCCCTCCAGTTGGTGGTTCCGGAGCAGGGCCTGAAGTGAGGGTGTGGTTTTTCCTGGCTCATCATTAATCCCTGGCCCGCTCCTGTCTTGGCTTGTGGCTCCCTCTCCCTCCTCCTCCGCTGGCCCTTCTCAGCGGCCCTGGGAAAGTGCTGAGCCTGCAGCCTGCCCTGCCATGAAACTGACTACATTCTTAGATGTTCCTGAAGGGCCACGAGGGACCCCACACTGACTGAGATCATCGTTTCTAGACCCCCACAGCCTGGGACTCCTCCCCACAGGGAGATTACAGATCTGTTCTCACCTCTTAGTGCAAGGAAGGAATCTAAAAAGAAGCTGCTCAAGGGACGGGTCAGGGAGCTGCCCTTCAGAGAAACCTGGGGTGGACCTTATCCTCAGTGGGCTAGCCACAGTGGGCCTCAGTTTCCTCAGTCTCAGTTTGGGAATAACCACTCTAGAACCAGCTACTCCCCAGGGTTTTGTGAAGAATGCAAGCCTAAAGGCCTTTCCAGATGTGAGTTATTCATCTTATCAGTGTGATGAGGAGGAGGTATGCCTGCTGCTCCCTGCATGTCCCGGCCAGGGGGATCCTGGGGACGTTATTATTGAGTTCCATTTCACCACCATTCCAGGACCTCCTCTGTGTGTGTTTGAAAGGCTGTCCATCAAACAATACACATTTATTGAGGGCATACTATGCTCTGGGCACTGGGCTAGGTGCTGGGGATACAAAATCAAAAAAGGAACCAGCGCCTGCACGCAGGGAACTTACTGTCTTTCTTTCCCTTGGAAAAATCATTAGATTTGCCAACATGATTTTCCTCAGGTGCAGATCCAATCACCTGACCCATCTATTCTGTCAAGTCCAATGGCTTCCTGTTTACTCCAGAATAAAATGTAAATGTGTCTGTTTAGCTTTTGAAACCTCACATGACCTATTCCCTCTGGCTTTTTTTCTTTCTTGAGGCAATCAGGGTTAAGTGACTTGGCCAAGGTCACATAGCTAGTAAGTGTCTCAGATTGGATTTGAAGTCAGGTCCTCCTGACTCCAGGGCGTGTGCTCTATCCACTGTGCCACCTAGCTGCCCTGCCCCCCATTCTGTCTTGCCACACTCATTGGACATTTCTCTCCTGCATGTTGTGATCTAGCCAAATCTTTCTGTTCCTATAGAAGGACATCACCTCCCACCTCCACACCTTTGCACTGGCTGTCTCCCATGCCTGGAATGCGCTCCTTCCTTCCTTTTGCCAGCACGTAGCACAGTGCCTGCTACATAGTATACAAGAATAAGTGTTTATTAACTATTACTGACTCTAACTCTTAGTACCCTCTTTGTCTTTAAGACTCAGCACCACCACACAGAGACATGAAGCATATCCTGATATCCCAACTGCTGAGATATCCTTCCCAAATGACCTTCTATTTAACCCCTTTGTACTATATTTATTGTTGTTCAGTCCTGTCCAACTCTCCATGACCCCATTTGGGATTTTCTTGGCAGAGATACTGGAGTAGTTTGTCATTTCCTTCTCCAGCTCCTTTTACAGATGAGGAAACTGAGGCAAACAGGGTGAAGTGACTTGTCTAGGGTCATACAGCTAGTAAGTGTCTGAGGCTGGATTTGAACTCATGAAGATGAGTCTTCCTGATTCCAGGCACAGCTCTCTATGAACTGTGGCGCCCTCTAGTTGCCCATACTATATTTATACAGTTCATTTTACTTGTATGTTGCATGTACTTATTGAGGAAAAGGTAAGGGAACAAGCATATTTTTAAATGCCTACTACGTGGCAGGCAGTGTGGCAAATATTTTATAAATATCTCACTGGAACCTCCCGACAATCCTGGGAGGTACATATGCCATTACCACCTCCATTTTACAGGGGAAGAGACAGACAGAATGACGCATCTGACATTACCCTTCTAGTAAGCATCTGTGATGGGATTTGAACCTGTCTTCCAGTCTCTAAGCTGTATCCTCTGCTTATCAGTAGAAACCTTCAAAGTAAGGCCAGATCAGAGGGGCTGAACACACTGCCTGCCTATGGACTCCACAGCACTCCTAAGTGCAGCCCAAACCAGATTACGATTCCTGATTTTAATGTGCTGATGTATTAATCAAAATAATATGTGTATTATGTAAATCTATGCATGTATACATATATACACATGCAGGTGGTGTCCTAAGTCTGTGTGTGACTGTGTGTGACTGGCAGAAATCATGGGCACAGCATGGTGCCTCCCATTTTTCTGAGTCTGACACCCCTGGACTAGGGAACCATTTGCTCAACACAGGCTGGGAATTCACCAAATATTTCTCACCTGCCATGTGTACAGCTTAGAATCAGGTGAGTTCTGGGTTCAGATCTCACCTCTTCCACTTCCTAGGTTTGGGACCATGGGTCAGAACTGTCCTCATCTGTAAAAACATGGGCATGATGACACATAAAGTGCCTCATCCACAGGCTACTGGGAAGGTCCCCCTCTAGGCTAATGTAGTATAAAGTATCCCAAAAGTCTTAGTGCAGGTTTAAGCTTAAACTATTGTTCAGACTTTGAGGATACCCTGGGCAGAAAGGACTCCCCAGAGCACACTAGAGGTCAGCTTCTACAAATACAAAGACCCCAAAATGGGACCTTCCCAATCCTCAAAGAGTTTATTTTCTCCTGGCAATGTCATGGTAACATCCTGTGCAGGTAGTGTTGGACCAGATGACCAGGACAGTTCTCCAGCAAAGTGGATGGAGTGCTGGACTTGGTACCAAAACAACTTTGGGTTCAAATCCTGACTTTGACTAGGTGGTGCAGTGGATAGGGTGCTGGGCACGGAATCAGGAAGACTCATCCCCTGGAGCTAAATCCAACCTGTGACATGTACTAGCTGTGTGACCCTGGATCAGTCACTTCACCCACTTCTCTTCAGTTTCCTCATCTGTAAAATGAGCTGAAGAAGGAAATGGTAAACTGTTCCAGTACCTTTGCCAAGAGAACTCCAAATGGGGCCATGACTGAAAAATGACTCACCAGCAACAAACTTGTGTACACGAAGTGACTTAATCTTCCTGAATCTCATTTTTTAAATCTGCAAAGTGGGAACAATCACATGAATAATAAGAATAACTTTTACCAGGCACCTTTATGTGCCAGTCACTGTACTAAGCTCTTTAGATCTCATTTGATCTCATTAGATCTCATTTGATTCTCCTAACAAACCTGGGAGGTAGGTGCTATTATTATCATCACCATTTGACAAGTGAGGAAACTGAGGCAGACAGAGGTTAAGTGATGTGCCCAGGGTCAAATAGTTATGATGCATCAGATTTGAGCCCAGATCTTCCCGACTCCAGGTCTAATTCTCCATCCATTTCAACAACTGGCTTTCCTCAAATACCTTCAAGGCATTCCTCATTGCACAATTTTTTCTCTTTGTGGGGCGAGAGCTGAGTCACCAGCCTCCCCATTGCTCATCCTGCCATCTCCAGGTGTTTCTTTCCTTCATGCTCTTCCCCACATCTGGAAGGCCCTTCCTTCTCCGATGCAATGCCTCCCCAACTGTCAAGGCCTAACTCAAATGTTTTCTCCTCCAGGGAAGCTTCCTTCATTCCTCTCCCCCTGCTGGAAAAGGATTTTCATTCCCTGGGCCTTTGGTGGCCCTTGGTCTATCTGTCCCTTACGCACGCTTCTTGGTATATTTCCTATCCTATCCATCTGTATATGTGTTCTGTGCTATAACTAGACCATAATCCTCCTGAGGTCTGGCCCCCTGTCAGCATGGCTTAGATGTGAGAGGCCTGGATTTGGAGTCAGGACGACCTGGGTTTGAATCCTGCCTCTGACACTAGCTAGCTGTGTGCACCTGGGGGCAAATGACAACCTCTCTGAGACTAAGCTCAGAGATCATTCTAGCTGCAGAGTCTCCTTTCCAGGGTTGAAAGGGGTAATATATGTGAAGGGCTGTGCAAAGTTCAAAGGGCCATAGAAATGAGAACTCTTATTGTTTATCAGCTAGTTTTCCCAGTGGTTAGAGCACCTGGAGTCAGGGGGCCCTGAGTTCAAATCCAGCCTCAGCTCTGTCCTAACTGGGCAAGCACTCTCAACCTAAGTTTCCCCATCTGTAAAATGGGGATAATAACAGCCCCTACCCTCCCAGAGTTGTTCCGAGGATCAATGATTGTAAAATAATTGTAAAGCACCTAGCACAGTTTCTGGCACATAGTAGGGGCTTATCAGATATTAGATATCAGCATCTTTATGTTTCTTCCTGTACCGCCTTGCATGTTACTCTGCACATAGGGTCATGGAATCCCAAAGCCGGGAGAGATATTGGACACTCAGTGCCCTCCAACTTCCCCTCCCAGCTCTAAGTCTGTGTTTCTATGAGCTGAGGTTTAGAGGGGGTTTTAAAGTCTGCAGAGCTCTCAACAATACAGAATGTCCCAGAAGTCTGAGTCGTTCTAAGCATCAATAGACCATAGCTGCACTAAGAGTTTTGGTACACTCCACATATCAATTCTCTTGAGCCTCTAGACGGTGCCATAAGGGAGGTACCCCATGTGACTATTTGTAAAGGCTCTTAGAACGGAGCCCAGTGCGTAGTAAATGCTGTATAAAATTCATTATTATTAATTACTGCTATCATTGTTGGTGGTGATGGGGCTTGGTCTTTCCCTCATAGATACAGATTAAAACACCTCCCCGCCTTTTCATTCTGTGTAATTTTCATCTACATTTTCCCACAAATCTTTCTCTGAGGGTCTATTCAACACCCTGGTGGCCTCTCCCTAGCTCTGCCAGGACGCTGAAGTCACTGACCAGTGACTCTGGCCATCCAGCTATTTCTTGGCTCTCATTCTGTCCATGTGACTGACCCAGGGACAATGGAGATGATTCTGCATATATTAGGCCCAGGGAGTGGGACGGATGCTGTGATTTCATTGATTTATGGGAATCCCAGATGAGGAAACCCCTCTACCAATTCATGTTGACATCTCCTCTGAGACTTACAGAGGTTAAGTGACTTTCCCAGGGTCACACAGCTAGTGTCAGAGGAGGGATTTGAAGCAGGACCACCTGACTGAGAGGTCAACTATTCATCTCCTAGGCTTTGCTGCAGATGTAAGTCTTCCCAGCTATCATTCCTGAATAGGAGGGAAGAGATAACAATACATGCCTAAAACTGCCAAAGATAGGAAGGACCTTAGAACACAGAATGGAAGAACTGGAAGGAACCCTGGAACACAGAATGTCAGCTATGAGGGAACTTAGAACACAGAATGTTTGTACCAGGAAGGGGCCTTAGAATATAGAAGGCTGGAGCTGGAAGGGACCTTAGGAGTCAGAATGATAAAATACAGAAGGCCAGAGCTGGACGTGACCTCCATTCATATCTAGAAATATGAAGGACTGCCTAAAAGCCTTCAGAATCTCATCAAGGAAGCGTCTTGGCAGTTTTACAAGAACAGATCTGACGAAAACCAGAAAGGTCCCTGGGTTCTTTGTAACTGGAAATTTTATGAGCCTCATCACTTATTTATAAAAGTCACTCCTGGCCCTGCCCTATGTGTGTGTCTGTGCGGGGTTGGGGGTGGGGGGTGGGATTTCTATTAAAGGGTCAGCCTTCTCCCAACCCAAAGGATTAATTGTGTTTGTGGCTTTAACTCTGGGCTGTTTGCAAATCAGGGAAGGATAATGAATGTCTCCCAGAGCTCAGCAGGTCAGCCCAGGAAGGCATGAGACCCTCAGGACACTCCTAGGAACAGATTGAAATCGGCAGCAGGGGGTTCCCATCATTTGAGAAGGATAAAGGGGACAGACTGCTCATCATTAAAGGGCAGCCAGATGCCTCTGGGGAGGAATGTGACGTGTGTTTGACAGGGTAACAGGTGACAGATGGGGGGGGGGGCGAAGCCTCCCATATCTAATCGATAATCCCAGGGGAAGCTTAGGTGGGTCTGGTGTAATTGCCCAAGTTGGAGCCTAGCCAATGAATGATGTCTGCCTCTTTCAACAGCTGTTGTTAACCAACATGTCTGTGCAGAGACACGGGCCACATAGAACTCTAGGAAACAAACAGGGTGTTGGAAATATGTGGCTAGGTGTTCCTCTTCCTTTTCAGAGGGTGAGTAGGGGAGTCAGAAGGCACCGTTCCTCTTCCTTTTCAGAGGGTGAGTAGGGGAGTCAGAAGGCACCATTTGGATCTCCAGAAACTTTTATCCTAACTCTCGCTCTCCGAATCATCAGAAAGAGGGATGAAGAGAAACCAGAGCTGACAATCAAGGCTTTTCTGGAAGACATTTTGGAGGCCCATGATCCCTCTTGGTTTTTGAATCATCAAAGAGTGGTGCTTACAAAATCTAGCAGCACTCTGAAAAGACAGTGAGCCTGGCATGGGAAGGGCAGGGTTCCAAGCCCTTCACTACTTACTGACCACAAATAAGAAACTTTAATGCCTTATCACCTCTCAGACACTCTTCTTCTCCCTATGGGCCTTTGCACAGACCACAGGGCTCTCTCCCTCTTCATTTCTGCCTGTTCAGTTCAACCAATTCAACAAGCACTTTGTAGCTGTTGTACCTGTCAGGAACTGTGGAAAAATGAAGCCCGTGGTTCCTCCGCTCAGGCTCGGCATCCCACACAAGGGCTTTGGTGACGGACAGTGTTCTGCAGGCTCCAACTCTGATTCCTCTCCCTTCCCCCTGACCCTGTATGTACATAGAGGCACATTTGCCACCCTGACTTCCAAGTAGAAGGCAAGTCCCTTTAGGTTTCAGGGTTTTGCCATCACAAAAAGAGCTGTAAGGAATATTTTTGCACAAAAAGGATGTTTCCCTCTTTCTTCCTGCCTAGCAGTCATGTAGCCGCATCCAAGGGCATGCATGGGACTGTTCAGTAACTTTTTGCATATAATTCCAAATTGCTTTCCAGAGTGGTTCACTCTACCAACAAGGTACCTGTTTTCCCACAGTCCCTCTCACATTTGTCATTTATTTTATTTTTGCTTTTTGGAGGGCAATTGGGGTTAAGTGATTTGCCCAAGGTCACACGGCTAGTTTTTGTGTTAAATGTCTGAGGCCAAATTTGAACTCAGGTCCTCCTCCATCTATTCTCCATCTAGCTGCCCCTATTTTCTTTTCTTTTCTTTTTTTTCTTTTTTTTTTAAAGCAATCCAGGTTAAGTAACTTGCTCAAGGTTACAACGGCCAGTTGTTATTATTTTTGTGTGGGTGCCGAGTATCAGAGGCCGGAATTGATTCCAGGTCTCCCAACACTGGGGATGGTGCTATTACTCACCTGGCCGCCCCAGCTGCCCCTATTTTCTTTGTTTTTAATCATCTTTACCAATATGATAGGTGTGACATAGAACCTTACACTACTTATTAATGATTTGCAACATTTTTGTTATGTGGTTATAGACAGCCTGGGTTTGTTCCCTTGACAACTGTCAATTGGGGAATGGCTAAATAAATTGTGAGATATGAATGGGCCATAGCACTCCCATGCTGTAAAAAAAGTGAGGAAATTAAGGACCTCAAGGAGACACAGAAACACACTGAGGTAAGCAGAACCATAACAATCCATACTCTAATATCAATATTAAAAAAATCTTTGAAGACTTTTATAAACAGAGGAAGAATGAAGTGAATAGAACCAGGACAACGATTCATACTGTGAGGGCAATATTGTAAATAGAAACATTTCTAAAGACTCATATAAACAGAGGAAGAATGAAGTGAGCAGAACCCAGAGAGCAATTGATGCCATAACAATGTAACAACAAACAGCTCAGAAAACTGGGAGAACTCTGACCTCCTCAGTAAAGGTCCCTGATTCTAGCATGCCGCCCACTTAGCTCTCAGCAGGGAGAGGACAGAATCCCTCAAGGGTAAGAATGAGGCATATTCTTTGGATATGGTCAAGGAAGGAATTTGTTTTACTTGACTGTTCATATTTGTTACAAGAAATTTGGTTTTCTTTTTGTCTAACAGGGAAAGAAAATAGATTTCTGTTCATTAAAAAAAATTAACTCTAATTTTAAAAAAGCAAGTAAGCTTCTTGAGGATGAGGATGGTTTAATTTTTGTCTTTGTATCCTTGACACCTAGCATAAAGTATAGAACAGAGGATGCCCTTAACCAACACTTGTGGAACACTTTGTGATAGAAAAGAACCGGAAACCAAGCTAATGTTTATTAGTTGGGAATATTACTCAACAAGTTGTGGCATGTGAATGTAATGGGATATCACTGCGTGCTTTAAAGAGGGATGAATATGATGAATACAGAGAAGCATGGGAATAGGCCATAAATTATACACATTTTCACATATTTTGATGTATTGATGAATGAGTTACAATGATTTTTTTCCTCCTCGTTCTTTTTTTTTTCTTTAAAAATATTACTTGTAGGGGCAGCTACCGTGTTTCCCCGCTAATAAGACCTATCCCGAAAATAAGCCCTCCCCTTACTGTGTAAGATTCCACTAAAATAAGCCCTCCCCCAAAAATAAGCCCTATTGAGATTGCTACTATAGTGAAGGTGATCCCCTGCGCTACACGCTACATTACGGTACCCTCTGTATGCACCGTTGCCCCCCGTGAAACGCATGCCGCGCTCCAAGCTGCATCCAATCAGAGCTGCAGCAGTGAGCGCGTCATGCTGTTCTTCCCCAGTGATTTGCTTATTGAATAAAGGTACATTTTTTTGTTCACATTTACCTGTTTATTAAAATTGCTGTCAATGTTCATTAAAATAAGCCCTCCCCTGAAAATAAGCCCTCTGGTGTTTTTCTGTCCAAAAAAAAATAATAAGACAGTGTCTTATTATTGGGGAAACACGGTAGGTGGCACAGTGAATAGAGCACCCTGTCCTGGAGTCAGGAGGACCTGAGTTCAAATCCGACCTCAGACACTTCACACACTTACTAGGTGTGTGAATTTGGGCAAGTCACTTAACCCCGATTGTCTTGCCTTCTCCCCCTCCAAAATTAAAAATACTACTTATTATATGAGATGCCTCTCTGGAAAGGAAAAAAGGAAAAATACTATGGAAAATTAAGAGATGTATAAAAAGAAAAGATAAAAACTTATTTTTAAAAAGTTCATGGTTAGAGTTAGGGTTTAGGGTTAAAAACAAAAATTTCAATAACAATTCAAAACTTTTTAAAAAACAACTACACCCTGGGCTCCAATTTGCCTTCCCAGGTTTATCTAAAACTTCTCCTTGTTACAGACCCCAAACTCCAGCCTATTTAGATTATTCACTGCCCTAACCGCATTTCATCTTTCACTTTCTCATCTCTGTTCACATTTTCCCTCAGTCTTAACTCAGGCTACCCAGAACAATCTCTACCTCTTAAGGGATCCCTTCTTTCCCTTTAAGAACCAGCTGAGACTTTTCAACATACTCAACAAGACACTGTCCAGTCTTAACTTGAAGTCTTCCAATCTGGGTGGGTGGGGGAACCCAAGACATCCCCAAGCCATCACTGCACTTCAGGACAACTCAATTCTTAGGAATTTTTTCCTTCCATCAGTAACCTCTACCACTGTGGTTTCTGGATCTTCCTGCACGGACCAGGCAGAACAAGCTGAAATTCTCTCCCATATGACAATCCTTCAAATACTTGAGGATAGATATAGTGTCCCCTCTGAGTATTCTCCAAGTTAAACACACCCATTTTCTTTAAACTGACCCCTGCATGGCATGAACTGAAGACCCCTCCCCAAACTATTAGTATCATTCCTAAAATGTGCCCAGCTCTGAACACAATGGTCATGATGTTGTCTGTCTAGGCCAGAGGACAAGACCAACATTCTCCCTGGATGACACTGGCTCTCTTGGTTAGCCCATTATACCAGGCTTTGGTGAGCTGAAATGAATGGGGCTGAGGTGACTCAGACTCCCTCCCACTGTACTGTGTCCCTTCTCATCGCTGAGCTCCTAGAGCTAGGCCTGGGCCAGAGCTGGTAAAGGAGAAAAGAAACTAGCTGGATAACAGACTCAGCTTGTTGGGAAAAGGGGAGAACTAGAACTTTCTTGAGGCTGGCTTAGCACGAAATCCAACCAATGACAGTAAAGCCCAGGCAGGGGATCTGAGTTCAAATCCTGGCTCTGTCTGAATGACCTTAGGCTCCACATATACTCTAGGGATGCAGCCTTTCATGTGCCTAATTTGTACAATTTCACCAAATTCCTTATGGGCAGCTAGGTGGAGTAGTGGATAGAGAGCTGGGCCTGGAGTCAGGAAGACCTGAGTTCAAATGTAGCCTCAGATACCTACTAGCTGTGTGTGACCCTAGGCAAGTCACTTCACCCTCTTTGCCTCAGTTTCCTCATCTGTAAAATGAGCTGGAGGAAGAAATGGCAAACCACTCCAGTGTCTTTGCCAAGAAAAGTCTGGAAGAGTCAGACACAACTTAAAAATGACTGAACCACAACAGCAAATGGGTAGATTGGGCTATGGATTATGGATGACTTCTGAAGTCCTCCATCCCATGGCAACTGATAAGACCTTGCCCTGGGAGTGGGAGAGGGAGCAGCCAAGGAGACTGAAGACATTCACAGGCTTTCTAAGCATTTCCAAGATCCTCTCTAGGCAACAAACAAAGAAGAGAGCTGACATCCTTATGGCCAGCCTTCCTTCATTTTGGAGGCTCTCCCCAGTTTCTGTCTTCTCTCCCTGTCCTGCCCAGGACAGGAAAAGCAGAAGCCACAGGGGCCCCCAGCAATAAACCATCTTATCCTCCTGAGCAGGAGGTCCCAGCCTGGAGTCTGGGCCCCCAAGGCATCTATGGATTTCAGGAACTCTAGGAACTTGGATGAAAAAAAAAAAGCCTCTTTCATTGAAATTCTGCATCTTCTTCAATTATTTAAAATCCTTATTGTGAGAAGGGGTTCATAGGTGTCCCCAGACAGCCCACAGGGACCAGCACAAAACACAGGTTAAGGACCCCCTTCCTGAAGGCAGCTACCTCAATCAGCAGCCTGTCCTCCCCCACACCTCCTCATCTACAAATAAAGCTTCAACTCACGGGGTAATACTCTTCTTGGGGGGAGCCTTGATGGGCACATTTGGATCGTAGTAGCCTGGCCCAGGGACAAAAGATTTTATCTTCGAATCTCGAACAGTTTTTGATTTGAAACCACAGCCGAGAAGTTTAGGGGCCTCCTTCACCAGGGTCTCATTAATCTGGTAATGTCCTAAGAAGGAAGAGTCGTGAGGAAGAATGAGAGAATCTCCTCAGATAAATAAGAAGTAGGGTTAGAGGCCTAGGTACTGGGACCCTCACAAACAAAAGGAAATCACAGGCTGAGCCAGCTAAGGTTATTTAAAAACCAAAAACTGAAAACCACCCCCTGCTCAAATGAGAAAGGGCAGCTTGGAAAAAAAAAGGATGAGAGGAGATCCGAGTTGGGGGGTGGGGGGGAAGGGAGCAGGGCTTAGAATATGGAATGTCAGGGCTAGGAGGGGACTTAGAACATGGCATCTCAGAACTGGGAGGGGCCCCAGAACCCTGAAAGTCAGAACTGGAAAGGTCTGAAGGTCAAAGTTGGAAGGGTCCTTAGAACACAAAATGTTCACCCTAGATCATAGTTTGTCAGAGCTATAACTCAGCTTAGGTTACTGTTTCCCCCTCCCAATTTAAGAGATGAGGACTCTGGAGCCCAACGTCACACAGTAAGGCAGACAGAACAAAAACTGACCTAGGTCTTCTCGTTCCTAGCCTGGGCCCTCTTTTCATTACAGTAGGTAATCTCACAAAATTGGTGAACAATCCTGTTCTTAGGAAACACAATATAGTATATTTTGGCATCTCTGTATAAAAGGGAATCCACTGAGGGGAATTACAGTGGGAGCAGATCAAAGTTCTCCCTGCAGTGAAGAGGGAATCAGACTTTGGATTCTGGTTTAGGAACCTAATAGTTGCATAATCTTGGATAAACCCCTCAGTCTCTCCTTTCCTCATCTGTAAAATTGGGACAACAATACTCCCCCAGAGCTGTTGTCAGGAAAATCTTTTATAAACCTTTCAGTGTTTTTTATTCTTCAGCTTTGAGAGAGACAAGTATGAAACCAGATAGTAAGAGTTGTCTGGAAAGACACTGGACTTTCACAGACTACCTTAGGGGAGGGTGGGATCTTTGGGGGAGGGCAGGAATTATCGGTGCTGGCAAGCACACCAGAACCTCAGAAGAAAATGATTAGCGTTTCCAAATAAAAACCTAGGCAAGTCTCGAAGGGCCTGGCTCACTCAGCTGCTCCCCCTGCCCCCAGCTCCATAATAGGGAAGGCCAATGACTGATAGCAAAGCCCTTAGATCACCCAAGCACAATGGGCCCTGCTGGGAGGACAAGGGCACAGCAGGACTTCCAATCTCTCCTCCACATCTGTTGGGGATGAAGAGGAAACATCTGTAATTATCCCTTCCAGGGAGTGGGGAGGATTTGCCCGGAAAGCCCCCAGGCTTCGGGGAGGTTTGCCCACAGCCCCTGATTCACTGGTCTTCCAGCCCATTTGGCTGCTCTGAGCTGCTGAAGCCAGGCCTTGGTCCTCGAAGGCCTCCGGACCAATGTGGGAGGCCCACTGCAGTGCTGAAGGGGGAGATTCTTTGTTGCTTTTTGCTCACCAAATTCTGTCTGGCACCATTTTTGTGGCCCACTTCATAATCTTTAAAGCACTAACATGGCAATGATTGTTACCTTTGCTGTTATCCTTGTCAAACACACTACGGACAGCCCATTCCAACTGCACTTCTCACTGTTCCCCAACCCCATCCCTCCTTCTCCCTACCCCTCAGTATTTGTATAAGGTCAGAGAACCAGGGCTCTTCTAGACCCTCTCCCCATTATACAGATGAGGAAACTAAGGACCAGAAGGGCTTGCTGATTTGCCTAAGATCACACAGAGAGTAAGGACTCAATCTGAAAGCAGGCCCCTCTGCCTCTAGAGGACTATAGGACTCTATAGTCCTCTCATTCTATACAGCTGGAGCATCGTAGGCACTTAATAAACATTTCCTTCCCCCCCCTTCTTTCCCCTCCTTCCTTCCTTCATACCTTGCTCACTCCTTGGGGAGGTATATTCTATCCCTCCTCACCTTTGTCTGCTGAAATCCTAACTCTCAAGGCCACTTCCTCCAGGAAGCCTGCCTTGATCTTCTCTCCAGTCCTCTCTCATCACAGACTAAAGGAATCTCTTCTTCCTCACCTCCTTCACACTTCTCACATCCTACTTAGTATTATACTCATGTATGTATGTGTCTAATACTCCCCTGTAGCTTACAAACCCCTTGAGGGCCAGGAATGGAAAGCAGCATGAGGCAGTAGAGGAAGATTTAGAATCAGAGGACCTGGGTTTGAATCCTGCCTCTGCCATTTACTGCACCTGTGTGGCCTTGGATAAATCACTTTATCTTCCTAAGCCTCAGTTACTGCATCTGTAAAATGAGAAGACTGGAACAGAGGCCTCTGAAGCTCCTCTCAACACTGTTATAAGCCCCCTCTGCCCCTTCAAATTCTAAAGCTGTCAGTGTCTTTTTTCCTTTCAGTTCTGCATTCCTAATGCCATGCACACATAGTAGGTGTGCTTAATAACTGTTTACAGAAGTGAATCTAGTGGGATTCTTTTCTCAAAACGAAGGAGGCTTTGTTTGGCTACAAGGCTGGTAGGAGTCAGTAGGGTACTAACTTCCTCTTGCGGTTTCTTTGCCCAGAAAGGTAGGGTGGGTCTTTCCAACTTTATCCTGTTATTTGTTAAGATCTGACATGCTCCATAATTCTGTCTGTGGCCAGGAAAAATCCCATGGCCTGAAAGATGGTCCTTCTGCTCCCCAGTGTAGCTCAGGCATGCCGGGCTGCCCAGATACCACATGGCTGTGGGGGGCGGAGAAGAAGGAGGGGGCAGGAGAGTGGGGGTGACAGCCTGGGTCTGCCACACACTATGTGATACTGGACACCTCCTCCCACCTTTCACCACTCCTACTCCCCTGTAGTTTTCTCTGCTATAACATGGAGATCTGAGGTCAGAAGACCTGAAATTGAATTCTGGTTCTCCTGGTTACTCCTCATATGAACCAGACCTCACTTTCCATAGCTGTAAAATGGACAGGCAGACCTGATGATCTCCAAGGTTCCCTCCAACTCCAAATCCACAATCCTGTGAGACCTGCCAGCCCTTCTTCACAGGTCTGTTGATTGGATAAACTCCATGCTGACAGTGTTTTGTAATTATGGAGTCCCATAGACTTCCAAGCTGTTATTCATCAGGAAATAATGAGATGTGGTGGGTAGAAGGCTGGCCTCCAAGACAGGAAGATGTGGAGTCAACCTCTACCTCAAATGCATCCTGGCTCTGTGGCCCCTTTTCAGTGTCCCTAGCTATTTACTAGCTGTGTGACCCTGGGCAAGTCACTTTCCCTCTGCCTCAGTTTCCTCAACTGTAACATGGGTATGATAAGAGTTAACTTTAACACAAAGGTCATTGTGAGGATCATACGAGGTAATATTTGTAAAGCACCTGGCACACAACAGGTGCTAAATAAATACTTCCTTTTCTCCTTCCTTTCTTTCTTCCTTTCCTCCTTCCCTTCTTTCTCTCTCTTCCTCCCTCCCCTAGTCCTCCCTTCCTTCTCTCCTTTCTTTCCTCTCTCCTTTTCTTTCTGTCCCTTCTTCCCTTCTCTTCCTTCCTTCCCTCTTTCCCTTTCTTCTTCTCGTTCTCTCCTTTCCTTTCTTTTCCTCCTTTCCTTCCTCTCTTTCTCCCTCTCCCTCCCTCTCTTCTTCCTTCCCTCCCTCTTTTCCTTCCTTCCTCCCTTCCTTTTTTCCTTCCTTCCTCCCTTCCTTTTTTCCTTCCTTCTTTTCTTCCTTCCCAGGTAGCTCCCTATGACCTTAAATTACAAAGCAGTTGTTCTGCATCGATAGAAGGAATTTCCACACTGAGAGTTCCCCACCTAGACACAAATCACAGGTCCACGCAGTAACAATAATAAAAATAATGAAGGATGGGGGCTTTGAAAGTCATATACTATATAATATGTCCAATATTCCAGTTTGAATTTTCCTGTCACTTACCTGGTGAAGGTACCAGCTTCTGTCTAGTAGGTGTGAACCCTCTTGGGGTTTTGGACAAAAACCCAGGCCGAACTTCAGGAGCACACAAACTGCTTGGTTCCTTGATGAGAAAATCCGTGATCTGTTGAGAGAGAGGTGAGGGAAGAGGGAACAATCTTCACTCATTCAACAAATACTTACTAAACATCTACTGTGCCCAAGGCCCCAAGAGAGACAGACACAAAGTAAGACCTGGATCCTGCCCTCTGAGAGTTTCCCTTCTCACAGGGAAGATCACACACACACACACACACACACACACACACACATTTCTATAATACAAAATAGAATATGAAAATGGTGTAAAACAGGTGGGAACAAGGTCACATGCTCACAGATTCAGAGCTAGAAACAACCTCAGAAATCCAACCACCTCATTTTACAGAGGTAAATTAAGACCCCATAGGATCACAGATTTAATTAGAGCTGAAAGAGACCTCAGCGACCATCTAATCCAAACCTTTTCCATCCATTTTATAGTAAAGTGAGGTGAAGCTGGTGGGGGAGGGAGAGGGGGGGTGAAGTGGCTTGCCCAAGGTCACCCAGGTGATAAGTTTTTGAGCTAGAATTTGAATCCATGTTTTATAATTCCTAAGTCAGCAGTCTGGTCCTACCGTGTGTAATGAGAGTTTAGAGGAGGTATTGTTTAATTCTAACTGGGGGATTAACGGGGAAAGTTTCATAGAAGAGACTGAATTTGACCTGAACCTGGTAGAGTTTCAACAGGCAGAGATGAGGAGAGGGCATTCTGGGCATAGCCAAGAGTGTAGCAAGGTCATGGACATGGGAACAGGTACAAAGTGTTTGCAAGTCCAATTTGGCTGGAATGCAGGGTATGTGTGAAGAGAAATTTGAGCTAAAATGGCAGGGAAAGTTCAAGCCAATGTGGGAAGAACAGATTGCAACTAATTTGTAGAGGGCTTCGAATGCCAGACAAGGTCTCTCATACTACTAGCCATGGAGATAGGATGGAGAGAGTCGGGCTCAATGATAACACAGTTAAGCAGTTTCATAACTGATTGGTTGCCCTGACCCAAATCGTAACTGATGGATGGGTATCAACCTGAAGGGGGCACTATAATTGAACACCCCAGGGATCTTAGCTTCGAGTGGTTCAACATATTTATCAATAACTTAGAGGAAGGCATGGATGGTATGTTTATCAACATCTGAAGTCAATTCAAAATTGGAAATGATAGAAAGCATAGAATACTACAGAACTGGGATTGAGAAATGGTAGCAAACTAGAATGTGACCTATATATACTAAGATGAATAATAAAAATGCTAAAAAATAAAATACTAATAACATATGAAATACTAATAAATAATATGAAAGAAAATACTAATAAAAATAAATGTAAACTCCCAGATTAGGGTTCAAAAAATCAACTGAAGAATTACAGAATGGGGGCGGTATAGCTAGACAATAACAGCTCAAGTGAAAAAGGCCTAAGGATTTTAGTGAACTGGGTTGAAGTCCTAGCTATAATATTTATTAGTTTATAATTTTGACTAGAGAAGGAAATGGCAAGCCACTCCAGTATCTTTGGCAAGAAAACCCCAAATGGGGTCAGGAAGAGTTGGGCATGACTGAAAAAAATTAACAAAAACAACAGCCAACTCTGAATAAGTCTCTTTGCCTCCCTCAGTCTCAATTTCCTCATCTGCAAAATAAATATAGTATTTGTACTGTGTACCTTATTGGGTTTTGGTAAAGAAAGTCCTTTGCTTTCCCCTCCTCAGAAACTTTTGAAAGTTCTCTGCTGCTTCTTGGATAAAATGCCAACTCCTTAGCCTGGCATTTAAGTCCTTCTCCAGTCTGGATCCAACCTACCTTTCTAAGCTTTACTTCTCTGTGTGTTCTAAGTAAATTGGATCATTCACCACCTTCCCTCCTTGGAGCTCCATACATTTTTAAACCTTCCTCTTGTTTCAAAGCCCAGCTTAGATGCTACCTCTTATATGAAGCCAGCTCAGATTCTCTCAAATGAAAATTCCTTCTCTCCCCATCAGATTGTCCCAGAGCACTCTGAATCCCCCTTTTACTCCTATCCCATTCTGCTTTGCCTCATTCTGGTTAGCACCCCTACCCCATCCCCAACAGACCATAAGCTTCTGAAGGGCATGAGATCTGGTGCTTTTTATCTCCCTTCATGCCTAGTGTACACTGGGATCTGAAATTTCCCAGACATTGGAGAAATCTGTGGTATCTGTGATTCCCCAATATGAGTATCTCCAAGCTGGTAGCAAACACCTTTCACTTAATAGATGAGTTCTGAGGCGTTGCCTGAGTCACAAGGAGGTTAAGTAATTAACTGTCAGAGTAGGGATTTGAACAAGGGTAGCAGGTTATTCACTATGCCAAGCTGCCATACCACAGACATTATCCTAGGTGGGGGTGGATATCTATCTATCAAAGAGGACAGAGCATGGGACTTAGAGTCAGGAAGAACTGAGTTCAAATCCAGCTTCATATACTTCCTAGCTGTGCAACCCTGGGCAAGTAAATCACTTAAACTTTGCCTGCCTCAGTTTCCTCTTCTGTAAAATAAAGACTACAGTAGCACCTACCTCCCAGGATTGTAGTAAGGATCAAATGAAATAATATTGTAAAGCACTTTGCAAACATTAAGGTGCCATGTAAATTCTAGCTATTTTTGTGGTCATCACTACTACCACTACCATCCTCATCCTCATCCTCATCATCATCATCATCACCATAATCATCATCATCATCATCACCATCATTTCCACTTTGAAATTTAAGCAATTGAGGTCCAATGAGATGAATTCCCTCGTCCACAATCGCATAGCTGGGATGCAAGAGAAACAGCCAGCACTCTCCTCACCACAACATGCTGACTGTAAACATACCTCACATAGACTATGTGCTTAATAAATGTTTATTGAATTAGAACTTGTAAACCCCAAAGTGCCCTATGTAAATGTAAGTTGTTATTATCACTTTCACCTTCTGGCGATGACTTTTCAATTCAGTTACATTCAACAAGGATTTTTAAATGCCTACTACATCAGGGACTCTACTGTGTGGTGGGGATTTAAGAACCAGTCTCTGCCCTCCGGCTACTTGCAGTGTTCTCACAGAGGAGAGATCAAAACACAAGTCACAAATTCAATGTAATTTGGTAGAAGGAACATGTTAGTTAGCTGTTAAGCTTCTGGGGACGAAGGGAGATAGGAATTCCAGTAGGCAGTCAGGAGGAGGGGATTCTAGGCATAGAGGACTATGTGCAAAGAAGGGAGATGGTGGACAGTACACCCTAGTCACCCCAACCTCTTGGCAATTTGAGTGGTTCAGTGGATACAGCACCAGGCTTGGAGTCAGGAAGTTGAAATGTGGCCCCAGATACTACTTACTAGCTGTGTGACTCTGGGCAAATCACTTCACCTTTGCCTCAGTTTCCTTATCTGTCAAATAGGGATAATAATAGCATCCTCCTTGAAGTGTTGATGTGAGGATCAAATGAGATATTTGTAAAGTGCTTGGCACACAGTAGACATTTAACAAATGCTTGATTCCTTCCTTCCTTGGCCACAAGATCTCTTTGTCAAACATGACAACCAGACACACACAGGGTGGTCACAGAAGAATTCTTGGTGTGCCCCGGGTCAGTGGTGCAACCTCAGATTAGGATCAGACATGTGGGTCAGTATTGCCCTTGGCTCTGCTTTCCTGGACCAGTCAGAAAGAAAGAATGTCCATCTCCAGCATCCTATCCTGCTGATAAGCAGTCTGGATAGGTTAGCGTGCTCAAGAGCTCTGAAAATGATGCCAAGCTGAGATCAGGCACGAATCAGAAATATTTCAGATGCCCTCGAGTTGCATGTCTTAGATAAAAGGCTCCCCGGGCTCCCCACAGGGGCATTTATTGGGCTGGTGAAATTGTTTGCTGGGGCCTGGGTGACTGGGCTGCCTGTGAGGCTCCCAGGTTAGGAAGTGTGTCTTTATAACCACAGATGGAATTCCTGATCTTGTGTTTACAGAAGTTGTGGGATTGCCCGTTCCCAGGGCCCCAGATAGTCAGGTGGCATGGCAGAAAGACAGAGCAAACAGATGAGGTGGATGGGACTGTGGTGGGGGCAAGAGCCAGGTCACCGAGGAGGAGATGATGGCAAAGGAAGAGGAGGCCGGGGAACAGTGACATCGGCTCTCGGCTCCCATCTCCCTCCCCCTTTAAGGGTTTCCCTTATGGCACCCTGGATAAGTAGGAAGGAAAAGGATTGTTGGTTCCCATTTCACAGAGGAAAGAACTGAGGTTAAAGAGCAAGCTGTCTTGTCCTGTGTTATCCAGCTGGGATTCACACCCAGGCCTCTCAGTTCCAAGCCTGGAGATCTGTTTTGTAGGTATTTGACCAAAAGAGGGCCAGACCTCAGAAGAGCTAACAGGATTTGCATCTTTTCACCTGTTTCCTGATGTACTAAGAGCAAGTGAAAGAAGCCTGATGCATTTCTGGTGCAAACCTGGTGCATTCTGGGAGGGTTGCTTACCTGAGCACCTGCCTGGGACCAGAGTGACACTCAGGGCATGGGGCATGGACAGAGGCTGGGGAAAAAAGGAGAGGAGGGGGGAGGGGAAGAAAGGGAGGGGAGGGAAAGGTAGAGGAGGAAAGAGCAGGGTAGGGGTCTGGTTAGAACAAGGTATAGGAGGAAAGAGAAGGGAAGAAGAGGCAGGGGAGATGAGAGAAGGCCAGAAGGAGGAAGAGAAGGGACAGGCAGAGGAGGTGAGAACAGGGCAGAGGAGGAAAGGAGAGAGTAGGGCAGGGGGGAAGGAAGGAACAGCAGACTAGAAGGAGAAAAGGAAGGGAAGGGGAGGGGAGGGACAGTAATAAATGGGGAGGGCAGGAAAGGGAAGATTCTTTAATAGAATTATCAAGTATTTAACCAGGGTGAGGCAGTGTGGTTTCATGGAGGCCCCAGCATGAAGGGAAATGTTGCTTTCTCTCCCAGCCATGGTACCACTTTCTCTGAACTGTAGTTAGTGGAACCCAGTGCTAACACCTTACACTTCAAAGTCTTCTGCCAGCCTGTGCCTTCCTGTGGTTTAGGCAGAAAGTCATTGCTAGGGAGAGAAGGGAGAGTAGTACTGGTTGGGAGGGAGTAGAGACCCTTCAGGATGAGGGGGACTTCTGGAACAGTGTCCAGGCTCTTCAGGGGAATGAGAGGGGCTTCCTAAGGACAAAGCCATCAAAATTCCCTGATAGCCTGGATCCACCACCCCCTTCCTTTTACAGACAAGGAAACTGAGGCAGCACCCCCAGGTAAAGCAGCAGCTAAAGAACAAAAGGAATGGTCCTCAGGCCCTTGGAGAAGGGCCCTAAATTCCTTTAAGAGGTCCACTTCAGGAGTGTTTGAGGGGATAGCAATGTATCTCTTTAAATCCCCCAGTATGAGGGCAAGGATTGGGATGGAAAAGACCATGAGCCATATCCTAAACCCCTTGGGAAGGGATAGAGAATGGCCTGGGGGCCAGTAGGATCCTGATGCAGTAATCTAGCCCGAGGGGCACAGCCCTCAAAAGAGGACACTCTTCTGAGTCAAGGCGACAGAGAAGGGTCTGAAGGTGGCAGCGAAAATTGAGGAGCAGGGCCATTCTTCTTCCTGACTCCATTGTCCCAGCAACAAGAGAAGGTGCCTCCAGTGTGGGCAAGACTAGCTAAGGATGTCTGCCCTGCCTTCTGGGGCACAGCCAGGTTTCTGTGGGTGCAGGGAGATGGAAGGGGAAAGATAAACAACAAAGTCTAAGAGAAAGAGTGGTTTCTGAACAATAGATGAGTAGTCCCAAAGGGCAGGCCCACATCAGGCCTTTCTTTGTACACTAACACTTAGTCCACATAGTAGGTGCTACATAAATGTCTGTTAAAAAGCAGGTAAGGCTGGGGTAGAAGGGGATAAAGGATGGGGGATGGTATCAGAGGAAGGAAATTACTGCTTAGGTAGGGAACTAGTGAATGGAAGGGATTCAGAGGAGAACAAAGGTTACTAGTGCAGAAGTGATGGATTTTCTCATCTCCCTCTTCCCCCTTACCCCCCACCCCCCCACATTTAACGTTGAATCACTTACCTCTTAATGACATTTGTCCCAGGTATGTGAATTTCTAGAGAGGGTTCTGGTATCTGGCATTTGCTTTTCAATTCAATTAACATTTATTAAGCCCCTAATAGCCACAAGGCCTTGTCAAAAACTTTGGTCAAGCACAATTTATATGGGAATTTAGTAATTTATTGTTTAAAGAAAAAAGACAGCACAACTCTAGCAACAGAAAGGTTTCCCTGAAGGACCAAGGTGTGACCTGGGCTGCCAGTATGGACTCAGCAGTTTGTTGGTGACCATTAGAGGCATGAAGCCATAAATTCATGCCCTCGAGTGGGGGCCATGAATCCTTGCTTTGTGTTGGTAATGAATCAACAGAGGTTTTGCTTGTGTGGGGAGAAGGGAAGAGCCTTCTACAGCCTGTTTGGGGTTTGAGGCTATAAAAAGGAGTTGTGTTTCAGCACCTGGGGGGGACCCCATTCTGGTGAGGGAGTATGCTGAGGATTTCAGGGCTGGAGGCAGTCTGGTACTGCTAGAAAGTGGGGTCTCCAGAAGAGCCCACCTGTCCCAGATCCTAGGACATTCTGGGATTGGAGAAAGGAGGTACATAGTGTAAAGGTGGGGAGAGGGTAAGGAAATCTTTGTAAACAAGGAAAATCCATCCATAAAAATTATGGAGAATCTCATGAAGTTTTTAAGGAAGTTGAATTCTGAGTAACAGAAAAACCAGTGGAAGAAAGTATGAAACAGGAGATAGCGAATTACCTGGGCAAAATAGCACAGACAGAGTTATTGGAGATCACTCTATCAGATTTTTTTCTTGCTTACTTGTTTTTATTTGCCCCAATGGGGAGCTCAATGGGAGAGCAGAGGGCTGAAATGATTGTGATGTGAAAACAAAAGGCATCAATAAGACATGGCTCTGAAAGAAAGAAAATAGTACTTCTAAAGATAGCATATTTTAGAAGATGATATGTGGGCCTCAGTTTCCTCATCTGTAAAAAGAGAGGGTCAGGATGGATGATCTCTAAGGGCCATCCCAGCTTAGAGCACTTTGTATTTTTCAAAGCACATGGTATTTCATTGGACCCTCCAAACTCCCCTCCCAGGGAGGCAAGTTAACCATATTAATTTAACTCAGTGAGCATTTACAGAGGCCTGGGGCAGTGTGACATAGTAAACTGAGTGCTGGATTTGGAGTCAGGACCTGAGACTGAGTCCCAGCTCTGCTCTTCACTGGCTGTGTGGCCTTGGGTAAGTCCATAAACAGTGGCTAATCAATAAACATTTATTAAGCACCTACTATATGCCAAGCACCAGTCTAAGCCCACCAGGCAAGGGGCTTTGATCAGCAGCATGATGTGGCCGCCAAACCCAACAAGCTAATGGGACCTGGTTAAAGGAAATGAAGCTTCAGGTAATATAAGGAGGTGAGAGTTCTGCCGTCCTCTGGCCTGGTTGGACCAGAGTGGGAGGGTTTTGATCAGTTTAGGTCACAAGAGTTCAGGAAGGATGTTGTTAAGCCGGATAATACCCAGAAAATAATGAGAAGCACAGCGAGGGCCCCGGAAAAAAGATTTGTGAGGATCTCTGAAGGAACTGGAAACATTTGGTGTGGAGACCTGGAGGGGAGGCCTAGGAAGGGAGGAGGAACGCTAGAAGTCTTCAATGATGTCAAGGGCTATCCTTTGGAAAAGGGGTCAGAGCTACACTTTGTCTGTCTTAAGAACCAGTAGTGGGGCATCTAGGCGGCACAGTGAATAGAGTATGGGCCCTCAAGTCAGGAGGACCTGAGTTCAAATCTGGCCTCAGACACAACACAAAACTAGCCGTGTGGCTTTGGGCAAGTCACTTAACCCCAATTGCCCCTCTAAAGAGCAAAAAAAAAAAAAAAAGAACCAGTAGCAATGGGTGAGATTTGAAGACTTGAAGTAAGGAACATTTTCCTAATAAAATAGAGGGGCACTGCCTCAGGAGGTGCTAGGGTCCCCCTCCGTGCTGGGTTTCAAGCAGAGGCCAGATGGATGCTTGCTTTGGCGGGGATGTCATTGAGGGTGGACAAGATGGCCTGTGGGGTCTCTTACAACTGGAAAATTCTGAAATTCTGAGAAGCTACTTAAACCAATCCAACCCAATCCAACCAACATTCATTGAACACCTATGCTGTGCAAGGAACTGGGGACAGAAAGTCTAAGAATCTGCCCTCCAGAAGCTCCTGTTCTACTCACTCTTTCTGGGCCTAAGTATCCTCACCTATAAAAATGTGGAGGTTGGGGGTGGGGGGTTGGGCTAGAAGAACTCTAAGCTGCCTCCCAGTTTTAGAGTCTATGACATCCATGTACACCCTGACTACCTACCCTGGTACTCTGAAAAGCAAATGCCAAAGATTCATTCGAAGGGCTTTGTCGGAGGTAGAACTAAATGCTCGCTATTGTTACCAAGCCCATGTGGACAGTGGCTTGTTTTTTTTAACTTGTAAGTCATTTTGGGTTCCCACTGGCTCCCTGGTACAGATGGTGTCAGGACTTGCTGGTAGAATTGGTGCCAAGGGAGTGACTTCCAGGTGTGTGTGTGTGTGTGTGTGTGTGTGTGTGTGTGTGTGTGTGTGTG
>NW_027187400.1:8550799-8647462 GCF_028583685.1 Petaurus breviceps papuanus | reverse complement strand
GTGTGTGTGTGTGTGTGTGTGTGTGTGTGTGTGTGTGTGTGTGTGTGTGTGTTCTCCACCCTGAGCATGGAGGCTTTCCTCACTAATATGAGCACCCAGTACACCCTGGAGCAAGTGCCCTGAAAGTAGCAGATCATACACTATTTCAGAAAGAGAAGGAACTGCCTAGAAGGTAATAAGTTCCAAGCTATCGGAGGTCTCCAAGTTGAGACTGGGCGGATACTTCTCAGAGGAGTTACAGAAACTTCTCGTGAATTGGCGAGGGCGGGGTCTAGATGACCTCAGAGGTCCCTTCCCACTCTAAGACGTTCTTCCCCAACCTCCCTCTCCCCCACCTGTCCCCTCCACATCTCCTTTTCCCCTTACATTATAATGATTGGGTGCTGGGGTAGGCCATTTGCAGATTTTCTCACAGAAGGGCAGATGGAACATGTGAGAGCATGCATTGCTAAAGTCCTTCTTAGAAGTCAAACTGGAGGGAAGGTTGTAGGCATTGGCTGCAGGGTAGTTGGGGATCTTCATGGGCAGTCGGCCATCCTGCAAAAAGAAAAGGAAAAGGAATCTAAATACTTTCATCATAGGCTGGCTCAGGGAGACCCAGAAAGGAAACATGGAGGCCTCCAAGCCTTTTCAAAGGGAGAAGCTGTCCCAAGCAGCAGTGATGGTATCCATGATGATGGGGACAATGGGGGTGAACAAATATCAAGAGGCAGTATGGCTTAATCAACGGGGGACTGGCCTTGGTGTCATCAAGGCCTGGGGAGTAGTTTTGCCTCAGAAACATACTTGCTGGGTAAACTTGGGCCCACTGGTTATCCTCCAGATGCAATTCTGAAGTTATAAATGAGGTATTGACTCAGATCAGTGGAGAGAGTTTCTAGGCTGTGAGTCCTCAAAATTGAAATCACAAATCCAAAGACGATGATGATAATAGGAATTGTTCATATTTATCTACTGTTTTACAGAATACTTTTCTCAAGACTGTCCATGAGATGGGGGGGGGGGGGAGGCAGAGGTCACTATTAGCTCCATTTTCAAGATGTGGAAACTGAGGCTCAGAGGAAGAGAAGCAACTTGCCTAAGGTCACCCAGTTCCCTCTTTGGACTCCAAGTTCAGTGTTGTTCCAATGACATTGTGGGTTGTCTTTTCTAGTAAGAGAAGCCCCATGTGCCCTCTGGGCTTGTAGGTTTTGGTTCTTGAGAATAGCAAGTTCAGGCGTGTTTTAGTTTGAGCTTTAAAAAAAACCAGCCCTACCCAAGCAGGTATCAAATGTTTTGGGGCTTGGCATAAAAGACTGCTTTCGGTGCATTTCTGTTGCTTTGACTGCCTTCTGATTCATTCATACTTGACTCATCAGCTGTGTGCTAAGGGTTATTTGATGGGAGCTCAGGGTTTCTTTAATATTTTACTAGAGTCGTCTTAGCAAAGCGTGACTTGCTGTTTCACACAGGTAAATAACGTGGGATCTCCAAATAGCCCAGTGGAATTGGCTTCCCACCTTCTACTGGCCACAGTTCCACAGGACTTACTCCCCCTTCCCCCATTTCCCATGTAACAGGTATTTACATAAGACTCAACTATATTTTTGCTATCTCATCAGAACCAATCCAGGAAGCCCATGACAAACTGTTCTCAGTTAAAAAACAAACAGAATTGATGTTTGCCCAACGAAGAGGGACAAAAGCTATAGAAACTAGCCGATAACATCTTCTTCACCTGGGATAGTATGGCAGGTATCGGAGTAAAATCGAGAAAAAATGTCCAGTTATCTCTGGGTGAAATAGTTGAGGACATTGCTTGGAGTTTCAATGGGCTGGGGAGTCTGGGAGGAGGGAGCTTCATGGTGAGACTTTGCATGCTGCCCAAGGGAAAGGTGAACCTGTGAGGCCCTGCTGCAGGGTACTCAAAAGCATTGGCCTGGGGACCACTGGTGATACTCAGGTGCAAATGCCCTGACCTGTGTGATCTTAGGGAATAAAGGTCATAGGAAACATTCATATAGTGTTTAAAGTTTGCAAAGGGCTTTACATTTGCGTCCTCACAAGAACCCAAATGAGGAAACTGAGGCTTAATCACATAATTTACTCAAGGTCATTCAGCTAGTAAGTATCTGAGGTGGGATTTGAACCCAGACCTTCCTGACTCAAAAGTCTACTCTGCCATTCTGGGCCTCACTTTCTTCATACATAAAATAATGGGGTTGAACTAGACACACTTTGAGGTCACTTCCTACTCTAAATGTATGATCCTGCATGTGGATCCCCCACCACCCCCCTCTAAGTTAGTCTCTGGCCAGATGTGCTGAGTTCCAGGGGAGAAAGAAAGGAAAGGAAGAAAAAGATAAGAGGAGGGTGGAATAGTCTTTATAGGAAGAAGAAATAGCAGAACAGAATTAGAGTCCTGAGATCTGGGTGTGAATCTCACCTTCTAGCCACTCTCAGTCATTTTACCTGACAGTCAACCTCATCATCTATAAAATGGGTGTGACCCCACTTGTACCTCTTAGGAACACACTCTGTAAACGGTTGGGAATCATTACTACTTATTCACGGCAACTTCATTGCTGGAGACACCAAACACAGCTGGGGGAGCTTTGGCAATACTTATACCACCACTGGTCTCTCATCCAGCCTCCATGCAGATGCTGAAATCATCTTCCTAAAGGAAACATCTCCCGGTGTCACTCCCCTGCTCCAAAGTTTTCAGTAACTCCCTTTTGCCACCAGGAGAAGTTGACTGCTCCTCTTTGCATCACTCAAAGCCCTTCACCTCTGGTTATCTCATCCACCTCTAAGGTTGATTCCATAATTCTCCACTTCAACCACTCTGTGTTCTAGTCAAACGAGCCACCTCCCCCAAACTTGGTCCATGGGCCCACTCCAGGGGCCGTATCCAACTTCTGTGCTTTCTTATAGGTTACTTCTCCAAATCCGGAATATATCGTTCCTTATTTTGCTGCTAAAAGTCCCTCACTTTCATTGAAGCACTTCCTCTGGGTCATCATCTCATTTGTAAAGGGAAAGGATTGGGCTCTTCTAGTGCCAACAGCCAATGGTCATATCTGATGGGATTTCTATTGTTGATGTTCAGTCGTGTCCAACTCTTTGTGACCCCTGTTAGGGTTTTCTTGGCAGAGATACTGGAGTGGTTTGCCATTTCCTTCCCCAGATCATGTGACAGATGAGAAAACTGAAGCAAACAGGGTTAAGTGACAGTGCCACACAGGGTCACACAGAAAATGTCTGAGGCCAGATTTGAATACAGGTCCTCCTGACTCCGGGCCCAGCGCTCTATCCACTGAACCAGCTAGCTGACCATCAAATGCAATGAGGGCCTTAGTGTTCTCTCCTCCTCCAATTATTATGTACATGCTTCTATGTTTACAGGCCATATCCCCACCCCCACTGTTTTGTCTTCCTGTTCTACCATATGACACAATGCTCTGCATGCTGAAGACTTGTAATAAATACTCCTTGGGTTAGATTGGCCTGGACTGGACTGGGCTGGGCTGGGCTGCATTGGGCTGGTTTGAGCTGGACCACCCACCTCCACGGGCTTTGGTAAGGTCCAACATGGCAGAACAGCTTCATCCAGTAACTTCCTCATCTCATCTTGGGCTCTGCAGCTTCCATGCATTTAGACCCCCTGTAACATAGCCCTCCTCATCGCTACCATGCTGAGAATCTATTGAATGAACATGTCTTGAAGTTATATACAATTCAGTTGATCTCCCTGAGACTCGGTCTTTCCTCTGGACCTTTTCTTTGCCTTTCTCATACTGTACCTTGTATGGGATCCAAACATGAGAGAACGGGGTGGCCCTCTAGCTGATTGGATCAATCCACCAGTCATTCAATCCACACACTTACTAAGCACTACTAATTCACTAAGTGACAGGCACTCTGCCAAGGATATAAAGAATAAATCAAGCCTTATTACCAAGGATTTTCCATTCTAATAGAATTCTGAGATTATAGAGATAGAGCTGAGAGGGACCCCAGAGGTCATCCAGCTCAACCTGCCCATCTTACAGATGAGGAAACTGAAGCCCAGACAAGTCAAGTGACTTTCCCAAAGTCACAAAGTGGTTAGGTAGTAGAAGCAGGCCATCTGACCCCAAGTCCAGTGTCCTTCCTACTACATTGCAGTAGACCCCATTTCCCCATTGTCCTCCCAACCCAAGGCTGGTCTTATTTCTAGGGTTTTGTGTCACCAGCCCTAGGCATTCCAGCTTGCTTCTAGAGCTTTTAGGTGCTCTACACATGTCTGGGACTGATCTCAGCTCTGGACTGAAGACCCCCACTTGGTGGATGTGGGGAGGAAAGCCCTGAAGTAGACCCAACGTGAGCTCCTAGAGGTTCCTCTCCTCCGCCATCTTCCCCATCTCCACACTTTGCCTAGACACCGGGGTTTTGGCTGCTCCCCCCTTATCATGGTTTTGTGGTGGGAAACGAGAAGGGCAACTCCATTCTCATAGGAGGGGTGAAAGGGCAGGACCATGATAATCTGCTGTAGGACAGACAGATGTGTGAGCAGGGAAGACAAGGTAGTGGGCAGACCTAGGACAAAGTGCTATCCTTAGGCGAGGTTGGAAAATTGCATCCCTTTTTCTGTATTATTGTCTACCTGAGGCTTTAAGCTTTCAGGAGATATTGCACAATAAACCCCTACCTGCCACAGAGAGGAATTTTCTGGCATTTAAAACATGTACACTAGCATTTCCCAGCCTTCAGGCTAAAAGCCAATGTAAAGACATGCATTGATTTTTTTTTAACTCTATTACCAAGTGTTCCTGGTTGTACCCCACTAACTAATGTGCCCTGGGTAGCTACCCACCTCTCTTTCCCCTAGTCCCAGCTCAAGTGATCAATAAGATATTTCACTCTAATTTGGGCAATCCATGGATCAAATACTGAAGAACCCTGAATTTCAAAGTTCTCCACTAACCCCTATCCCCTTGGGTTCATAGTTTTAGAGCTGGAAGAGACCTCAGTATTCCTGGTGCCTGCCCATGGGAGAGACTTAGTAGGTGCTTTTGTGATGAGATTGGATTGGATTATATTGGACTAGATTGGACTGCGTAATATCGGGATGTGACTCCATCATCTGAGAGTCCCCTCTGACACACTGTCCTCCATCATCCCCCCAGGTAAATTCTGTCTCTTTCCCCAGTGCCTCTCCTCTCCGGTCCCTGGTCTCTACTCCCTCTGTGACTGCCTAAGGTCAGGCCCTTCCTTTCTTATTTAACCTGTACCGGTAACCTCCTAACCAGTCTTGCTGCCTCCAGGCCAGTCAGTCTCCATTCCATCCCACTGCCTCACTGTCCTAACTGTCCTCTATCCCAAAACTTTCAATGGCTCCCCATTGACTACCGAATAAACTCTGGAGTTCCACATTGAAGACTCTGGATATGTCCCTTCACAAACTCGGTATTCCAGTCAAACCGGCCTGCTTTTCTGTCTGTCACCCCCATCCCATCCTATCCCATCATATTCCCCCACTGCCTTGGCCTCAAAGCATACTGGTGTGATGGACAGAGAGCTGGAATTAGAGTCAGGAAGACCCAGATTCCAATCCTGCCTCTCACACTACCCAGCTATGTGACTTGACCTGGGTTTAAATCACACCTGGGATAAGTTACTTAGTGACTGTCTGAGCCTCCCTTTCATTAATTGATAAAATGAGGGTACTTAAAGCACTTTCTTCAGTGTTGTTAGGGGAATCAAGGAGACAGTGTATTAATGTGCTCTGCTAATGTTAAAGTACCATGTAAATGTGGTTTCATTTCCTCTTATGGATCCCCTTGACAAGAATGGACTTCCCTACCATATCCATGCTGAAGTCCTTCCCTTCCTTCAAGGCCCATCACTCCCTCCCCCAGGTGAAATGGACCTGTCTCTCCCCAGATTCCTCCCAGCACTTTACATGTCTCTCCTCTCCCTCTTCCTTGAATCAGGGGAATTTGTGTGTCTGCCCTCCCCTACAACCAACTGCAGGCTTCTTGAGGGCAGGCTGCATGAGGATCCATCCAGGCAGCGAAGTGGATAGAGTACTGGGCCCAAAGTCAGGAAGACCTGAGTTCAAATTCAGCCTCAGACAGTTACTACCTGTGTGAGCCCGGGCAAATCATTTAACCGTTGTCAGCCTCAGTTTCCTCATCTGTAAAATGGGGATAATAATAGTATTTGCTTCCCTAGATTGTTGTGAGGATCAAATCAGAGAATATTTGTAAAAAAAAAAATGCTTTGCACAGTGCCTAGAACGTAGTAGGTGGTATATAAACACTAATTGTTGTTGATGTCGTTGTTGTTATTCTCTGAGAAGGTAGCCTTGTGTGATCAACTGTTTACTGTGGGCAGAACCCCTGTTTGGCTGAGCAACTCATGGAAGGAAACCTAGGTGTTGCAGGAAGTGTTTGCAGATGACTCAGCTGGTAGCAGTCAGAACCTCCAGCACTCTAATGTCTTGCAGTTTCAACAGTGTGTGCTTCAGTCACTGACAGGTGGATTCCCACAATCCCTCAGGGCGGAGGGATTGATGAGTAGTCCTGCCTCCCTGATGCCAATGAAGCAACGGGCTGGTGGGAGGTGGCATGCTTCAGGTCACAGTCAATCCACAGCCCAGCTAGGGTTAGGTTTGGGTGGCTGATGAGTGTGCCAGGATGAAGGCACGTCCCTTGCGTGCCTTCCCTAGAGCCAACAAAGTAGCAAGGTGCCTGTGGCTTCAAGCAAGGTGTGGTCCTTCTGACCCAGCAGGGATGGGTCTTGAACCCTCTGGAGATGTGGGCAGTCAGATCTGAGCTGTGGGGTTGACTCCAAAGCTGGGGGAGACCTTGGGCAATTCAACTCTGCTGACCTCGAATTCCAAACAACAGCCAGTACATTCCTTCCATTCTGGAGAGACTCTGGATAGGTCTATAAAGGGCTTTGGCATCATCTGTGGTGGCCAATGCCTTCATAAATGAGAAGCCCCTCAGTAACTTTTCAAAGGCCAAGAGGAGAGCAGTGGCTCTGTCCTCTCTGGGGTTTTCCTCCCAGAAGCCCCCGGTGGGTAGACAGTGTGAAGATTGTTATTCACAGATAAGAAAGCAGAGCCCCTGCTCTTAAGCAGGGGAACCCAGATGCTAACATGCTCTTTCTGTCATACACCCCCCTTCCAATTTAAACACAATAATAAGAAGTCATCAAATACCATCTGCTGGCTATTTCTGCTATTTCTATTTCAAAATGATTTTCTGTATTTTGACTTGGCCAAGACCTGTTGGTGCCTTGTTGTATTTATTTAAATGTGATTACAAATACTCAGACACAGAACCTCCCTTGACACATTCTGACAGAGCCCCAGTTTCCTCATCAGAAAAGAGGGATGATGACAGCACCCTCTCTATTTCTTGGGGTTCCTGTGAGGCAAGCGCTTTGTCATTAGGATGCACGCCACAAATATTGTCATTACTTTGCTAGGATACCCGACTGAATCATCCCAAATAACCAAATTCTGAATTCTCTTTCAAGCGTCTTTCCCCAGCTCCTTCTGGGTGTGGCATGCTGATGTGGCAACAAAATGGAGTCTCTCCTTCCGCTTCTATTTACCCATCTAGGAAATGGGCAAAAACACTTAAGAAAGCTTGTCTCCTGCCCAGGGCCATGTCTGTGAAAAACTTTAGGCTTTTCAGATATAACCAAAGATGTTTGGCATCATGGAAAACTACCTTGGACTTGGAATCAATAGACTTGAGTCCCATGAGTCCCCAACTCCCCCACTTCCTGTCTGGATAGCTTTCAGCAGGTCACCTAATTCAGTTTCCATTTCTTTGGTCAAAAATGAATAACACCTGATACCTGAGTGGCAGGAGCCAAGAAAACCTGGGTCCAAATCTTACCTCCTACCCTCATTACTTGTGTGACTCTGAGTAAGTTACGTGACTTCTGGGTTTCTTCATCTGTAAAATGGGAATGAGAATAGCACTTACCTTGCAGGATTGGGGGTGAGGATCAAAGGAGACAGTACATGGAAAGTGTTTTATAAACCTTAAAGGTCTATCTATAAATGTTAGCTATCATCATCATCATTATTTTTACCCTTATTGTTGTTATTCTCATTACCTGGAAGGGTGTTGTAAGCACCAAATGAGGTAATTGGTGTGAAAGTTCTTGGTAGACAGAAAAGCACCTGGCAGGTGTGCAGCCTCATTAAAGGGAATGAAAGAGAATAAAAGCCCCAGGAGGCCAGAGGTGACTGGCCCTGGTCTCCAGCTGTGAAGGAAGAATGGAACAAGCCACCAAAAGGGAAGGTTGTCTCACCACAGAAGGAAAAGTTCCTGTTCCTTTCTTTGATAGGGAGACACTATTGGACTCTGGAGACTGATGAATGACATTGTAGAAACCTGGACCTGGGTTTTCATCCTGTGGGAGAAAGAGAACAATCCTGTCAATCAGTCAGTCAATCACTCACCGATCAACAAGCATTTATTAAGTGCCAGACAGGTATGAGGCATTGCTCATCCCAGTCCCCCTACTGTCTTTCTGCCCCAAGTGAGAATGCCCAGCAAGTGTGTGAAAAACCCCATCTTCTGCCCGTGTCTCTAAATGCTTTGTCACTGCCCTGTCTGGTAAATGTGAATTGGGGATTAGGAAACCTGGGTTCTAGTCTCAGATTTGCTACTCTCCCTGTGTGTGACCTTGGGCAGGTAGCATTACTCTCCAGGCTTTGTGACCCCCCCACCCATCTCTTAAGCTATAACTAGCCATTCTGACACTGGCTGCAAGAACCAAAGAATATAAGCATGCGGGGGAGGGGGGCAGGAGGGAAACATAGGTGCAGTACAGAGAGGAGCATACCACCTTCCAGGAAGGGAGGGAACTTAGAACGCAAAATGTTTGAGTTGGAAAGAACCTGAGAACATAAAGTGCTAGGATAGGACAGTGTTAGAGCTGAAAGAGATCTTTGGACAAAGAATATTAATGTTAGAAGGTACTAGAATCACCTAAAGCAACCCCTCATTTTCTATAAGGACATGGTTGTAACTAGGCTGGGACAGCTGGAGCTTTGCCCCAAGGCACTGAAATTTTGAGGGGGCACCCTACCTCCCCCAGAAGTCCTCCAAGCCACCACCCTCCCTTATCCATGACATAGGCTGCTACCACCACCACTCCCATTCTATCACCACTATACCCTTCTCCGAGTGCCCAGAGTCCTACCTACTACAGACCACCATGGGGATGTTCAAATTGCATCTTGGGATGAAAGAGAATATCACCGCTACACCTTCCCCCATCACCATACACTTCACCTCTAAAGGGTCCTTGGGGACCCTGCATGCGGGGGCGGGGGACAGCCCATACCGTCTGTTATGTTGGTCACCCAGAACAGAATGTACAAGCCAGGAGATGGCATGAAAGCTCCTGCATTCTTCCTACTGCTCCAGTTCATTGGGCTTCTATTTAAATTTCCATGCTGCTTGCCAAGGGGAGTTCTGTGTTGGCAGTGTGTAGCATGGATGTTTGGAAGGCAGAGAAACTTGTGTAATGGCATTGCTCTCCTGCTCAGAACCCTTCTATGGCTCACCCCTGCTGACTAACACCCTTAATCTTGTCTTCAAAGCTTTATACAATCAATCAACCAATAAACATTTGTTAAGCACTTACTACTATAATAGACACTGAGGATACAAAGAAATTCAAGTTCTAATGGGGAGACAACAACTCTACAAGAAATATATGGTATAAATGAGAAGGGGCATAATCTCAGAGGGAAGGAAAAGGCAGGCTTTGAACTGAGCCTCCAAGGAGATTTGGGAATCTAGGAGGCAGAGGTGAGGAAGGAAAGCACTCTGCGCAGGGGGAAAAGCCAGTCAAGATAGTGTCATGTTCAAGAAAGAGCCGATGTCACTGGACGTAGTGTGTATGGAGGAGAGTAAAGTGTAAAGATATTGGAGAGGTAGGAAGGGTCAGGTTCTGAAAGGCTTTAGAAACAAAACAGAGGGTTTTTTATTTGATCCTGGAGGTAAAAGGGAGCCGCTAGAGTTAGTGAGTAGGGGAGTGACATGATCAGATCTGAGATGATGGTGACTTTGGCAGCTGAGCAAAGGATGGACTAGAGCAGAAGACCTGAGACACATAGACTAACCAGGAGGCTATGGAGACATGGCGGGTAATAAGAGCCTGACCCAGGATGGCGGCTGTATAAACGGAAAGGCAAGGGTGGATAATGAGAGGTGTTATAAAGGCAGAACCAACAAGACTTGGCAACACATTGTATACAAGAGAGGAGAGTGAGGCGCTGATGATGACACCTAGCGTACGAGCCTTGGGGGAGTAGAAGGGTGGCGATGCCCTTAACAATGACAGAAAATCTGGAAAGAGGTTGCAGGGGGAAGAGATAATGAGTTTTGCTTGGACCATGTTGAGTTTGAGGTGTCTATAGGACATCTAGTTCAAAATATCCAACAGGCCGTTGGTGACTTGAGACTGTAACTTAAGAGAGAAGTTGTTGTTCAGTTGTTTCAGTCGTGTCCCACTCTTCATGACCCCATTGGGGTTTTCTTGGCGAAGATACTGGAGTGATTTATCATTTCCTTCTCCAGAAAATTTTAAAAAAGGAAACGGAGGCAAACAGGGTGAAGTGACTTGTCCAAGGTCACGTAGCTAGGAAGTGTCTGAGGCTAGATTTGAACTCAGGTCTTCCCAACTTCAGGCCCAGCACTTTATCCACTATACTACCATAGGAGAGAGGTTAGGGCTGGGTATAGAAATCTGGGAATCATTTACATAGAAATAATTATTAAACCCATAGGAGCATATGAGATTGCCAAGAGATATAATATAGAAGGAAAATAGAAGAAGGTCCAGGGCAAAGTCTTGAGACAGCCATGATTAGTGGGTATGACCTGGATGAAGAAACAGTAAAGGAGATAGAAAAGAAGCGGGCAGACAGATAGGAGGGCACCATCAGAAGAGGCATGCACAAAAACCTGGAGAGGAGAGAGTCCCAGGAAAAAAAGGATGGCCAACAGTGTCACAAGCTGTAGAGGGTCAAGGATGATGAGGAATGAGAAAAGGTCATTGGATGTAGTGATTAAGAGATGACTAGTGACTTTAGAGAAAGTGGTTTCAGTCTAATGATGAGGTAGAAGCCAGAGGGTTAAAAATAAAGTGAGAGTAAAGGAAGCGAAGGAATGGATGGTAATCCACTTTCTCAAGGAATTTAGCTAAAGAAGAGATATAGGAAAATTGGTTTTTTTAAATTAAGTTAATTTATTTATTTTTAGTTTTCAACATTCATTTCCATAAGTTTTAAATTTTCTCCCTCTCCCTGCTCTCCCCTCTCCCCAAGATGGCATGCAATCTGACATAGGCTCTACATATATATTCCTATTAAACATATTTTCACATTAGTCATGTTGTATAGAAGAATTATAAGGAATGGGAGGAACCATGATAAAGGAAAAACAAAAACAAAAAAGAAAATAGTCTGCTTCACTTTGCATTCAGACTCCATAGTTCTTTCTTTGGATGTGGATGGCACTTTCCATCATGAGTCCTTCAGAATTGTTTTAGCTCCTTGCATTGCTGAGGAATGAATTCAGACTGAGTATCAGTAGCTGGAGAGAGGTCCATTGAGCATTGTTTAGGGCCCTTTCTTGAAGTCCACCATGACAGCAGTTGGTAATACTGTGTCTGGCCATGTCCAGTATGCCCCTCTCACAGTAGTCAGGGGCTGATCTGCTCTGGGAAAGGCCTCTAGAGAACTAGAGAAGTCTCTGGAGCAAAGAGGTCCCAGGGGGGTGGCTTAGGGCCAAGCTGATGCATGAAGGGAAGAGTCTAAGACAGAGTCTAAGAGACAAGTGACCTGGTTCTGGGGGTGAAGCAGTTTTTCCTGGGAAGTCTCTAAAGTAACAAGGCAGGTGGCAGGACTGAGATGGCCACAGGACTCCCTAGGGTAAAGGTGGCCTAGACCCAGGGCTGAAGCAGAGCTCCCTTGAGAAGAGTCTGAAAAGATGCCAAGAGGCAGCTGCTTGCTTCCCCTACCCGTCACATCTCCCATCTCCCATCCCATTAACTGTGAGAGTTTTAAACCAATCAATCAACAAGCATCTATTAAATGATTACTATGGGCCAGGAATTTGCCAAGTGTTGGGGGGGGAAACACCAAAACAAAATAGTGCCATCCCTTGGGGAGCTTCTGTTCTATCAAGGAAAAGCATTATGGTAGATAACATGGTACAGAAGAGAGGACATTGGACTTGGAGTCTAGAAAACTTGGGTTCAAATCCTGCCTTAGACATCTGTGGGACCCTGGTCAAGTCACTTAACCCCTTTGTACCTCCCAAGATAATAGACTTAGAGAGGAAAGTGGCCTTTAAGGCCATCTGGTCCAACTCCTTCACTTTGCAAAAGAGGCCCAAAATGGTTAAGTGACTTGCCAAAGGTCACAAGTTATAAAGGAAGATATCCCAGATTGAGATTCAAATCTAAGTCCTCTGACTCCAAAATGCTCCTTCCACCATACCCAGCTGCCTTTGTTTCCTCTTCTGTAAAATGACGGGGTTAAATCTCCCCAAGAGCTGAGTCTGCAACCCTTTGTACACATATATACAAAAGATATATGAGTAGACCAAAGGCAATGGGGTGGGGGTGGGGCACACCAATCACTTGATTTTTCTGGACCTCAGTTTCTCCACCTGTAAAGTTAATCTTGCATTAATTACCTCACAGGTAATCGTTGTGAGGAGAGCCCTTCTGTCAATCCTGAAGGTGAGTTTTCATTAACTCCCATTACTCGCTTCTCCTTGAATCTATTCCACCAAACTGGGTTATCTGTCTATCCATTGCCAAGCATTTACTCGGCACTTTTTCCTATGCTTCCAACATTCCCTCCTTGACTCTACCTCTATTTCTGCCTGTTGACATGATTTATGTACATGCATCATCTCCCCAAATGGGCTGTAATATCCTTGAGGGCAGGGATGGTATCATATGTGGGTCAGCAAACATTTGGTAAGCACCTACTCTGCTCCAGACACTGTGCTACGTGCTGGAGACAGAAAGGCAGAAGATATTCTCTGTCTTCCAGGAGCAGACAGTCTAACAGGGAAAACCACACATAAAAAGAATGCAAACCAGGGAGGTGGGAGGTGGGGGTGATGAAGTCAGAAGGAGTCCAGTCAAGGTAAAAACGATGCGATGGCTGCCCTAGGAGCCCTCCTTAAATGGAGAATCTGGGAGGAGATGCTACTTGTCCACTCTCTCCCCTCTAAGTTAGGGGTGGGAGGAGACCAGGGGCAGGGGTGTACTGAGCAGGTGTAAATCTCCAGATTAATGTGATCTTGCAGAATGATGAATTCCTGGAGCCCCTGGTGAAGTCCAGCAGGGCAAGCCAATGGAAAAAGACACTCTGACATGAATAATTTTCTATAGAAGGCCATATCTGCATAATTACACAACTGATTATAACAACAGCTAACGTTTATATAGCACTTCACAAAGGCAGTTAGGTGGTACAGCAGATAGGGCGCCAGGCCTGGTGTCTAAAGATCTAAGTTCAAATCCAGCCTCAGACACTTACTAGCTGTGTGACCCTGGGCAAGTCACTTAACCCTGTTTCCTTCCGTTTCCTCATCCATAAAATGAACTGGAGAAGGAAATGGGAAACCACTCTAGTATCTCTGCCAAGAAAACCCCAAATGGGGTCATGGAGAGTCAGACACACTGAAAACGAATGAACAGCAAACAGAGCACTTTAAGTTTTACAAAGCGCTTGATACGTGTTAACTCGTATTCCTCATGACAACCCTGTGAAGTAGGCACCATTATTGTCCCCATTTTACTGGTGAGGAAACAGAGGCCGGGTATTATTAGAGTAACAAAGCGTTTGTCTTTTTATCTCCTCTTCTGTATATAAGGTACTTGATAAATGGCTCCTGGACGAATTTATTAAAGTAGCCACCAAGAAACAAGGGAAGACTTATATGAAATGATACAAAGTGAAATCGGCAGAACCAGGACGACAATATGAACAATGACCCGCAACCATGTAGATGGAAGGAACAACAACAAAACAATCAAAACAGAATGTTCTGACATTAGAACAACCAATCCAGATAGGTGGTGCTACAGTGCATAGAGAGCTGGGCGGAGTCTTCCTGAGTTCAAATCCAGCCTCAGACCCTTACTGGCTGTGTGACCCTAGGCAAGTCACTTCACCCTGTTTGCTTCCGTTTCCTCATCTGGAACATGATCCGGAAAAGGAGATGACAAATCACTCCTGTATTTTTGCCAACACACAAAATGGGGTCGTAAAGAATAGAACAGGACTGAAATGACTAAACAAAATCCAGGTTGGTCCCAAAGAAGAGTCATGAGAAGGTTCCTCCCCACCTGCTCTCCTTTGCCAAGGTGGGGGGTCTATGGGTGTGGAACACTACAGATCTCACTTTTTTCAATATTCTGGATAGTTTTACTGAACATTTTTCCTCTTCTTTCTTAATCTCTATTGTACAGGCTGGCTCTCTTGGTAAGAGGGGAGAAGGCTACACTAAGAATTACAGGGGATTTTTGACAAACAATACAAACATTTAACTTTTTTTTAAAGGGAAATGACTGACATATATAGGGAACTACAAGTTCTGCAAAGTTCCTTACAATCCATTTTCTCATTTGATCTTCACAATGACCCTGGGAGGTACATCCTGTTTTTATCCCTGAGGCACAGAGTAGTTAAGGGACTTACCTAGGGTCATATAGCTCCCAGTTGTCTGAGGTTGGATTGGAACCCAAGTCTTTCTAATTTCAAGTTCAGAAATCATTCATTTAAGGCATGCTGCAGATTCATGATAATTCCATTCAATGAGTGTTTACCAGGTACTTTTTATGTACTATCAGAGTAGAGAATTTTTAAAAAATGAAATAGTAATAAAATCAAAGGTCAGAGTTGAAAGCAACCTCAGAGACCCACTAGTCTGACCCATAGAAACTGAACATGTACCCGCAGTGGTAACTGGTCATCCTGTCTTTGCTTGAGGACCTCCATTGGAAAAACATCCCAGGCAGCCCCTTCTACTTTGGGACAGCTCCCACTGTTTGGAAGCTCTTCCTGACATCAAGGCCAAATCACTCTACTTTGTAACTTCCACCCACCTCCTGAGGCTGAGCAAAACAACCACATTTTTCTTCCATCTCAGCCCTTTAGACATTTGAAGCTTCTCAGGCTGAACCCTGCCAGTTCCTTGGGCAGCATGTAGCATACCAGAAGGGCACTGCCCTATCCCTGTTGCAAATCTCTGCCTTCCAGATGCTCATTGAATTTAACAAATAACAAGGGCCTCTGCTGATACCATAAGGGACCTATTGCAAGGTCCGGGAGATTCAAAGCATCAGGAGTTTTGTATTGTCCTGGGAGTGTTAGGAAACAGAATATGAGGATGAGTGTGGTAGGAGCTAAGGAGAGGTCCAGGAAAATGCTCTTGGGAATTCTAAAGACAGAGGAGATGCTTGTGGGGGATCAGGAAAGGCACCATGGGGGAAGGGGCACCAGCATCATGAACCTAGGGCAGAGAGGGATCTCAAAGGCCATCTGGTGCAATCCCTTCATTTTCCACATAAGCAAACAGGCCAGGAGAGGTCAGGTTACTTGCCCAAGGTCACATAGACAGTAAATGATAAAGTCATGACTTGAACAGGAGTCCCCTGGCTCCAAAACCAGTATGCTTTCCTTGGCATGACCAAATGTGAGTCTAGAAGGAAGAGATGATTCTGAGATGACATTCCCAAATGCACACAGGCATGAGAGAGAGGGTAAGGGTCAGGAAACTACTAGACATTCAGATACTGCCACAGACTCCTGAAGCAAGAGATCTTTCTATGGGTCACGCACTCCCCCATCAGGTGTGGTGGGCTGGGGGAACCTGTGGATCCCTTCTTAAAATGGTGTTTTTAAATGCATAAAATTAAATGCAGAGGAAATCAGTTATACTGAAATATAGTTGTCAAAGTATTTTTTTAAATTTGAAAAATGTAAGGATGCCCATCCTAGCTAGAGTATTTTCTAAGTCATAGAACATCAGAAACCTTATAGGCCATTGGAGAGTCAATGATCCTGCCCTCTAATCACCTAGTACTGGGGAGGTGTTCATGAGATCCTTCCCCAATTGTCACTTGACGGTCCAGTTTGACCCAGATGGAGAGAGTGACAGAGGGCATCTGAATGACTGGAGATGAGGAAGAGGGGAGGAGAGCGCACTCACAGCAAACAGCCTCCATTTTTTTCCTGTAAAATATGAGGCAAAATTCTCAGCTAAGAGAAATGGGGGAGGGGGAAACCCTGGAAGGCTTGAGGAGGGATGAAAACGTTTGTTAGAGCTGCTGTGGAGGGGAGGATAGCTGATGGTTTGAGAGAAGAAATGATGTGCTAATATGTCCCACAGTCAATTATGTTGAAACAAGTGGTGGAACTGGGGTGCAGCTCAGGAAAGAAAGAATTGGATTTGGAGTCTGGGTTGGTCAGTCAATAAACATGTATTAATCATCTACTATGTGCCAGTCACTGTACTAAGCACTAGGGATACAAAAAGAGAAAAAAGTCAGTCCCTGGCCTGCCCTCAAGGAGCTTGCAATCTATTGGGGGAGACAACAAGCAAACAAACATGTATATACAATCTACACACAGGATAGATAGGAAGTCATTCAAAGAGGGAAGGTACTGGAATTTAGAGGGGATGAGGAAGGTTTGGGGGTTGGGGGGTGACAACAGTTTGCATCTTGCCTAAGCAAGATCCTGCCTCTGCCACCTGTGGGACAAGCTGTGTGAACTAGAAAGAGTCAATCGGATTACCTCAGCTTCATGATCTCTAAAATGAGGGGGTCGAAGTAGGTGACCTCTGAAGTCCCTTCCAGCTCACTCTACACATATGAGCCTTCCAATTCCCAAAACAGGGTCCTCCTCTCCACTAATTAACAAACACAACCTTCAGAGAGATTGAGGGCCCTGGAAATCTTAAAGAGTTATGTATCCTCGTTCCATCATTTTTCAGTTGTGTCCGACTCTTCATGATCCCATTTGGGGTTTTCTTGGCTATAATACTGGAATGGCTTGCCATTTCCTTCTCCAGCTCATTTTACAGATGAGGAAACTGAGGCAAACGGGGTTCAGTGACTTGCCCAGGGTCACACAGCTAGTAAGTGTCTGAGGTTACATTTGAACTCAGGAAGAGGAGTCTTCTTAACTCCACAACTCTATCCACTGTACCACCTAGCTGCCCCAAAGAGCTGCATAGATGTGAGTTATTATCTATTATAAAAGGTTTTCCTAGGTTGAGGGCAGGGACTATCTCATCTTGTCTTTTTATAACTAGGACCTGGCTCAACTTTGGGGTGAATAAATGTTAAACTGAGCCAGTGGTCTCTGATCTAAGAGTGGTGGCCAAATAACCATCCTTATATTAATAACTTCTGGTTTTATTAATAAAATGATTTTTTTAACTGAGCCAAATTGAATTGAATTGTTTAACTGCACAGACAGTAGAGAACCCGGTTATCCAAGTCCCAAGGGAGGCTCTGTTCCATCCCTTAGTTAATCTAGCAGAGTTTATGGAGCAGGAATGCTCTATAAACAATACCTTGGTCAAGACTGCAGCCCTCCCAGAAGGAAGATGGCACCACGTTATTTGTGTGCAGGAGATGGCTGGGCTCTCTGCTTCATGTTTACAGTAGTGAGGATTCTGCTGAAGCTGTGTTTAGCCCCTAGGGAGGGAGGGAGGAGAGCTAGATACTGTGTGTTAACAAACCTTAACAGCCATCCAGGGCCTGACCTCCAGCCTCCAGCCAGTGTGAGGGTGCCACGTGAAGCCATCTAAGTGGTAGGAGTGGAGGGGGAAAGGAGGTGGGGATTGTCCTCTGGGTTTTCGTGAGAAATAATGGGAGAGCTAAACATCTGGATCACTGGGGGGGGGAGACAGATTCCTGAGTGAGTCACAAAATGAAAACTCGTTCACCTCTAGGTCAACTGTTGGGGACAACCAGTTGGTGACTGAAATGAAAGAGCTACGAAAGAAGTCTGACAAGGTCAGAGCACAAGGAAATGGGCCTAACAAGGATGAGACTTGTTCTGCTCGGCCCCAGAAGATAGAACTCTACAAATGATAGAATCCACAAATGGACCAGCAGGCATTGAAGTGCTTCCTATAGAGCCAGGTCTTGGGGTTTCCTTGAAGACTCAACTCAAATCGCCCTTGTCTCAAGAGCCATGAATCCTTTCTTTCTTTTTTTTTTTTTTTTAGTGAGGCAATCAGGGTTAAGTGACTTGCCCAGGGTCACACAGCTAGTTAAGTAAAGGGTCTGAGGTCAGATTTGAACTCAGGTCCTAACCCCCAGGCCAGTATTCTATCCACTGTGCCACCTAGCTGAATCCTTTCTTGATGTCCCCCCTCCCCCGCACCTTCCAGCCCATAACCCCCTTGAATTCATTTTGTACAAATTATGTAAATATGCACATGTACACAAGTTAGCATGATGCTTTGCACAAACTAGCACATAATACATATTTGGGGGATGGCCTGGGCAGAGGTGTTGAATGGGGGAGATGGAGCTCTGAGAATAAAGAGCTATAGGGCAGCTAGTTTTGCTGGACCATAGAGTATGTGAAGGTGAGTAATGTGTAATAAGGCTAGAAAGGGAAGTTGGGGTCAGTTTTCAAAGAACTCTGAATGTCAAACAGAGAAATTTCTGTTTTATACTAGACAAGTGACATGAAGCCACTGGAAAATGTAGGAAAATCCCTTTAATAAAATGATTTTTTTAACTGAGCCAAATTGAATTGAATTGTTTAACTGCACAGACAGTAGAGAACCCGGTTATCCAAGTCTTGGCAGCTTTGCCAAGGAAGAGAGATGGGAGTGTGGAGAGGCCTGAAGCTGGAGTCCAATTAAGAGCCTACACTCCAGAAGGGAGGGGATGAGGGTCTGGATTAAGATGATGGGTGTGTGAATGAATAGGAGACACATGAAGGAGATGTCTCCGAGGTGGAAGCAGCAAGACTGTGGATGGATGGGTGAGAGGGAGGGAGGGAGGAGCCACGGATGGCACTGAGGCTACAAAACTGGGTGATTGTAAGGACAGTAAGATCCTCAAAAGAAATAGGAAATTCTGGAAGAATGGAGAGTTAGGGGAGGGGGAGGATAAGAGGGGAAGACAAATGGAAGTTACAGAAAGGCTCATTTCAGCTCCAAGTGGAGAAGAACTTTCTAATTTCCTGTCTGAGAACTGAATGGGCTGGCTAATGAGGCAAGTGGGGTCTCTGTCACTAGGGATGTTTAAGCAAAGGCTGGACTGCCATTTGCTGGGGACCAAAGGGGAACAACACAGGCTAGGACTGAAGAGCAAAGGTTCTTTCTAGCACTTAGATTCTATGGCCCCATTTTCTATTATTTTTAATAACAACAATAATGCCATCCATTGGTATGTTCCAGGGGTCTCCTAGGGAAGGGAGGGCAGAGGGGGATAACAGGCCTGAAGTTCTCCTTCTGGGGTCTGGCAGTAGTCAAAGATACTCATGTGCTCCCACCCAATTACACTGAACTGGGAGTCAAGAAATCGGAACTCTGGGGCCAGCCCTGTCCCTGATTGGCCTTGTGACCATGAGCAAGTCCTCTCATCTGCCTGGACCTCAGTATCTGCCTTACTTAAACCAGGGGGTTGGGGGGCAGCTAGGTGGTGCAGTGACTAGAGCACTGGCCCTGGAGTCAGGAGGACCTTAGTTCAAACCACAAAAACTAGCCATGTGACCTTGGGCAAGTCACTTAACCCCAATTGCCCTCCCCCCAAAAAAGTAAGAAAAAAGAAATCAAGGGATTGGGCCAGATGACCTCTCAGCCCCATCCTACGAAGGTCACCATGTCCAGTGAGCTCTGATCCACCTTTTGGTAAGATTCTGTCCTTCCTCCCCCCTCCCCTTCTGTTCTTGCTACTTTGTCCCTCTGCCCACCTTGTCTATAGTAGCTGGGTTTCCATGCTCCTCATCACAGGTGAGAAGCAAAAGCAGCAACTATGATTCAGGCAGGAAAACACTCCTGTTTTGGTTCAAAACAAAAGAGGGTGCCAAATGGGAAAGGCAGGATGGAACTCCAAGGGAGCAACCAGGAAAACCAGAATGAGCTCCACTGATGAGAGTCACTTCCTTAAACAAGCATGGCTCCTCCAGCAGCTACGAAGGCCAATTGTTGAGAAGGAAAGAGCAAAGGGGACAAATGGCCACACTGACAGGCCCAAACACAGCTTTTGGATCAGCTCCTAGACCTGGCTTTATTGGGTCTAAAACAGAGGTTGCAAAGGAAACCAGTTCCACTACTCAAAAAAAAAAAATGTGGCAGGAATCTGAATTGAATAAATAAACGTCAAATGTCCAGAATAAAGAAGACAACAATCCCACAGTCCTTTGCTCTCATCAGACCACACTTGAGATGATGGGCTCCATTCTAAGCATCTTCTTTTCAAAGGGGTATTACCATCCTCGAGTGTACCCAGAAAACACTGCCCAGGGTATTGTTGGGGACTGGAGAAGGTCTTTTGAGAATTAGTTGAGGGACCTGAGTCAGAGGACCAATGACAAATGCTATCCACCTCCTAGTAATCAGCCAGTCTTTGAAGACACATTTGTCAAGCTCTTACTTTGTGTCAGTAGCCTTGAGAAGAGCTAGGGAGGAAAGGAAGGGAGTCAAGCCTTAGATAGAAAGCCTGAGGCCCTTCCTTCCCACCAAAGGCCAGTTCCACAATGAATACACATAGCAGGAAACAAGAACCCATTTATCCAAGTCCATAGCAAACCAGAAATCAGAGGAGGTATATGTAGAATAATGTATACCAGACAGTACAGAGTGAAGGAGCTCTTCCACTGGGAACGAGATAACTCAACTCAACCAAGAGAGTGCATCCTAGATCTCACCCAGGGAAACTCCCCAAGTGTGTAGTGTAGCAAGCTGGGGATAAGGACATGATGGAGACTGCTGGATCATCTCATGCTGGCTTCTTTCCAGAGTCTTATTCTCCCTTCAGCAGCCTGAAGTGGGGTTGGCCTCTTTCATCTTTTCTCTTACAGCTGGAAGCCAGGAGCACCCAAAGCCCAAAGAAATTGGAGAGATTCCCAAAGAGTAAAAGAAACTACAGCTCTTCTCTCTTCTGCTCTCAACAACTCTGTCCTACCCCTCACTTCACACGAGAACAGGACATTGATTTCTACCAATAAGGAAAGAATCCCATACCAATGGTCAAACCTGGAGACATGGTCAGACCTGAAGATCATGTTTGACAAGTGGAGTGGGGAAAGACCTGAGCCAGAGAAACCAACCAGAAGACAATTATAACAATCCAGGCATGAGCTGACAAAGCCCCAGGCCAGGTTGATGGCAATGTCCAGGACTTATGGTAGAGATGTTGTGAAGGTAGATTCAACGGGATCTGGCAATAGATTAGATGTGGGAAAAATGAGGGGTTGAGGATGACATTTGGGTTTCAAACCTGGATGACTGGGATGATGGTGTTGCCCTGAGCAGCAAAAGAGGAATTAGGAAGAGAGGAACATTTAGCAGGAAGGATGATGAGTTTGGTTTTAGACATATTGAGTTTAAAATGTCTATGGGACTTTTAGTTGGAGATGTTTAAGAGACAGTTAGAGATGTAAAGTCAGGGGTCAGGATAGAGATGAGGGTTGGATAAAGAGGTCTGAAAATAACCTACACAGGGATGATAATTGAATTCCTAGGAGCTGATGGGATCACCATGTGAAAAAAAAAAGTATTTTTTTATCCAATTTTGCTCTAACACCCTCATCTTTGTTAGATTCCATAGCAGCTGAAACTTGCAGCCACCCTACCCCATTCACAAACTGACTATGGAAACAAAGGCAGACCAAGCTTGGCCCTGAAGAAGGGAACAGGTCAAAGACACAAGAAACAAACATGGCTAGCTTATTGGACACTCGACTTAGGTGAAGATTCAGCAGAGGAAATTGAGAGTGATCAGACAGTCAGGAAGGTAACCAGGAGACACCAGTGTCATGAAAAAATCAGAGAAAAACTGCCAGGGCAGTTTCCACAGGCTGCAGAGAAGTTAAGGAAGGTGAGGACTGAGAGAAGGTCATTGGATTTGGCCACAAAGAGACCAATGGCAATGCTGGAGAGAGCAGTTCTAGCTGGATGATGAGGCTGGAGGCCTGACTGAGGAGAGTTAAAAGAGTGAGAAGAAAGGGCAGAGAGGTGATTAGAGGTACAAAAACGAGACCTACGTTTTTGTGCATGGCCCATGTGGGAATTTGTTTGGTTTGACTGTACAGATCTGGTTTTCGTTCTCTTTTTTCAATTGTTTGTGGGGAGGGAGGGACAGGACTGCCAAAAAGAAGAAGAAAAAGAAGAGGGTATCGAAGCATTTTTAAATGCACGGAAGAGAACAGAGGGGAAGCCACACCTTTCATTTTGCTGAGGTCCAAAGGGTTTAAATGACTTGCCTAAGATCACAGGTATTAAATAAAAGCTTGGCTCTGCTATTAACCCAGGCCCTCTGATGTGCAAGCCAGTCCTCTTGCTAAGGCTACTAATGGTTACAGCTAACATTTATAGAGAGCTTTAAGGTTTGTGGAGTGTGGCATTTTGGGTAGAGTGCTGTGCACGGAGTCAAGAAGAACTAAATTCAAATCCTGCCTCAGACACTGGCTGTATGACTCTAAATAAGTCACCTAATCCCTCTGTACCTCAGTTTCTTCATCTGTAAAATCAGGGGGTCATATTCAGGGGACCTCTACATCCCTTCCTTGGATCTCATTTGATCCTTTTAACAACCTGTGTGGTTGGTATTATTATTATCCCCATTTTACAGATGAGAAAACTGAGATTGACACTCCTTTTTTGGGTGTAGGGAGGGAACTAACACATAGAGAAGTGAAGAGTCTTGTCCTAAGGTTTGTAACACCCAATGAACGTGAATTTGTGCATGCACAACTTTGACCGCCTAGCTAAGTGTCAGAAGCAGAATTCTAACTCAGGACTCAATTAATTCCAAGTTCAATTGTTCTATTACCACATCACCTCTACTACATCATGACTGATTCGTATAATTTTTTTAAATAATCTTTATTTTAAGTTTCCTTCTAACTCTAAGATTCCAAGACTGATTTCCATGCAGATCATACCTTAAGGATCACAAGTTGTTTTATTTAAAGATTATCTCATTTGACAACCCTATGAGACAGTGTTAATTATTATCCCCATTTTACAAATATGGAAACTGAGTCTCAGTGAGGTTGCCCAGGCTCATATAGCAAGTATCAGGCAGGATTCGAACTCAAGTCCTTCTGACTCCCAATCCATTGCTATACCAGTTGGCTCTGTAGATTCTGTGATCAAATGAAATAATATTTGTAAAGCACTTAGTAAAGTGCTTGGCACATGTTGTTACAGCTGAGCCATTTCAGTTGTTTCTGAGTCTTTGACCCCTTTGGGGTTTTCTTAGCAAAGATACTGCAGTGGCTTGTGGTTTCCTTCTCCAGTTCATTTTACAGATGAGGAGACTGAGGCAAACAGGGTGAAGTGACTCACCCAGGGTCACACAGCTAGCAAGTATCTGAGGTCACATTTGAACTCAGGTCCTCCTGACTCCAGGCTGGATGCTCTATCCACTGCGCCACCTAGCTGCTTGGCACAGAGTAGTCACTATATAAATGTTAGATGTATTTTTATCCAATTTTGGTCTCTTTAACACCCTGGTCTTTGTTAAACTCAGTCCCAGCTGAAACCTACACCCATCCTACTACTTTCTTAAACTGACTATAGAAGCTAAGGCAGATCATGCTTGGCCCTGGAGAAGAGCTGGGAACACCTCCCTCCCTCCCTTAACTGCAGAGGTGGGGGACCACAGGTATGGAACATTACATGCACTGTCAGACATGGCTGAGGAGTTCATTCATTTTTCTGAACCGCTTTTTTTCCTCCTCTTGAAAAATCTGTTAAAAAGGGATGGTTCAGGGGCGGCTAGGTGGCATAGTGAATAAGGTACTGGCCCTGGAGTCAGGAGGACCTGAGTTCAAATTTGATCTCAGACACAACACTTATTAACTGTGTGACTTTGGGCAAGTCACTTAACCCCAACTGCCCTGTCTTCCCCCCTCCAAAAAAAAAGGCAAAAAGGGATGGTTCATTGGATAAGGGAGAGGGAGGGATGTATTAAGAACTGAAGGTGATGAAAAAAACAAACAAAAAATGTCGATAAAAGATGAATTTTTCAAAATAAAAGTTTTAAAAGAAATTAAAGCAGATTGTGCCATTTTTTTAATGGATAAGCTTCCATGGTTCAAAAAGAGATTTAAAACCCAGGGCAGGATGAGGGCATTTTGTTGACAAGCCGAGCCATCAATACTTGCCCCAGAAGGTGGTGTCGGGGACAGGACATGCTTCACGGGGCAGCCCGTTCCCATCTGCTTATTTCAATCTGCAGTTTATCAAACCCTCTGAGTGACTGTCTCAAAAGATGGGACTGATTCAAGAAAGTGCCCCAGTTATCTCTATTTCATTGAAATTCCCCTGAGATTGTGGGGTGTGTTAGCAGGTTAATAAGTAAACAGTTATTAACACTGGGTAGTTTTACCAAAGATTAAACAATACTGGCATGCTGAGCATTTATGAAGATGATAGTCAATAGAAACACCCCACCTCCACCCCACATTGGTAACATTCTCCATCCCCATCTCATGGTTGTTCAGTTGTGTCGTGCCCAAATCTTTGTGACCCCATTTGGGGTTTTCTTGGCAGAGATACTGGAGTGGTTTGCCATCTCCTTCTCCAGCTTATTTTGCAGAGGAGAAAACTGAGGCAAGCACAGTTAAGTGACTTGCCCAAGGTCACACAGCTAGTAAGTGTCTGAGGCTGGATTTGAACTCAAGAGTCTTCCTGACTCCAGGTCTGCTGCTCTAGCCACTTCACCACCTACCTTCCCTTAAATCCTCCATCCTCATAACCCCATATGAAATCAATGAGGACTTCAAAAGGAATTCTGCTACATTTGTGCAATTGATTAATAATTAATTATTAATAACACACTTACTGTGTGCCAGCCACTGTGCTAACCACTGGAGAAACAAAGATGAAACAGCCCCTGTCCTCAAGGAGTTTGTGTTCTATTGAGGGTGGGGGACAATAGACAGATGTTCCACATGCACACGTTTTCTTTCCATCTAGTGAAGCCGGCCAGCCTCCTTGCTGTTCCACCCATAAGGCGCTCCATCTCCCAAAGCTGGGCATTTTCTCCAACTGTCCTTCATGTGTGGAACAAACTTCTCCCTCCTCATTTCCACCCCTTGGCCTCCTTCAAGTCTCAGTTACAATCCCATCGTCTCCAGGAAGTTTTCCCCAAAGCCCCCTGATTCTTGTACCTCTCTCCTCTTACTTCTATCCTATGGATATAGGCCTCCTGACTCCAAGTCTAGTACCCTACCCAATACTATCTCTGGTCTTGCAAATCATTTTTAAAACCATAAAATACTGAAATACTAAGTTTGCAAAGGACTTGCCAGTTCATTTAACCTAACTCCCTTAATTTACTGATAAAGAAACTGAGATACACAAAAGGAATGACTCATCCAAGATCATATAGCAAGGTAGTGAAATATCTAGAACTAGAACCCAATTCACTAGTCTTTCCAGCCACTACATAGTGCTAGCCGCCCCTGGTGGAATGGGGAAACAACATGTCCTAAGGACCAGTGCTACCTGTCATAGGAGAAATATCCATTGGGATTGGGCCCTGGAGCCTGCAACATCAGGACATCTTGTCTCAGTGCCAACAGAGCCCAAATCTGGCTGGAGTAGAAGCGATTGAGAAGTAACATTCTGGGACCTATGGTGTCTCTCAGTTCAGACATCCTGTGTTCTAAAGACCCTCCCTGCCCTCACATTCTGTGTTCTAAGGTCCCACCCAACTCTGACATTCTCTGTTTTAAGGGCCCTCCCAGTTCTGACATCCTGGGTTCTAAGGGGCCTCCTAGCTCTGACATTCTGTGTTCTAAGGCCTCTCTCAGCCCTGACATTCTATGATTCTATAATGCAGATCCCTATATTTTGGACTCCCATTTCAGTTAGAGCCTAGAATGAGGCTGGATTTGTGATTTTCTTAGGGTAAGGAAGTCCCAATGAAGAGCTTCCTCTCATAATACAGACTGTTACCTTCTCTGCAACACATAATATTCTAAAATTTCCACCAGCTCTAAAACATTTAGATTTTATGATTGCCATCTCCATCTCACAGTGGAGAAAATGGAGTTAGAGAGAAGTTAAGAGTCTTGTCCCAAGTTACAACCACCCAGCAAATTGGTGGTAGAAAAGCCCACTTCTACCTTTGAATCTCCTGGGTTCCACATTGTCCTCTAACAAAACCCCCAATATACCTGTGTCCCCATTCTCAGAGTGTTGGTCATGCACCCACATCAGTTTTATTAGCCTGATACATCACTGTACACGTTACTCCAGTATAAAGAATCAGATCTCTTAGATTTTAATTTTCCTTATTAGCAAGACGTTTATTGCATTCTTCCTAGAGAAACTTTGGGGCCCCTACTTCCCTTCTCCTACTTGTCAAAAGAATATGATTTCTAGACTTAAGCAAAGCTGATCTCAAAATCTAGAGTGACATTATTAAGTACTGGGAATGAAATAGACAAATGCGCGAACTGAGACCCTGAGAGGAGAAGGGACTTGTCTCAGTTCACACATCTGAGAAATAGCTGTTTTGTTTTTATATTTAGAAATAGCATTTTACTTTATGTATTTAAAAACATCATTTTGAGAAGTGGTCCACAGCCTTCACCATAAAGGGATCTATGAGACAAGAAAGGTCAAGAACCCCCAATTGAGGACATTCTTTGCTGATTTGTAAAATGTCTTCCAAGAACTACAGCCCAGGTTCTGGCTCCAGTAAAGATTTGAGTGCGATGTTTTAGAATCATAGATATTCAAAACTGAAGTGGCTGAGAGAACATAGGTTATCGGGGTTAAAAAATTCTTCTCCTCCTCTTCCTCCTTTCTTCAGAGAAAGAGGAAGAGAAGGAGGAGGAGGAGTACTCGACACGATGGGTGGCATCTTGACTTGGAGAGTGAACTGGGTTTAAATGAGGCAGACTTGTCTCAGAGATACAAAAAACCTTAGGACAAAAAAAATCAGGTCTTATTGCCTGTGTGATTTTGACCAAGTCGATTAAAGTCTTCAGTTTCTTTACCTCAAAAATGAAAAGGTTAAAAAGAAAGAAAAGAGAAAAGAAAGGCATTGAAGTTTGACTCTGGGATTTCTTTCAGCTCTTTATCTATGAACCTAGGAGCTGGAGGGGACAGAGAAGCCACTTAAAACACAGAATGTCAGAGGCAAAAGAACTTAAAATGTTAGCATAGATTAAAAGAACTAGAGATAAACAAATCCAAGGATTAACCTGGGTTCATGGAGACTTTTTAGGGGGTCTATGAACTTGGATGGGAAGAAAAATGATCTTTATTTTCCCTAACCATTGGTTTCCTTTGTAATCCTATATATTTCATTTTATGCATTTAAAATTATTCTTCTGAGAAGGGATCCATAGGCTTCACCAGGCTGCCCAAAGTTTCCATGACACAAAAATTTTAAGACAACTTCCTTTATTTTACAAATATGGAAACTGAGGCTCCAAAGGGGAAAGTGACTTGTCCAAAGTCACACAGGTAGTCAGTGGCAGAACTGGAATGCCTTAGAAGTGATAAGCTTCTGAAAATCCTGATTTCCTCCCTTCTCTAACCTTGCTATCACCTGTGTTTTGGCTCACTTCCATGAGGGTCAACTTCAGCAGGAAATCTTCTGGACAGCAAGAGTGCTTTTAGGAGATAACTTGAAACCTCAGGCCCCCAGTGTCCAGGTGTGAGAACTCAGAAACTTGTTGCCTGGAACTCCTGGAAAATGCCCACAAAGATGGCAAGGGGAGCTGGCAGTGGCTTCTTCCTGGGTCCTCGTCTTCTTTTTCTTAGGTCTCTTCTGACACCAGCCTTCCAGGACCGATGAGGGCTCCATAGACCAGGGAAAGCAGCCTGCTGTGGATCTCCCAGAAATCCAGATGCTGAAGAAGGGCACCAGCCTAAGGGTCAAAAGCCCTTGATCTGAGTCCTGACTCTGCCCACTATGAGCTGGGCAACTCCCAGAAAACCACTTCAGTTCTTTGGCCTTGAGTTTATCATCTGTAAAATGGGGATAATAAAGCCCCATTTCTCAACTTCACAGAGTGTCTGGTAAGATCAAATGAGACAAAGAATGTCAAAGCACCTCACAGAACATGGAGCACCGTTCAAATGTAAAGTAATGCCAGTCATATGACTTTAGCAAGTAGGAAGACAGAAAAGGTGGAAATCGACTTGCTCATTTTGATTGACTTTAGGAAAACATATAAGCAGTAAAGAAATCTCACTATTTTGATTTCTGAAATCCACGGAAGGTTAGAGCAGGAAGGGGCCTTAGAACGCTGAATTTTTTTATTTGGAAGGGAATAGAGAACACAGAATGCCAGAACTTAGAACCTGCTTGTTGGTAAGAAATGACCCAAGGGATGGTTTCAGAGAAACCTGCAGAGACTTGTATGAAATGACGCAGAATGAAGTAGGCAGAACCAAGAGAATAATTTCTGCAATAACAATAACATGCAAAGAAAAAGCAACTTTAACAGGCTTTAGGAAGTCTGAACCCATGCAGTGAATGACCATGATCCCAGAAGACTGATAACCACGCCTGCTACCCATCTCCTGACATCAAGATGATGAACTTGGTAAAGAACAGGACAGGTATTTTGGACATGGCCAATGCAGGAATTTGGTTTGCTCCATTATCTGTTTTCCTTTGTTCTTCCACTGGGAGAGGGCAGATGGAAGGGAGAGAAAATAGACTTTTGCTAAATGAAAAAAACATATTTTAAAAACAGGGGGAGATATATCTAGAGCAGGGGTGGGGAACATGTGGCCCCAGGCTCCCCAGCCCTGCCCTATGGTATAAAGACCAAGGCTTTCCCCAGGGTTTCAAGTGTTTCCACTGGCCCCGTGCTATTGCTGTTGTTCAATTGTTTCAGCCAAGTCTGACTCTCCATGACCCCATTTGAGGCTTTCTTGGCAAAGATCCTGCAGTGGTTTGCCATTTCCTTCTCCAGCTCATTTTACAGATGAGGAAACTGAGGCAAACAGGGTGAAGTGACTTGCCCAGGGTCACACAGCTAGTGTGTGTCTGAGTTCAGATTTGAATTCATGAACATGAGTCTGCCTGACTCCAGGCCTGATACTCTATCCACTGCACCACCTAGCTGCCCTTGGTCTCATGCCATATGGCACCACAAAGGTCCCACCCCTCTTTCCTATGGTCTATCTTCTACTGCTAAGACTCCTAGTATTAACGTCACCCTCCCAGGCTTGCCACTGAGATTGTATCCAACCAGAACAGGCTGACCTCTTTCTACTCCACCCTGACTCATATGCCGTTCTCTTTGTCCTTCCCAACCAAGGCACCATATGACCTGGGGAACTCTGTGCTCCCTCCTCACCAAATGAACTTCATCTATTATGTCAGAATACCTAGTGACAGCCCTAGTTAAGACAGCACGTCAGAACTATAGAAGGGACCTAAAAACAAATCATCTTAGAGCTGGGGAGGGGCGTAGCCCTTAGAACACAGAATACTGGGGCTAGAAAGCATTTGGTGGGGGTGGGGGGTGGGGTCTAACCCCCTCATCTTACATATGAGAAAACTTAGGATGACCTAGAAAAGGAAGAATTTAGGGAAAACAACTTGCTATTCTTAAGAAACGACTGGGACTAGAAACCAGGGGTCCTTACTACTGTCCCAATGATCTTAGCAGGATGACAGCCGTAAAAGTAAAACATACTAATGAAGGATCAAAAGTCTTCTAGGGAGGAAGGAAGGGCATAAATACAATGGTGATTCCTACCCCCCCCCCCAATAAGGCAGAAAAATATAAAAGAAAGAGACCTCTTACAGTGTAAAAAAAAAAAAAAGTAGAGAAAGGGCCTCTGTTTCCTCCTCTGCAAAAAGGGGTATGTCCTCTGAGGTCAGATAGAAAGCGGATTCCCCAGAATTTCCACGCTTTGTTGCTGCCCCCTACTGACAGAATCAGTGAAATTCCTTTTTTTTTTTTTTTTAAACTATCAAGTATCAGTGAAATACGGTGGTCCTAATGATACAGGACAAAGTTGAACTAAAACTAGAATGGATCAGAGGATCGAGAAAGTATGTTATAAAATAGGCAGCAGCTAGAGAGCTGCCCTGGGGAGCCAAGAAATTCCTATGTTCAAAACCCACCACCCATCCTGGTTATGTGACCCTGGGCAAGTCATTTAACCAACCTTATAAGACTCTAAGTTCCAGAAAAGGCCCTGATCTGCTTTGTAAGGAGAAATTTCTTCACTAGGGAATTGCTACCTCAATGAAATCGCAGATCTGGCAAAAAAAAAAAGATGTTTGGAACCACAATTTAATATATACAAGAGATGCTTTCCCATTAAAACCAAATGTTTACTCTTTCCATTCATCTTAGAATTAACAAGTAGGTGTGGAAAAGAAAATAAAAGGATGAAGCTTATCAGGGAGAAGGTAGAATGCCTCCCTCCTCAGACTACTGTGGGAGGTAACAGGAGTAGCTGAAGCTCCCTAATCTGCTCCAGCTTGAGTACCCCTGGAGCATCTGGGCTCCCTTCTGTATATGGCTCAGTACAGAGGGATGTGTGTTTGGGGATGGTCCCTTGATCTCCATGATAGAGGTAAGGGGTCCCTGTGTCACGAAAGCACAGAGCCCTCATTCTTATCTACTCCTCTTAGGGATGTGAAGCATGAAACCCTCCCTGGGACTATCTGAAACTTCCCATAGGGACTATCTTGCTACTCCATTTTGAAGACCTGACATGAGCCAAATCTAAGCTTTTTTAAAGTGATTTCCCCAGGACTCCCAGGTGTTGTAAATAGCCAGTGGTACAGTGAATAGAGCACTAGCCCTGGAGTCAGGAGGACCTGAGTTCAAATCCTTCCTCAGACACTTAACACTTACTAGCCGTGTGACCTTGGGCAAGTCACTTAACCCCAATTGCCCTTGCAAAAAAAAAAAAAGAGAAAAAGGGCATGCTTTAATTCAACTCTTTAGAGTTCAGCCTCCCCCAGTACTAAGTGGGGTCCTTTAGTAGGCCAGGGAACCTAACCCCAGCGGGGCACTGACATTTACTGTTACACATATGCCTAGAAAATTTTGTGTCACTAAAAATTATTACACAAATGATGCCTAGTGTAAATGTGTGTAATCATTTGAGGGGGAGGGAGAGAGAACACCAGTCAGTGAAGGAGAGACAAAGACCAGGGGACAAAGCCTGGAGGTGGGGGCAAAGGGAGACAGAAGGAGAAAGGTAACATGGGGCCACCCATTGAAGTAGGCCAGTCTTCCTGCTTTGGGCATAGCTGTGAACCCAAAACAGTAAATAAAAGAAATGGAAACAATGGATGATTTTATTGAAGTAATGGGATAAGATAAAAATCACCTGCATTTTCAAATAACACTACTAAGAACCAAGAAAAACTGATAAATACCTTGAAAGTAATGACAAAATATATCAAATATCTGGACATTAGCTTGCCATGATGCACAAGAGACCTAAACAAAGAGAGCCTCAAGGTTTCTCACAGAAATCAACAAGGAAGTAAACAAATAAAGGGATATCCCCTGTTCATGGTTAGGTTGAGTCAATAATAATAACACACCAATAGATGATTGTGATGGAATTTGACCAAGCCTAACAAAATTCATAGTTTTAAAAAGATGGCCAAGAAGGACAATGAAAAAAAAAACTGGAGGGAGGCTAGGTACTGCCAGATCTCAAAATATGTGATAAAGCAATAATTGTGAAAACTGTTGAGAACTGGGGAAATTGAATGAAAAGAAATTAATCAAATAGAGAACCTAAAGACTAAAAAATATCAGTTTTTCTAAGATTTGTCCAGACAAATGGGTGATTTCCTCAGCTTGGGGAGCTACCAGGGTCAAATGCAAAGTATACACCTCACCTCCTCTGTAACCTGGCCTTTGAGAGTTACTCAAGGCACTAAGAGATTAAATTAAGAGTGCCCAAGAGCCCAGAGTTATTTAGTGGCAAGGTCAGGAATTGAACCCAGGTCATTTGACTCCAAATCAAATTGTTCTTTCCACTGTATTTCAAGGTCACAGCACCTTAAAGCTAGGTAGGACTTTAGAAAGCAGATTAGACTTTTAAGAGCATTATGACCCCCTCCTCCCACTTAAAAAATGAGAAAACTGAAGCCCAGAGAGGGGGAAGTTAATTGACTAAGTCCACACAGACAGTAGAAGACCAGGAAGTAGAACTCAAGTTTCCATATTCTCCCTTTCCATCAATGGTTCTTTCCATTGTATCATGTTAAATGACTGTCAGCATCCTGAGGGGGGAACATCAAGGAAAGACAGGAGATCTGAAAGACACAGATATAGGTAGCTGAAGAAGAACAGTAACATAAAATGATGAAAAGATATAAGATATTACATGAATGACAAAATATGCAAAATTTAGATAAGGACTTTCATCCCCAAAAGGCTCGTCCCCACTTTAGGAGACATTGTGTTTTTCTTTTTTGTATTTTTTTTCTATTTGTTTGTGTGTGTTTCTGGAGATGGGGGTCTCCCTGTCTTTCCCAGGCTGGAACTGCAGCAGCCTGATGACAATATTGATTGGCAGAGAAGGTATGGTGTCAGAATCAAGCCTGCTATAGCTCAGAACTCCTGAACTCAAGCGATCCACGGCCTCAGCCTCCCCAGAAACAAAAGCTACAGTCCAGCATCACTTTGTACAATGAAGCAGACAGCATAGAAGATTATCTTTTTTAAGATTTAAGACATTTCAATCTCATTTTATACAAAAAAAAAAAAACCTTTTAAAAAGTGCACTCACAGCTACATGGAGTACACTGCCCTCTGGTGTTCAAAACGAAGGGCAAATAAATAGAAAATATTTAAATGAGTGTGGATTATATATATTTTATATTTTTATAGAAATTATCAATATCTTACTGTGTGCATATATGTGTATGCATGTACTTTAATTGACTTTCTAAATATTAACTTATTCTGGTTATTATTATTATAGCTTCAAAATCCAAGGACGAATAGTTTTATCTGTAGAACTTTAACATTTTGGACTCAGATGTTATCTCGGAATGTAGAATGTTAAAACACATAATGTCACAGCTAGAAGGCTAAAGATTAGAATGGACCTTAGAACAGAGAAAGTTAGAACACAGAAGATTAGAACATAGGCCATCAGAACTGAGAAAGAGCCTACAATATCAAATATCAGATCTGGGAGGGAGCTTAGAATATAGGAAGTTGGACCCGGAAGGGACTTTAAACATCCTCTGAACTAACACCTTCGGATCCACAGAGATGCAGGGATATGTCTAAGGATACAGGAATAGCCCCCATAAAACAATCATGCTAAAATATAAATGTATTTTATATAAATAATAAATATATTATATATATTTTTATATATTTATTTTTTATTATATAAATATAAATAAAAATAAAATACAAAACTGATCATGCTAAAATCCTGAATAAAAGTAGGAAATATCAAAAATAGCATCATTACCAGTTTACAATAAAATCTTTTGCTTTGACTGTTAAATCCTTTTCTTTCTGAATCCGGGATTACTACAGTCCGAAATTTATAAGGAATGGAAGATTGCTTTGGATATGCTCCAGTGTAACCTAAATGATTAAAAAAGAAAAGACATTTTTTTAAAAACATAAAAAGATAACTGGAGAATGTAGGAAATGGAGCTTTGAGATCAAGATTTCTTTTTAACAAGGCACAGGAGGGACTTTGCCCTAGGACTTGTGAAAAGGAATTAAGTAAACCCTTTCAGAGGGAACCTCTTTCAAAATGTTTATTCAAATTCAATTCAATACTAAATACTTATTAAGCATCCAATGTCCATTCATCAGGGAAGACATAAAAAAATAAAAATGACCATCCCTGATTTCACTCATCCAGTTTAAAGCTTGAGGGGCAGGACCCAACAAGGGCCATTTCTTAGTCACCATCATTGATGCATTCCCATAACCAGGCTGCACTGAGTCACAGAAGCTCAGAACCAAAAGAAACCTCAGAGGTACCTGGAAAAGAATCCCCTTTAAGAGCTCCCCAATAATTGGCCATCCAGCCTTTGTCTGAAGGCTTCCAGGACAGGGAGACCACCATACTGAAAGGCAGCCCATTCCACACTGGGAAAGCATAATGTATTGGGAAGTTTTTCCTTCTTTCTAGTATAAAATGCATCTTCACTGCTTCTACTCATTATTCCTGGTTCTACCCAATAGGACCAAGTAGAAACCTGTGGCAAATGCTTAAAGACCACCATGACGTTAGCCCCACTCTCCTTTTGAAGGGTCACAGTAAAATGTCTGTTCAGCTGAGATGCTGATTTTCACACTGTTCTTATGTTCTTATGAAATTAACTACCCCCATATAAAGCTGTTCATCCAATATGGTGTTTTTGAGGAAGAAATAAATGGCATTGGGTGGGGTGTTACCATTCCATCAGCCTGTCTGAGGCAGCTTAATGAAAAGAGAGCTCACCAGTGCTTGGCCTACAAGGGTCTGGATTTTAGTCCTGCTTCCAAAACATTGGCTGGATGATTTCCTCTGGGCCTCAATGTCCTCCTGCATGTAAGACTTCCTTTGACAACCTCCTGTTTTTTGGCTGTTTTATATTATTTATACACACACACACACACACACACACATTTCTACACATATATATTTCTACACATACATACATATACTAGATACACTTATAGAAGCATAATCTTCTATACTGTCCACATCTTGAGTCCCCCAAAACGTGCAAAGTATCAGACTGAGTGACCTTAGGGGATCCCAGTAAACAGAGCAGGAGAGGTCAACCAAGATGTCCCGCAACCAAAGGGCTTTGACAAGGACAATGGGGTATATCCTTTGACTTCACTATACCACTGCTAGGACTACACTCAAAAAGAGGGCAAAGAAAGAGGAAATAGTCCTGCATGTACAAAACATTTGCAGCAGCTCTTTCTGTAGTGACAAAGAACTGGAAACTGCAGGAGTATTCAGTAATTGAGGGATGGCTGAACAAATTATGGGATACAAATGTTATGGAGTGCTACTGTTCTATAAGAAATAATAAAATAGATGATTTCAAGAAGACATGGAAAAACATATGAACAGATGCAGAATGAAATGAGCAGAACCATTAATAGGAAAATATAGGCAATAATATCAATATTATAAAAATGAACAACTTTGAAGATTTGTTTAAACTGATGAAGAATGAAATGAACAGAAACAGAAGAATGACTTGTACAATAATAATAACACTACAAAGAGAAACAACTTTAAAAACTTTAAGAAGTATTATTGATACAGTAATCACCCATGATTCCAGAGGACCAGTGATGAAGCATTCACCTCTTGATAGAGAAGTGAGAGGGATTCAAGGTGCAAAAGGAGACATATTTTTTGAACATGACCAATGAGGGAATTTTTTTTTTGCTTGACTACGCATATTTATTACAAAAAAAATGTTTTTCTTTTTCTTTTTTGGGAGGGAGAGAAAATAGATTTCTATTAGTTAAAAAAATAAAACTCTGACTTTAAAAATAAGAGGGGGAGGACAACATGAAGCTCTAGGTCTTTCCATCAATCAGGACACTCGCCCTATTCTGTACTCTCCATTCTCAGTAATCCAGCTAGCAATGACACTGGAAAAAACAGCAAGAAAGAAGTAGATACACAGGCTGCCCTAGGAGTTCTATCACTAGAGGAGAAGAAAGTGGAAAGCAAATGTGGTAAAATGATAAAGTGTACTCCCTTTACCATCCCTCCCTCACCATAAAGACTTGAAACCAGGGCTCTGTTTGAAAAAAAAAAAAAAGTCTTCCAGTATATCTATGGAAAACTAGACAGAGAGAGAAAGATGGGGAAGAGGTAAAATTTCAAACTCTGTCTAGTAGTAGCCACACTGTGCCATTTGGATGACAGGTAAAAAGAAACACACCCGTGGGGGCTCAGGAGTTACGGCTTCTGAGTGCGTGCTGACCCACAGGGTATCTCAACACTGGGAGCCCATGTATGAAAGGGCGCCCTGTGTTACAATAATAACAGTTCGAACTTCTACAGCACTTCCCAACATTCACAAAGCTCAGCAGAAGCCAAATGAAACAACGTGCTCAAAGTTCTAGAGCTAGAAAAGGAGAGTAACAACTTAAACCTAGGCTTTCTGTCACCGAGTTCAAGTGCTCTTTCCTTTGCCACATCACGCCCCTCCTCAAGAAGCTTGAAGGGCTCCCTGTTGTCTCTAGAAAAAACCCCATGAACTTCTTTATTTAATATTTAAAACCCATCACAATCTCACTGCAGCATATTTTTCTAGGTGTGTTACACATTCTCTCTCGTGTACTCTATAGTTCAGCCAGACTGAATTACCAATTCTTTCTAATCCTTTGTACAGGCTGCATCCTGTGCCTGATTCCTCCCATCTGATTCTTGAATGCATAACACCCTCCAAGGCTCAGCTCAAGAGACCTTTCCTGACTCCCCTCCACAAATCACTGGGTGGGCATTTGTTTTTATACAACTTATCAGTGTCACTTATCGGTGAACCTGCGGTCTCCCCCAAGTACCAAGGGACAGAGACGGCCTCACTTTCATATCTGTATACCTATGCTTCATACATAGCAGTCCCTTGATATTTGTTGACTGATAATACCACGTTGAGATAGTAATATTTTAACATTAAAAATCCACGAAAGGAGCCTGTATAATTTCTGTAGTACCAAGTGTACAGTCAGAGATGGAAAACCACCTACCAATTACATGTATGGATTCTCATGGCTCTCCTATTTCACCAAAGCGAATGAGCCCCACCAGAAAATCCCAGTCCTGTCCACTGCTTAATTCTAATTATCCATTTTTCTGCATGGTATTTTTCATTTTACAAAATACTTTACATATATTATCTTATTTGATCCTCACAACACACCTAGGAGGTAAGTAATGCCAATATCATTATCCCCTGTTAGTGATGAGGAGAATGGAGTTCAGGCTGAGAAATTACTGGCCAGAGGTCACACAGTGTAAGTGGTAGGATGGGAATTAGAACCCATGGCTCCTCCCTCCAAGTTCAGCTAGGGCTTGCTCTCTCTCTCTCTCTCTCTCTCTCTCTCTCTCTCTCTCTCTCTCTCTCTCTCCCTCTTCCTCTCTTTCACCCTCCCTCCCTCTCAGAGATTAGTACAAAATTGATTGTCAATGTTGACAATGGTTATAGATGCTAGTACAGAGTGAGGACCCAGGACAATTAACCCTATGTTCTCCTGACCCATTTTATTCCCAACCATCCCCCACTTCCATAATGAATGAAATCATGTCCAACAGAATGTAAGCTCCTTGAGGATAGGGATGGGTTTTAAAAAAATTATAGTATTCTCAATGAGAACAGGTAGGTGGCTCAGCATACAGAGTGTGAGGACTGGAATCAGGAAGACCTGAGTTCAAATGTGACCTCAAATACTTACTAGCTGGGTGACCCTGGGCAAGTCACTTAACCCTGTGTGCTTCAGTTTCCTCATCTATATAATGAACTGAAGAAGGAAATGGCAAACTGCTCCAGTATCTTTGCCATATGGGACCACAAAGACGCAGACACAACTGAAATGACTGAACAACCATTCTCAGGGCCTCATGTAGTGCCTTGTACATAGTAGGTGCTTACAAATATCTTCAGAATTGAATTGAAATTGACATAAAGATTCAGCCTATGTGAGATATGTGTATGTGAAATAAACCGTACAGGGACAGACAATCTATCACGACTTTCCTGCCTAAAACTGGGTAAAGGGAGGGCAGTCAATTATTAATATAAGCCCTGAATTTTATTTTAGGAAGACCATCTGCTATTGCAGGCAACCAGCTCTTGGCTCCTGCTACATCCCCAGCATCTCTGACCAGCCACTAGTACCGCTAGTATCCCTTGGGAGAAAAGAACAAAAGAGCCAGACCCAAGGAAAAGGCCCCTATTTACCCTGGCGAAGAGGAAGACTCTGCAGACACTATACAGAATCACACTCTGATTCCACAAACATGTACACAGCATTTACAAACAGGTACTGGGTATAAGGACACAAATATAAAAAGATATAGTTGCTACCCTCAGGGAGATGCAAAAGACCAGAGATGGAAAAGATCTTCAAAATACAGAATATTAGAATTAGAAGGAACTTCAGAACATGGAATGTCAGAACTAGGAGAAATTTCAGAACACAGAATGTTAGAACTCAAAAGAGACCTTGGGATACAGAATCTTCAATCTAAAAGGAACTTTAGAACACACATGATAGACTAGAATGAGATTAGAACCCAGAATATTAGAATCTGGAGGAACCTCAGAATATTGAACAATAAAACTGAGAGATTGAAATGAGAGAAATGTAAACTAAAGCAATTCTGAGGTTCCACCTCATAGCCTCCATATTGCCAAAGATGACAAAAAAAGGAAAATTACAATTGTTGGAGGGGCTGTGGGAAAGAGTAGGCACTCTAATGCATTGTTGATGGAGCTATGGATTGATCCCAGCCATTTTGAAAAGCAATTTAGAGCCCAAAAAGTCACTACACTGTTGCATGCCCTTTTTAGCCAGTGATACAACTGCTTACGCCTATACCCCCAAGAAAACAAAGAAATAGGAAAAGGACCAACATGTACAAAAATACTTATAATCGTCCTTTCTGTCCTTAAAGTGGGGAATGGCTAAACAAATTATGGTATAGTAAGGTAATAGAATACTATTGTGCTCTAAGAAATGAACAAAAAGATGATTTCATAGCAACTTAAGAAGATTTATATGGACTGATAAAGAAATAAGTGAGAACTAGGAAAACAATTTATACTCTAACATCAGCACTGTGAAAACAATTTTGAAAGACTTCAGAACTCTGAATGATGCAATCATGGTTCCAGAGGACTGATGATGAAGCATTCTGCCCACCTCCTGAATAAGGGAATGGATTAATATGCAGAATGAGAAACACATATTTGGACATGGCCTAGAAAATTAAATCAATTCAGAATTTTTTTTTAAAAGATAGAGCTTAAAGGTACCTTAGGACATAGAATGTTAGAGCATCAAAAATAAAGAACAATATTAGAGCTTAATGGGACCTTAGAACAAGGAATGTTAGAACTCAAAGGAATCTAAGAACAAACACATAATGGTAAAGCTAGAAGGAACAGCATAATGTTCGAACTGGGGGGAAAGTCAGAGCCTGGAATGTCAAAGCTGAAAAGGAATTTACCAAGCCATTTAGTGCAACCTTGTCGTTTTCTAAGGGGAGGAAAGTGACATGCAAAGGAAAGTAATGACTTGGTCACATCCCGCCAGTAAGCAGCAGTGCTGAGACCCAAGCCCCAGAGTTTATTCCCCTGCAATCCACAGCCAAGCACAGGACTTAGTACATTCCAGCAACTCAGCTCTGTAAATTGCATGGATTGTGTGTTTGTAGATCTCTCTCCCCTACAAAGCAAGTGTTTATTAAGTTCACAAGACCTTTTTGTATCTTCTTAAAAGTTCTGGATCTTCTGGAGGTTTCAGTTCCCACAGTGGCCATATCACTAAGAAAAAGCAATCAATTCCTCTGGTCTGAAGGAAAATATCTCTGACATCTTTCTTCTAGTTTCCACCTGGAACATCAAAATGCAACATTTTTAGGGCATAGATGAAATCATGACCATTGTATCTCCCTTTTTTCATGTATACTTCCTTTTTTCCAACTAGACCGTAACCTTTCCAAGGGCAAGAACTATATCCATTGAATTGTAGAATGTTGCAATTAGAAAAGACCTTAGAACACAGAATGCCATGGCTGGGAGGGTCTTTAAAACAGAGAATGTTAAGGCATGTTAATGGAATGTTAAAGAATCTTAAGCAATGAGATAATATCCGTAAAGCACTTAATGCTTGGCACACAGTAGGCACTTAATAAATGCTTATTCTTGAATCCTAAATTAAGGAACTTAAAGGCCCAGAACTTCAGAGCCACCTATACGAGATCCATATTCACTCAAAAGAATCCAGCCTAATTAAACACATAGGAAGCGAGTGAATGAAGACTGCCCATTGTCCAAACAATGATAAGTCAGTTAGCTAGGGTTTTGTGATATTTTACTGCAATATATTATTTATATTCATTTACAATTAATGTAAAATAATTTGTTGTATACTTATTATAATATCTTTATAGTTATATTATTATATTATATATCACATATTATATATTTTGATTGATTACTGAATTCATTGCAGAATGACATTGGATGGGCAAAGCTCTGTGGCTCAGGAGATGATGGAGTCTGAATGCAAATTGAAGAATACTTCTTTTTCACTTTATTTTTCATGGGATTTTTTTGATCTGTGTTTTCTTTCACAACCCAGCTAATATGGAAATGTTTTACATGACTGCACATGTATATCTATATCAAATTGCTTGCCTTCCCAATGAGGGGGGAGAGAAAGGAGGAACAGAAGGAGAGAATTTGGGACTCAAAATATTTTTAATGTTAAAAATTGTTTTTACATGTAATTTGAAAAAATAAAATATATCTCTGTCTTTAAAAAAAAGAATGAATCTACAAACACAGTTGGACTTGATGTTTTGCTTGTATTTGTCTTGTATCATCACCAACTAATCATCAAAGATGTTACTGTATGTGAGTACTTGGCAACAAACAGAAGTGGTACTGAACCATTCAAAATTGAGTAACTTTTTTGAATCTTATGGTTTAGCCTGAAGCAATTGGGTTGACATTTGTGCTGTTGGTCAAAAGCAATGGAAACTGCTGACCTCTAAGCCCAAATGAAGGTCATGGCACCAAACCGTCCTAGAAGTCACCACATTCTTTGCCAGTTTCACTTTAAAACGTCCTTGATGAATCAATAAAATTATTCATTTTATTAACTCTCAACCCTTGAGTACTTATTTTTAACGCTCTGCATCATAAATCTGTTCTGTTACATACAGAAGGACAATGGTCATCTTGAAGAAAAGCCCATATGGCATTGTTTGAGTGGAGAGCTTGAACTGTCCACGGCAGAAAGAGGCCAAACGGGACCAAAGACCACTTTGTATTTTTCTTTGTTTCATGGGTTGTCATGACCCAGGAATTCATCACCAAATGGCCAGACAACTGGAGATTAACTCCTCTGCTCTCAGGGCTATTCTGTTTTATAAACATTAATTCATATTTTCCTTCTAAACCATAAACCTGTCCCTAGGATTAAAACCCCATCCTTTTATACTTGCTAAAACAGGGGAGGTCACTTGTTCTCAATTTATCATTTTTATTACTGCCAACAGAGCTTTAGGCTAAGAACATTGAGTCCTGACAGTGGTATGTTGGGAGCACATTGGAAATTGCCTAGGGTCACTTCTCCCTTTGTGCTTATGAAATTAGACTTATTATTGCCCAAGGGTAAAGATTTCCTTTTTTCTCTTGCATTCAGCAAAACTTTAATTTCTGTATGTGGACTAGTGATTTTTTTTTCCTTTTCCCTCCGAAAGGCTAAGGAATAGCTACCTAATTCTGTCCCATAAGCAACTAACTACCCCATGATAACTCTTAAAATGTGAGTAGATCCAAGACAATATATCTAGAGCAGAAACACTTTTAATGGATTCTCCCTGTTAGTCAGAAAGCTGGAAAGGATGATAGAACACAGAATATTGTTGCCAGGATGATGAAACAGCCATGGTCACTGAGTGGCTAAGACAGAATAATAGAATCAAAGACCTGGAGCCAGAAGGCACATTATAGGTCATCTGGCTCAAACTCTCACTCTTGAGATGAGGAAACGAGTCCTGAAAGATGAAGTGATTTGCCCAAGGTTATACAGGGAGCCAGTGGCAGGGACAGTCTTCCATCCTCAGTCTGGCTGATACTAAGCTCAACACTCTAAGCTAGGAGTTCCATCCAACTGAGCCCCCTAGAATCCACATCTCCAACAGGGTTCTTCCCAATACCCCACACTCCCTTCCAAGTCAGATGGGTCCTAGGAAAAAAGTGGGAATTGTAGTGCTAATTTAAAGATTTTAATTAAGTTTTTCTCAGAAAATGGGGTTATGCTGCTGTAGTTAAGAGTTGGACAACGAGGAAGGACCCTCATCTGTAAAATGAAGGCTTGGACTACCAAGGGCCTCCTGCTAGGTCTAAGTCCTATGCTTTACCTAGACTATTGAAATACTGCCTTAATGAGTATGAGATAAGGAAGTTCTTTTCTGAGAACCCCTAACTAAGGGTCAAATTGGCGGTGTCAAGGAGAACATATCCTAAAAGGGTTATAAAAAAACAAAAAAAAGCAGATGTTTGTTCAAAAATTTTCACAGTATTGAATGAAATTGCAAAAAAAAACTTGTAAGTGGCCTAAACATCTAACAATAGGCCCCAGAGTTAAATGACTTTGGGGCACATTTTTGTTGAGAAGCAGGTATCACCTTTTTCAGGAAACCTTTCCTAGTGCCCCCAGCTAGTAGTAGACCCTCCCCCAACTGCCTCATGTTCATTGGGTATGGATGGATGTGCCCCTTTTAGACTTCAGTGAGGCTGAAGGCCATATGGCAAAAACAGAGATAATAAAATATTAGGGTGAAAGACTTTTAGATGCAAAGGAGGCATTCTACACCTCAGAAAGGGTTAGAGGCATAACTGCATATAAAGAGACCAGTGAGACAATGACAGGACACAAACTTAGACAAGACCTCTGTCCTGTGTCCCTCTTGACTGGCTATTCACCATAAATAAAAGTGGGGAACTTGCTCTGAGAAAGGAATAATTACTGATGGGAGAAGTTATACCTCCTTTATCTCCTAAGGGAAGTAGCATAGAATAGTGCAAAGAACACAGTCTCTGGAATCAGAAGGATAAGGGTTCAAATTCCATCTCTGACACTTACTGCGACTTGCTGAAGGTTAAGTGACCTTAGGCAAGTCACTTAACATCCTTGGGCCTCAGGTTTTTTTTTTTTTTCAGTTTTGGATTAGATGGCCCCTTTTGGATCTAGATTTAATGTCCTATTATCTCTCCTAGAGGTAATGAATCTCAGATCCAAAGTTTCTGCCAGGACGAGGCTTAGAGTTGTTGCCCTTGCTAGGGGAAAAAAGACCAAAAAGACCCCACTATAAATTCAAGCCAGGTAGTGGAGGCGGTAAATGATGAATCTTGTAACCATAAAGTGGGCCCCACACAGTGAGTCCAGCCCATCAACCTGTCCAGCAGAAGCAACAATACCCATAAAGAGCCCAGTGTTGGAGTAATCAGCCCTAGCCTAGAGAAATACTGATTAAAACAACTCTAAGGTATCACCTCATACCTATCAAATTGGTTAATGTGATAGAAAAGGAAAATAAATATTGAAAGTGACATAGAAAAATCAGGACACTAATGCATTGTTGGTGGAGTTGTGAAATAATCCAACCATTCTGGAGAACAATTTGGCACCAATCGAAAAAGTTATAAAACTGTGCATACCCTTCAACCCAGCAATACCACTATTAGGTCTGTACCCCTAAAGAAATCAAAAGAAAAGGAAAAGCACCTATTTTACCAAAATATTTAGAGAAGCTCTTTTTGTGGTGGCAAAGAATTAGAAATTGAGGGGATGCCTCTCAATTAGGGAATGGTTTAACAAGTTGTGGTATATGATTATGATGGTATTCTATTGTGCTATAAGCAATGACTAACAGGATGCCTTTATAAAAACTGGAAAGACATATAAACTGATGCAGAATGAAGTGAGCAGAACCAGGAGAACACTGCACCCGGTAACAGTAATATGTAATGATTACCAACTGTGAAAGTCTGACTTATCTACTCTGATCAATACATTGATCATAGACAATTCCACAGAATTCACATTGAAAAATGTTATCCACGGGGTGGCCAGGTAGCACAGTGAGTAAGAGAACCAGCCCCAGTGTCAGGATGACCTGGGGGATTGAATCCAGGCTCACACACTTAGCATCCACCCAGAAACACCTGGCCGTGTAACCTTAAGCAAGTTACTTAACCCCAATTGCTTAGGGGTGGCCAGGTGGCTCAGCAAGTAAGAGCACCAGCCCCCAGTGTTGGGATAACCTGGGGATCAAATCCAAGCTCAGATACTTAGCACCACGCCCAGAAATAACTGGCCGTGTAACCTTGAGCAAGTTACTTAACCCCAATTGCTTTAGAAAAAATGAAAAAAAAGAAAAATGTTATCCACTTCAATCTCTAAGTGTAGATTAAAGCATATTTTTTCACTTTGTTTTTCTTTTTTTTTTTGACAATATGACTAATATGGAAATGTGTTTTGCATGACTTCACATGTGTAATGGATATCATATCACTTGACTCTTAATGGGGTGGAGGGACAAAGAGAATTCGAAACTCAAATTTTTTTTCAAATTAATGTTAAAAATTAGTTAATTTTTTTAAAAGAGAGATTATGTGCCCTTCAAAGAGACAGTCCAGTTGGTCAATTCATCAATTATACCCTGCAGCAAATTCCATAAAGACCCTTCCAAAAAAGTTTTTGAGTCCCTGCAGCACTAAAGTTGAGTTGCTCTGTGTGCCTCCCCACTATCCTATAAGTCTGAGCATTCTATACTCCCCCTCCTACATCACTGTGTGTATTTAGGGGATATTGGTACCCAGATGATGTTTCATACCTATTATTCTTGCTATGCCATTTTAGTTAATGTCTTCAGGAAGCATTCCAGTGGGGGCTTGAAATCTACAGTTTTGGAAGAATAGCCACCTACAGAATTACTCCTAAAACCCCAAGAAAGAGTAACCACCACTTTCTGGGGACCCAATCTGCCACTGCCAGTATGAGTTGGGGGAGTAAACGCAGAGGAGATTCTATAAATATATACTTGTATGTGTAGACAATTGTCTCTCCCATTAGAACATAAGCCCCTTGAGAGAAGGGCCTGTTTCACTTCTTTTTTAGTATCCCAAGCCCTTAGAATACTGTCCATCAAATAGTCAATCTGTAATCAATACTTGCTGAATGACTGAATAAGAAAGTTCTTCCTTTGACCCATACTTGCTTTGTGACCTCAAGGAAGTAGTTTAACCCCTCAGTTGTCCAGGCAACTATCTAAGACTGCTAAGTCCCAAAGCATGTTTTGATCTGTATCAGCAGAGGAAGTTTCCTCATGGTGATAAAATCACAGGTCTAGATAAAAAAAGAGAAAGAAAGAAAACATAATTCATGCATGTAATGGCATACTATAATGCAATTAATACCTAAAAGTATGAAAAATACAGAGAAATCTGGACAGTTTTTATAAAACAAAATAAAGAAAAAACTGAAGCAAAATTAAAACACAAACAAGAACTATGATCATGAGAAAAGAAAAAGATGAATGAGAATGGATGAAAAAGAGATCAGAGACTTAGAGTGATGGAAAAGTTTACACTTTGAAATTAAGTTTAAATGTTACTAAGCAAGTTTACTTGGCTGTATTGGTGTTTAATATTAAGTTTTAATTTATTTTTAAATAAAAAACATCTTAGTGAATGAGCTTCAGTGAAAACCTGTTTGGAGGCAAACAGCTAGACAACCTGGAAAGTGGCAAACAAGGATAGAAAAGCACTTTAGAGTCACAAAGGCCTGCAATATTCATTACTTCCTTTGACAAAGCTGCCCCATGACAGTGGAGGGTGGCAGGTATTAATAGCTACTTTTAAAAAATTGGGGGGTCTTTTTTGGAGGGGGGAAGGCAGGGCAAATGGGGTCAAGTGACTTGCCCAAGGTCACACAGTACATGTTAAGTGTCTCTTGAGTGACCCATTTGAACTCAGGTCCTCCTGACTCCACGGTCAGTGTTCTACTCACTTTTTTTTTTAAGTGTACCAGGGTTTGCTTTGTGTGTATGTGTGTGTGTTTTGTTTTCTTTTGATCAGTATAGGGAGTATGTAGTGAGAAACTCCCATAAATGTAATTGGGATTCTGTGGAAATTAGCCTTAGAAAACTGCCTGGGACACTGAGGGATTAAATGACTTACTTGTCCAAGATCACAGAACCAGCAGATATGAGAGACAGAACTTGAACTCAGGGCTCCCTGACTTGAAAACTAGTTTCTAAACTCTCTATGCCATCCTGCCTTTCATTTTACAGAGGCAGAAACCGAGGTTTGGAAGGAAGAAGGCTTCTCACTCAAGATACAACTAGGACCATAGGGTTTAAAGATATACAGTTCAATTTATTTTACAGAGGAGGAAACTGAGACCCAGACAATAGAAATAACTTATCCCATGCAGAGCTGGAAATGGAATCTGGCTCAAACTCTAAATGTGTAGGACTCTTTCCAGTCAGTCAGTCAATAAACATTCGTTAAGCATCTATGTGTCTACTACTGTGGGATACAAAGATAGGCTAAAGACAATCCCTGCTCTCATGGAGCTCAGTCTAAAGGAGGAAATATTATTCAAAGTTTTGCCAAGTGACCCATTGTTGCTGCTTGTAAATGAGTCGTAGGGGAAGGCTCTTTTGGGGGAAGGATTCTTCCAACTGCAGCTTTTGTAGTACCTGGTGCACTTCAGGTGAAGGGGTTCTCCTACCTGTTAGCTCTCACATGCTGGCCATTGGTGCTGAGATGCAATGGCCCATCCCCTTTTGCCGGGCCTAGCCGTACTGTCTCTATCTCATTACTAAAGTTATCAATAAATGCTGGCTCCATCTTGAATCCCTTGTTCATCTCCAGTGATCAGCCCTGCTGCTACCTTGACATATTCTTACTGAAAGAGAATTAATTTCTTTTTCCTGAGTTTTACCTCCTTAATCAAGGCAGAAGCCCAAATACAGAATTTTCCTTTAACAAAACAAGGACCTCTGTACAAACAAGACGTCTGTGGAATAAACTGGCGATAATCCCAACTGGGAGAAATCACTAAGATGAAAGGTTGGGAAAGGTTTCCTGTAAAAGGTGGGAATTTAGCTGGAATTTGAGTAAATGCCAAAGAATTCAGGAAACCAGATGAGGAAGGTGAGAACTAAATTAACGGTTCCATAGCACCTAGAAATCTACAGTGAGAATCCCCAGCCCCCAACATCCCTGAGAGGTGGGCCAGTGTGGCCATTATCGTCCCCATCTCACAGATGATAAGACTGAGGCTCCAAAAAGCTCAGGAATTCTCCCCAAGTTAAAAGAGAGGAGATTGGAGGAAGACACCATCCCCTCTCCATCCCTTGGATGGTGGGAGTGGTATTTTTTTATTTGGGGAGGGGGGAGATCTCTCCACCGCAGCCTCCTCGTGGCCCCACACCAAGAATCCCAGAGAGTTCTGGCCCTTGCACGTGGGAGAAGCGGCCAGACTATTTAGGGGCCCACCCTCTCCTGCCAAAGGGTCTCCCTGGAGCACAAGCTCTTCTTCCTCTTCCCGCCCACACCCCTCCCCACCCCAACCTCTCCTACCTAGCCTCTAGGGCAAATCAGGAAAAGACACAGAGTTGGCAGCATGGTTGCTATAGCAACAAATGTCTTAACATTCGAAAGCTTCTGGCCAATCTAAAGGCCAGTTTTTTTCTGGCCAATCGTGGGAAGCCTTTCAAAGACTTCCGAAGGAGCAGCCTTCAAGAAAAACCTCAGGCCTCCCAGGGCGCATGCGCTGTCCAGAGTGTGCGTCATACTGCGCATTTATGTCTTGGAGAGAAGGGAAGGCGCTGTTTATGAATGAGAAGCGACGGTCTTAGAGTGGGGCTCCAGCACATGGATAGAATTCTGTCCCCGCCCCAGCGTGCTTAGGGACTCCTAGTTGCAGCCCCCAGGGAGATAAGGCTCCTAATGAGTGACCATCAGTTATGTGACTCAGTTTCCCCATTTGTAAAATGGGGATAATAGCTCCTCCACCAATAAGATGTTTATAAAGAGCTTTGCAAATCTTGAGGCGCTATATAAATGCTGTTATTGTTACTGTTAGTTTTACAAATGTAGAAACTTACATAGTAAAGAAAGGTTGATTAGAACCCAGGAATACTGACACATCTTTCCACGATGCCACCCTGTCGCTTCATCTCCAGCTTTGTACCCAAGCCTCACAGTACCATGAATGAATGAATGCAGTGAGTGTATGAATGAATGAAAAAGCTTTAACCAGAGATTTACTATGTGCAAATCCCTGTGCTAAGCAGTGGGGCTACAAACAGAAAAGTAAGAATTCTCTGCTCTCACATTCTTATTAAAGAGAACCCAAACAGAAGGGTTCAGCTGCAAGTCAGATGGAAAAGCCCAGACGGAGGTCCTTAGGGAGCGGCAGCAAAGGTATGGAAACATCTCTTTTCTCACCTCATTTCTACCGACAAAACCCATCTGATTCTGATGTTGAACCATCAGGCAGAGCCAAGGACTCTGGTGGGGAGAATTTTCTTTTCCTAGACTTTAATACTGTGACTGGTAAGAAGGCAGGGGCTACAGAGGCAGTTGTCAGTTTGTGTCTTTACAGGATGCTATGGAAAGGGTGCTGGATCTGAAATCAGACTTGAGTTCAAATCCTGACTCCAGTACTGACTAGCTTTTGACTTCATCTTTAACAAATCACTTTCCTTAACTGTAAAATGAGGAGGTGGAGCTAGATATAACTACTAAGGTCTGTTCTGGATCGAAATCTGAAATTCCTCCTTAACCCTAGGCTCTGATCTGGGAGGACTATGAAAGAAGTAGGTAAAAAGTGGGGGGTTTTGTAGTTGTTCAGCCGTGTCTGACTCTCCATGACCCCATTTTGGGTTTTCTTGGCAGAGATACTGGAGTGGTTTGCCATTTCCTTCTCTGGCTCATTTTACCGCTGAGGAAACTGAGGCAACCAGGGTTAAGTGACTTGCCCAAGGTCACATAGCTAGGAAGGGTCTGCAGCTGGATTTGAACTCAGGAAGATGAGTCTTCCTGACTCCTGACCCTAGGCTCGGCAGTCTCTTCACTTCCTCATCTAGCTGCCCCCATGGGTTTTATCCCCCCTACAGATTTATGGTACTTAATCTCAACTGAGCTTTCCTTGGATAATCCTACTCTCTTCCTTTACTCCCTTATCCGTCATTATCTTATTCACCTTATCTTGCTTTGTTTTCTTCTTTCTCATCTGCCCTCCCAATGACACTTCATAATAAAAGCTAACATTTATATATAAATATTTCTATATTTATATTGCCAGGCACTGTGCTAAGAGCTTTACAGTTTTCTCATTTGATCTTCACAACAACCCTGGGAGGGAAGTGCTATTATTATCCCATTTTGCATATGGGGAAAATGAGGCAGAGTGCCCAGGATCACACAGCTGCTTAGTGTATGAGGCTAGATTTGAACTCTGATCCTTCTGACTTCAGGCCCAGTGCTCTGGGCACTATGATGCCTCCTCCATGCACCTTACAGGCCTTCTCTGATGCAGGCACACCATGCTGGGTAGTCCTGTGCCAGTGTCTCCCGTGTCTCACAACCAATTCCAAAGTCCTTCAGATAGACCTTGAGAGTATTCTTCTATCACTTCTTCTGACCTCTGGGTGGTTTGTGTGAGTTCTCTGTAAAATAGTCTTTTAGGCAAAAGTATGTTTGGCATTTGAACAATGTGGTCAGCCCATGGGAGTTGTGTTCTCTGCAGCAGAGTCTGAATACTTGGTAGTTCAGCTTGAGAAAGGACCTCAGTGTCTGGTACCTTATCCTGCCAGGTGATCTTCAGAATTGTCCCAAGACAATTCAAATGCCAGCAGTTCAGTTTCCTGGCATGGCGCTGGTAGACTGTCCAGGTTTCACAGGCATACAACAATGAGGTCAGTACAATTATTCCATAGACCTTCAGTTCTATAGGCAACCTAATACCTCTTCTCTCCCACACTTTGCTTTGGAGTCTCCTAAACACTGAGCTTTGGCAATGTGTGATGAGGTGATGAGGGCCTGTACTGGGGTGGTGGTGGTATCAGAGGACAGAAGGGGTTATATAGGAGAGAGGTTATGGAAGTCAAATCCACAGTCCTTGGCAACAGATTGAATGGGAGGCAGGGAGGAGCAGTTGAGATGGAGTGAGGATAACTTCTAGGTCTTGAAGGCAGCTAGGTTTCACGTGGATAGAAGACCAGGCCTGGACCCAGGAAGACCTAAGTTCAAATCTGTCCTCTGGTGGTTACTAGCTGTGTGACCCTGAGCAAATCACAACCCCATTGCCTCTATAAAATGAGCTGGAGAGGGAAATGGCAAACCACTCCAGTATTTTTGCCAAGAGAACCCCTATATGGGGTAACAGCTGAACAACTAGTTGTTGGATAACTGAGAAGGGCCTCAACAGTTAAGAGGGAAGTTAGGAATAAAGATTAGAGGCAAGATAGGGGTTGAGTGGAGGGGAGATAATGAGTTTGGTTTTGAGAGTTTTGAGTTTAAAAAGTCTATGGGACATTCAGTTTGAGATGTCCAATAAGCAGATAGAGATGAGAAGCTGGAGGTCAGTGGAGAGATTAGGGCTGGATCAGTAGATCTGAGAATAATCAGTGACAGTCAGACTCAGAGTGTGTCTAGCTATGTCCCATCTTCCTCCTCCCCTTCATCACTAAACTTCCTGAAAAGATTATCTACATCACAAGTGTCAAACACGTGTCCCAAAGGCTGGCCAGAACCACATTAAAATGTACTGGGGAAATATTTTAACAAAATAAATTAAAATGCGATAAAACATATATAACAAATTTTTTTTCAAACTGTCAGTATGCAGCTTCAGGGATTCTTATGTAAGATAAGTGGTCCCATTTCTATTTAACCCCGTTGATCTAAACTGAACTCAAATTAATTGCACATGACAATCTTGGTGCAGAAGAGATATGAGGAGCCATGTTTCTCATTGCAGAGAGATTAGTTGTTGGGGGGGGGGGGTGAGAAGAAGCAGACCAGACTAAGTATGAAGGATGTTATAGAAATTACCTTTGATCTACAGCTTAACTGCCTTTTCTTTGTTCAGAGGGACAGATCCATTCCTCTCCAGGCTGCTCATCTCCCCAGGACTCTCTGGCATGCTTTAAAAATCTCTTCATCTTGGAAGCTCACTCCACTCCTGGCCTGCTTCCTTGGAAGTATTCTTAACCCACCAAGTCTCACCTTCTGATTGGCTGGTTTCTCCTAGCTGTTGTAACTGTTGTCATTTGTCCTTCTTTCTTGAAGAGGACCATGACATCAGGGAGGTGATGCCATGACTTCAAGTGAATGGGATTTAAGTGAGGCAGGGCTGGGCAAAGTCACCAGCCTCACTTTCTCCTCTTGAGCCATCTGGGTCCAATGGCCAGATACATATGAGACCTTGCAGTTTCTCCTACACCCTCCAATTGAAGGAGGAGGCACAGGCCAAAGATGTCTTCATCCCTTTACAGGTTGCACTGTGGACTCTTTCTCTACTAGGCCCCTGTGCTGAGTTCCTTATCCTTTTCAGATCCTTTTTATGCTCTGTCTTCCTCTATTAGAATGTATGCTCCTTGAGGGTAGGAGCTGCCTTTATTTCTGCTTCTATTTATATTCCCAGCACTTAGCACATAAGTGTTTAATAATTGTTTCTTGCTGTTTCAGTCATATCTGACTTTTTGTGAGCCCATTTGGGGTTTTCTTGGCAGAAATACTGGAGTGATTTGCCATTTCCTTCTCTAAAATGCTTGTTGTCTGACTGGTTAATAAATTGAGAAGTTATTTTCATATTTTTATTTAATGTTTTATTTTCCCCCAATACTTGTAAAAATAATTTAATATTCCTTTTTAAAAAATTTTTGAGTGCCAAATTCTTTCCCTCCTTCCCCTGCCTCATTGAGAAGGCAAGTAATTTGATATAGATTATGTGCATATAGTTATGCAAAATATATTTACATGTTAGTCATGTTATGAAAGAAAACACAGAACAAAAAAAAAAAACAAGAAAAATAAGGAATCTTTGATCTGTATTCAGATCTCCATCAGTTCTTTCTCTGGGGATGGATAGCATTTTTCATCCAAAGTCCTTTAGAATTGTCTTGGATCATTGTATTGCTGAGAATAGCTAATTCATTCACAGTTGGTCATCATACAATATTGCTATTACTGTACACAATGTTCTCCTGAGGTTTCTTCTTATTTCACCGTGCATGAATTGAGAAATTATTGATCTTAAAGAGTATCAAAAATGTTTTTAATGTGCTTACAGTGAATGTCTATCCATTGAGGATTGGCTGACTAAACAGATTATACAGTATATGAATGTAATAGAATATTGTTGTACCATTAGAAACATGCACTCCTATTCAAGGTTGGGTCTCCAAAAAGTAGCTGGTAGTTCTAGATTACCCAGTAGACCTGCACTCCTAAAGTTATAAGTCCTTAGTCACCACCAGTGAGTTTAGCTTTAATACTTAGCTAGTAGACATGATTAGCTCAAAACAAAAGCATTTACTAAAATGTACTTGTAAGAATAGTAGCTATATGGTATGAGTATACTCACCCACAAACACATACAGTATCAGCAGGAAGAGTAGGAGCCATCTCAGAGCATAATACTTTGGAGGTACCCCTGTGCCTAAGGCAACTCATCCCTCTAGTACCACCAGGCTGTAATGTTACCTTTCTTCATATAGAATATATTCACCCTTTGGGTGCAGCAGCTCTGCTAGAAAAGTATTTCAGTTGGGCTTCCTGGGTCTGGTCATCTCTGCAGCTCAACTCTCGACTGCCCGGGCTAGTTCTCTAGAGCCTATAGTCGTCTCTCTTCTCTGCTGCCACAACTCTCGTTCCATAAAGCTGCTTCATGCTGTGAATGTGTCTGTCTGTCTGTCTAAAAAGGATCTCTGCTACAAGCCTCAAACTACTGGATTCCCTAAACTGATTGACTGTTGGACATAATGTCTCCTATGGGGCAAATAGTTTCTCTACAAGAAGCCATGACTGTTGTGGGCAGGGGAGGTAGGAAAGAAAATCCTGCTTCCCATCCCCATAAAGGTACAGAGGAATATACTCCACAAAGCTTCTCTCTGCCTTGAATGCCTAAAACTTTAGAAATGGACTCAGATTTGGCAGTTTTGTCTTTGAAGGACCAGCTGAGACATGGCCGGTCTTTGGCCAGACAATGGTCAGGGTCTGCCTCTAATTTAATCAGAAAACATTTGCCCCTTTGTAGAGGGATAAAGGTATGGACATGTCTTTGCACATTTGTCAGCATATTAATACCTGGTTACCTCTGTTGTCTATCTATTACTTTCTATAATTATATCAATTTGACTGGTGAGTGGTAGAGAATAAAATCTACCCACACATACATACTAAATAAGTACTTACACAGTGATTTCATTTTTTATTTTATTTCATTAATTATTTCCCAATTACATATAATTTTTAACATTAAAAAAAAATTTTGAGTTCTAAATTATCTCCCATCCACCCTTCTCCAATCAATTGAGAAAGCAAGAAATTTGATATCGATGATACATGTGAAGTCAGGCAAAACATATTTCCACATTAGCCACGTTACAAAAGAAAACACAAACGAAATAAAACAGTAAAAATAAAGAAAGTTTTAAAAAAGTATGCTTCAGTCGACACTTACTTCATCAGTTCTCTCCCTGGAGATATAATAAATAAAAATAGCATTTTTCCTCATGGGTCCATTTGAATTATCTAAGATCATTGTCTTGATCAGAGTAGATAAGTCTTTTTTTGCCCATAGTATTTTATTTTTTCCAATTACATGTAGAGATAATTTTCAGCATTAATTTTTTATAAGATTTTGAGTCACAAATTTTTTCTTCCTCTCATCCCCCTTCCCAAGACAGCAATCAATCTGATATAGGTTATACATGTGCTATCATATAAACATATTTTCACATTAGTCATGTTGTGAAAGAAGAAAGATAACAAAATGGAAAAGCCACCAAAAAAAAAAAGAATGAAAATAGCATGCTTTAATTTGCATTCAGACTCCATAGTTCTTTCTCTGGATGTATATAGTATTTTCTGCCATGAGTCTTTTGGAATTTTCTTGAACCATTGCATTGCTGAGAAGGTCGCTAAGTCTTTCACAGTTGATCATCCTTAAAATATTTTTAATTAATAAATTTATTTATTTACTTTTAGTTTTCAATATTCACTTTTATAAGGTTTTGAGTTCCAAATTTTTCCCCTTTCCTTCCCTCTGCCCTCCCCAAGACAGCATGCAACCTGATCTAGGCTATACATGTACAGTCATATTAAACCTATTTCTACATTAGTCATGTTGTGAAAGAAGAATCAGAACAAAGGGGGAAAACCACCAAAAAAAGTGAAAATAGTGCGCTTTGATCTACATTCAGACTCTATAGTTCTTTCTCTGGATGTGTTTTCTGTCATGAGTTTTTTGGAATTGTCTTGCATCATTGTATTGTTGAAAAGGTAGCTAAGTCTTTCACAGTTGACCATCCTGAAAATACTGCTGTTACCATGTACAATGTGCTCCTGGTACTGTTCACTTCACTTTACATCAATTCATGTAAGTCTTTCCAGGTTTTTCTGAGGGCATCCTGCTCATCATTTCTTATAGCACAATAGTATTTCATCACCGTCATATACCACAATTTGTTCAGCCATTCCCCAATTAAGGGGCATTTCCTCAATTTCCAAATCTTTGCCACCACAAAGAGTTACTATGAATATTTTTGTACAAATAGGTCCTTCCTCTTTTCTTTGATTTCTTTGGGGTACACCTAGTAGTGGTATTGCTTGGTCAAAGGGTGTGCCCAGTCTTACATGCCTTTTGGACATATTCCAAATTGTTTTCTAGATTGGTTGCACTAGTTCATAACTCCATCAACAATGCATTAGTGTTCCAATTTTTCCACATCACCTCCAGCATTTGTCATTTTCCTTTTAGGTCATGTTAGCCAATCTGACAGGTGTGAGATAGTATCTCAGAATTATTTTAATTTGCATTTCTCTGATCAGTAGTGATTTGGAGCATTTTTTCATAATTATTGATGGTTTTGATTTCTTCTACTGAAAACTGCCTGTTCATATCCTTTGACCATTTCTCAAATGGAGAATGACTGATTTTTTAAAAAGTGGCTCAGTTCCCTAGATATTTGAGAAATGAGGACTGTATCAGAGAAACTTGCTTTAAAAAATTTCCCTCCAGTTTTCTGTTTTCCTTTTAATTTTGGCCGCATTAATTTTATTTATGCAAAAGCTTTTAAATTTTCATGTGATCAAAATTAGCCATTTTATATCCTGTGATGCTCTCTGTCTCTTCTTTGGTTATAAACTCTTCCCTTATCCATATATCTGACAAATACATTTTTCTGTGTTCCCCTAATTTACTTATGACATCACCCTCTATGTCTAAATCATTTATCCATTTTTACCTTATCTTGGTACATGGTATAAAATGTTGTTCTATGCCTAGTTTCTGCCAAACTGCTTTCCAATTTTTCCAGCAATTTTTGTCAGATGTTGAGTTCTTATTCTAAAAGCTTAGATCAAACATTAGATTACTGTGGTCATTTACTATTTATACACAGTAATTTTAGAAGAGAGAATACTGCCAACTAGGTAGATTGTGAAAAGCTTCATGTAGGGGATGGTCTATGAGTTTAGCCTTAAAGAAAGAGAAGGATTCTTCAAGTTGAAGGGAAAATAAAATTCATTCTAATCATGTGGGGGGAGGGGCATTTTGGACAAAGGACCTGACCTTGCTTTATCACATTAATCCTCAATCAATACCTCTCCTAGTAACTTCTGATTGTGATCGAGTAAGAATCTCCCCTCATCCTAAGAAAAGACAACTTGACTTTATTTCATTGTCAGACTTATGGAAAGTCTATAGTCATTTGCTGAGATTCCCTAATTCCTTTGATTTGGCTTCTGCCACTGGCAATCTAGTAAAACAGCTTACAAATGACCTCATTAAATCAATAACCTTTTAAAAGCTTATGATCCTCTCAGTTCTGCTTTTGTCTGCTCCCATAATTTCAAACACCGAGTATGTAGAAGACCACCAAATCTTATTTCATAGGACTATAATTTAAAGCCAGACAGCTCCTTGAAGGCCTTGTCGTCCAAATACTTCATTTTTCAGATGAAGACACTGAGACTCAGAAAGCAGGAGACTGCCAAAGAGTCACATGGGTGGTAAGCAGCAATGCTGGGATTTGGATCTGGATCCTTAATCTTCATGTCACTTTGCTCTCTCCTTTTTATGATACTGCCTCTAACCAACAACTAACCCCTCTGCTCCAGGCCTATATTCCCATACACCTGTCAGTATGTTTACCTGGATGTCCCACTGGGCATCTTTTCCCTCTCCCTTACCCCCACATCCAATCAATCAGCTGCCAAATCCCATGGGATTTACCCTGGTAACATCTCTCATCTGTTCCCTCGTCCTTTTCTCTTTCTGGTCCTCACTGCGTCTTAGCCTCCTTACCCGTGTCCCTGTTTCCATTATAACCTTCCTTCCTGACCCTGCCTAACCACCCTTCACACCACTTTCCAAATCACCTACGGAGGGCATCAATTTCATGCCATCCCTGTTTCCAGCAGCAGGTGTTATTTTTCTTTTCTGTTTAGCAGGGGTTTATTTAATCGGTGCTGGATGCCATCCCTCCAGCCAATCCTCATTGGCCCAGCCTGCCCTTGAAATGACCAGCCCAGGCTATGGAATGTGAGTGCTCCAGGAGCCCCGTGGGCGTCCCCTCCCCTTCTCCGCCTCTCCCCACACTTCAGACAAGCTTGTCGGGTTCCAGCCAATAGCCTGGGGATGTCAATTTCACGCCCGCTTAGCGTCACGGAGCGTCACTGCTAAGTGGCAGGCCTGCAGAGGCCCCGCCTCGGAGAGCGAAACGCTGCACCAGCCGGGAAGAGCAGAGCTGGGGAAGAAATTAACCAGGGGTCCTCTGCCTCTGGTGGGGGACAGCCGGAGTCCTTCCCCTTAAGCCACTGATGGACGGAGGCTGTGCAGGGCGAAAGCAGGTGGGCCAAACGCACCGGAGGATACATTCTGGGGCTTAGTTGGGGCGCTTTGGGAAAGTGAGTGTTTGTGTTTATTTTCCCCAAGTAGATGGAAAGTTAATTCATTATCAGTCATCTCTGATGCATTTCTCAGTTGGTCTGTGTTTCCTGTTACCAGGGTCATTTTCTGACTAGTGTCGGGGTTAAAAAATGCTCTTTCCTAATTGCATTTACCTGGTGGGGGGATGGGGGTATCTTGTTACCTGATGGGGGGTGATAGCTGGGGCGAAGCAAACCAGGAAGTGAAATGAATTAACTTTGGTTAAAGAAATGACCTCAGGTAGGAAAAGGACCTGTATACATAGCCTTATCCTACGCTCTGTTCTAGCTAAGGGTTATTTTTTTTTTTAACTCTTCTGTTATGGGCCACACCCCAGAGCTTCCCGGATGGGTGCTCCCCTTTCTTTACACTTGTGGAAATAAGGCTGATCTTGAGCCAGAGGACCTGGGTTCAAATCGTCCCTCTGATGCTTACCATCTGTGTGACCTTGGGCACATCTTAGTTTACCCATCTGTCAAAAGGGCATTGGGCTTAGATCTATGACCCAAGTCTCCCAATATTTGCTTCGTTCCCACCCCCATTCACCTGGCCTAGGCTCTCTTAATTTATCCCCAAAGAGCGTCTCTGTGCCCATTTTAAGCTGTTGTAATATATTTGCTTTAATAACATTTCCCCCTTAATTAGGCTCAAGATCTAGAAAAGAGCATAGATATCACCTAATAATCTAAGACAGCTGAGACAGAGGGAGCAAAGTGCCTAAGGTCATACAGCCAGTTTTTAGGAGAGTTTGGACAGGAACCTAGGCCTCCTGCCCCCTGGTGTGGCATTCAGGATGTCCCAGGTGCTACAGTACCCTCAATTATCTTAATAATATCTGACCTGTCTGGGTGAGTGGAAACTTTTCTATGTTTTAGGAGGATTTAGAGAATAAGAATTTTTTATCTACCTTCAGTCAGGAGATCTATATCTTGTATATTATTTTGATGGTGTCTCCTTAAAATGCTTGCATTTTAAGGCTTGCAAATCACCCCTAGCATTAAATAGAAACTCCTCCACTTGGCATTTAAAGTTCTTCCAAATCTGACTCCCTTTCTTGCTTTTTTTCTTGTGACTCCCCTCCCCTGTCTGCTTCCTTCACCCTTTTGGGGTTTGTTTGTATCCCCCGAATTTAGCTTAATGTTTGAAACACAGTAAAACCTTAAGAAATACCTGGTGACATTTGTTTGTTTGTTTGTTTGTATTATCTTTCTCATGGTTTTTCCCTTTTGTTCTGATTCTTCTTTCACAACATGACTAATATGGAAATATGTTTAATATGATTGTACATGTATAGCCTATATCAGTGCTTGCTTGCTGTCTTGGGGAAGGAGGAGGGAGAAAAATTTGGAATACAAAATCTTACAGAAATGAATGTTGAAAACTATCTTTACATGTATTTGGACTGTTTGGCTTCTTTGTCCTTCCTCCACCCCCCATATATACACACTTCTGTACTTAGTAGTACTTATTTGGCCTAATAATAGAGCAGACACAGTAAATGCTTATAGATTGAGTAACAATCCCTCACTTTCGTATGTTAAGATCTGCTAAGGGCTACTTTCCCCATTTGAGGCTCTCCTCCACCCAGTGAGGAAAGCATTCCACACTGTAGCATCTCCATTTTACAAATGAGGAAATTAAGACTTAGGAGATAAATTGAGCCCCTATTTACACCACTAGTAAACATCAGAGGCAGCTTTTCCTGCCTCCTGTTCTGGCCGTCTGCCTCCTCCTAATGATGCTGTGGGAATGATCATCCCCATTTTACAGATGAGAAAATTGAGGCTCAGAGAGATCATTTGTCCCACAGTTGGTGTCAGAGGCTAGATTTGCACCAGAACCTTCCTTGCCTCCACGTTCCCGACTATTTCAGGTATACTGTGGCCATTAAACCGAGAACACCCCCCCCCCATTAGAGACTCTGATCTGTTATAGTCCAGTGACCATCTGGAGGTGACCATTAGCAATTTAACTACCTAACGTGTTTGTTTCCCAAGAATCCACCCATAAGCCTCTTCCTGGCCCTCACTATAGGGTCTTTGGCAATCTCTAACTCCCACAGCTTAATTGAGCTTCTCCATGCCAAGGATGCCAAAACCTATGATACCAAAATACATCCGCTGACTGCCGACAAGATATCCCCACTTGGATGTTCTGTGGGCACCCCAAACTCAAAATGCCCAAGATGTATAAGGTACAGACAGTGATGTGTCATGGTTGAGAAAGCCCTACTTGAACTTGGCATCAGCTTCACATCCTGCCTCAGACACCTATGTGACCATGGGAAGAGAAGGGGAAATAGTAGGGAAACATAGCATTTACTGTGCTAAGCAGTTACCTCATTTTGATCATCACAACAACCCTATGAGGTGAGCACTATTGTTATTCCCATTTTATAGTTGAAGAAACTGAGGCAGATAGTGGCCAGGGTCACACAGCTAGTAAGTGTCTGGGGCTGACTTGAACTCAGGTCTTCCTGACTTCAGGCCTGGTGCTGTATCCATTATACCACTAACTGCCCCTATGGATAAGTCAATTAACCTCTCGTCCTTGGTTTCCTCATCTGAAAAATAGGAATAATAATAGCACCCATCTCATTAAATTTTGAAAACTTTAAAGTACCACAGAATACTAATTCTGTAAGATTCCTTCCTCTGGGAGAGGGCTTAGAGATCCTAGAAGGAGAGACTTGGCATGAGTTTGGGATTTTCGCCTGCTCTGTGGGTGAGGATGGAAGTAGCCAACTGTATTAAGGTCAGTCAGCTAGGAATCCTCGCTGGCATTCTGGAGGACGCTCCAGCTTCCACAGTGCCCCACACAGCTTACTAGGGGAGGTTTGTGCCAGCTGGAGGGGGTGGGCATCCTTCCTTCCTCCGGGAGGAAGATGGATAAACACAGGTGGCTCTCTCTATAGTATAGAGGTTTTTGTTTTGTTTTGGAGAGGCAGGGATATGAAGAATATTGGATATAATGGAAACCCTGATGGAATCTGAATTTAAGGAGACATGGGTGCAAATCCTATAACTGCTACTAACAATATGATGATGGACCAGTCATTTAACCTCTCAAGAGATTCAGATCCTTATCTGTAATATGGGGCTAATAGTCATGGTAGCACTACTTACCCTTTTAAGGTAGTTGTAAAGATGAAATGAGGAAAGACACTTTTATTTTTTGCTTTTTTTGAAGGGCAGTTGGGGTCAAGCGACTTGCCCAAGGTCACACAGCTAGTAAGTGTTAAGTGTCTGAGGGTGGATTTGAACTCAGGTCCTCCTGACTTCAGGGCCAGTGCTCTATTCACTGTACCACCTAGCTGCCTGGAAAGATACTTTATAAATCTCAGCGTACTTTGCTATTATCATTATTAATAGTAAAACTGCAGATATTATAGTTAGAGAACATTGGAGGAATGTGACTTCTGTTGGATTGTGAAGGAAAGAAAGAAACAGAGTGATATGGGATGGCAGATCTTAAGCAGTAGAAGGTTCAGTCTTTCAACGAATATTTATTATGCAAGCAAGTAGCAAGCATTTTTAAAGTGCCTACTATTTGATAAGTGCTGGCCATTACAAAGACAAAATTTAAACAGTCTCTGCCTTCAGGAAGTGGTATTTCCTAGCTGTTCCCCCAGCCATTAATGCTTTCCCCTCTAAGATTAACTCCCACCTTTCCTGTGTGTATTTTGTAGGGACCTTGTTATTTACATGTTATCTCCCATCAGAATGTGAAGTCCTAGAGTTCTGGGTATATCCCCAGTGCCTAGGTCAGAGTCAGCACTTAATAAATGCTTGTAGACTGATTCTGCAGCATTTATTAAATACCCACAAGGGCAGATTAGAAATCGGGGCACAGTGGAATTGGGAAAACCAGTTGAGAGGATCTTATAATAGTCTTGGGATGTGTTATTTTTTTTTTTAAGCAATTGGGGTTAAGTAACTTGCTCAAGGTTACAGGCCAGTTATTTCTGGGTGTGGTGCTAAGTATCTGAGCCCAGATTCGATCCTCAGGTCATCCCGACTCTGGGGCCAGTGCTCTTACTCACTGAGCCACCTGGCCGCCCCTAGGGATGTGTTATTCTAAATGCACATTGGTCTTAGGTGTCAGAATTTGTCTTGTTGTTTCCTTATTGGGTGAATTTTTAATGCCCTTTAATTCTAGGGCATCTGAAGAAGTTTAAACCCATACCTCTACTTATTTGAACTGTTGGTGAAGGAAGAAATTAACTCTTCTCTGAGTGCTGGTAAGAAACAGGGCTATTGATCAGCAAAAAGCAGGGTGGAGGACTGTCACCTAATGGTGCCTTGAATACAGTTGGTGACTAATAAATGTTGGTTCGGTGGGTCGATGAAGGAATGAATGACTTGAAGTTTCTTTTACCTAGCAATGAGAAGATGGAGGCTGGGAAGTGGTAAAAACTCAGAAGGAAAGATGGACTCCGGTGTCTGCCTTACCTAAAGTCTTCCACCTGAAAGTATTTTCAGTTACTGAGTGACAGCCAAGAAGAAATGGATGCATAGAGACCACCATGGAAGGAGCCAACAACCCCGATCTGCAGCTCCAGCAGCTCCCACCCACAAGCACAGCTGTCTTCGTCAATGAAGTTTCTTTCTCTTACAAGGCAAGGGCTTTTGGATCCTTTGATTTTTCTTTTTTAATTCTTTTCCTGGAGAATTTACTATTTCTTTATATGGCTTTCATTGGAAATTCTATTGTACGTTTAATCACTTTTTCTAGGTTATTCATAGATTTAGAGCAAAAAGGAACCTCAGAAGTCCACTAGTCCAACCCCTCATTTTTAAAATGAGGAAATTGAAATCCCGGGAGGTTAAGTGACTTGCCCAGGGTTACATGAATTAGAAGCACCAACGGCAGGATTTGAACCCAGGTTTTTTGACTTCAGAGTCAATGTTCCTAAGGTTTAGATATTATCAAAGCCAACAGCCTCACTTTATAGGTAAGGAAACTGAGGCTCAGAAATGTTTGTTCGAGATTACATAGGGAGGTAGTGGAAGAGCTGAGATTTGAATCCAGATCTCTTCACCCTTCTAGTTCACTGCTCTAAATCAGACATCTAAATGTGGTGAACTATCTCTGTTTCCCTTGCTAGGAAACAGAGAGCAAGAGATCAGAATGGTATAACTGTTAACTAAACAATCACTGTTTTTGGAGAGGTTATCAAACAGGACAAACCAGAATGGTTCTTATAGCCATTTAAGAACGTGCAGTAACCTCATGTGTATAATGGATATCATATTTCTTGTCTTCTCAAGCAGTGGGAGAGAGGGAGAGAATTTGAAACTGAAAACAAAAATAAAGTTTAGAAAAGATAATTGTTTCAGGGTATTCCTACTTGAAGGGAAAATTTGAAAGGAAGAGAGGGAAGAAGGAAGGAAGGGAGGGAGGGAAAGATTTGTTTCCTAGAGACATAGATTGAAATCCTTCATCTAATGTCTCTGAGCCTCAGTTTTGTTGCCTGCAAAATGGGAATACGAATACCTACAGCATTGACCTCACAGGGCTGTTGTGAGGATCAGATAGGATATGGTACATATTATGCTTTGGAAACTTTCAAGTAGACAATGGCGATTATTGTTAAGGATTGACCTTTTCTCTCTGTCGGGGCAAAAGCAATAACAGTAGCTCACATTTCTATAACACTTTACTGTTCACACAACTGTCTATAGAGTATTTTCAGGCATTATTTCCCCATTTTCATACAAGAGATCTGAGATTCATTCGGTCTGCAAGCATTTATTAAATACCTACTGTGTGCCAAGCATGATATTAAGCACTAAGGATACAAAACTAAACAAAAACACAACCCCTGCTCTCAAGGATCTCATAATCTAAGGGATTTTACTAGAGCGGTTTGCCATTTCCTTCTCTAGCTCATTTTACAGATGAGGAAATTGAGGCAAACAGAGTGGAGTGACTTGCCCAGGGTCACACAGCTAGTAAGTGTCAGAGGTCAGATTTGAACTCAGGTCTTCCTAATTCCAGGCCCAGCACTTTATCCACTGAGCCACCTACCCGGGACATAGTAGGTGCTTAAAACATTTTCATGGAATTGAATGAAGTTTAGGTAATCTAAACCACCAAACATTTATTTATTACAGGGGCTGGGGATACAAACATAAAGTAGAAAAGAATCCCCTACCCTCAGGAAACTTATACTCTACTAGAGGTTAAAACATGCAAGTAGATGTGTTTATGCAGGATCATTTGAGGAGAGAGAAAACGCTAAGCAAGGAAATCCAGCAAGGCTTCACAGAGGAGACAGCTCCTGAGCTAAGAGGCTTGAGGAAGCCAGGGACTCTGAGAGCAGAAGTGAGGAGAGACTGCTTTCTAAGATTTGGGGGCTGGGGGGAGAAATGGTCTGTGCAGCAGCAAGCAAGAGAGGATGGATGCCAGCCTTGGGGAATGGCAAACAGGCCCATTTGGCCAGAAAGTAGAGGGTGCCAAGGGGAATGACAGGAAATGAAGCTGGAAAGGTAGCCAAGAGCCAGATTTTGAGTGGGATCTCCACTGCCAAGCTGTGGAGCTTGTATTTTGTCCTAGAGGCAATAAAGAGTAGCCACTACCTTCCTCCAGAAGGTAGTAACACAGTCAGCCTTATGCTTGAGGAATATATGGAAAATATTTGTAGACCACGAACCAGAGAAGGGTCATAGAGTCAAATTTAGAACTAAAGGGACCTGAGAGACAATCTGGCCTAACAAATCCCTCATTTTACAGATGAAGAAACTGAGATCCAGGGGTTTGTGTAAGGTCAGGCAAGGGATAAATAGCAAAGCCAGAATTTGGGAATATTTGGAAATCTCAAGTCCAATTAAGAGGCTGTTAGAATAGTCCTGGTGAGAGGTGATAAGAGCTACTCTCTGGTGGCTGTGATGTGATAAAGGAAAATAGAATCAAGGGAGATTTTGGAGATGGAATCAACAAGACGTGACCACTGAGGGAGGATGGAGGGAGAAGGGAGAATGAGGATGACTCAGAGATTGCAGTCCTGGGTGATGGGAAGTTAGGAAGATGGATGGATGTGACTGGCTATGGTCAAAACCTTCATGTGTTAAATTTTATTTATGTGTATTTTTATTGATATATGTTATATATATGCTCTGTTATATATTTTTAAAATATATTTTATATATTATATATTTTGTATTTATATATCTACTATATGTACATATATAATACAAAGCTATAAATATATATAATATAGACTTGCAAATCTTTTCTATTTTTTCTCTGTTTATCATCCTTTTTCAATTTTCTTCCTTAGTTTTCTTTTTTTTAAATAATATTTTCCCCCCAAATTGCATGTTAAAACAATTTTTTAATATTTGTTTTTTTTTTAAGTTCTGAGTTCTAAACACCAGCCCTTCTTCCCTCCCTCTGCTCCTCCCCAAGATGGTAAGCAATCCAATATAGTTTCGACATGTGTAATCATGTTAAATTATAAACTTTCTCCTTACTTCTAAAAGTCCTTATCAGTGAGTGGACTCCTCATGCTGCCGTTGCCCCTAGTAGCTTCTGTGGCATTTCCAATTCCAAATATGTCACATCATTAGTTAGTAAATATTTATTAAGCCCCTCCTATGTGCCATGCATTGGAAAGATAATAGCAAACATTTACATGGCGCTTACTGTATGCCAAAGGCAGCAGCTAGGTGGTGCAGTGAGAAGAGTAAGGGACCTGGAGTCAGGAAGACCTGATGAATTCAAATCTGGCCTCAGACGCTCACTAGCTGTGTGATCCTGGGCAAGTCACTTCACCCTCTTTGCTTCAGTTTCCGCATCTGTAAAAGCTGGAGAAGGAAGTGGCGAACCACTCCAGTGTCTCTGCCAAGAAAACCCCAAATGGGGTCACAGAGAGTTGGACACGACTGAAAATGACTCAACGACAATATGCCATGCACTGTGCTAAGTACTTTACAATGGTCTCATTTGGGCCTCACAACAAACCTATGAAGGACGGTCTGCTATTATCCCCATTTCACAGCAGAGGAGACTGAGGCAAATGGAAGGTAAGTGACTTGCCCAGGATCACATAGCTAATAAGTGTCTGAGGTTGGATCTTCCCAATTCCCGGCCCAGCATTCTAACTGTTGAACCACCCGGCTGCTCATATTCGTTCATGATCATGTTCAGCTCTTCCATGGTGAAGTGTTAGGCATCATTTGCAAAGGGTGAAGAGCAATTCAAATCTGTTTAATGGGCAGAAGTTACAGGAAGGCAGATTTTGGTTCAATTTTTGAACGATGAGATTTGAGGGCCATAGTTCACATTTACACGCTTCTTTATAGTTTATACAAAGTTGTTTTGGGAGAAGATATATGGTACAGACTTTATTCATTATTAACTCCATTTTACAGGTAGGGAAACTGAGGCTCGGAGACATAGAGTGACTCGTGCAGGGTCAAGGATGTTCTGCTTTAGTAAGGGGCAGAGCCAGGATGAAAACCTTGGATCTTTTATTCCAAGACCAGAGTTCTCACCACTGCACTTGATCACATCTTAATCTCCTGGGGTTCTTGAGCCCAAGTACCCTGTTGGTCAAAATATAGACCACACCCCCCAAATCAGCCCAGAACATAATGATAGGTCTTGCGCAGTTTTTCTACAAGGCACAATTAAGGGGAAATCTGCAACTTATCTTTAGACCAAAGCAGTAATCAGAGAGTTCAGTAGAATGTAAGCCTGAAATGTTTAACTCTGTATAGCAGACAGTGGCACCTTTCAGCTCTCCCTTCCTCTTTCTTTTCTCCTCCCTGCCAAGACAGAATTTCATTCAACAAATATTTATTAAGCCAGACTAATTGTGCTTTTTAAATAGCTGCTCCATATAGAAATAAGATTAAGAAGGTCAGAGAGAATTCAAGTGAGAGTGACCTCTGCTCAGGATGGAATCTTCTCTTTTTGGCCGGATTTCAGAAGCCTTGGACTGAAGTGAATGAGCTCTCTGTGAGTGGGCCCTCTTGGTGGCCCTGTGAATGATTGGCCTGTTTTTTTAGGTGTTTGGATCCAAAGTGGATAGGCCAGTGAACAGTAATTGTATAGCTCTTTGTACCACTGAGAAGTAATTGGGTGGCAATTTGTGACAGGGTTTAGAAAGTACCTCATTCTTTGTAACTTTATAGTGGGTCCGTAGCCACCCTGATGAGGTTTCTACATTGTCATTTGAATGGCAAGTTCAGTTCTGTGGGCACAAATATGAAAATATACAAGCCTGCCCTTAAGGAGCTGTTGTTGCTATTTAGTCATGCCCAACTCTTCCTGACCCCATTTGGGGTTTCTTGGCAAATCTACTGGAGCAGTTTGCCATTTCCTTCTCCAGCTCATTTTCAGATGATGAAACAGAGGCAAACAGGATTAGGTGACTTGTCCAGGGTCACACAGCTAGTAAGTGTGGCAGGATTTGAACTCAAGAAGATGAGTCTTTCTGATTCCCCCTAGCTACCCTAGGAGCTTACATTTTACTAAAAGTTCTTTCTTTCCTTGGGACAAGGGACTAATTAGAGGACCACTTCTTGAAAATTAACCCAGTGGAATCACCATGTCAGTTGATTTGGCATAACTACAGCTTTGTACCTAAGGCTGATCCCAGTCTCTGACCATCACTAAAGAGAAAATAAAATTTAACTATTTGGTACAGCTTCTATGGGTTGCCACTTGACAAAAGGAAAGGATCGGGGCCTCTAGAGAATAATTTCAGGCTACATGAAGAGCTTAGCATAAAACAAATCCCTTGCCTCTGAGTAAGGACTGTCTTTGTATACCCAGGGCTTAGCACAGTGCCTGGTATGATGTGGGTGTTTAAATGCTTGTTGACTCAAGTTGCCTAGCCCTAATTAGAAGAGATCTGGGGGCTTGAGTTCAGTTCTGGGCACCACATTTTAGGCAGGATGATGACCCCCTGAGCTGGGTGACCAACACGGGGAGGGGACTTGAAACCAAGTCATTTAAAAATTGGTTTAGAGAAATGAAGACTAAGGGAAGGAGTAGTGTGTCTTAGAATATCTTATAAATTGATGCATAAAAAGGAAATGGGAGCCTGAATTTAGAGCTAGAAAGGACCTGTGTAGCCATCTAAGCCCTTTTTTATTTTTTAGTTATATCTGACTCTTCATGATCCCATTTGTGATTTTCTTGGCAAAGACACTGGAGCGGTTTGCCATTTCCTTCTCCAGCTCATTCCCAGATGAGGAAACTGAGGCAGATGAGGTTAAGTGACTTGCCCAGGGTCACACAGTTAGCTACCAAGTGTCTGAGACCACATTTGAACTCAGGAAGATGTCCTCCTGATTCCAGGCCTGGTGCTCTATACACTGTGGTGCCCTCTAGCGGCCCCCAACTAGCCTAACACCTTCATTTTATACAGGAAAAACTGTGAAGCCATTAAGTTACTTACCCAGGGTCAAACAACTTAGTGTCTGAGGTGGGATTTTAATCAGGCATGTGCTGGTAAAAGTTTAACAAAAGCTCTTTGAAAACAATATGCTTTAAAGATTATTGTTCATTATTAACATTTTTCCATCGCTTCTAAAGTCAATACAATCCATAACTCTGATTCATAGTTTTCTCATTTCCAAGGTGTAAGTGCCCACACTGAAAATTTAACATTCGAAGGGTGAGCCAGGCTCCAGCACCCGCTGAGTTTAAGTCAGGTCTTCATGACTCTTTGTCTGGTCTTCTATCCAGTATACCATCCTCTTTATGTGACCCCAGAGACCTGAACAAGGGCCATTGAATAGAAGGCAGAGGAAGACAGCTTTCAGCTTAATAAGAATTCAATTAAAAAAGCATTTACTGATCTCCCACCATGTGCCAGGCACTGTGTTATATATTAAATTTACAAAGATAATAATAGATAGTATTTTTATGTATATGCACATAAACTCACATATCCTGGCTATATATGTGTGTATGTATGTATGCATATATGTGTGTATGTGTATATATACATACGCATATATATGTGGAGAGAAGGAGGGAGGGAGAGAGAGGAAAGAAGAGAAGGGGAGAGGAAGGGAAAGAAGAGAATAGAAGAGAGAGGGAAGGAGGGAGGGGGAGAAGGAGAGAGAGAAAAAGAAGGCTTTAAGGTTTGCAAAACCTTTTACAAGTATGATCTCATTTGATTCTCACAAGAGCCCTGGGAGGTAGGTGTTATTGTACAGATGAGTAAACCAAGGCTCAGAGACCCATAGCAACTTGCTAGTAAGTGCCTTGAGACAGGATTCCAGCTCCAGCCTTTGTGACCTCAGGTTCAGACCAAAGACAGAAGGGAATGTCTTCAGGGAGCTTACATTCTCTAATAAAAACCGAGCAGTGCAGGGTTGGGGAAACTCAGGTAAACCCCCAATCAGCATTAGGTAGCATTGGGCACAGAGGAGGCATCTCTCTCTGCTTTGCTGTTGCTCCCTGAGCACTATGGGACTTTTCTATCTTACTCACAGCTGAAACCTTCCACATATGCTTGTCTCCCCTATTAAAATCCAGGAGTAGGGATTGTCTTCCTCTTTCATTTGTGTCCCCAGTGCTGTGTGTGTGGTTAGCAGTTAAATGCTTTATTCCCTCATTCAGTGGTATGAGTCGTCTGAGGAAGTCAGGAGCCTCCCAATTACTGGAGTTGTTTAATCAGAGGCTGGGAAGACCACATGGAAAGGGTGCTTCGTGGTTCAGGGAGGAGGCTTAGACCTGATGGCCTTTGGGGTCCCTTCTAACCCTGAGATTCTCTGATTCCACACCACAGTGGGGAAAGAGGCTTCACAAACCGCATGGAGGCAGGGGAAGGTGCCATCTGAAGAGGGTAAGGGAAGGCGGAATTTCTTGGAAGCCTGGAATGTCAGGGTGATGGCCTTCAGCCGCCTCCTTTTCCCCTGAACCAAGCCAAGTTACAGTGCAGACACAGCCGAAGGTGATACAGCTGCACTGTGTCCTTCCTCTGTTTGATCAACCGCTCCTTGAGACAAGCAGGGGAAATTTAATACAGACTTGTTTTCTGTACTGGGCCCAGCAGGCTGTATTCAGTGAATATTAAATGATGACTGCTTGATCAGATGGCCATTTTAAGTGGTATCATTGGCTGAAGAGAGATACAGACCTTCAGAATATATAATTAGAGTTGAGTTTATAGTCAAATGACAATTTCTACTAAAAGGGTAACTTTTTTTTTCCAGTTTTCCTTCTTAATATAAAATATATTCTCTTCAAAACACAAAAGCATAAAATCATGGAGTTTCTAAGATGGTAGTGTTACAGAGAATGTCAGAAGTGGGAGGAACCTTAGAACAGAATGTCAGATCTGGAATTTCAGAGTGGAAGGGACCTCAGAACAGAGAATGTCAGAGCTGAGAGGGACCTCAGAACCCAGGATGTCAGAGCTGAGAAGGGCCTTAGAACACAGGATGTCAGAGCTGGGAAGGGCCTTAGAACACAGGATGTCAGAACTGGAAGGGCCTTAGAACACAGGATGTCAGAGCTGGGAAGGGCCTTAGAACACAGGATGTCAGAGCTGGGAAGGGCCTTAGAACACAGGATGTCAGAGCTGGGAAGGGCCTTAGAACACAGGATGTCAGAGTAGAGAGGGGCCTTAGAACAGAGAATATCAGAGCTGGGAGAGACTTTAAGACAAAGACTGTTGGAGCTAAAAGGGACCTCAGAGATCATCTAAGGCCCAGAACAAGTTCATTATTCTTGATTGGCTGAAATGAATCTTCCAACCAAAAAAGAAAAATTCTGATTCTCCTAGAAACAGGCCCTTAATTCATTGTCAGTTTCTCACAATTGACCAGGGAGTCTTAACAAAAGAATTTAATTCTAACCAGATGGTTCAGTAGTTAGAGTTCTGGACCTGGAGTTGGGCAGACCTGAATTCAAATCCTTCCTCAGACATTTACTGGCTGTGTGATCCTGGACAAATCATCTACCTTCTGCCCGCCTCAGTGTCTGTATCTGTAAACATGAAGCCAATAATAGCACCTATTTCCTGGGTTGTTGTAACGATCAAATGACGTGAACCTGGTAAGATGCTTTGCTTAAAGTGCTATATAAACACTAGCTGTTGTTATTATTAAGGTATCCATACCTAAAAACAACTAACTACCGACCTCTTGCCACTGTCTGAAAAAAACACTTTTATAGCTTCATTTCCTTGGGTTGAGTTGTCTCTTTTTGAAAGTAAATGCCCTTGGATCACATTAAATAAACCATTGTTAGATAGTGCTGCCTTATGGCGAATTAGCTGGTCCAGACTTTTCTGGAGTTGAAAGCAAGTCTAGGGGGGAAGGAGGAGAGACAAATCCTAACTTGATCATGGGGTCCTGCCAGAGTTTATATGTCCTCCCACTAAACCGCACTGCCTTCTCAATTGGCTTACTGAAATAGTGTTTGGGCTGGGATCAGTTGAGACCTTCAACCTGGGACTTCTCCCTTCCTTTGGTCTGTTGGGTATTTGAAATGCCGTTTAGATACAGGGAGAGGAGTGGGCCCAAGTCAGCCCATTCTGAGCTCTCTTCAGAGCAAGTCAGCAGGCATATATTCCAGATAAATGGATGAGAAGGCACGTTGTTTCTTCCGTTGGAAGCAGAGGGATAGGCAAAAGCCATCATGTTTGCAATTTTGGAGGCTGCCAGCATCCACACCCCCAAGAAGGCCTTCCTCTCCATCACACACCTCCCATGCAAATTTTTTCCCTCTCTTTGTAATTCCTTCAATAAAGGGCAAGCTTAGGAGAAGAGAAACAATACTGTACTGAGACTCAGGAGACTGGGGTTTGAATCATAGGATCCTAGCTGGAAGGGACCTCAGAGATGAGATAACTTGTCCAGAATCGCACAAGACGTAAAATGTCAGAATTCACATTGAACCTGTTGTTGTTCAGTCATTTCTATTATGCCCAACTCTTCATGACCCCGTTTGGGGTTTTCTTGGCAAAGATCCTGCAGTGGTTTGCCATTTTCTTCTCCAGCTCATTTTACAGATGAGGAAACTGAGGCAAACAAGGAGAAATGACTTGCCCAGGGTCACACAGCTAGTAAGCGTCTGAAGCTGGATTTGAACTGAGGAAGATTGGAGTCTTCCTGATTCCAAGCCCAACGCTCTATCACCTTGCGCCTAGCATTTAATATATGACTCCTAGTTCAGTTCTTTTTCCACTTGACCTTCAATCTTCTATTTTTGTGACCTCTGTTATAAGTTCCTTGGCCTCAGTACTTGAAATTGGGGAGAATTCTGATAAATAGCCAATACAAAAGTGGACAGTGCTTGTACCAACAGGTGCAATTGTGATTTTATTAAACTTCTTTTTTTTAATGGAAAGGAACAATTCAAGAAATGAGAGAAAAATTTTTAGGACCAGAGGTTCTTAGACCTAGAGCTAATAGGGGCCTGTCAGGTTCAACCCCTTCAATTTTAGGTGGGGAAACTGAGGCCCAGGGAGGTTGTTTATCAGCTAGTGACTGATGTGTTGATCTTTTTTTTTAATTGAGTAAATTCAATTTACCTTTTAGTTATTTATTTCAGAGGCTGTGATATTCTAGGAAGGCTTTAGGGAGGGTGGGACCTTTGATCTGTGGCTGAGACTAGCCAGGGAACAAACAGCCCAGCCTTTGTTTGTACTTGAAATTAAGGCTGTGGTTACCTTTGTGTGCATTGTTTTTTTATGGTTTTCCCCTTGATATTTGAGACTGCAACTTAAGCTTTCCCCAGGTGAAGTAAAGCCATGAAAGAGGTAATAATAATGGCAGGAATTGATAGAGGTATTTTTGGAGGACTTAACATTATTGGCTCATTAGAACTTCAAGTACAGCCCTATGTGATACCCTTTTTGCCGGTGAGGAAACTGAGGTTCTGAGGGTTTAAAGTGATTTTGCCCATGGCTACATACCCAGTAAGAAGCTCCAGAAGTGGTATCGTCTCTAGATAACTGGCTTCTTGTGGGCAGGGACTGTCTGGCTTTTCACTGTGGGTTTCCAGCCCATTATTCTGTGTCTGGCCCAGAGTAGGTACAAAATACTTGTTGACTGATTACTTGTGCATTTGTCATATTCCCCCCGTAAAATGTAAGGCTCCTGAGGGCAAAGACCATTTCTTTTATGTCTTTGTCTCTCCAGTGCCTAGCATATAGTAGACACTCTTAGGTAAATGCTTATTGATTGGTTAATTGATCAAACTGTGTTTGCCAGAGGAGAAATGGTTACAAGACCATGTTGTAGAGAGAGGAAAGCTGAAAAGGGAAGAGGAAACCACAGCTGTTTCAAGAAGCTTGCCAGAACTGCTCCAGTGTATCTGGGGAAAACCAGGACCAGAATCTAGAAGTTCCCTGGCCTAGGACAAAGCTTTGGCTGAGTGGTGATGCTTTAAGGTGCAAGGTTTTGCACAGACGGAACCAAGGACTAGGCATGGAAATCATGAATACAAATATAATGTGCATATTAAACAGAGACTGCTAGTACACTGAGTAGATCCCCTATGGAGGATTTATTGGAAAGACATGGACAGAAATCATAGGGGATCATTTTCACAAACACAATATGGCAGAGAAATAGCTAGGCAGCTGTTCATATGATAAAAATCTTGGGCTTTTTGGAGCTTGGATTTCAAGGTCATTTTGGTCGTTATGTCATCTTGGGCAACATTAAGAAAGGAGGAGAATCCAGAGCAAGGAAAGTGGTAGTCCTGCTCTACGACCCCCGGTTGGATCAGATCTATAATATTGTATTCCATTGGGGGCAAAATGTTTTAAGAAGGAAATTAATAGACTGAACAGTGTTCAGAGGAGGGTGGTCATGATGGTAAAATGCCTCCGTGTCACGTCACTTTGTGGAAGCATATTTGGCCTTGAGAAGAGAGAGTTAGGGGACAGAGGCACGATTGCTGTGTTCATATAGCTGAAGGGCTGTCCCAGGCGAAAAAGGGTTAGACTTTTCCTGCTTGTTCTTATATACCAGAACCAGGAGTTATGAGTGGAAGAGACAAAGAAGAAAAACTTCCTCAGAGTTGAAGCTGCCCAAAGTGTAATGGGCTGCCTTGGTTTCCCCTCATTGGAGGTCTTCAAGCAAAGGCTGAATGACTGCTTTTTCATGGTGGTTGTAGAGGAGAAGCCTTATTCAGATACAGAATGGTTTTGTTCTTGACCAGGGCTCCTCAAACCCAGTCAAAATACCCATAAATAGATTTCATGGACTCTATGTATCTCAGTGTGGGGGGAAGGATACATATTTATTTTCACCCACCTCTAACTGAAATTTAGCATTTCCTTTAATTATTTAAAAACATTACACTGAGCCAGGTTTCACCAGACTGCCAAAGGAGTCTGGGAGTCCATAATACCAAAAAAAAAAAAAAAAAGGGCTAAGATCCCTGATCTAGATGGTGTCTGAGGTCCCTTCCAGCTCTGAGTCTGTTTTAACACTTATTAGCTGTATAACGCTGGACAGGTCTTGTAAACCTCTTTATGCCTCAGTTTCCTCATCTGCAAAGTGGGGATAATAATAGCACCTTACCTCTCAGTACTGTTGTGAGAATAGAATGATAAAATATTTGCAAAACACTTTGTAAATCTTTAAGCACCATATAAATGGTAGTTATTATTGTTGTTATAGCACTAAAATTTAAAATAAATTTACTAAAATATATGTTTTATGGCTATTTCTCATCAATGGTTTGATCAACCATAAACAAGCCATTTTCCTGGATCCTCTGAGATTCTTTGCTCAGTAACTGCTAGGTATTTATTCCATCTGGAGAATTGTAGTCCAGTCTATGTCCACACCTTCATTTGCTCATTCCTGGATGAATAAGTGAATATAGCATTTATTGAGTATTTAAAGTGTGCAAAGCATCCGGGGGAGATAGCAGCAGAAGAGAATGCTCTCTGCTCTCCAGGAGCTCACATTCTAATGGGGGAGAATCCACCTAGGGAAGGTTTCAGATGGAAAAGTCCCATGATCCTTAGGGGGCAGCTACAAAACCTGTCTCCTCTTTCATGTCAATTCCACTGATAATATCAGATCAGTTTTCCTACAGAGGCAAGGACTGTGGCGGCTAGAGCTCGCTTTCCTGGGTCTCCAGTAATTTAGCGTCTGTAGCACCTGCAGGGGTAAATACCCAGCAATATCTCCACCAGGCTTGCTTCCCAGGCACAGACCTGTGTTATTTATTCTGCTTGTCCGTGCCTTGTTATTTCATTCCCTTTTTTTCTGTGTATCCGCCCCCATCTCCCAGACGAGGTGATGAGCTCTTGATATCAGAGTCTCCCAGACCTTATACTGCTTTTAACCCACCTGCAATGTTCTGCACTCACTTCAGAGCAGGGTTTTCATAGAGCACTGGGCTTTGAAGTAAGGTCAAGAAGCATGGAAGTGCCTGTAATTACGCTAGGCTGTCCTTAAGCGTTTGCTGATTCATTACCAGAGAAGACCCTTCTTTTTTCCCTAGTACTCTCTGTTTCCAGAGAAAGCTGCATCAAACCCAGTTTTGTGAATTACAGGTCCATAGATGTAGAACTGAGTCATCCAACCCAACCCTCGCCCCCAATCATTCAAAAGCAATTGTATTATATCAGTAAGTAGGTGGAAAGCCTGCCTGCTTTCCCTGAGACACAGCCTGGCGTGGTGGAAATTGTAAGTCATTCCCACATCTGTGGATCTTCAAAGTTTACAAAGCACTTCCCTAATATCAGCCCCCAAATGTAGGTAGTGTGGGGACCATGACTCTTATTTTACAAATGGGAAAACTAAGGCTTATGAAAGTCAAGTGCCTTGTCCAAGGTCTGTATGCATCTGGCTCTAATTGCATTGTTTTTCCCATTATACCTTTGACTCCAAATCCAGTCTAAGGTCTAAGGATGGGAGAATCATAGATTTAGAGCTAGAAGAACCTAGGGATCATTGAGTCCGACTCCTTCATTTTACAGATGAGGCACCTGGGGCCAAGAGAGGTTAGGTGACTTGCCCAGGAAGACATAGCAATGATCTGAGATGGGATTTGAACCCAGGTCTTTCTGTCTCCAAGTCTAGAGCTTTATTCACTACACCAGTGATGTCAGACTCAGAAATGAGGGCCACTAAAGCCAGACATAGAAATCCCTACAGGTTGAATTTTCACTTAGAAAATGTCCTTTTTTTTTTTTTTTTGGAGGGGGGAAGGCAGGGCAGTTGGGGTTAAGTCAAGGTCACATGGCTAGTAAGTATTAAGTGTCTGAGGCTGGATTTGAACTCAGGTCCTCCTGACTCCAAGGCCAGTGCTCTATTCACTGCACCACCTACCTTCCCCAGAAAATAACATATTAATGTTATCTATGTTCTGTTACATTTTTATTTATTTTGTTAAAATTTCCCAATTACATTTTATTTTGTTTGGGCTACACTGGGGAGTGTGGTGAGCCTTGCTTTGATACCTTTACTACACATCATGATGCGTCAGAGTCTTAGTCTCCCACTTACTAGCTGGCTAGACTTCATCTCTCCAGATCTCAATTTCTTCATCTGTAAAGTGGAGAGAATAACCTCTCATTGGGTTGTTGTGAGGGTTAAAGATTATTTTTCTGTCTTTGTATCCCCATGGTGAGAGGCAACACAATTGGTGCTTAATAAATGTTTAATTTATTGAGTGATCAATGAGATAATAGACAGGAGGTGATTGCAAACTTTAAAGTGCTTTATAAATATAAACAGTAGTTGTTTGACATGGCTAACATTTATTTAAGTCAAAATGCGTCAATGGATGGCATACAGTTAAATGCATTGTCCTTGACTTCTTTTTTAATGAACTTTTTATTCTGGACTTAAATGCCCCCAAAAGAGAATATCCAATAATACGAAAGATAAATAGGAAATAATCAACAGAGAGAAGGCACAGAATGAAGAGGGATGGGGAAAGGCTTCCTGTAGAAGGGGGAGATTTTAGCTGGAGTTGCTTTTGACAAGATGGGCATGCAGAATGTCACCTGCTTAGGAAGGGACGTATTTCTCTCCTATGAACATGCAGCCCCAACATCTTGGTCTTTGAGAGGAGCATAGACTGGATGGAGTAAGCTGCTAATTTAATGCTATTAAATGTATCCTTCAGCATCACGAAGGATCTGGTTGGAGTTGTTCTACTTTCAGATGGCATCTCTGCCTCCAGGCTTCCTTCAAGTCCTAAAATTCCTCTTTCTCCGGGAAGCCTTTCCCCTCCCCCTTCATGCTGGTGCCTCCGCTCTGTGGCTAATTCCTATTCATCCTTTATATTGTTTGTACAGAGGAGTTGTTTTCGGCTGCCTCCCCTATTAGACTGGGAGCACCTTGGCCGCAGGGACTGGCCTTTGCTTTTCTATGTACCCCAGGCCCTTGGCCCTGTGCCTGACCCTTAGTAGGCATCTAATAAATGTTTATTGACTAACCAATTGAATTATTTTCTGTGGCTGTTATTAAAACCTGACCTGAAAAATTGTGAGGTGGGACGTATGGGGGAAAGGACACTTGGGATTACTGAGGTCTGATCTTTTATTGTTGGAAATAAATGTAAATATTTCATAGGATTGTAGGTCTAGGCCTAGAAGCATCCTCAGAGGCCATCCTGGCCAAGGACCTTTTTTTTCTTGAGGGGGAAAGGCAAGGCCGTTGGGGTTAAGTGACTCTTCCAAGGTCACACAGCTAGTAAATGTCAAGTGTCTTAGGTCAGATTTGAACTCAGGTCCTCCTGATTCCAGGGCGGGTGCTCTATTTACTTCACTGCCTAGCATTTCCACTTTTTTCTTTTTAATAGAGGAGCAAACAGCCAAGAGTGAGCTAAAGGCTAGTCCAGGCTCACATGAGAAGGAAGGGATTGGAGTAGGGATTTGAGCCCAGATCCTTTGACAACTCTCTGTTATACTATTCAAGAACTGGCAACCTAGATTTGGAGTTAAGGGACGTAGGGGCTCAATCCCAGCTCTCAAACCCTATCACATCACCCCTTTGGGCCCTGGTTTCTTTCCATCTAGAATAAGGGGCGATGTCTTTCATTTCTGAATCCTGTGGACAATAGTGCCCAGGAGGTCTTTGTGGCTGCCATGTTCCACTTGATGTTTGTAGGGGTTGGGCCATGCTTCCAGCCCTGAACATGCACCATGGAACTCTGGAAGAGGAGATCTTATTAATGTGACAACCCTACCTTCATAAGATTGGGAAGCCGTGGTCTAGTGATAGAAGCCAAGAGATGGGGAGTCAGACCAGAGTGTAGGAGTAGCTCTGTGTGCCCCTCACTGCGTGACCTCAGGTATGTCCCAACCTTCTTTTACCTAATTCTAGAAGAAGAAAAAAAACACAGAAAAATATAAAACTGGAACAATCATCACTTCAGAAGGTTTTTGAGACATAATTAACACGTCTGAGGCCCTTTGAAATCTTTCAATAAAAGGGCCCAGTTTATAAGTGCCAATTAGTAATAATGACTTGTTAGCTAAGTAGTTTTCACATACACAAGGGAGTTTATGGAAAATAGGCTGATATATTTTAAACTTGCCCTATCTGCACTTGGTTTGTTTTTTTGGTTGTTTTTATTTTTTAAATCAGGACCTGTGATTTTATCAGTGTAGGGAACTTCCATTGTGGAAATTCCTTCTATTAAGACAGACAGAATAACTCTCTGTAATTTGCAGTCTTAAAGGGTTGGCTGGGGGCGGGTTGTCACCAGGTGGATGAGAGACTTGCCTAGCGTCTCCCAGCTAGTCAGACACAAGTCTTGGACCCAGATTTTCACAACTCCCAGGACAGATCTCTATCTACTACAATACCACAATGCTTCTCCCTCAGCATTCATGGAAAAATAATTACTATGAAGTAGGTTTTTAACACTAGAAACATCAGTTCTATCACCTGATGCTATGTTTACATATATACATACATATGTATGTATGTCTATGGTAACTGTTTCTCTGTGGAACAGCAAACTTGAGGGTCTTCCCCTCCCAACTTGATTTTTTTTTTCTTTTTCTAATTAAAGGGCCCATCCCTTGACACTTCTTAAAGAGGCATATTCACTGAATGGGCCAGGGTCTACCATTACATCCTGGGTCATCTCCAGTCATCCTGATAAATATCTGGTCACTGGATCCAGTTAGTTCTGGAGGAGAAAATGAGGCTGGTGAGCTTACACAGCCCTCCCTCACTCGAATCAAAGTCAACTGCAAGTCATGTCATCATTTCCCTGATGCCATTGTCCTCTTTGAAAATGAAGGACAAGCACAATGCGTTACATATATACATATATACAAAGAGAAATAGAAATATAGATATCTTTATAACACACATATGTGTATATGCACTTATATGGCCTTGAAATTAAAATTTTCATCCCACTATTTCTATTTTCTTTGCCTTATGGGTAAAAAAAAATGCCCTATATTAATTTGGCTTGGTCCTTTAAGGAATTCTTAAATTCCAGTCCTTTTTTTAAGAAAAAAATATTTTCAATTTAAAATTCTCTCCTCCCCTCAAGCACCTCCCCCACCCATTGAGAAGGCAAGCAATATGCAAAACATATTTCCACATTAACCATGTTGGGGAAAAAGAACAGGAAAAAGAAAGGGGAGAAAATATTCTCCAATCCACCCTCAGAATTCATCAGTTTTCTTTCTGGAGGTGAGATTCCAGTCCTCCAGTCTTAATGACCCTTTAGTTTCATCCAGCCTTGTTTTCCACCTCTCCTTAGCATGGAATCATAGGGTTTTAGAGTTCAAAGACATTTTAGAGATGGTCTAGATCAGGGGTGGGGACCCTGCGACCTCCAGGCCACAAGTAGCTCCCTAGGTCCTCAAATGTGGCCCTTTGAATCCAAACTTCACAGAACAAATCCCCTTAATGAAAGGATTTGTTCAGTAAAACTTGGACTCAGTCAAAAGGCTGCATCCAAGGACCCAGAAGGCCATGTGTGACCTCGAGGCCACAGGTTCTCCATCTAGACAAACTCCATCTGAGCCCACTCCCCCCCATTTTGCAGATGAGGAAACTGAGGCACAGAGAAGGAAAATCTCCACCACTTCAAGCTCACCTGACCAGTAAGTACTAGAGTCAAGAGTTGTGTACCCTTGGACAAAGCATTTCAACATAGTTCTCAGTTTCTTGGCTTCATTTTGTCCCATCTGTAAAATTAGGAGTTAGGTCTCTAAGATCTCATCCATTTTTAACTTTCTGTTTACAAAAATCTCTCTAGCTCCTACGTCAGGAGGGTGGCATTGTGTGAAAAAAGAAGGAAGAATGGGGGATTTGAAGTTGATGGCCCTGGGTTCAAATCTCGGTTTTGCAGTTTCATATTTTTGTACACTTTGGAAAGTCTGTTAAGCTCTTTGTCTTCCCCATCTAAAAAATGAAGGAGTAGGGCTGGATTATGCCTTTTTTTTTTTTTGGAGGGCAGTTGGGGTTAAGTAACTTGCCCAAAGTCACATGGCTAGTAAGTGTGTCAAGTGTCTGAGGTCAAATTTGAACTCAGGTCCTCTTGACTTCAGGGCCGGTACTCTATTCACTGTGCCACCTAGCCGCCCCCTAGATTATGCCTTTTGTCTCTAAATGTGAACCTAGAACTTCACCTTCATTGTTCCAAGGTTCCTCCCAGCTCACTCATCCTACATTCCTGAGTCTCTCTCTCCCACATTGAACATTCTCTGCTTCAAGGTGCCATCCAGCATCAATACCTTATGTTCTAATGTCCCTTCCAGTTCTGTTACAGACTGGGCGTGGTTCAGGTTAGTTTGGTGCTTTAGTTACAGGATTGGAACAAAATGAGATATTTGGAAGCCATCTAACAGTTAAGAAAAAGACTTTTACTGAGCCATAGCATGGAAAGGATGTTCAGCAAAGGTTTCAGCACTGGTTCAGATGAATGGAGGCCCTGGATGTATTGGTTGTGGTGACTGGCATGTCAGTGGGACATCCTCCGAGTCTGAAGGGCACTGACTCTGTGGTCTGGATCTTTTTTCCTCTCCCCCCTAGGAAGTAGTAGCAGTAGCTGGATTCTCAACCCCCTGGACCATCAGGGATAGTTTCCTCGACTCTTAAAGGAAAAAATTAGCCCAGCCTAGCTGGCAGAGTTTGCTCCTCCCACAAGCTCCAAAAACCTGGTCCAACTTCATCTTAAATAACTACTTTGGGGTACTCGTGTCAAGTGTTCCTTTGTTTTTGCCACCTTCTGCTGTTTCTGGACCTCATCTCACTTGGTTTCATGGGCATCATTGTCTACTGTGACTGGGACCAGGGTTTCATCTCTGCCCATTTCATTTTCCTTGCAGGAAAACTTGATCGGCGCACTGCTGGCTATTTTTGGCCATCTCGTCGTCAGCATAGCCCTCAATCTCCAGGTGAGTGTGGGTCATCGGTGCCATCGGGAAAAGCAAATCAGAGCTCAGCTTTAAGTGGCCCTGGTTTTCAGGGCTTTGCTCACTTCCCTCTATGCTTTGCACATGGGGTCTTCCTATCCACAATTATAGACTGAGCCCTGATTCTGCCTAGGGCACTCTGCTCCGTGCTTTTGGGGATCTGAATCCATTTTCTAAAATTTAACAGATATTGGTTGAGCATCTGCCCTTTGCTAGGCTCTTGGGATATAAAAATGAAGGACTTGATTTCATAGAGTTTGTATTCTCCTGGGGATCATGGGAGATAAAACATGTATACAAATAGGTGCTTCCTGGGGCATCTCCAGTCATCCTGATGGATATCTGGCCACTGAAACCAGATGGCTGTGGAGGAGAAAGTGAGACTGGTGACCTTGCACCTTGCTTCCTCACTCAAATCAAAGTCAGATGCAAGTCATGTCATCATCTCCCTGATGTCATGGTCCTCTTCAAGAACAAAGGATAGGACAGCCAGGTGGCTCAGCGAGTAAGAGCATCGGCCCCAGTGTTGGGATGACCTGGGGATTGAATCCGGGCTCAGATACTTAGCACCACACCCAGAAATAACTGGCCATGTAACCTTGAGCAAGTTACTTAACCCCAATTGCTTAAAAAAAAAAAACAAAGGACAAACAAAACAGATAGGTTTGTATAAAACATGTACAATGTGATAATAGCTAGTATTTATATAGAGTTCTAAGGTTTACAAAACTTTTTTTTTTAAGCATTTGGGGTTAAGTAACTTGCTCGAGGTTACACGGCCAGTTATTTTGGGTAGGTGCTAAGTATCTGAGGCCGGAACCGATCCCGGGTCTCCCGACTCTGGGGCCAGCACTCTTACTCACTGCACCACCTGGCCACCCCATAAGAGGTGTTTTTTTTTTAATTTTTTTTTTTAATTTCTGGAGGGGGGAAGGTAGGGCAATTGGGGCTAAGTGACTTGCCCAAGGTCACACAGTTTTTTTGTGTTAAGTGTCTGAGGCCAGATTTGAACTTAGGTCCTCCTGACTCCACACAAAGCTCTTTACAAATAGTCTAACTTCACAACAACCCTGGGAGGTAGCACTATTATTATTATTTCCATTTTACAGATGAGGAAACTGAGGCAGGCAAAGGTTAAGTGACTTGCCCAGAGGTTCAGCACCCTATCCACTGCATCATTAGCTACTTCACAGAATCTAAATTGGAAGGGAGCTCAATAACCCTGAGCAAAGCAAATAACTTCTCTGGGCTCAGTTTCCTCAACTGTAAACTGAGGGAGTTGGATTAGATGATCTCCAAGGGCCTTTCAGTCCCTAAATCTATGATCCATCTAGTCTGACCCAAAATTCCTTCAAGCATTCATCTCACTAGTGGTCATCTGACCTTGGCTTGGATAGCTCTAATAAAGGGCAACTCACTCCCTTCTGAAGCAGCCCATTCTGTGCTGGGATGACTCTATTAGAAGATTGTCCTGACATAAAGGCTGATTTGGGTCTTTGAAATTTCCAAACATTGCTCCAAATTCTGCCCTGTGGGGCCAAATAGAACAGATCAAATCCTTTTTCCATGCCTTTCAGATACTTGAAAATGGCTGTTGTATCCCATCCTGAGTTTTCTCTAGACCAGGAATTCAGATGGAATTGAGTTGAGGTCCCTCATCATCACAGATATGTGCCCTCCTGGGATGGCTTTCCAGCACAACAGTGTCCTTCCCTAAAGTATTGCTCGGGGCTGGGCATCGTACTCCACTTGTGGCCTCTGGGACAGAGTATGGCAGGAATGCCATGTCCTTACTCCTAGACAGTATGCTTCTCGAAGGAGACGAAGATGACATCAGCATGGTCAGCTCTCATATTGTACCCCACTTACTACATTTAAGTTTCTTGAGGGCAAGGACTATGTCATTTTCCATCATATTTCCAGCAAAAGGTGTATACATAGTAGACACTTGTCAGTGACTGAGCAAAGTGGAATGTTAGTGCCTTGCTACTAGGGATTATGGGTGCCATTATGAATGGGCCAGACTAAAGAGTGGGTTTGATTTTCACCGCCCTGCTCATCAGACTCTGCTTGAACTACAAAAAGTTCTCCTACACGCTTCTTCCCCTTCCCTCCCTGCCAGGGTGTCTGGCTCTTGAGAACTGGTTTAGCCAGAACATCATCTAACACGTCAGTGATGATCATTTTCTCCAGTGCTATTTGATCTTTTTTCCTATTGAACAAATATTTATTGGTGCCTACAATATCCGCAGAGGATGCAGTGGGAATAAGACGCCAAGCCTGCCGTCCTTAGAAACCTTGTCTAGCTGAGGAAGAAGGAAATAGATACTGGAAACTTTTAAATGACATCCAGGCAGTGGAGCCAGGAAAGAGGTGAACAAACATGCACCCTCTGAGTTGGGAAATCTTGTTCTCTTTTTGTTACTTACCATAAAAGACTTTGAGTCTTCTTTGTAGCATATGAAGCTTCAAGTCACTCAGTAAGCATTTATTACGTGCCTGCTCTGTGCCAGGCATTGTGCTAAACACTAGGATTTGTAGGATTATAGAGTGAGGGCTAGAAGGGACCTTTAGGGGCCGTCCAGTCCAGCCTTCTCATTTTACATATGAGGAAACTGAGGCACAGAGGAAGGGAGTAATTTGTCCAAGGGCACACAGGCAGCAGAAATGGGGGTTTGGATTTGAGTCTGAGAGCCATGGCTCTTCCCACTCATAAAATACATCTCAGTGGGCTCTGGAGAGAATCATTTTGTCATTGGCTTATGGACCTTAGGCTTGGCTCTGATCAATGTGGTGACCAACCATGACTTCCAAGGCCTGCTGATGAAGCAGGCTGCCCATCTCTGGACGGTGAAGTTGTCGGAACAGGGTGCAGATGGAGAAATGCATTTTTGTATTTCCTGGCTTCTTTCAAGCCTCAGCAAAAGTCCCTCTGTCTGCAAGAAGCCCTTCCTAGTCCTTAATCCTAGTGCCTTCCCTTCAAGACTCCCCCTAATTTATCCTACACGGAGTTTGGTTGTACAGGGTTGTGCTAATGTTAATGTTGTGTCCCACGTTAGACTGGGTGCTCCTTGAGGCCAGGGACTGTTTCTTTGTCTTTATATCCCCAGTTCTTAGCCCAGTGAATGGCAAACACAGTAGGTGTTTAATTGACTGGCTAACAGAAAGGTGGTGGACTCTAGATGCAGAATGAGAAATAAATATTTGGCTGTAGGAATTTGTTTTGCTTGACTATGTATATTTGTTACAAAGGCTTTGGTTTTGTTACTTTTATTTCAAATTGGGGAAGGAGATAAAAGGAAGAGAAAATAAATGCTTATGTATTGGGAGAAAAAATGATGTTCTTCTACTAAAAGGGTAAAGCCCTCCTCCAAAGCCCCATTGTGACATGACCCTTGCTTCTTGGGGGCTCTGCCATCAGAGAAAAGGGAAGGTAGGAAAGAAGGAAAAAGAGACAAGAAAAGAGAAGGAAGGAATGAAGGAATAAAATGAAAGGAAGGAAAAGAAGAAAAAAGGGACGGAGAAAAGGACAGAAAAACGGAAGGATGGAAGGAAGGAAATAATCATTTTTAAGTGCCTACATATGTGCCAGGCTCTGTCCAAAATCCTTTGCAACTCTTGTCACTTTGATCTTCACAACAAACCTGGGAGGAAGGTACTATTATTGTCCCCATTTTACATATGAGAAAACTGAGGCAAACAGATTAGGTGAAGTACCCAGGGTCACACAATAAGTGTCTGAGACCAGATTTGACCTTTGGTCTGCCTGATTCCAGGCCTGGCATTACATCCACTGAGCTACCTCCAGTAGGTCTTACTTCCCAGGAACCCTTTGGAGTATGGGCCCAGCGATGGACTCTATTTGTTTCTCCAAGGAACAACACAGCTCAGGTTCGAGACTCACCCATCACTAGGATGTGTCTTTGGTGGGTTGGTTTTTCTAGTTGCAGAGACTCTCTAAGACCCATCTCCTAAGTCATAGAAGGGCTGTGATCAGCACCAGCGGATAGAATATCCATCCCCAATCAAATCACAAGTTCTAGTTGGACTTTGTATCCCCAGCTGTGCCCGGCACACAGTAGCTCTTGGGGTGTAGTGGGTGGAGAGCCAAGAAACCTAGGTTCTAGTCCTAGCAGGATAAGTCCTGCTTAGGTTTCTAGATAAGGCTAGAAACAAGTGATTTAACCTCTTATGTCTTGGACAGCCTTCCAGGACTGTAAATCACAGAGGAGTTGCTGATTTGCAACACTCAAGAGAGTTTCTACATTCAGGGTTCTGGGAATGTTGTTTTTAAACTAAATTTTTGTTTATATGGTTTGTTTATATAGCATTTCGATTTCCCTTTGCATTTTTCTCCCTCTTCTCTCCCAGAGAGCTATGTTTTATAACAAATAATTTTTTGAAGAGAAAGAGGAAAAAAAAAATCAGCACAATCAATTAGTCCATTTTTAAAAATCCTACAGTATGTGCAGTATTGCATACATGTGGGTTCCCTGTTCCCCACTCTCAGGACTTGGGGGGGTCCCCACTCTTCTTTGGTCTTATTCTTTGTAATTTTGCAGCACTCACTTTCACTTTTGGTCATTGTGTGATTGTTTCTCTTTGCATTTTACATTGTTGTAGACTTTGTGTATGTTGTTTTCTACTATGTTACAAAAGAGTTCTTGTCTGTAACACTGGAGGGTAGTTCCATAGTGGGAGTTCCCCCATACAGATGAAATCGCAAATTGACAGTTGAGGTATTAAACATCAAGACCGAAGTGTTTCAGTCCTACTTTACGTAGTACATATTTATAGAATTGGGGGGTGTGGGTGGCGATCAAATACCTAACGTGAGGGGAGAGTGGAAATTGTTGTGTAGAATGTTGTGTTCCATTCCTGGTATCACATTTTAGGAGGAACATGGACAGATGGAGCCTGGCCAGATAAGGATAGCCTGGATGGTAATTTAGGGCCCGATAATAATGTCCTAACAAGGATCTGTTGAAGGAACTGTTTATTAAGTCCTGTCCACTTTACCTTCATAACACCTTCTCCGCTGTGATATTGCTACTAGCCTAATGAAGGCCCCCATCACCTCACACCTGGACTGTTGAAGTAGCTGCTGGTGGGTCCAAGTACCTCAGGTCTCTCCCCACTTCATTCTCCATCAGTCACTAAAGTGATTTTCCTAAAGCTCAGGTCAACCATGACACCCCCACCCCAGTGATTCCCTGTCACCTTCAGGATCAAATATAAAACCCTCTATTTTATTTTGTTAATTCCCTTCATAACCTAACCTTCCCCCCAGACTTTAGAGTCTTCATATACTTGACACCTCACCCACCCACCAGGTACTCTATGATCCAAGGACACTGACCTCTCCAGTCCTTGAAAAAGATCTCCCAACTCCAGGCATTTTCACTGATGACCCCTGCCCCCCTGCCTGGAATGCCTTCCCTCCATATCTCTATCTCCTGACTTCCCTGACCTCCTTCAAGCCCCAGCTAAGCCCCCCCCTCCCCTTGTATAGAAAGCCTTTCCTGATCCTGCTAAATTCTAGCGCCTTCCCTCCGTTAACCTTCAAGTTATCCTTTACGTACCTTGTGTAATTGTTGTATGTTTTCTCGTTCATTGGACTGTAAGCTCCTTGAGGGCAGGCACTGTCTTTTGCTATCCAACTGTGCCTGGCACATAGTAGGTGTTTAATAAATGTTTACTGACCGGATGAACTAGGAGTGATTATGATGGAGAGGAGAAGGTGTAGGGGTGCCATCTAGTATTTGAGGAGCTATTATACAGAAGAGGGATTATACCTGTTCTTCTTGGCATCAGAGGGCAGAGCTAGGAGCAGTGTGTGGGCAGGCGTACACAGGGGTAGATGTCCTCTATTAATGTATGAACCTTTTATAATCAGAGCTATCCAGAAGTTGGTTATCTCAGGAGACTCAGAGGTGTCAAAGGGAAGGTTGGGTGACCCCTCGCTACTCAGGAATAGAGTAGCTGGCACAGTGCTGGGCACCTAGGACGTGCCCATGTTTATTAGCCGATTGATTGAGATAACCTGGTAGGTCCCTCCCTGCTCTGAGAGTCACAAGATCATTGAATTTTAAAGCTAGAAGGGGCCGTAGACAGCCCTCTGGTCTAATGCCCTCATTTTAAGGATGAGGAAACCAAGCCATGGCAAATTTCTGGGATTTATCCAGGGACGCACATGGGAACAAAGCTGGGTCTCTTTTCTTCCTTTCCATCATTCAGCGGTAAAACAAGGCAGTTCATTTTTCAAGCATCTGTATAAGGCCTAGAGATTTGTCATAATCTTGTACCTTAGAGATGATATAGTCCATTTCCCTCATTTTGAGGAAACCAAGGTCTGAACAGGGGGTCACACAGCTAATAAGTAACTGAAATGGGATCATAGGATCAGAAATCTAGAATGGGAGGGGGCCTCCAAGGGCAATGCCTTCATCTTTTTTACAGAGTAGGAAAACTGAGTACTAGTACACACAAATAAAATCAGAATTTGAACCCAGATCCTGACTTCAAAGCCAGAGGCCTTGATTTGAGTCTAACTCCCAGTCTGGTATTCTTTGCACTGTCTCCCTCTGGTTTTGTCCTTTTAGAAATACAGCCACATCCGGCTGGCGGGCTCTAAGGACCCCCGGGCCTACTTCAAGACCAAGACGTGGTGGCTTGGCCTGTTCCTGATGCTTCTGGGAGAACTGGGAGTGTTCTCATCCTACGCCTTTGCACCTCTCTCCCTGATTGTGCCCCTCAGCGCCGTCTCTGTCATTGGTAAGATACATGGACCTTCATGGGCGACTGTTTGTCCTTGGAAGAGTCAGACCTAGGGATATGGGCACCTGGGTAGAGCACCATAAACTGCCCTGGGCAGGCACGTGCTCAGCTGAGCTGGACTTGGGGAGAAGAGGGGAAATAGAGACCCTGGAGCATTGGCAGGATGGTCCCAATAGGGAAAACACCATTCGTATTGTGGGGAAGAGAAGGCAGGGAGGGAAGGCACACGATGCCTTCAGTGACCATCTTGAAACTTCATGTTTAAACCCTATTAATTTTGCCAACCATCCAGGCCAATGTGCCCATTTTACAAAAGGGGAAACTGAGTCCCAGAGAAGAGAAGTGACCTGGCCTAGGCTACACCATTAATAACAGTGCTACAACTCCTCTACAGGACTCCAAGTCAACTGCTGTTTCTTTGGGTCTCTACTTAGGCCACAGAACAGGTGCTAGGCAGAAGCTGCATCACCGAGAGTGACTACACCAATTAAATCCCACATCATAAGAGTGGCTAGATGGTACCATAGTACATAGAACCTGGAGTCAGGAAGACTCATCTTCCAGACACTTACTAGCTGTGTGACCCTGGGTAAGTCATTTTACTCTCTTTGCCTCAATTTCCTCATCTGCAAAATGAGCTGAAGAAGGAAATGGCAACCACTCTGGTGTCTTTGCCAAGAAAACCCCCAAAAAGGGGTCATAAAGAATCAGGTGTGATTGAAACAACTCGGCAACTACAACAAAAGAGAATAAATTAGAACTGGAGGAGACTCCCTGATGTAACTTCCTCATTTAGCAAATGGGGAAACTGAGGCCAGAGAGGTTAAGTAACTTGCCCAAACTCACACAGCTAATAAATGTTGGGGGCATGACTTGAACTCACCCCTTCTTCCTGATTGCAAATTCAGGGTTAACAAGTGACAATTAAAGGTGATACTTTGAGATAGCTTAGACCCATGGAAAGGAACCAGGAAGGAATTCCGTGTGGAGCTGATGTAAACTTTTCCTCTTCTTTCTCGGTCCTGTGTGTCTTTTTCTGCAGCCAGTGCCATAATAGGAATCATATTCATCAAAGAAAAATGGAAACCCAAAGATTTTCTGAGTAAGTTTTCCCATTTCTCATTTTCTGCCTGCTCTGTTATTTTCTTTTTAGGATGCGCCCCTCTTCCCTGAGGGTGATCGGGCTGCTTCCCCACCCCATTCCTGGGTGTAATAGCTGCAGCCCAGTAATGAGCAAAGCTGACTTCATTTATTTTCCTTTCTGTGAAGTTTGGGGGTGAGAAGCAAACAAAGGAGGGCGGGAATGTTTTTGTTCTCTAGTCACTGACTTTTTGTTTGTAAGACTATTAGATGCTAAAGTTGTGCTTTCATTTTCTGTGAGCTTTCTTGGCCTGAAAGACCAGGCTAATTTCTAATTCCACTGGCCACATTCCCCTGATCATCTGCCTTTCTTTGGCTCTCACCTCCATGAAGCATAACGCAGTATCCCATTTCATCTTCTAATTGACTAACTTGTCTTTATTATCTTGTGTCCCTGTTTTCTCCACAGGGCGTTATGTTTTGTCTTTTGTAGGTTGTGGTTTGGCCATCATAGGCACTTACTTGCTGGTCACGTTTGGACCCAACAGTCATGAAAAGATGACAGGAGAAAACATCACTAAACACTTAGTGAGCTGGCCATTTCTTTTATATATGGTAAGAGAAGCCTTGGCGGCATTCACTTAGAAGGCACAGCTGGGCTTATAAATACCTTTAGGAGGCAGGCTACGTATTTTTCTCTTCTTTAAATGTTTGCATAAGGTATCTAAGGTTATTGAATCATAGAATGTCACAGAGGGAGGGACTTTAGAACATGGAATTGTCAGAGTAAGAAGGAAAATTCAGATCATAAAATGTCAGAGTGGGAGGGACATTAGGACATAGAATGTAAAGAGTTGGAAGGGACCTTAGGTCATAAAATGTCAGTGAGAGGGACCTTAGAACCAGATTGTCAGAATGGGAGGGACCTTAGAACCTAGGACGTCAGAGTCAGAAAGGACCTTAAAACCTAGAATGTCAGAATAAGAGAGACCATAGAACCTAGAATGTTAGTGTTGGAAGGGACCTCCAAAGCCACAATGACAAAGCTAGGGGAGGGAGGTGGCCTTTAAAATAGAGAATACCAGAGCTGGAAGGATCCTTAGAACTTAGGATGTCAAAATGGAAGGGAATTTACAACACAGAGTATCAGATTAGGAGGGACCTTAGAACCTGATATGTCAGAGTTTCTTCTTAGAATCTACAATGTAAAGCTAGAAGGGGCCTTAGAACAGAGAATGTCAGTCATTAAAGCTTGAAACTTCATTAAGACTTCCAGAGAGAGAGCGAGATTTATTTTTTCAAAGATCTGTGATTTTGTTCTTGTGGGCATTGCTTCCACTAATTGTATATAATATCACACCTAACCCTCCTACTTAATAGACAGTCTATTGTAGGGACAGTGTGTCCCAATGGCTACAGGGCTGGTGTTGGCATTAGGAAGACCACTTCTGATATTAGTGACTCTGTGACCCTGGATAAGTCCCTTCATTTTCCCAGGCCTTCATTCCCTAGACAAAGTGACCTCTGAATCTATGAGCTGTCAGGAAAAAAATCCATTGCCTTGTGGTTAACCTGGTGATGAGTGATAACAATAATTAGCACTTGAATAAATAGCTCCTGAAAGTTGGCGAAGTGTCCCAATTTCTGAACTTTACCCACCCATTGAAGGAACTCTCAATGTTTAGCTGGAGGATACAGACGTGGTCGCCTGGTCCAGGTGTTTGAAGTGCTGTTGGTAGAAAAATCAGACTTTTTCTGGTTGGCCCTGGAAGGCACAACCAGGAACAGTGGTGGACTTTGCAAAGGGGTAAATCTAAGTCTAATGTTGGGGAGATCTTCCACCCCTTAGTGCGGAAGGCTGCGTGGAGAGATGGTGGACTCTCGCTCACCAGGGCACACAAGCAGCTACTGGGGCCCGCTTGGCAGATGTCTTATCCTGCGGGTGATTATTATTGGGTATGCATTGAAAAAGAGGACCATTGAGTTCTCTTAGCTCTCAAATTCCATGATTTTTCTGGCCCATTTGGGTCTCATGACAGCCCTGTGAGGTGTTACAGTTACTATCCTGATTTTACAGATAAGGAAACCGAGTCGGGTTAAAGGACTTGCCCAGGGTCACATAGTCACAGACCTCAATCTGCCCCCTCCTGGGTCTCAGGTGACGGGCCCACCCCCCACTGCTCTCTTACTCTACTCAGAGCTTCCTCTCTAGGTGGTGCAGAGGTCATAGACTTGGAGGATGAGGAGCCACCACCACAGTGTAGTATGGCCTCAGGAAAGGGTTTCCTGGAGGGTGTTTATATAGATGGAACAGTGAGTGGTGCAGGGTTTACATGGATGAGAGTGGGTTATTTTTAATAATATTTAATAATATTCTTCATTTGTAGCTCGTGGAGATCATTGTGTTCTGCTTACTGCTGTATTTCTACAAGGAGAAGAACGTCAACTATATAGTCGTGATCCTTCTCCTGGTCGCCCTTCTTGGTGAGGGTTGTCTTCTTTTTCTTTCCTTCCCTCCCTTCCTCCTTCCCTCCCTCCCTTCCTTCCTTCCTTTCTCTTTCTTCCTTCCTGTAGCAGCAAGCACCCCAGCGTCCCCCAGGGTGGCTGCCAACACAGGTTCCTAGATCTGCTTTTCTAAAGGAAAGCAACTCAAAATGGGTTAACAATCTGGCTTTAATCAATCAAACATATCATTTACCTAGCTCAGGGGAAAAAGTCAGCACCCCGAACTTCAGAGTATACAGACAGGTTACAAGAAAACAGAAAAACATATCAAGCAGACAGGCCTCCAACTGTCTTGACTATTACATCCATACCTAGTCAGTTACCAGAGAGGGAAGCATCAACATCTGGTTTTTCAAAGTTGCAGGGGGGGGGGGGGGGCCTCTCAATGGCTTCCCAAGAGTCTCTTCTAGTCAAATCACACAACACTTCTCAAAGTGAGCCCCAAAGCAAAGCCTCCCATCAGGGCTTATATAGCCTTCTTCTGCCTTACAGAATGTAACAACCTTGACCCACTGCCCAATCACAAAGTATCTCCTGAAAAACAAGCCTCCCACCACAGGCTCCAGGTGCACTTAAGCCTAAGGGCAGGGAAGATCTTACACAATACGATCTTAGAAAGATAGCAACAACATAAATTTACATTCCCATTACCCCTTCCTGCCTGCCTGCCTTCCTGCCTTCCATCTCTCTCCCTCCCTCTCTTCTCCCTCTTTCTCCTCTCCTCTCTCCTCCCCCCCCCCACACACACAAAGATTCACATGTAGCTCAGGCTATATTGAAAATCATTAAATTGAGCTGTGGTAAATTGCTGAATTTTCTAAGGAGACTTCATCCCCCTTTCTTTGCAACAACTGGCAAAAAACCACACTCCCAAAACACATCATGCTGTAGTGTTGGTAGGTGGTTTTTAATCAGTTGTCTTTATTTAAAAAGGCTCCTTGGGAAGTGAGGCTATGGCAGTCATGTGAAAATAGTCATTAAGAAGGAGACATCTTGGTACAGGGAAAGAACGCTAATTCGGATCCTGCCTTTGACATTACATGTGTGACCTTAGGGTTCAAGTTCTGAGTTTGATACTTCTATGATACAAACTATGTTGAGTTTGATACTATCTATGTCACAGATAAGTGACCTTACCCTCTCTGGGCCTCAGTGTCCCCATCTGTAAAATGAGAAGGTTGTACTTAATGGTGGCCCTTCCAACTTGGGACCTATGATTTTGTGTATATAACTGAAGTTAGTATAAATATGAGCATATATACATATGTGTGTATACATATATGGGTATAGGCATGCACACACATACATTCACTTATACTCACATTTTAAAGCTCTATTATGTTTATAAATATAGCTCTCTGTGTGTCAGATTTTTATAGATATAGATCTGTTGTCATTCAGTCATTTTAGTCCTGCCCAACTTTCCATGGCCCCATTTGGGGTTTTCTTGGCAGAGGTACTAGGGTAGTTTTCCATTTCCTTCTCCAGCTCATTTAACAGATAAGGAAACTGAGGCAAACAGGGTGAAGTGACTTGCCCAGGGTCACACAGCTAGTGAGTATCTGAGGCCAAATTTGAACTCAGGAAGATGAGAATTTCTGATTCCAGGCCTTGTGCTCTATTCATTTCTCCATCTAGATGACATACATACATACATCTATATACATAAACACATATATTTGTATACATACACATACTTTCTATCTAAGAGTGTTGATTAGAAAGTTATCAACCCCCTAGCCTGACATACACACTCCCTCATCTCTATCTATCTTTCTATCTACATACATACGTATACATATAAATATAGTGTGGGTGTGGGGGGTCTTGGGGGTTGATAACCCTTTTTTTTTTCTTCTTTGAGCCTGGGTTTCCCTTTCTTGCCTAGTCTGGAAGCATATCCGTCTCTCCTGACCCATCATGCTGATAGGAACAGGAGCTTTAACCTGCCCGGTTTCTGGCCCAGGGCACCTTGCCCTTCCGTAGGCAGCCTACTGGCTATTTACCAGGAGCTTCCCTTATAGTGCCAGACTTAGGATAATCCCCCGAATGAGGAAATTCCAGGCATGCCCCCACCCCCCAAACACAGAGGTTGGTAACCTTTTAAAAATAATGTGCCAAGGTTCCACATCGTTTCGTTCTGACTCCTGGGCAGTCCTTCAGTCCTGCTGGCCAGTGTCTTGAACACAGAGGGGCGAGACGTGGCATGTGATGGGCATGCCTCTGGCAGGAACTGGTGCAGCAAGTCCTGGGCAGAGGGTTGAAAGAGGGAGGTGGTGCGGCATCTACCAGCCTTTATCAGTGTCCTGCAGTCCAGTGTTTACTTTGGGCACGTGTGCCACAGGTTACCTTACTGTCATCTAAGAAATTGGCCATAGGGAGACTCGGCACTTAATTTACTCCAAACTACTCTGCTGCCTTTAGAAATGGACTTTTTAAAAAAAACTGGAATGAGAGAATCTTATATGAAACAAACAACTTTAAAAGTCTTCCATCACAGAATCACACGTGGAAGGGGCCTTGCGCGCTATTTAGGAATTCTATCATTTTTAGATCCATATATTTGGCATTTTATTTACGTAACCAAATATTTAGAATTTTAGCACCATAAATGAAGAGTTGGGAGGGACTGCAAAGATTACTTCATCTCACCCCTTTGTTTTCCAAATTTAAAAAACTCATTAGTCCAGCTCCATTAGAATGTTAGCTTCCTTGAGAGCAAGATCTGTTTTGTGCCTTAGCCCAGTGCCTGGCATACAGTAGGCCTTTAATAAATACTTGTTAACTGAGTGATATGTGAGAGAGAATGCCCAGTGGTCAAGTAACCTCTGTTGGAGACTTCCACTATGAGGAATCCCTTTATCTCCTAAGGCAGCTGGTTCCAATTTTTGACAGTGCTGATCAGGTTTTTCCTTTTAGAAACACATAATTAAGTCACACTCTTATCTGTCTCTCTAAAATTTCTACTCACTCCTAGTTCTTCTTCCTTCTGCAGCCTGTTCTTCAGATATTTAAAGGTAATAATCTTATTACCTTCTAAGACTTCTCCAAAATATTCCAAATATTCTGTGTTGTAAGTTCTGACTTTCTGTATGCTAGAGTCCCTCCCACCTCTGACATTCCCTGTTCTGACATCTGACATTCCATGTTCTAAGGGCCTTCCAATCTCTGGCATCCTGTGTTCTAAGGACCTTGCCAGCTCTGACATTCTGTGTTCTAAGGGCCCTCCCAGCTCTGACATCCTGTGTTCTAAGAGCCTTCCCAATTCTGACATTCTGTATTCTAAGGGCCCTCTGTAGCAGCAAACACCCCAGCATACCCAGGGTGGCTGCCAACACAGGTTCCTAGATCTGCTTTTTCTAAAGGAAAGCTACTCAAAATGGGTTAACAATCAGGGAAAAAGGTCAGCACCCCGAACTTCAGAGAATACAGAGGTTATGAGCAGACAAAAATACAGACAGAGAAACAAATTAGCAGACAGGCCTCCAACTGTCTAACCATTACATCCATACCTAGTCAGTTACCAGAGAGGGAAGCACCAACATCTAGGTTTTCAAAGCCTGGGAAGCTCAACGGCTGCCCAGAGTCTCATCTGGCCAAATCACATAACTCTTCAAAAGTGAGCCCCAAAGCAAAACCTCACATCAAGACTTCTTCTGGCTCAGAGCATGTCATAATCCTCTTGACCCACTGCCCAATCACACAGCACCAAGGTGTGGGCATTCCTGAAAACCAAGCCTCCCACCATGGGCTCCATGTGACCACATTCAGCCTATTTAGGGGGCAGAGCATATTAGGGCCTAGGGACAGGGAAGATCTTAAATTCCCATTCCCATAACACCCTCCCAGCTCTGATATTCTGGGTTCTAAGGGCCCTCCCAGCTCTGACATTCTGGGTTCTAAGGGCCCTCCCAGCTCTGACATCCTGGGCTCATAAGGGCCCTCCCAGCTCTGACATCCTGTGTTCTAAGGGCCCTCCCAACTCTGACAATCTGGGTTTTAAGGGCCCTGCCAGCTCTGATATCTTGGGTTCTGAGGCCCCTCCCAGCTCTGACCTCCTGTGTTCTAAGGCCCCTCCCAGTTCTGACATTCTCTGTTCTAAGGCCCCTCCCAGCTCTGACATCCTGTGTTCTAAGGGCCCTCCCAGCTCTGACAATCTGGGTTTTAAGGGCCCTGCCAGCTCTGATATCCTGGGTTCTGAGGCCCCTCCCATCTCTGACTTCCTGTGTTCTAAGGCCCCTCCCAGTTGAGACATTCTCTGTTCTAAGGGCCCTCCTAGCTCTGACATCCTGTATTCTAAGGCCTCTCCCAGTTCTGACATTTCTCTGTTCTAAGGGTCCTCCCAGCCCTGACATTCTATGTTCTAAGGCCCCTCCCAGCTCTGACATCCTGTGTTCTGAGGGCCCTCCCAGCTCTGACATTCCTAATTAGGCAGAATGACACAACAGAAAAAGGCAGCTTGGCTTAGTAAAGAATACTTAATTAGCCTGTTTGCATGTTTTTAATTAAACCACAGTAGTTACCTGCTGTGATTGCCACAGTTGTAGCATGGGGCCTCCACTGGCGAGGGAGGAGTCAGAGATCTGGGTGGCCTGGCTTAAGGAGCTTCAGGGAAGGAAACGAGCACATTGGTCAGTTCCTTGGAGGAAAGGTCAAAAAAGACCTAATTCAGTTTGCTGACTGTGAGTCACACTGGAGCCTGGACTATGATGATGGTGCCTGAGGAGCACAATAAGTAGATGAAGATAACAAACATTATTATCTCTCCTGTTGTGGCACACCGTCAGACCTGTACAGGGAAATGGCGTTTAGTAAGGTCCCATCTGCTGGTCTCCATATCTACCTTTCCACCCTCATCTCAGTCAGCAATATTAAGTGCCTGCTGTATACCCGGCACTTTGGTAGGCACTGCAGACACAAAGACAAAAAAATATTTAAATAATCACTGCTTCCAGATCTCTCACATTCTGTTGGGGGAGACAGCATGTACCCACATGTCTCTAAAGAATAAATAAAAAACAGAAGGGAGGTAGTTGAATAGAAGACATTTTAGGAGAGAGAACATAGGAGTTGGTGGCATCACACAAGGTTGCATGACCCTGAGCTCTGTTTTGGAGGAAGAAAGGGATTCTGGGAGGAGGGAACGCTGTCAAGGTATAGGAGGCAGCCTGTAAAAAATGGGAGAGGGAGTGCTGTTTCTGAGAAACAGAGAGAAGGCCAATCCTCCTAGACTATAGTGGGCAGGAAGGGGAGCCGGGTATAATGATACAGAAAAGGTAGGTGGGAATTAGAACTTTAATAGCCAACCATCCTAAATTACTTCTCTTTTTTATTCTCATTTAAAGCTCTCAGTCAGTATTTATTAATCACCTGCTATGTACCCCATAGCACTAAGCACTAGGGACATAAAGAAATGCACAAGATAGTGCATTGCCCTGAAGGCAAGCCTGCCCTCAAGGAACTCATAGTCCAGTGCAGGGGGGAAGGGGTTACAACGGGTAAGCTACTATATACAGACAAGGTATAGACTGGATAAATTGGGGATAATCAATAGATTTGTCACCAGAATGATAAAGGATTGGAAAAGGTTTCCAGGAGAAGGTAGGGTTTCAACTGGAATTTGAGAGCCTGAGTGAATGGCCCATTCAAGTCCTCTATGACACTCTGCTAGAACACGCCCACCTGTACATGTCTACACTATTGGTAGAGTTGTAATTTGATCCAGTCATTTCTGGGAAACAGTTTGAAATTCTTTGACCAAATGATCTCACTGCTAATTTCCAAGGAGATCAAAGACAAAAAA
>NW_027187400.1:8541429-8550699 GCF_028583685.1 Petaurus breviceps papuanus | reverse complement strand
GGGGGGGGGGGGGGGGGGGGGGGGGGAATGGATCTATATATAACAAAATACTGCTAGCAAGACTTTATATAGTAGGGAAAAAACTGGAAATAAAGTGGGTGCTCATTGACTTGGAAAAAGGTTGAACAAATTGTAGTATATGACTAATGGAATATTACTGCAGCATAAGAAATAATGAATATGAGAAATTCAGAGAAACAGGTAGGAGTTAAAAAAAGAGGAAAGAAAGCAGAAATATACCGTGGTTATTGTCCTTCATTCTTAAAGAGGACCAAAATGACATCACCATGTTGGGGTCAAGGTACATTGTGTCCTGCCTGGAGGATCAGACCAATACAAGCTCAGAAGGCTCTACCAAAGATTGGGCACAAATAGTTCATTGGAATATTTGGGGGGAAGATGGCTCTAAAATTGTACATCTCGTGTTTCTTTTGAGCTACATACGCAGTGACTGGATGGATAAGTGGGTGGGTGGATAGATAGATAGGTAGATGGATGGATGGGTGGATAGATGGATGGAAGAAGGGGTAGATGGATGGATGGGTGGGTGGATGGATGGATGGATGGATGGATGAAAATTATTTTACATTCTTAATATGTTCAAATCACTCCGCTGAGATCTGGGGATATGAATAGAAAGTCTTCATAGTCCCAGATCTTAAAGGAGCTCCTATTATAATAGGTAGAGATAACCTATAAATAAATGAAAACTTCCCTGAAAGGCTGCTAAACTCAGATTAAATATGATGAGTTTGCCTGTTGTCTCCTTCATTAGGTTGCTAGCTACTTGGGAACAGGGACTGTCTTTTTGTCTTTAGCCTAGTACCTTGCACTCAGCAGGTAGTTAATAATTGTTCGATGGTTGTAGTTCAGGACAGAGGATGAAACGCTGATCACTCCTTTCTGTAGAGCAGGAAGCTATAGGTGCAGAATAATATTGACAATAATAACTAGCATTTCTATAGCACTTCAAAGTTTGTGTATTGTTTTACAAATGTCTCATTGAATCCTCACACCAATGGCAGGTAGATGCTGTTATTATCCTGATTTTATAGATGAGGAAATTGAAGGAGACAGAGGTTAAGTGACTTATCCAGAGTAGGTGTCTGAGACTAGACTTGAACTCGGGTCTTCCTGACTCCAAGTCCTGTGCTCTGTGTACTCAGCTACCTAGCTGCCTCCGTGTGGCATGCACTGTAAGACATCACTGTTTTATCATTCAGCTTTATCTGTTTTTCTTTGTTACCAAGTAGGATTCCATGAGGATTGGGGTGGGGAAGGGTATAATATTGGGAAATGTCCATAATATGTGTGTGTGATTTTTGTTTTTGTTAAGAAAACAATTTTTTTTTAATTCTGTGAATCATTTCCAGGTTCCATGACAGTGGTGACTGTCAAGGCTGTGGCAGGAATGCTGGTCTTATCCATTCAAGGGAACCTCCAGCTTGACTACCCCATCTTCTATGTGATGCTGGTGTGCATGGTCGCCACGGCTATCTATCAGGCCGCGTAAGCCCGCTTCACTTCCTGCTGCCCCTTGCTGTCCTCCAGACGCGGATTAGGTCCCACTTTTGAAACCACAGAAGAGTCTCATAATGAAAATTATAAACCATATTTATGCTCCCCAGCCAACTCCTCCTGGGGTGGCATCTCATTTTCCACAAAGAGGTCAAAGATTCTACAAGGTTTCTCTTAACCCCAAGGATCTAGCAACTATGTGAGGAGAGCCAGCTAGAGGAGCAGATCACCTTCTCTAATTTCCTATCCATGTCAGTGGTCTGTTATTCCTCTAGTATCCTTAATTGGCTCAGGCCTACTCAGTCCCTGATTGCAGGGCATTTTGCTAGGTACTAGGGTTACAAAGAGTTCCCCAAAATGACAGAGTAGCTGCCTTCGAGGGGCTTATAGTCTATTAACAGGGAAAGGGTGAGGGTACAAAAGAGCTATGATATGATTGAACATATATAACTTATATCAAGTTGCTTATTTTAGGAAGGAAAGAGAAAAATTTGGAACTCAAAATTTTTTTTAAATGAATGTTAAAAAGTGTCTTTACAGGTAATTGGGGAAAAAGAACTTTTTTTAAAGAGCTGTGATACAAAAGGGAGGGTATAGAAAATGTGATGAGAAGAGTACAGCCACAGCACCGTACGGGTTCAAGGGAGAGAAAGATCACATCTGGACAGAGGAAGAGGAAGGCTTCATGGAGAGGCCTTTGAGGTGGACCTTGTAGAATATTAACTCATCCTTCAGAGGACAAAGAGTAGAGCTAGAATTTCAGGCAGAAGAAAGCACAACTTTGATGGAGGCAGAATATCAGAGGGGGCATGTTCAGGGAACAGTGCCTGGTCTACCCAGAACGGAGGGTCTGAGGTTAGAGGGTCCAGATCTCCCATCTTTCTACAGAGAGGAGTGACCAGTGTTTTCATCCTCTCTGAACCACGGCGATCTGTCAGTTGATCAGTACACATTTACTAAGCACCTACTATGTGTCAGGCATTGGGCTGAGTTGGAAAGGTAGCCAGTAGAGAACCAGGCGCATATGAGTCTTCTCAAGCATCATTTCTTTCCTCAAATGTGATGCTAAGCTATATGAAAGTACTAAGAGCCTTGGTTCTAGATACTAGATGCTGTCTTGATGTTCTAGGCTCCAGCATAACCCACTCCGAGTCAGGGAACTGAATCATAACTTTCTCGACCTTTCCTACAAGGAACTGACCAACATGCATTTTTGCTTTATTGAAGCTTCTTAAGCCAGGCCACCCAGCTCTATGATTCCTCCCTGATCGCCAGTGTGGGCTACATTCTGTCTACAACCGTTGCAATCACAGCAGGTAACTATTGGGAAATGCCTCTGCTTTCTTTCCTCTTTTTTATAGTTGACAACATGGAAATGACACTAATGTACAATCCTAAGGTCTTATCAGACCACGCTGATAGACCATTTTTCTGCTAGACCATTCTGCATAATGAGAATTATAAAATTAGAGGATGTTAGTGCAAGGAGGGACCATTTTCCAGATCAGGAGACTGAGGCACAGAGGGATCAAAATCAGGTTCACAGGGTTAGTAAGTATAGGAGGTGGGATTTAAACCCAGGTTTTCCTGGCTCCAAATCCAGTGTCTTATCCATTTGACAGCTTATGTGGGTCCTTATAAAATTCAGATCAAGGAATGAAAGGTAGTGAGCTGGAGCAATGCATAGAATGCTGTACCTAGAGTCAGAAAGGGATGAGATCAAATCCAGACACTTACTGGCTGTGTGACCCCGGGAAACATGCTCTGATTGTCCATGGAGATAATAACACCTCTCTCCCAGTGTTCTTGTGAAGATCAAATATGGTAATATATGTCGCGTTTGGCCAGTTGCCATATGAATGCTAGCTGTTATCATTTGCCACAATGATGTCAGAGCTCAGAGGGCCCTTAGAACACTGAATGTCACAACTGATTAGGGCCTTAATATGGAGAATTTTAGAGCTGGAAGGGCCCTTAGAGATCATTTAATCCAACTTTCATTTTACAGGTAAGGAAACTGAGGACCAGAGAAGTAGCTTTCCCAAGGTCACAAAGCACATAAGTAGCAAAGGCAGGACTCATTCTTATCCTCAGTCCTGTTCTTTCCATTTCTGCGATTAGATTCTAGTTAGTTGTTATTTGGTCATAGTGCTATAATTATGTTGTAATCTTTTGACCCCAAACCTTAAGAAGAGCCCTGACTTTCATTGACTTAAGGACTCCTGAGGTGCTGGGCTGGGGGGGGGGGGTAGGGGAGGTAAGCAGGGGGAGCCACAGGGAAACCAAATAAATGTTTTTGTTCTACTCTGCATGTGGAATTGCCCGTTTTGTTGAGTGTTTAAGTTTAGAATTTTTTAAAAACAAATCAAGTATAAAAAAAAAGCATGCTAAAGTAAACATCCATGAGAATCCATTAAAACTTAACTCACGTTTACATAAGGGCTTTACCAAGCTCTTCATTTCTTCAGTCATATTTGATCCTCTTAACTGCTCCAGGAGCCATTCCATGCAAGCATTAACAAATAATGAGAGAATACAGCTTTCTGGAGGGCTCTGAGGTTCACAACACCTCTCTCTCAACACCTCTGAGAGATTAGTGCTGCAAATATTATCTATCCCCATTTTACAGATAGGTAAACCAAGAAGTAAAATGATTTACCCAGGACACAACAGGTAGGACATGACCCCAGGGGTCTCTCATTTCTGTGCCACTGACTCCAGTGGGAGGTGATCCTTAGAATCCCAAGAGGAAACCTCCAGCTGCCTTAGCACCCTCCCTCAGGGGACCTTGGCAGGTCTTGAGATGTGTTCTGTGGGTCAGATTCTTCAGAATTCTACTGGACAAGGTCAGCCAAACAATCCTCAGTATTTGTATGGTAAGGATGTAGCCTGTTTCGAGAGCAGTTAACAGTGTGCAAAGCACTTTGCTCATGACCACTCCATGAAATAAATAGTACAAATTACGTTGTCCCCATTGGAAATGATGGAAACTGAGTCCCAAAGAGTTTGAATGACTTGCCTTAAGGTCATACAGAACCGTGATTCAAAACCAGGCTTTGTATTGTAACTCTTAGGATAGAAGACTAAATCTCAGAGAAGAGAGAAGCTGTTTTACTAGGAATGACTATTTTTTTGCATCCCTTTTCCCAGTACTTGCTATAAATAGTTCAGATATTAGGTAGTCTTTCAAGTGAAATATGACTTTTTAAAAATCTGAGTGTGGTCTAAATAAAGTTTTGTTGTTTGTTGTTGAGTCATTTTTCTATTCGTGTCTGACTCTCCATGGCCCTATTTGGCGTTTTCTTGGCCAAGATACTGGAGTGATTTGCCATTTCCTTCTCTAGCTTATTTTACAGATGAGGAAACTGAGGCACACAGGGTGAGGTGACTTCCCAGGGTCACACAAGCTAATATTTGAGGCCAGATTTGAATTCAAGAAGATGAGTCTCCCCGACTCCAGGCCTAGTCCTCTATCCACTCTGCCACCTAGCTGCCTTTGGCTTATATAAATAATCAGTGGTGTTTTTGAGGGCAGCCTTCAGAAAGAGAAGTGATTTTGCTTGTGGTCATTCAGCAGTGAAAACCAGATCTGGGATCTGAGCCTTGGGCTTCCTAACTCCTGATCTATTGCTTCTTCCCCCACCTTCTGCTGCCAGTTGGTCCAACTATAAGAAATATGAGTATGTTTGGCTGTGTGCATGCATGGTTTCCTTCCAAAGTGATTTTATTTTAAGAGTTTGGCCTATATTTGGATCAACTACAGTGTGGCTAGTTAAATAGTAATAGATAAATAATAAATAAATGGCAGGTGAATTAATGGTGGATAATAAATATTACTAATCAGTAGTAATAAAGGCAGTCAGTCAGTAAACATTTATTAAGCACTTACTACATGCCAGTCATTCTGAGGAGACAAAGAAAGTAAAAGACAGTCCCTGCCTTCAAAGAGTTCACAGCCCAGTGGGGAAGACTGCATGCAAACAGCTACGTACAATCAAGCTAAAGTCTGGATAATTTGGAAATAATCACCAGAGGGAAGGCAGTAGATTAAAGGGTTTTGAGAATAGCTTTCTGTAGAGGGTGGGATTTTAGTTTGGATTCAAAGGAAACCAGAAGGCAGAAATGAGGAGGGAGAGAATCCCTGACATGGGGACAGCCAGTAAAAAGGCATAGAGTGGATGAATAGAATGTTGTGTCTTCAAAGAACAGGGAGGAAGAAGGGACCTAAGGCTCCATCTAACTGTCTCTTTGCTTTACAAATGAGGACACTGTAATGTCCCACAGGTATTAAGTATCAGAGGCAAAATTCAGCCCCAAAGCCAGTGTGTTTTCAGTTGATTCAAAAAGAGTTCAAATCAAAAGAAAACAGGGCAAATGGTGCTAGAATGTGGAACATGTATCATATGGAAAAGCAATGTAATTTAATGGTAGAAGTGCTGGGCCTAGAGTCAGGCAGAACCTACATTCAAATCCAGCCTCCTGACATTTACCAGAATTATAACCATGGATGACTTACTTTATCACTATAAGTCTCAGTATTCTCATCTGTAAAATGGGAATAATACTCTCTAGAATACCTTCCCCACAGAGCTGTGAGACTCAAAGGAGGTCCTGAACAAAAAGTGCCTTGCCAATCTTGAATTGCTTGGTTTTAGATCTAGTCTCTAATACTAGCTATGTGACCGTGGGCAAGTCACTCTTTGGACATTTTTTTCTCATCTATAAAATGAGGGTTTTGGACCCCATGGTCCCTAAGGTCCCTCCCAGTTCTAGATGCATGGTTCTATAATCATGTGCTATGTAGATGACTTTTACTACTGTTAAGGGAGCTCAGCACACAAATGCATTTTCTTTGCTTATTTGTTAGTTATTAATTCCTTTGGTTCAGCCTTATTAAAGTCTAGGAGATGGGAGTTAAAAAAAAAAAAAGACTTGCCCTTTATTTTGTGTTTGATTGTCTTTGTTGAAGCTTAGTTTTTAAAACTATTTTTTTTTATTTTAATTTTTAAAAGTTTTTATTTAAAAAATATTTGCTATACTTTTGCTATGTTTGCTATATTTTAAAAATTTTGCTATATTTTATTTTTACATTGCTTACATTTCTCCTGTATCCCCCCTCTCCCAAAGAACCATCCCTTATAACAAAGAATTATTTTTAAGATAAAGAAGAAGAGAAAAAAATCCAGCAAAACCAGTCTGCACTTCAAAACAATATGCAATGTTCTCCATCTGTGGACCCCAACCCTCTGCAAAGAAGCTGAGCAGGAAGTAGGAGGAGGGGATGAGGTTTCCTCAGCTCTCTTCTTTGGGGCTACATTTGTTCTTTTATAATTTCACATTATTTGTGTTCTCTTGTATATCGTAGTAGTCATTGTGTATATTGTTTTCCTGGTTCTGCTTACTTCACTCTGCATCAGTTCAGGTAAGTCTATCCAGGCTTCTCTGTATTCATCACATTTGTCATCTCTTAGAATGCAGCCTTATAGATTCTGTTACATTCAAGTTCCACAGTTTGTTCAGCTTTGCCCCAGTCAACTCTTTTTCCACAAACAAAGCATTGCTGTGAATATTGTGGTGTATATGGAGTCTTTTCAAGTTTATTTTTTTAATTATGTTAAAGAAAAGCACTTAAACCTTTTATGTGTTTTTTTTTCCCCCTTAGGAGCAACATTTTACTTGGATTTCATGGGTGAAGATGCCCTCCACATTTGTATGTTTGCACTGGGGTGAGTTAATGCCCGTCTTCATTGCCTGCACACAAACACACAGTTTAATTTTTTTAAAAAGCTTTCTTGATGTTTTTTGTTTTTCATGCTGCTATCCTTTCAAACTACAGACCCTCCCTTATAACAAGGAAAAATGCTCCAATTAAGAAAAACCAGCAGACAAAGTGATAACTTCTGTTTGTTTTCAGTAATCCATCCCTGTAGCTGTCCCATATCCTTGGCTCTAACAGGAGGTGGGGAACACCATCCATCCTGTATTCTCTGAGACCAGAATGGGTCACAAGCTTAAAAAGCATCCATTTCATATTGGATTAGCCTTTGGAGGTTGTCCAATCAAACCTCTATCATTTTCTGGAGACCTCAGGAGGTGAAGCAGATGGAGTGAAGACCCGAGTTCAAATCCAGCCTCAGGTGCTAGTTGAGAAGATCACTTAACTTCTGTCTTCTTCAGTTTCTTCAGCTGTAAAATGGGAATAATAATATCTACATCCCAAGCTGGTTGTGAAGATCAAATGAGACAATAATTGTAAAGCCCTTAGCACAGTGCCTAGCAAATAGTAAGTGCCCTATAAAAGTTATCATCATCATTATTATTACTGTAAATACAGCACAGCACTTGGGATGTAGTGGGCTCTGTATACAATAATTATTCCCTCCTCCTCCCCCTCCCTAAGCAAAGAGTAAAAAGGACTTACCTAGAATCATACACGTGGCAGATGTGAAAATTAATCTGTGTTCAACAGTTCTGGAGTCTTGTTTTTATTTACATCATTGTAAATGTATATTATTCTGTGTCTTCTTTCATCATAGGATTATAGATTCAGAGCTGGGGGGAGCTTAGAGGTCATTGAATACAATTCCTTATTTTACAGATGAGGAAACTGAGGTTCTGAGATGTCAGTCATTCAAGAAGGATCTGAGTCATTACCATGTGCTGGGCACTGTACTAAGGGCGGAAATGGAAAGAAAAACAAAAAATAGCCTTGCACTCCTGTAAGTGAGCTTACAGTCTAACGAGGGAGACAGTGTCTAAAAGACTAGCTACAGAGTCGATGGAAGGTGATCTCAGAAAGGAAGGCACCGTCACATGGCAGGACAAGTCTGTTGCCAAAAGGTGGGATTTGAGCTGAAATGTGAAAGCACAGGTGAGGAGGGAAGGAACACTCCATGCTTGGAGGACACTTAGCATAAAAGCCCAGAGTTTGATAAATCACTTGAGTGCCATGTGGAAGGGGCTGTGAGTGGGCCAGAGCAGCGGATGACAGAATGCATGGAGAGGGCTAAATATGAGGCTGGTAGAGAGGGGCCAGGTTGTGAAGGGCTTTAAATGCCAGAGTTTATATTTGATCCTGGAGGTACTAGGGAGCCATTGGAGTTTATTGAGCAGGAGGGGATACAGGCAGACCTACCCTTGAGTAAAGTCACTCTGGCAGCTGAGTGAAGGATGGATTATGGTGGGGGGAGAGACGAGGCAGGGACATCAGTCAGAAGGCTGTTGTAATAGCTCAGGCATGATAACTGCAATGGGGGGAAGCCATGGGAATGGAGAAAAGGGGACTTGATGGGAGAGGGAAGAATGACCCGTACTGGAGAACAGAAAAGTTATGAAGGGGGAGTGCAAATAAGGAACCTAGGTTGGGAGTCTGGTAACTGGGAGATTGGTGATAATCCTTGACAGTAATAAGAAAAGTAAGAAGAGAAGAGGGTTTGGAGGGAGAGATGATAAGCTCTGTTCGGGACACACTGAGTTTTAGATGCCTACAGGACATTGAGTTTGAGTCTCCAAAAGGCAGTGGTGATTCAGGAGAGGAGTTTAGGAGAGAGACTAGGGCTGGAGAGAGAGAAGAGAGAGAGAGAAATACAGGTATTGACATATCTATCTCTTTCTCTCTATATATATATATGCATATATATGTATATATACACACTTATATACATTTATGTATGTATACATAGTAGGTAGGTAGATGGATGGATGTATGGATGGATGGATGGATGGATGGATGGATGGATGGATGGATGGATG
>NW_027187400.1:8522646-8541419 GCF_028583685.1 Petaurus breviceps papuanus | reverse complement strand
ATGGATGGATGGATGGATGGATGGATGGATGGATGGATGGATGGATGGATAGGTAGATGGATAAATGGATAGATAGATGGGTGAAGAGAGAGAGAGAGGTAGGTAGGTAGGTAGGAGAGGAGGGGGATCAATGTTGTCAAAGGCAACTTGTCCAAAGTCACATAGACAGCAGGGACTTGGCCATGGGTCCTCTTCCTCCAAACCCATCCCACTTCCCAGAGTTACCCTATTTCATGCTGCCTAAATTCATACAAATCTTTCTGTGTGTTTCTGAATTCCTTCTATCTGCAGATATCTTAGGGTACAAGAAGGCTTTCTTTATAATCAGGTACCATATTCATAAGGCACTCACACAGAGCCAGAGAAGCTGAGTTCAAATCCTACCACTTATGGTCACTACCTGTGTAAGATGAGGCAAACCACTTAGCCTGAGCCTCAGTCTCCTCATCTGTAAAATGAAGAGATTGGGTCCCTTGACCTTTGAGGTTCCTTCCAATTCTAGATCTGTGATCACCTGATTATAGGACACTCCCACTAAAGTAACGGAATGCTTGACCCCCAAAACAAAAATAGCTAACATTTATCTAGCATCTACTGTGCCAGGCACTCTGCTCAACACTGCAATTATTAATCTCATATGAGACTCACAACAATCCAGGGTAGATTCTATCATTAACCCTATTTTACAGATGAGGAAACTGAGGCAAGGAACCAGTCAAGTGACTGCTCAGGGTCACCCAGCTAGTGTCTGAGGCTGGATTTGAACTCGGGTCTTCTAGCCAGGATCATTTTGTTATTGTGGGAGAATCATTTTAAGCCATAAAGCCTTTCAGAAGTTAGGAAATTGTCTCCAGTAGGAGAACACAAGGTCTTCCCAGAAGACTTCGTCCCATTTTCCAGACTCCTCCCATTTCTGCATCATTCACTCCCACTGCGGCTCTGCCAAGGGAAAAAATTCTTTCGCCCAATTACTGCTAAGGTAACTTTTGGGGAGGTGCAGGTTGGGAGCTGAAGCAGACACTCTTTATCCTCCTGGAGATGCCGTTCCCTGCCGATTAGAGACAAGACAGGGCCAAGGATCCTCCTGGGCTTGTCTCCCAGTGCAGTGGTGTCACGTCCTCTCTGCCTCTCGGAGTTAGGAGTCTCCGTCTCGGTCTCCAGCCTTCTGGTCGGTGGCCTTACTTCCTGTCCCATCTTCTCTGCTCTCCTCAGCTGTCTTGTTGCCTTCTTGGGAGTCTTCCTGATCACAAGGAATAGAAAGAAGGCCATTCCATTTGAACCCTACATTTCCATGGACGCCATGCCAGGTAACCCTTCCTCATCCTCGGACTGTCTGTGTGGAGTCGGGGCGTGGGGGGCGTGGAAGGGTGGGGGGCAGGGGGCTGGGAAGAGGGAAGGGGAGGAGCCGAGTGCTTCACCCACAAAAGGTTAGCTGAGCTGCCATGTCATCTCTGGTTTTTCCATGGTTCTTTTTCCTTCCATGGGCTCATGGAAACATGGGGGAAGGGAAGGAAAGGGAATAAGCATTTATATAGCACCTTCTACATACCAGACACTGTGCTATGTACATTTACAAACAACCTACTATTATCTCCATTTTACAGTCGAACAAACTGGGGCAGACAGAGGTTAAGTGACTTACCCAGGGTCACCCAGCTTGTTAGTGTCTGAGGCCAGATTTGAACTCAGGTCTTCCTGACTCCAGGCCTGCCACCGTATTGATGCCTCAGTTGGCTTCTGTGGAGTATTTTGGTTCGAGCCTCCCTCACTGAGTTATTATTTTCTAAAGAAACCCCAACTCCTCTGAAGCTACTTCCCTTTTCCTCCATGTTTTACATTCTGTCTACTGGAGGGAAGGTCTGTCTCCCTTGATAGAATTATTGCCTAATACATCAGAATCTAGGCCATGAAGACCTTCAGTGCAAGAGTCATTCTGGGTAGTCGGGGTTCTTCCAGATGGTTGAGATTTAGAGATCATTGACAAATTGAGAGGTTTTTGAGTCCTCCTCCCATTTTCCACATGAAGAATCGAGGCTGGGAGAAGTTGTATGACTTACACAGGTCACTCAGCTAATAATCATCTGAGGCAGGATTTGAACTCAAGTTCATCCAATTCCAAGCCCGGCAGCACCCCATCTGTTGTGTCACTGAGCTGCCCCATTATAGGATGAAAAGGTTTCTTCAACCCCTGTTTGACCTCAGGGGAGTCCCTGCACTCTGTCTTGGTCTGCTTTTTCTTGTTGCAAATAATGGGGTTGGGTTAGGCCCCAGATGATCTCAAAGTGTTTCTCATGCTAAATCCTATGTTCTAGAGCCTCTTTTGGGTCCTGGACCCCTTTGGCAATCTGGAGAAGCCTCAAGATCCTTTCTCAAACTGATGTTTCTGAATAATTGAAGGAAATGCTCAATATCAGAGGAGGAGAGAAGGGAGGGAGAGGAGGGAATGGAGACAGAAAGAGGGAGATGGGTAGGAGAGGGGATACAGAAGAGGGGACAGAGGAAGACAGGAGGGAGAGGAAAAGTTGGAAAAGAAAGGAGAAGGGAAAGAAAGGGAGAGGAAAAAAAAGAGGGGAGAGAGAAGGAAAGAAAGATAGGATGAAGGGAAGAGAAAAGGGGGAAAAAGAAAGAAAGAAAGAAGAAGAGTGGAGAGCTCAGCACAGCATAAAGGATAAAGCATTGGGATTCGAGTCAGAAAGGCATAAGTTTCAATCCTAACAGGATCATAGGTTTAAAGCTAGAAAAGGGACCGTGGCCACCATCTGATCCAGTTTCCTCATCTTACAAATGAGGAAGCCGAGGCAAGTGTCTTGCCCAGCCTAATACAGCTAGTAAACATCAGAAGCAGGACTTCCTGCCTCACTCAGGTCCAACACTCACTCCTCAATAGTGCTGCCCCAGGAACTTACTAGCTGTGTGACCTCTCAGAGCCTCCATTTCCTCATCTATAAAATGGGGATAAATAGTACCTATCCTGAGTCAATTCAAATCAACAAGCATTTATTAAACACCTCCTGTGTGCTAAGTGCTAAGGAGACAGAAAGTTAAAAGGCAGCCCCTGCCTGGGGGGCGGCTAGGTGGTGCAGTCGATAGAGCACCAGCCCTGGAGTCAGGAGGACCTGAGTTCAAATCTGGCCTCAGACACTTAACACAAAAACTAGCCATGTGACCTTGGGCAAGTCACTTAACTCCAATTGCCCTCCAAAAAGCAAAAAAAAAAAAAAAGGCAACTACTGCCCTCAAGTTGCTCACAGTTGAACATATGTAACTCCTTGGGTGGCGGCAAGAGCCAAAGAATGTCATAGATGTATTTTGTGAACTTTAAATGGCTATATGAATGTCAGTCATTATTTTAAAATAATCAATATCTTGTGCATTTCCCTGTCTTCTTAAACAGAGGATGCTGAAGATAACTTTACCCTTTGTTTGACCCTGGGTCAGCCTTCTGAACACCTGTTGTTATTATACTGTGCTAGAATATAGCGATGCCCTCAAGCTATTGAGGTGTATAGGACTTTTTGCCCCTTGGCTAAATGGCCCCAAACTGCTGTGCTTTGTGAGTTCTTGTAACTGCTTTTGCTAGTGATGCTTTTTTTTTCTCTCCTCTGTTGATGTCAATGTGCCTGCCTGTGGTCACCCCTCTTTTCCACCCTCCCTCTTTCTGATTGACTGCTTCTAATCTTCGGTGGGTCTGGAAGCTAGAGGCTAGGTGACGGGGCTCTCTCATATTACTGTGAAATCCAGTATCTCTGGTGAAAATGCATGAGCTTTGGTGCATGGACTTTGGGGTGACTCTTTTGGCTGCTTAGAGGCCTTATATGTTTCCTTCCTTGTTTCTCAGCTAAGATCCAGATAGGTGAGGAGGTGAGGTATTATTCTGTGTGTGTATGTGTGTGTATATGTGTGTGTGTCTGTTCCTTACTTTGATTCCTTGAAAGACCTATGATCTCATCAGAGTGGACCTGCCCCCATTGCTGATGAAGGTCATCCTTTCTTCCTTCCCCTCCCACCCCTTACCGTGCCCTTAGTAGACAATTTCATGAGTTGCTATGGCCAAAAAAAAAAAAAAAGCCACTTCTAGAGACAACATTCTGTTGACAAGTGTCTCTAAACTTAGCCAGGCTGGTTCTCAGATGACAGACAGTCCCCTGACCCATCCTTGAAACCTTTCCAGCTTGGCTAGGACCTGCTTACACTAGGCTGGCCTTGACTTGTAGAACCCTAGATCACTTGCACACCATGACAAAGGGAGATGAGAACCAAGGCTAGTTACCTTGAGTCCTCTACCTATTCATTTGGCCAAGGGTAGCAGACAAGCAGGCCCTTGGCACCATTCCCTGCTGGAGGGTGAGGCTCTGGGTTACCTGTCCATTGACCTCCCATTTGCTTATCTTTGCCACACCTATGGCTTTTGCATGGTAGGATGGAAAGAGAACTGGGTCTAAAGTTAGAGGACCAGGTTCAAATACCACCTCTGATGATACAAGTTACATCACCTCCAGGCCTCATCTTCTCCATCTGTAAAATGGGATGGAGGGTGGGACCAGATGGCTTCTGAGATGCCTTGCAATTCTAAATCTATGATCTGGGGATCATCGAGGCATGGCAATGTTCTCTTTTGTTGACTATTTTGGGCCAGATGTAGAGGAGCTGTCCAAGTGGGTGACTAGAAGGCAGGTGAAAAGACCTGGCTTTTGAACCTGTGAGGCCGATTTATAGGAACAGCCCTCAGTCTCCCAGAGACAGGCTGGGCACAGAACTCAGCTGCTCAGGGGACCTAATCTCCCTGGGACTCACTGATTCAGAGGTTTTGAGAACCACCCCTACCCTTTGTCCATCCATCTGTTAGGGGATGGATGACCTCCCAGCCTGCGTTTTGGGCAACTGCCTCAACAACAGCTGGGCCCTGATGACGTTTCTGCAGGAGGCATGGAAGGGATCTGAATATCTAAAACACAATTTTGGATATCCACAGTTGAAAAGGTTTGGCACAAGAAAAATTGGAAGACTAGAAGTAGAAAAAAGGCAGCTAGGTGGTACAATAGATAGAGAGCTGGGCCTGGAGTCAGGAAGATTTGAGCTCATATCGAGCCTCAGACACTTACCAGCTGTGTGACCCTGGGCAAGTCACTTAACTCTGCTCGCCTCAGTCTCCTCAGCTGTAAAATGAGCTGGAGAAGGAAATGGCAAACCGCTCCAGTATTTTTGCCAAGAAAACCCCAAATAAGGTCAGGAAGAGTTGTACACCACTGAAAAAATGACTGAACAAAAGAAGTAGAAAGGGGAAGAGGGGAAATAGGAGTGGATCTTTGCAGCAAACTTCTGATAAAAGTCTGATATCCCAATTGCATGGGGAATTGGTCAAATATGAAAGAACAGGAGCCATTCCCCAATAGATAAATGGTCAAAGCAGAGGAACAGTTCTCAAATGAAGAAAAGTAAATGATCAGTAACTTTGTGAAAACTTCTCCTAACCACTAATACGAGGACAAATGCAAATTAAGACATTTAGCTGTAACATTTATTGATTTCTCAGATTAGCAGGCTCTCAGAGCTGGACAGGAAGATAAGATTGCAGATTTAAAGCTAAAAGGGACCCTGAGTTCTATCATCTCATGTTACTGATGAGAAAACTGAAGCACATGGAGATTCAGATTCAATGACTGGCCCAGAGTCATCCAGCTAATAAAAATCTGAGGCAAGATTCGAACTTGGGTCTTCCTGACTTACAGTGCAGCATTCTACCCACTGTACCACCTTGGGTGCAGCCCACCTGATGATTTCAGAGGCCATCTAGTCTAACCTGTACCGAAGAGAAATCACTGTGATCGGACCTTAGTCTTGCCTGCCTGAACAAGAAACCTATTATTGGATCGTGCTGAAACAGACCCTAGAGGTCACCTCTTCCACCCTTCTCATTTTACAGATGAGGAAATTGAGGCAGGAGGGCACGTGGCAAATGATCATCTGGCTTTTGTTTGAGACCTCTAGCAGTGGGCTTGGGGATGGCCTGCTATCATCCAAGGCAGACCTTCCTCTCTTGGATAGCTCCCCTAGTTAGGGAATTCTTCCTTGAATCAAAGGAAGAAATTTGCCTCTACACTCTGTGTCCCCAGGATCATAAGATTTCAAAAATGACATATAAAGGACAAGTCCAAGCCCTGAAAGCATTTATTAAGCACCTACTAAGTACAAGGCAGTATGCTACAAGCTTTATAAATATCTTCTCATTTGATCCTCACAACAACCCTAGAAGATGGGTGCTATTATTATCCCCATTTTACAGTTGAAACTAAGGCAGACAGAGGTTAAGTGACTTGCCCAGGTCACACAGCTAGTAAGTGTCTGAAGCTGGATTTAAACTCAGGTCTTCCTTACTCCAGCACTCTATCTACTGTACCACCTAGCTGCCTCTGGGTGTTAACTATGAAACAGAGAGATATGATGTTTATATATGCTTACATTTATATTTCATTAGTCCCTGTTTTTTGAGGACATCTAAGTGGATGTTGCAACAGCCACAGAATGTTTGGGCAACCCCCAAAATTGGAATCTCTTTAAACATCAAAGGCACATTTGAGCCCACTAGCTCCCTATGGAATAGGAGAGTTTTGAGAAACAGAGAAATGAGTTAGGGGGCGGGGGGAGGAAGGAACCATAACATAAACAAAAGTCAGATTCTATTGAAATCAGAAAGACTAGTTTCAAATTCTGGCCCTGCTCCTTTTCTACATGTGTGACCTTGGGCAAGTCACTCTATAATAACTGGCATTTATCTCCAAAAAGAAAAAAATAACTGACATTTATATAGTGCTGAAAATTTTGCAAACCACTTTAAATGCATGACCTCATTTGTAGCTCCCCATGACCCCGGGCTGCAGGTCTTATCCTCATTTTACAGATGAACAAACCAAGACTTAGTGAGATGAGATGACATGCCCGTTGTCACACAGAGTCCAAGTATCAAAGGCAGGATTCGAACTCAGTTCTTCCTGACTCCCAGTGCAGCCCTCTAGCCCCTAAGCCAAGTTGTTTTACTTTACCTCAATAAGCTTCAATTTCCTAAGCTAAGTGGTGCCATAGATAGAGCCCTAGAGTCAGGAAGACCTGAGTTCAAATCCAGCCTCAGACACTTACTAGCTGGGTGACCCTGGGCAATTTAACCCCAATTATCTCCCAAAAAAATACAGGGTTTAGATTAGGTGATCTCTTAGGCCCCTTCAAGCTCCAAATCCAGTGATAACTTTACCCTTAAGTAAGATCTAAAATCATGCCCTGAAAATGGACTTCAGTCAAGTTGGAAAGGAGGGAGGGAGGGAGGGAGGGAGGGAGGGAGGGAAGGAAGGAAGGAAGGAAGGAAGGAAGGAAGGAAGGAAGGAAGGAAGGAAGGAAAGGGAAGGAGGGAGGGAGGAGAGAAGGAATGAAGTTCCAGAAATGAAGCCTGTCTGGAAAAAACTCAGTATCTTATTTAGCCACTAGGTGGGTACAGTGGTTAGAGCATTGTATTTATAGTCAAGAAGACCTGGGTTCAGGTCCTACCTCAGATACTTAATAACTGTGTTTTCGGTTTCCTCCTCTGTAAAACATGGGGTTTGGACTCGGTGTCCCTTATGGTTCCTTCTAGCTTTAGATTTTTGACTCTAAATTTGGCACATCTTAGGCTCCAGACAGTTGTGGGGGGGGGGGGGTACTAATTCTTGTGAGAAGAAAAATTAACTCTCATGTGATATGGAACATTATAGATTTTTTTATTTTTAATTTATGAAAAAAAGCAAGCACTTCCATAACAGTATAATCATTAATAATAATAAAATATGATTGCACATGAAACTGCAAATCTCACAGGGTGTTATGCATTTAAAGGCAGGACCAGAAATGTCTACTCAGAAAGCCGCCATAGAGGAGTCCAGATGCCTTCTTGGGATCCCTGTGTAGAGGACTCCCAATGCAGATGCCGCTGCCTTGGTAGACAGGCTCAAGTGTCACACAGCAGAATCCCATGGTAGAGGGATCACCAGATCTCTAAATTATGAGCAGCAAGGTGGTCCAGTGGCTAGAGTGCTGGGCCTGGAGTCAGGGAGACCCGAATTCAGATGTGGCCTTAGATGCTTACTAGTTGTATGACCCTGAGTAAAGCACTTGCCTCAGTTTCCTCATCTGTAAAATGGGGGTGATAATAGCACCTCCCTCCCAAGGTGTTATGAGGTTCAGACAAATAACACATGAAGCAGTGTAATCCTTAAAGGGTTCTATAAATGCTAAGATTATAACAGAAATTTTCCAAAACGAGTCTTCTATGAATTTCCGTCATGATTAGCAATAATAGCATTTACCTAACTCTTTAAGGTTTACAAAGCACTTTACCAATGTTCTCCCCTTTGATCCTCACAACAACCCTGGGAAGTGGGGACTATTTTCTCCATTGTACAGATGAGGAAACTGAAGCTAATGTTAGGTTAAGTGACTTACCTGGTGTCACACAGTTAATCCAGTTCCTGAACTCAGTTCTGACTCCCAAGTTCAGCACTCATTACTGGGACACCCACCTGCCTCATCAGTGATTCCACAGAATCATAGATCTAGAATTAACTGGAATCTCTTCATTTCATAGATGAGGCCCCGGGTGAGGGGGGGGGGGGTTTAAGTGATTTGCCCAAAGCTATACTGATAGCAGTAATGATGGCTAATTTTTTATAGTGATCTAAGTTTTTCAAAGTAATTTACTTATATTGTCTCATTTAATCTTCATAACCAGGGGAGGTCCAGTAAATGTTTAATGACGGCTCTCTGAAGAAAAAAAAATCACACGCACAACATATTTTTAAGTTTAACCTGCATCATTAACGTTTTCTCCATTACTTTCTTAAGTCTAGACAACCAACAGACAATAAAATCAAGCCCTAATTTGGAGCATTTGCCAATTTCCAAAGCAAAAATGCTCACACTGAAAATTTAACAACCAGCTCTCCCCAGCCAGTTCAGGCTGGCTCCAGCACACCTCTGCTCATAACCCTGTGAGGCAGATGCTATTGTTTTTCCCATTTTATACATGGGGAAACTGAGGCTGAGATGAGTGGCTTGCTCCGGTCACTCGCTTGGTCGGCATGTGAGGCATGATTTGAACTTGGGTCTTTCTGACTTTCTACCACACTTCCCAGTAATTGTCAGAAGCAGGATTGACTCCAGGGCCAGCAATCTTCCCATCTAAGAGTGCTTCTCATTTACTTTTACTCAATATTCATTTCTTGAGCACCTACTATGTGCAAGACATTGTCCTATTATCAAGGTCGTTTAATGCCAAAGCAGACAACCCTTTGCATTCGGTTACCCACTCGTGGCTTCTTTTGACAGTGCCTGGTTTTTCTGCATAATTTCTGAAAGATTCACCTGACTGTTGCTAAGCAACTATAATTTTCAAAGGTTGCCTTTAGAGGTGTTCCCTTGGAAATCCAAAGCACTCAGGAAATTGACAATGTATATTAGTTCTCTAACTAGCCAGTGGCTGGGTGAAGATGTATTCTCATTCCCCCCACCCACCCCAATGTGATCCTCTTGTGGGGGAAAAAAAAATGGGCTTTTTTTCAGGTATGCAGAATCTACACGACAAAGGAATGACCGTCCAGCCCGACCTCAAAGCTTCCTTTTCCTATGGCGCCCTGGAGAACAATGACAACGTCTCTGAGATCTATACTCCTGCCACACTGCCCGTCATGCAGGAGGAACATGGCTCCGGGGCCATCTCTGCGCCTCCCTACCGCGTCCTGGAGCATACAAAGAGGGAATGAGTAAGGCCTTGGAAGAAATGAAAATCCAGCCCTGTGCCCTGCCTGGGAGGGGTTTGTTTATTTATTATCTGGGCTTTCCAGTCTGTTATAGCTGAGCTGACCATGGCTTAAAACTCTGGGCTTAAATTTGCTTTTCCAGATTTTTTTGTTTTTGTTTTTCAACTAGAGAACTCAGCAGAGCCAGGAACTCAGAAGTTATTTGTCTTAAACCAACAGCAAATTGTATTGGTCTTCTATGTTTGAACTGTAGCACAGAAAAAGGCAAAAGCAAAACAAAACAAGCTAAACACAGTATTTTGGTATGCAATAAGGAACACATATGTCAGCTGTGTGTGGTTTTTTTTTTTTCCCAAGGATCTCGCATCTTACATCTTACAGGATGGTTACACATCTGCCTAAATAAATGATAAAAGATTACTGGGTTCTACTTACTTCTAGTGCTCAGCACAATGCCTGGTACATAGTAGGTGCTTAATAAATGTGATTGATTGAAAAGTAAATAGAAACCTCCTGACTGAGGTTGAGACAATGCAATGAAAGTGTTAGACCTTTGAGGCTGAGATCCCTACTTCTGGTCTTGTCCTACTCCGAGTGCATGACCAGTCTCCAAATATCCCTCTCAGTTATCTGTGATCAGTTCTGTATAATGACAGGTTACTATGATACTGGGTAAAATCTCTGATTGGGCAGTCTTCAATTTATGTAGATGAGATGTAAAACACAAGACAGGTGACAGACAGTGGACCCGATTGTGTGTTCCTAGGGTCACAAATACTCCCTCCAGTGGAAAGCAAGACCATTGTCTCTAAATTTGGATTTAGTATCCTTCTGGATCTGAAACTGACTTTGTGCCGAAAATAGCTTTATGATTTTTTTCCCCCTAATTTAGGCGCTAGGAAGTCAACAGCTGAGCAATAGCTTTGCCATAGCTAGATGTCATAGAGAAAGTCAGTCAATAAGATGGATAAGAAACTGTCTGAGTTCATGTGGGTTTGTCCTCCCTGCATACTTCTCATCTTGTGGGATTGTTGTCTATCTTTTCATCTGCCCCATGCACGTTAGATCATACCCCCTTTGGGCTCCCTGGCCTAATTGGCTTTCCTTTCTACTTACCAGTTCATGATAGTCCATGAAACATATGCCAACCATTCTTTATTTCAGAAAACATGAATCAGAGTGTTGCCAATTTTATGTTGCAGAAACCAGGATTCCCACATATTCAGACAGAATGATGAAAGTTTATTAACATTTGAAGCAAATGATGCTTATGAAAAAGAAAGATTCACTTTACTCCACCTCTTCCAAGGCAAAGATTGGTTAGCTAGCAAACATGGTGGCAAAATGGTGGGCTTCAAGGGAAAAGGAACTATACAATGGCATTTGTAGTTTGTTGTTAAAGCTTATGAAATCAGGACAAAGATAGGTCTTCTTCAGCCTAAAAGGAATCTTGTACCAGGGATTTGAGTAGGGAACAGACCTTAGACCAAAGTCCCACACAAAAGGGCAGCTTCTGGTAAGCTTATCAGATTGATCAGGGAACACCCTGCGTTGCTTGACCATAGCAGGACCTGTGTGACCATTATAAATAAGGGTAGCAGTAATATTGTTTATGGAGCTTCCCTATGCTCCAAAAACAAGGATTTATTTGTTCATTGCTGGGCCTTTATCTTTTCCAAGCAAAGGCCGCCTGAGAAGGCCTGGTATTCATTTGGAAGATAGAATTGCTCATTCCCTCCTCCTGCACTGAGATTCTGAGACTCACAAGCTAAATTTCAGCCTGTTGGCATTTTTCCTTGAACCTGATAGGCATCAGTTGAATTATGTGTTTCAGGGAACCCCATGCCCACACAGACCTAGTTCAGAAATGGAAACATTCTCTGGAGGGGGTCAGGCAATATTTTTCCATTGTGTATGTATGTGTGTCAAGTGATTTCCCCTTGATCCCATCTAGATGGCTTTTTAAGAATTTAGAGAATAGACATATTTATATAAACCAAGGGAGCCTTGAACACTGATTGTAATAAAATCCTAGAATGTCAGAGCTGGAGGGGACCTTAGAACATAGAATTTTGGACTTAGAGGGGCCTTAAAATATAGAGGACCTGGATTCAAGTGTCATGTCTGATTCTTACTACCTATGTGACCTTGGGTAAGTCATTTCATCTCCATGGGCTGAGGTTTCCTCATCTGTCAAATGAGGGGGTTGGGCCAGATGGCCTCTGAGGTCCCTTCTGGCTCCAGATCTAGGGTCCCAGGAATGTAGCAGGTTTATAAGGGGCCTTAGAAGACAGAAGACCCCAGCTGGAAGTGACCTTAGAGAGTAGTGAATCCAAGGCCCTCATTTTACAGAAAAGGAAAGTGAAACCCAAAGACTTGCCCAGTGCCCCACAAGTTCTTGGGAAAGCCGGGCCCAGAACTCTTTCCTCATGAGTTTCACGATAATCTTCTTCGTTATTTCTCACTCCCAGCCCCCTCCACTATAGCTGGCTTGGCATAGTCAGAAGAATGCATCTTGCTCAGAATTCCTTGGATAAGACCAATAATCATCATATGACGTATGGTGTTCTTTCTACCCCAGCTTAGAAACACCTTCTGTTCTCCCTGGGGTCACCCAACACTTCAAAGTCAGATAATAGTGTGAAGAGACCAGTGTTGTTAGAACATTAATTCTGATGGACCATGCTTGACACCAGCTTAGTACCACCGGCCCAGTATCTTCAGTCTATGGACTATGAATAAGGCAAAGTACTTATTTTTAAGATATGAGAAAGTATAAAATGTTTTTCCTTAGGATGTTTCTATAAGGACTAAATTTGATAATGGACTAAAAGTAACCCTAGCGTAAAGCAAAGCAAACCTTGAGTCTTCAAGGGGAGACAGCAGGTGAGTAACAGTAGAATGTCAGAGCTGGAAAGGACCATAGAACACAGGATGCCAGAGCTGAAAGAAACCTAAGAAATCATCTAGTCCAACTCCATTTTACAGATGAGGAAACTGAGACCTGCAGCAGGGAAATGACTCATGCAGGAAGCTAGTAGCAAAGGTGTGATTAGAACCCAGACTCTTGAATCCCAGTCTGTGTTATTCTTACTGTTGCGTTCTGGATAACCCGCAATTTGGACACACCTCCAGCCTAATCCTAGGCAAATGAGAAACCCAATTTGAAGGGAAGTGATTTGGCACCTCAGGAAGTGCTCTGTGAAGCCTGTGAAACCCTACCAATCATTACAGGTTTATACACAGTATATGCCCCATTCCTTTGTCTTTTAGTACCAGTAACTCAAGTGTCCCAGTACCTTCAGACTTCCAACATACTTTCCTGACAGGGACCCTGTGAAGTGAGTAGTGTGAGTATTGGGTAAACAGCCTGCCTATTGCTAACAAACAAGGACCACCTGCTTGTGAGGGGGTGGCCACCATCAGCAGCCTGCTGACCAGCCTAGCAGCCTTATATGGCTTTCTTTTCATTGCTTCCCCAACCTTCCTCCTTGTATTTTATTTTAATTTTTATTCTTTTTTTTGCATCCCTTTCCTTTCCAAATGTATCTCTCTTCCCCTACCCAGAGAGCCATCCCCTGTAACAAAGGAAAAAGAAAAGGGATAAAAAGTTCAGCAAACTTAACTGACCCCACTACTGAGTCTGACGTATATGGAGTATTTCCCCACTTATAGTCCACTCTTCCTTTTTACCAGCTCCTTGCTCATTAGAAATCAAACCTCCTCCCTATCAGCAACACAGCACACAGAGGAAGGCCCAGTGCCTGGCACTTAATAAGTGTTGATTGATTGGGACATGCTTTTGAACGTTTCTTCACTGCTGTCCCCACCACCACCACCACCACTATATACCCTCCTTGGTGGGGTGGAAGTAGGAGAATAATGGAGAAGGAGACCAAGATGCTGAAGATTTTGTACGTACAAATTAGAATGAAATCATCTTTCTGTAATGGATTATTATGGTGCTACAGTAAGTGACAAATATGATGAATACAGAAAAGTATGAGAAGACATATGAAATAATGCAGAGTGGAGTAAACAGCGAAGAAAATGGCAACAACAATGGAAATGGAAGAATAACCATAAAACAGTCAAAAACAAGTGAAAAACACAAAAATGAAATTACAAGAAACAAATATGTGAAGACATCTCCATATCACTGGAGGGAGGTAGGGTCTTTGGGTGTGGAATATTGCATATACTCTCCAATTTTTTCAAAGTATTGAGCAATTTTGCTGATCTCTTGCTCTTTTTCTTACGGAATATTCTTTGTTAAAATGGATGACTTTCTGGGAAGGAGAGGGATATAGGGGGAAATCTAGGTGATGTACAGACAAAATATATCAATAAATTTATTATTTAAAAAAAGAATATGGTCTTCCAAGTTTGGCTACCACAAGTTTCAATAATAGATGAAGGTGAGATGCACGTACTAGACAGTGCCGGCAGAACTGTCGTAACCGAAGCCATCACATTGGCTTGCCCCCGGCCATGGAGTTGAAAGCTGCCAAGAGAAAGGACAGTCAGACACGTCCATCAGTTTCTCTAATGGAAGCCAAAACACTTTGCTGTCCAATGTGAGGATACAACAGCACGTGCATGTTATGCCCTCTCTGCTTGAAGCTTCTGAACAAATCTGGTTCAACACTGGCTGAGGTTCAGGATGATGTTACCTTGGGGTTCTCTCCGGGAATCATGGGCCTCATTGCCTTCCAGAATGTACCATGTGCACACAGTTAGATTCTGTTCATTTCGCAAACCTGATGCTGCATGTTGCTTTTCTTTTTAAATGTATGTGTCCACTGGTTGAGATTGACTTTACAAAGTGATATTTAAGAAAAATAATAATAAAAAATTCAGTAATATGCTTTGATTATTCACCTTCAAGTTGGGTATGATATTCCATTATCTAGAGATGAGATGGGCATGAATGATCTGTTATGTTGGTTCGAGAAGAGCATAAAGTCCTTTTTTCCCTGTTTGCATCAAGTATCCTCAAGATATTTTATTACATATTTCTTTTTACTGTCAGTAAGCATTTGGTACTTCTTATGTGTCAGGCACTGTGCTAAGCACTGGAGATACAAAAGCAGGCAGAAAACCATGCCCTCAAGGAGCTTACATTCTAATCAGAGAAGACTGAACACTAAGGAAGCTTAAAAAGGAGGAGTGAGGGTGAAAGTACTTGTCATGGGCTGGGGAAGGGAGAGGAGAGGAGAGAGGGGAAAGGAAGAGAGGAAAGAGGAAGGTGGAGGGAAGAGAGGGAAGAAGAGGAGTAGGAAGGGGAGTTTGAAAAGTTTAAAAAGCTAGCTAGCATCAGTTTGTGAAAGGCTTGTGTGAATGAGAAGGGAAAGATTGTAGATGTCACAGTGTGTCCTGCCTATCCTTTCACCTTTAAAACCCAAATTCTTACCTTTCTCAAAGATCTTAGCAAGTCACTTGATCTCAGATGTGGGCCTCAGTTTCCAGGGGAAACAGAGGAAGATACATGGAAACATCTCCCAAAGAAGCCTAATCAATTGAGCAAGTCATGGATCAGTCCTGGGTTCAAGTTATGACACATCCTGACTCGGTGACTCTGGGCAAATCATTTAACCTCTCAGTGCTCTAGGTACTTCTAAGACTGTCTGATGCAGGGCTGGTGTCCTCTTTGTGAACAGAGAGAGTACTCTATACCAATGAAATCATAGGTCTCATCCCTATTCCTATGGGCATAAAACCTTGGAAAAGGAAAAAAGAAATGACCTCCCCCATTCTTCCCCTCCTTTCCCTGATACAGTTCTGATCCAGATCTGCCAGATGTGATTTCTGTAGTTCTTACTTTAACAGTGGAATTATTAATAAAAATAAGGCAACTAAGTAATTAATCCTAAAGAATATTTGTTGGCTACATTTAGGAAATTTAATTCCACCTACAGGCAGCTAGATGATGCAGTAGAGCACTGGGCCTGGAGTCAGGAAGATCTGAGTTCAAATGTGACCTCAGACACTAGCTGTGTGACCCTAGGCAAGTCCCTTAATTTTTGTTTGCCTCAGTTTCCTCACCTGTAAAATGGTGACAATAATAACACCTATCTCCTAGGGTTGTGAGAATCAAATGAGATAATAATCCTAAAATGCCTGGCACTTAGTAAACATTTAATTATAATAATTTTTTCTCCCAGTTGAAAAGACCTAGACTTTTAGATCTGATGAGAAAGAGAAGTCCACCAGAGACAAAACCTTTCAGGAAATCCAGAGAAGCAAGAGCTATGAGCAGCGGCTCCTCAAGCTTCCCAGGACAGGGACTCTTTTATCCCACCTGGTGCATTTTCTTTCATCAGATAGATGAAGATCCTGAAAGTGTCCATTTTCCTCCCTGGTGTAGTTCAACTCTAACTGCCCTGCAGGAGGAGTAGGGGTAGGGACAGCAAGGGAGTATGAAAGGAGATCAAGCTGCCTGCAGGTCCTCCCCTCCCTCTTTCCTTTCTTCCTTCCTCCCTTTCTCTTTCCTTCCCTCCTTTCCTCCCTCCATTCCTTCCCTCCTTTCTTTCCTTTCTTCCTCCCTTTCTCTCTCCTTCCCTCCTTTCCTTCCTCCCTTCTTCCCCTCCCTCCTTCCTTCCCTCTTCCCTCCCTTCCTCTCTCCTTTCCTTCCTTTTTCCTTTCCTCCCTCCTTTCCTTCCCTCTCATCCTTCTTCCCTTCCTCCCTCCTTCCTTCTTTCCTTCCTCAGTTACTTCCCTCCCTCCTTCCTTTCTTTCTCCTTTCCTCCCTCCCTTTCTTCCTTTATTTTCTCCAAAAGAAAGCAAGGGCACTGGGCCTAAAGAAGTTTAGGTTGGAGTCATGCTTATGCCACTTACTAGCTGAGTGGTTTTAGACAAGTCACCCCCCCAACCCATCTCTTCATAGAATCAGTCAATCAGCTAGCATTTATTAGGCACCTACTGTATGTAAGGCACCCCACTGGGTGCAAGGGACACAGAGGGGCAAGCACCCTGCTGGGTTGCAGGAGATTAAAAATAAAAAATGAAACTTTGCTCTCAAAGACCTTATATTCTATTAGGATCTTACATCTACAGAGGAAGGGATCTCAGAGATAATCTTTTAGTCCAATCCCCCTACTTAACAGATAAGGAAAACAAGGGCTGAAATCCTCAGACAAGTCACTTCCCTCCCCTGCCCCCCCTTTCCAGATCTGTCAAAAGAGAGGGCTGGACTAGATTCTATCTAAAGGCCCTTCAAAATCCAGAATCCTTTGTGCTTTGAAATTCAGGCAGGGGCAAAAGGAGAGTAGAAGTGAGCGAGAGTAAAAGCACAGAATTTCCAGGCAGGGGTGAGCAAAGACCCCAGGCTGCAGGAGCTTCCCTTCCCTTCCATTACAAGATTAGGGTCAACTGTCCAAGAGGAAATTAGGGCAATGATCCCTCTCACAAGAGAGCTTCCCTGGAACAGAACAGAGGTCATAAATTTTCTATGGGGCTGAGTTTGGCTCTTGTCAGGGCCAAATCCTGAGCAAGCCAAGTTCTGACCAAGAGATGCCTGAGTACCAACCCAAAGTCCCTTCTGGTGGCTGGCTTTCTGCTTTTCAGTCTGAGAGGCAGAATAGTCTTGCGTCTTTTTTTTTTTTAGGTGCCACTGCTTAGAACGGCATGTTGAAGCAGGTAAAACATAATCTGAGAGCCAGAAGGAGCCTTAGAGCAGAGGTGCTCAATCTTTTTGTGTCTTTGGCTGCCTGCTGAAGCCTGACTTCTCACACAAGTTTTCACTGAAGGAAATACTACATTTCAGGTAGAGATTAGTGAAATTGAGGATGTACTCCCCATCCCCACTGAAGAAGTTACTCACTGAGAGGGTTAGGGAGGGGGCTCCCAGAGCCCATACTTCATCACTACATACAAGGTGAAAACTTCCTCCTGGAATCTGGGGAGGGGGAAGGTCAGGTTAAGAACCCCTGCCCTAGAGGTTACCTAGTTTGCTTATAAGGGCAGGAAACTGAGGTCCAGAAAGGCACATGAGTCGCCTGTGGTCTACAGTGACCATAGTGGCAGAGCCTCAGTCCTCTCCCCGACTTGAACTCAGGGCTCTGGTTCCGTTCCAAGGCTGAACTGGGAACCACTAGACCAAGGTCCATCCTTGTGGTCTTGTGCCTCAGTTTCCCTGCCTGTGACTGCCTCCCTTCTCCATTCTGAGACGTCTCTATTACGGAAAATGCAAAATGCAAGGCTGGGGTGAGAACCCCAACCCCTCCTGCCCTGGGCCTAAAAGCCAGGGTGGGACTGGACAGAGACGAGAACGTGACAGTTAAGACAAGAAGCTTGGGGACAGCCTGCCAGAAGAAAAGAGCGCATGCGCCCTCTGCGCGGGGCTGGAAGGGTGGGGCAGAACCTGTCATTCCCACCACCTCTTTCCGAGAGGGGAGGAGGAGAAAGGAAGAAATGCGCACGCGCAACCAACATTGGCTGGGGAGGGTCCGCTTCCAGCTCCCCCTTTTCCTCCTCTAATTCCAGCAATTCCAACCGGAGGGGGTGGGGGAGATGGAAGGGTTGAATTCGGGGAGGGAGGGTAAGGAGGAAAGAGAAAAGAGGGAAGGGGAAAGAGGAGTGAAGAATGAAGGGAGAGAAGGGGGAAGTGAGGTGGAGGGGAGTGATGGAAGAAGCCGGGAATGAGAAAGGGAGGGAGGACAAGAGAGAGGGAATGAGAAAGGGAGGAGGAAAGAAAGGAGAAGGGGAAGAGCAGGAGAAAAGAGAGGGGAATGAGAAAGAGAGAAAAAGGAGAGGGGGAAAGATAAGGGGAGGGGGAATGAAAAAGAGAGGGGGAAAGAGAAAGTGAAAGAAAGGTGAGACAGAGGAGAAGGGGAATGAGAAAGAGAAAAGAGAGGGGGAAAGAGAAAGTGAAAGAAAGGAGAGGGGGAAGGAGAGTGAAAGAAAGGACAGGGGGAAAGATAAAGGAGCGGGAAAGAGGAGAGGGGGGATGAGAAAGAGAGAAAAGAGAGGGGGAAGGAGAAAGTGAGAGAAAGG
>NW_027187400.1:8463004-8522636 GCF_028583685.1 Petaurus breviceps papuanus | reverse complement strand
GAAGGAGAAAGTGAGAGAAAGGAGAGGGGGAAGGAGAAAGAGTGAGAGAAAGGAGAGGGGAAAGATAAGGGGAGGGGGGAAGAAGAGAGGGGGAAGGAGAAAGAAAAGAGGGGGAAGGAGAAAGTGAAAGAAAGGAGAGTGAGAGAGGAGAGGGGGAATGAGAAAGAAAAGAGAGGGGGAAGGAGAAAGTGAGAGAAAGGACAGGGGGAAAGATAAGAGGAGGGGGAAAGAGGAGAGGAAGAAGAGAGGGGGAATGAGAAAGAGAAAAGAGAGGGGAAAGGAGAAAGTGAGAGAAAGGAGAGGGGGAAAGAGAAAGGGAGGAGCAAAAGAGAGGGGAGGGTGAAGGAGAGGGAGAAAGAGAGAAAAAGGAAGGGGAAAAGGGGAGGGTGCTACAGGAGGAGGGGGGATGATAGAAAAAGGGGAAGTGGCACTGGGAGGGGGAGGAAAAGAGGAATGAGGAGGGGACATAGGAGAGAGGGGGAATGAGAAAGGGAGGGACAATGATGGACAAAGAGGGATTGAGGAAAGAAGGGGAAAGAGAGAAGGCGGAATGCTTAGGGGAGGGGGTTAGCACCAGAGATGCCAGGGAATAATGGAAGACGGGAATGATGAGGGGGAAAGGGGGAGAGCAGGAGGGGGGAGGGGGGAAGGAGGGGAAAAGCGAGGCCTGCGCAGGCGCACCCGGAGCTCGGGGAAGAGAGGGAGGAGGGGTCGCTTCCTGCTCCGGTCTGGGTCCGGCTCCCGCCTCCTTCCCTCCGCGGGCCTCCCCGGCTCTCCCGAAGGGGGGAGGGGAGAAGATGCTGGGGGGGAGGGGGAACGAGAGGGAGGAGTGAGAGGGGAGGCGGGAGCGCGCACGGGCCGCGGGGGCGCGCGGGGCCGGAGCGCGCAAGGTCGCGGGGGCGCGCGGGCGGCCCGTGGCTGCCTCTGGGGCTCCGTGCACTGGCGCCGCCGCCGCCGCCTCTGTCGCTCGGGCTCCCGCCCCGGCCCCGGCCCCTGCTCCAGCCCCGCGCCCCCTCCTCCCGCCGACCCGCCAGCGTCTTCGGGAGTTTGCGGTGAGTCTGACAGCTGCGGCCTCCCGGCCCCGCCCTCCCTTGCACGGAGCCCCAGGCCCTGCCTGCTGCACCCCCCACCCCCACCCCGAGCCCCCGCCGCTCGTGTAGTGGCGACACGAACGACACCACGACAGGCACGCCCTTCTCATACCCGGCAGGTGACTTCCCCCGCCAGCCTCAGTTTCCCCTTCTGTCAAATAATGGGAGTGGTCCCCCATCCCCCCTCCAAACCCGCCCCTATGCTGTGCACCCCTGCGGGGCAGGCAAGAAGAGGGGGGCATCTCCCCAGCCCGGGGTCAGGGGGAGGGGGAGGCTGCATCTGCAGCCCTGGAGATGCCCCAGCCTCCGCAGCATCTTGCTTCCCTGAGCCGCCCCTCCCCGTGGTCCCTGGTAGGAAAGATGCCCTCCCTCCATCCTGCCAGGTAGTCCCTGCCGGGTGCCGGGCTCGGTGCCATCGTCAGGTTTGGTTCTGCTTTGAAGCCAGCCCCAAACAAGGGCACAGCCCCCCAGGTGAGATGCCCAGGTGACAGTCGTAACTTCCCCAAACTTGTGCTCCCTGACTCTGGACTTCCTGCCTGGGCAGAGAGGGCAATGGTGGCCCCTTTCCAGGATTCTCTTCTCCTTCGGTGTGAATGGCAAGGAGAGGCCATTTAAGGAGACAGCCTGGAGAAAGAGCACTGGTGAGAAGACTTGGCACCTGGGGACTCTGTGACCCTACCCAGACTTAAACTCCACCCGGCTCTAAAATGGGGAATAATAACGTTTGAGATCATACATGCGGAGGGTATTGTATCCATGTATAGATACCTACATGTATATCTATGTGTGTCTACATCAGTAAAGGTTTGGAAAGGACCTCTGAACAGAGAACTTCACCAGCCCCACTACTAGTCTCACAGATGAGGAAACTGATAAGTGTCTTGTCTAAAGACACTTGAATTTGAACCCTGGTTAAAGGAAAGGGCTGGCAGATTTTAAATCCTGTTCTCTTCCCAAAAGACCATAGTGCCTGTCTTATATAGTTGTGAGAAAGGTGGTTGGTAAACCTTAAAGCACAATGTAAGTGTGAGTTTTTAAAAAGTCTATACTTGTACTTTAGTTAAATGTGAATTCTTTCTCCATAAACACAGTTAATGGTTCCCTCTTAATGTCAGACCCAAACCAGTTATTGAAAGAGGTAGACTGGCAAAACTCTAGAAGAGACTTCAGCGTGTAGAGGGTTAGAGAAACCTTGGAACATAGAATATCAGAATTGGGGAGTTGGTGAGGGGGAATTAGGGACCCTTAGGATATGGGATAGTATAGTCAGAAGGAAGTTTCAAGATCATTTATCCAAAACAGAAGCTCACAGAAATCATAGGGGGTCAGAAAACTGATTTATCCTATGTTGCAAATTACCTAACAAAATACCATGGTGCATTCATCTGAGATTAAACTAATTTCAAAGAATATTCCATTCTTGTTTTGTTTGTAGCAGCAACTGCCCCTTATGGATGTCTGTGATCCACTTTGTTACAATTTGATTCATTAGGTTGTTAGACTACATAAGATTGAAAAGTAGCTGCATTCACATGTTTGTGAATCACATCTTTTCAGTTTGGTTTCAGTTTGATGAAACCTTTGAAGTGGTCTAGAGATGGTTTAAGGATGTCCTTTGGTGTGAGAACCATAAACCCAAGGGGCCCATTTATTCCTTAGCCACGTAGTCAGCTCTATATTTTATTCTGCCATGCTGCTGACAAAAGCCTTGCCACGTTCATTCAAAAGAGATTCTCAGTGCTTTTTAGGAAAATCACATTTCCCCCAAAGTTTAAAATGGCATTTATGATTTGACATTGAAAAGGTGTCTAGCATCTGAACCTGTGAATTCATTGGTATAGGGAGCTTCCAGATGAGAGCACTCCCTCTACCCCTCAAAGTCTACACCTTCTCTGTCACTTAACAGTTAAGAGAGTTGACCTGAATGCTGGGAGGTTGTGACTTGCCCAGAGTCAGACAGCCAGCATGTATATATGTCAGAGGCAGACTTGAACCCAGATCTTCCTGAATCTGAGACCAGCTCTCTGTGAGCTTTGTAAATAGACATTAAATTTGTAGATTGGCGAGAGTAGTGTGATATAAGAAAAGCCCTTAGGAACAATTGTCAAGAAAAATAGTAAGATATTAAGTTGCACTAAAGAGAAATTCTTTAAATCCCCTCCCCCTGCCCAAAGGTTGGAAATATCAGGGTTTTCAAACATTTATATAATTTGCAAAAGGCAGATAGTCTTGAGATTGATTCTTCAGTAATTGGAAATGGAGGAAATATTGGGGGGTAATGAACTGGAATATAGACATAAATAAATATCACATCTTTTAAGTCATATAATTTAAATATTCTTAAAAGTTTAATATTTTTCCTCCTCTTGTTTGACAAATTTTCTATTCCTTCTTGGTTCCCTTGTTCAACCAAATAAATCCCTACCCTCATCTGCACTGAAGAATGGAACCTTAACGGTGATGACCAATTCTAGATGAATCTGTGTTCGTGGGGTATAGGGATAGCATGGAATTCAATGAAATCCAAAGAAAATCAGAAATTTTTGTTTTTTGCTCATAGTATGAGCTTCTGTCCTCAGCAAACCTTTTTCCCAGCTCTTCTTAGAAATAGTCAGCTCCTGCCAGTAAATGATGACATGAGGAGGGAGTAGGAGGAGCAAGCCAAAGGCTTGTATAATAAGCAAGCTCTGAAGAATCACAAATCGACAATACTTAGTGTTTTTGAGGAATGTAGAATGCTTTCAAATCTGTTCAAATTCAACAGCATCTGTGAGTATTTTTTCTGACTTTACAGATGAAGAGATTGAGACACAGAAAAGTCAAATAACTTTCCCAAGGTCACTCAACAACTGCTTTGTAGAGCTGGAAATAGAAAATAGAATCCCAGTTTGTTTGGTAGCCCTTTGAACAGACTTAAGAAGGATGATGTGAACCTGGTGAGGGCATTAACTCTACTGGTGTTTTGATCAATTGAGCCAGATTCAGAAGCCCATTCTTTTTTTTTTTTTAAAGCAGTTGGGGTTAAGTAACTTGCTCAGTGTTACACGGCCAGTTATTTCTGGGTGGGTGCTAAGTATCTGAGCCCAGATTCGATCCCAGGTCTCCTGACCCTGGGGCTGGCGCTCTTACTCACAGTGCCACTTGGCCCCCCCAAGCCCATTCTTTTTAAAAGAATATGATCTAATCATAACCAGTTCCAGATCCACATGATGGCAGAAAATACTGCCCTTTTATAAATACTTCAATCATGGAGGAATCTGCCTGATGAGAATTTAATGTAGACGGTATCACAGATTGTTTAGTGGGCTTTATAAAGCAGCTTGACAGTGTTCCTTGAAAGACTGTCTGGCTTCTCTGGCAGAAGGAATATTATAGAAAGACAGAACATCGTTCCTCCTGGAGATTTTCATTCATTTCGCATGCCCACGAAAAACTGTTTGCTAGCTACAGTTGGCAGGAAAGAAGCTGTTAAACCCTGATCTATACAGACCTTTGCTTGTCAAAGCTAGAGGGACAGCTGCAGGCCATGCTGCCACTAATGCCAGTTATCCTTCCTGAGTTGGTGATTTGAGGGCACAAAATGTTGGTAGCAGCTCGGTCTCAGTCATGGTCAGGGAGAGAAAAAGTTCACAGCTCTAGTAGCCATGGCTTAGCACTGACCCTCATAGATTATTAATGCATACAGACCAGTTCTGTTTCTATTTCATTAAGACTGTCATTTCAGCCAGCTGATGTTTTTAGCCTGGCTCCTGTTTTTGTTCAGATTTGGCTATAGTAAGAATATTAGTGGGAATTTATGAAAATATTTGACAATGAGCTCTATAAAAAAAAAAAATCTCATGCTTATATAGTGAAAGAATTTATGCCAAGGAGTATTTGTGTTGCCTTTAATAAGAGAGATTAGATGTTCATTACATAATAATGTAAAATCCTGTCTACCAAGGACTGGCATAGCTAAATTTGTAGAGGCTCATTACCAGAAAGTTAACCAGCAGGGGAATATTTTCCTCCAGCCACAGAAGCTCACAAGGACAATTGTGGGGTAGCAAAATTCATGATTTTTTTAGAGCTGACTTTATTTTCATACCTTCAGGGATTTGTGTTTTCATCAGTGTGATGGGGTACTTGTGCTCAGGACCCAGCCCTAAGACCATGTCTCTGGCCAGAGACATGATCTTAGGGCTGGGTCCTGAGCACAAGAACCCCATCAAGTGTAGATTCCTTCAGCAGTGTAAATAGCAATCACCTCACAATATAGCTGATTGTCTTTGTGAGCTTCTGTGGCTGGGGAAAGAAAGAATCCCCTACTGGCTAACTTTCTGGTAATGAACCTTTACAAATTTAACTAGTCTGGTCCTTGGTAGACAGGCACATGGTCTATCCCTAAAGCCTAGGCTAGTTGTTAAGACTTGTCAGCCATACTGGCCATAACTCTGCTAGAGCAAATACCCCAAACCATTCTGTGAGCAAAAAGGATAGCACACCCATGCCCTTAATTAAGGGAAGAGGGCAGGAGATCCTTGTTGTGGAATGGGGTGGATAAGGAGATCCTGGTTCCCCTTGAGTATGTCTACTTTATGGTAAACTGCAGAATAGAGTAAAAATTCACACCAACCACAAAGTCTTCTTACTAGTTAAATGCTAAGCTTTATTGCTTCTACCCTAGTAAAGAAATGTAAGTCAACACCCTTTAAATTTGGTGCCTTGGGACAAATTACTTGTTGCCCTACCCTAGTTAAGACACTCTGTCCAGAGCTTACACAGCCTTCAAGAATTGCAGGTCACCTTTGTTGAGACATTGAGTAGGGCATTAATTAGCTTTAGCTCCAAATATATTATTTAAATTTTGTTTTGTAGACTAACATTTTAAGAAATGAACACAGATGATTTAGGTTTCATTTTTGTCCTGTCCTTTCACTGCTCCTATCATTTAGGGATATATGTTAATTACTCTGTTGCAGTGACATTAGTCTTACTGTCAAGACACTAATCTCTTTGTGATCATTTGAGTTCAGCTATAGAACAAACAGTTCAGAAGAGGCAAAGACTGTGTTCTGTGTATATGTGTGAAGTGGGCAGCAATCACTTTAAACACTCCTGGTATACCATACTAGTAATACTGTGCTTCAGGACTTGGTGCAATCACTTTAAAAACCAGCTGAAAAAAACTTGAGTGCAGTGTAGAGCTAATAGGAATATAGCAGCCCTGAGGGCAAGTGTTTTAAATGTAGTCTTAAAGATAGAAAGGGAGAAAACAGGAAATGAAGGTATCACATAATGAAAATTGAAAAAAAAATTCAGGTACAGGAAGTACTATTTCCTGTGTTGTTCTGATTTTTTTTTCCTTGTGAGGAGTAAGAGTTTGGAACTTTAATTTTCTGATTTTTATTTACTTTTAAGAAAAATTTTACTTGTTTTATTCACCCAAAATCTTCCTTCTTTTCCCTTCTAACCCCATCTTTTCCCTCCTCCAACTGAGAACACAAGAAAAAACAAAACTCATTACACACATATATGGTCAATCAAAACAAATTTCCACATTAGACATACCTTCCTCCCCCCCAAAAAATTTCTCTCCTTCTGCATTCTGAGTCCTTCATCTCTATATCAGGAAGTAGATGGCAGGTTTCATTATTAGTCCCTCTGGAATCCTAGTTCGAGATTATCCTAATAAAAAAAAAAAGCACAATTGTGTACCATTTATGTACCACAACTTATCCAGGATGGAACTTTAAAAAGAGAAATCATATCATTGGAAAACAATTTGCTTCTTTGACTTTTGGTACCAGCTGCTGGCTAGCATCCCCTCACTCCACTTCTCTGAAAAGTCCTAACAAAATAATAATATAGCACTTCCTCTGATTTTTTTTAAGCCTGCTTTTTATTTTTAAAAAGCACACCACTTCGAGAGGTGTCTGAGAGTTAAACTATTCAGGGAAGTCTATTTTATAGAATTCTGCTCCGGATCTGGTGGGTGAAAGAGCTGATGCAAATCCCTTTCATTTCTCTACTTACAAGAATTCCGTAATGATTCTTGTTTAAGGTTTTATGTCTTCTGGTTTATCGCAGTACTTACAGGAAGTATTTTTAGAACTGGTAATGACTAAATTCATAGAGAACTTTTGCTTACTTAATATCTTTGAAAGGAACTAACTAATTAAGAAAAGGCAGTTGTACCACTAGAGAGCTGATTTCCAGCTGCAGATGGCAAATTAGCCAATGTGAGCACCTACCAATTTGCCATTTTCGGTGTTGTTGAGAAGTTAAATGAAAAACAAACACGCAGACACAATTGTGCTTCATGTTTTCCTCTTATCACTTTGAAGCCATTTTGCAAATTGAAAATGTCTTTTTGTGTATTTTCCTTTTCACACATGCTGAAAAATTGTTTGACTTTTTCCCCTCATCAACTAGAGTTGATGAAATGTATTGCATAAGATGTCTGTATAGAAAATAAAAAACAGTATTGATAGTAGAAGGCTGAGATTAGCTGATTTAAGAAGTAAACTGGGGTCCCATTCATCTTTTCTGAATAAAAGTTCTTTGGCTTATGAACGCCCATCATTAGGGAAGGTGCCAGCATGTGCTTTGTTCTTATCTCTGGTTTCTTTTACAATAGGTGCCTTGTTGACATCCTGGAATTTAGGAAAAGCACACGATCTGCTCTTCTGGGATAATGCTAAGGGACGCTATGAAGTCTTGGAGTGATAGCCAGTCAGACCTCTACAGCAGTGACCAAGAAGAAGAGGAAGAAATGATTTTTGGTGAAAATGAGGATGATTTGGAAGAGATGATGGATTTAAGTGATTTGCCTACCTCACTTTTTGCATGTAGTGTACATGAAACGGTGTTTGAGGTGCAAGAGCAGAAGGTAAGTAATATATGTGTATATATGGGTTAGGGATCATTAGTCATAGATCCGAATTAGATTGAGTACCTCTTTCTCCATTTGGATGAAATATTGGTTATGCTTATATACAGATGGTAGCAGTCAAGTGGTACAGTGGACAGAGCACCAGGCCTAGAGTCAGGAAGACCTGAGTTCAAATGTGGCCTCAGACATTAACTAGCTCTGTGACCCTGAGCAAGTCACTTAACCTCTGTTTGCCTCCGTTTTCTGATCTATAAAATGGGGATAATAACAGTACTTCCCCCTAAGGGTTGTTGGGCAGATCAAATGATATAATATTTGTAAAGTTCTTAGCACAGTGCCTGGCATACAGTAGGTGCTATGTAAATGCTCATCCCCTTTCCCTCTCCTTCCCTAATTATACAGGAAGCCATATAGTGAAATCTGAGGTTTCTTATAGCATCTTACAGCAGATGACTTTTGTGTTCATAGAACACACAGCCACATAGATGCTGTGCCTGGAGGTCAGTCCCCAAGGTCCCACTTAGACATCTGGGAACTCTCTCCAAGCCACTCCACTTCTACAGGAGGCCATTAGAACTGGGTCGTACATGGCACTTGGATGGACACTTTTTAAAGATCACTCTGTGGGCAAAGTTTGTTTTTGTTTTCACAGCTTCATTTTGTTTCTGGGCAGAAAATTCCTCTGTATGTCATAGAAGAATGGTCCTGAGTTAGAGAATTAGAGAAGAAATGTATTGTTTCATGGCCTGTTGGTTTTGTTTCTTAAAACTTGTCACTGGTTATCTCCTGGGATCTTGGTGTCTGAGATGTTAGAGAAGCCTGCTGTGGTCTGGTAGAAGGAGTGCTGAACTGAAAAGCTGGGGGCTTGGGTCTTTTGTTTTGGCTGTTTAAGCATGGGCCTTCGAGTCTCAGTTTCTTCATCTCTCAAATGGGAATAATAATACGTGTACAACTTTGTAAGCCTTAAAAATAGTGTACAAATGCGAGTCATGCGTTATTCTTCCAGTAAACATTGAAGTGCTTGCTAATGTACACAGGAATATGGGCAGAGTTAACTTGATTATGATGGGGCGGGGGGGGGAGCCAGGAATGAAGTCTAGCCTGCCTGGCACTTTCTTTCCTGAAAGAGTTCCAGGAGTGGCAGTCAGCCACCAAAGGAGTGGGGCCCCTAGACAGAACTTCTTCCAGGGTGTGGTCTGTGTCCTGTGCCGGAGGCAGATGGAGGCACTGATCCTGGGGGAAGTGTCTGGAGAGGACAGACTATCAAATACAGGGTAAAGAGCTGGGCCACCACCAAGCCAAAAGGGCTTCTGCCTTCCCTGGGGAGGTCATGCCTTGGCAGCTAATCCCAGTGTTAGGCACAGACCAGGCATTCTGATTCCTGTTGAACAAACCCAGCCCAATGTAAGAAAACATTTCTCAACAATTAGTGATTTCCAAATGAGGTCTCCTCTTCCCGGAGTGAGCGTTGTTGGGGGGTGCTGGAGAGAAGATTCTTAACCCAACAAAAATGGGTTGGACCAGATACTCTCTGAAGCCCCTTCTAGCCCTAAGATCAGTACTAACCTTAGACTCTACCTCTGGTAGCAGAGCACCACAAAGAGCTGTGCCGAAAGACTTGTGTCCCAGCTGCAGGGTAGCTGTAGGACCCTTGGCAAGTCACTTAACCTCTGAAGGCCTCAGTGTCTTCAAATATAGAATGAGGATAATAATAGCATCTACTTTGCAGTGTTGTTGTGAGGAACAAATGAGGTCATATGCCTGGCACATAGGTGCCAAAAAAATAATGAATGAATATACACACATGTACATGTGTATATACACATGAATATATATGATATGTGTATATAGAAATAGAGATTTCTATATACATATACACACGTACACCCCAGCCTTTGACCTATACAGACCCTGCTGTAGTAGTAGTGCTAGCTGAATGACCCTAAACATATGGCACAATAAATAATCCAGAGGAATATGTGCTGCTCTGATGCAACATCTAGAGAACAGAGAGTTCTTAACCTGGGGTCCACACACTTTTTTTTATACTTTGATACCTATATTTCAAAATAATGGGTTTCCTTTGTAATTCTATGTGGTTTTTTGTGGCTTCAGAAACCTTACTCTGAGAAGGGGCTCCTGCCATCAGCTCCACCAGATTGCCCAAGGGGACCATGATACAAAGAAGGGCAAGCAGCCCTGGACTAGACTCTGTAGCCTGAAACGATGTGGGAATGAATCATGTGCTCCTGAGAAATCTGCTTTGGCAGGTCTAAAATTTATAAGTATAGCAAAACCTCACTAATTCATTTGTGTGGGCAGGGAGGTCTGTCTGACTCAATGAAACATCAGAATCGTAGCCTATGAAAGTCAGAATGATGTTTAAGGCTGCTCAGCGTAGTATATGGTAGAAGCTGGTGTAGGGGCTATTAAGAGGTCAAATGAATGTGATGAGTAAATTGCAGTTCAGTATAGATCTGCATTATGAAAAGATTATAGGATTTAAAGCCGGCAAAGACTTTACAGATCATCTAGTCTTTATTAAGGACTGAGGAAACTGAGACGTGGAGAGGTTCTGTGAACTGTCCAAAGTTACTCAGAAATAGTACAGTGATGGATCATAAGCCTAGATGCTGTTTCATGTCTAAGGATTAATTGCTGAATCTTAACATTGAAAGAATCCTTAATTTTCTGAGCTGGTAGTAGCTCAAAAAGCTACTGATTTAGCCTATATTACCCTTATTTAGAGGCAAAGTTTTATACAAAAAAAGTTATTTTGAGCTTTTTGAACAACAAAAATTATGTAGAATGTGGTAAGATCCATCACAAATTCTGAATGATAGTTCCCTTTATATGATCTGGCTAATTATATTTCTTTTAGAAACTGGCTGGAACAAAATGATAGCTCATTTTTCAAACGCTTAACCTTCTCTAGTTTATTATTTGTCTGGAAATAAAAGTAGTTTTTGCATCATTTCCTTGGGTCTTAGTCATGAATAACTAAAATTCAGTTCAGCCCTACAAACTCAAACCTACTCTGTTCAAGACAGTCAAGATTCAAAGATAAAAAGTCTCTTTCCTCAGTGACCTTACATCCTTCTGAGGGGGCTGTCCCATGCATGCATATTAGTCCATACAAAGCACATCAAAGGAGTTCCAAGAAAGGGAAAGAGAAGAAGGATCCATGGGAGTGTCAGGAAAGTCGTTGACAGAATTGGGCTTTGAAGGAACGGCCTAGGGATTTTGTGAGGTAGAAGTGGAGAGGGAGTGTATCTGCACATGGTGGAGGCCCCCTTACTGAAGCAAAGGTGCACAAGAGGGAGATAGAATTTGATATCCAAGGAACAGCTAGCAGAGAAGGGAAATAATAGAAATGAAAAAACTTGGAAAGGTAGATAGAAGCAAGACTGTTGAGAGGGCCTTCAATGCCAGACCATTCTGGAGGCAATAGGGAGGAGCTGTTGAGGTTTGTTTCGAGTAGGAAGAGGGTAGCATAATCACAGAAGCAGAGTTGTATGGGACCTCAGTCATTGTCTAGTACAGTGCATGCCTTGAAGTGGACTACCTTTTCTTGAAGATCTCCAAAGAATGGAAACCTCCTGCCACCTTCTACTCATCATTTCTCCCATTTGCCCTAGGGCCAAACAGAATTAAATCTAATCCCTTTCCCGAACTGACTGCCCTTCAAACACTTACACACAACTATCATGGTCCCCATGAATTGTCTCTTACCTAGATCCTCAGGCCCTCCTACCTATCCCATGGGACACTGACTCAAGGCCCTTCCCTCTCTGGTTGCCATTCTCTGGGCACTCTCCATTTTGTCATGGTTGTTGGTTTAATGTTTTCACATCTGTGTTTTCAGAGTTACATTTTGGAGGGGATGGATGGCATTGGGACCAACACCTAACCTGGTTATTGATTTCTTATACTGTAAGATTTCCCTTCTATTTTTTATCAGTGCTTGCATTTTCTGCAAAACTATCTGCTCTGCGAAAGTTTCATCCTTCCCGTGCCATAGCCTTAAAATAGGACTTGGTTATCTTTTTCTGTCTCTGCACCCTCCGTTGGTTTTTCTCTACTTCCCCAAATTCAGACATGATAAGTGTGTGTGTGTGTGCGTGTGCGTGTGCGTGTGTGTGTGTGTCTTAAACCAAGTTTAGCACTTAGTTTCCATACTTAATATAGAAAAGATAGTTTTGGCATATTTGTTGTAGGAGGTAGCCATGTGCAATTTCTCATTCATCTAAAAATTATATTCATGAGAACTCTGACCAGTATGGCTTATACCTTAATCTGATCTCACAATATTTGATGATGGAGCAAACTTTGAGCAATTTGATGGAGATTTATCAGATGGAATGTTTTCATCTCCAACTTATTATTATAATTTTTTTTTAAAAGCAATCGGGGTTAAGTAACTTGCTCAAGGTTACACAGCCAGTTATTTCTGGGTGTGGTGCTAAGTATCTGAGCCTGGATTTGATCCCCAGGTCATCCCGACACTGGAGCCGGTGCTCCCACTCGCTGAGCCACCTAGCCTCCCCTAAGCAAATGGGGTTAAGTAACTTGCTCAAGGTTACACGGCCAGGTGTTTCTGGGTGGGTGCTAAGTGTCTAAGCCCAGATTCGATCACCAGGTCATCCCAACACTGGAGCCAGTGCTCTTACTCGCTGTGCTACCTGGCCACCCCATCCAACTTATTATTTTGCAAATTAAAAGCTGTTTCCTTCCAACAACCACATAGGGAAGGTAGTGCAAGTATCATTATCCCCATTTTAAACAAAGAGATGGAAGCCGAGAAACACATCAGTCAGGGACAGAGCCCATTGCTCTCCGCATGTCACTGTTGGGGGTTCGAAAAGCTATGAACACTTAAAAATGTACAAAGACTTATGGGACATCCTGTCTAAGCAGATAGGGTCAATTCCCAAGCAAGCACAAAGGGGAAGAAAAAGATGAAGCGGAAAGGAAGCCCACTCTTCATTTTTTCTTCTTATTCATCTCTCTTCATTTTGATTTATTTGATGCTAGAGTAACCTCTGTCATCCACATAAGTGCAAAAGAAGATCCCATTTTGAATAGTGGAGGCAGGAAGATGCTAAGTGCAGTTAAGCATTTTATTTTCAAAAGGATTTTAGTTTATTCCGAAATCAAAACGGTTCTTGTCTCGATAGCCTTCCAGCTGTTGGGACAAATGGAACAGGCTTTTACATCCTTCTGAATACATTGGTCTAAAATACACAAGTGCCATTTTCCCTTCAAAGGTGAATATCCATTTCTAATTGCCAAATATGTTTTGTACCACAGAGATAATGTTATCTTGATTCTATTGTGTAAGGGGGAGTGAATAAAAAGCAGCAAAAAAAAAATGGTTGAGAAAGATCTTTTTGGTTTGTATGTATGTGTGTATATACACACATTGGACCATATATGTATATGTTATATATGTGTGTGTTTATATGTACACACACACTGGACTGTATGAATAGATGCACCAAAGGCTACATCTTGGTAAATTTGTTAATAGCACTCTATTTTAATCTTATTTTCTTACTTAGATTTGAAGTTGTCATGTGATCCAGTTATCTTTAACTCTATCTCTAGGCTTCTTTAAAGTAAGGATAAAATTAAAATAGCCTAGATTTGTCTATAAATGTGTAGTTTTAAAGGTGTTGAGATTACTGTAGAGTAAAATCATACTGAGAAGGAATTATCACTTCATAATGTACAAAATGGCATATGTGGGTATTTGGCATGTATTGTTTGGCATAACCTCTCTTTGCAGAGTTGGCCTTATGAAGAAATGTAATATGATTTATATTATGCTTATGAATATATAGTATAAATACAAATAATATAATATAAATATATAATTACATTTATAAATATAATTTATATTATTGTCCCTTCTTTGTTACATGAGTCTCTACTAAAAAAGAGCAGAGATTTCCATGAATGCTTAGATATCCATTGAGGTTTTTCTTCTAGTCATAGTTGTGGGTTTTTATTGAACCATCCTTTTTTTTTTTCCTGATTATCCCTCATTCCTCTGATCAGTGATGCTTATTCATGGGATGGCTGGCAAGGATTAGTGATCCATCCTGTGGCTATAGAATAGACGTTCCCTCTCTGTAAAGCTAAGTAGATCATATAGGGATTGAACCTGCAAGATTGACCTTGTTAGTGCCATGCTCTTAATTGACCCAAATCCTGTGGTGTGTCTTCATAAACACTCACCTCTGCCATCTTCAGCTTAAGCCTTTTCTAATAATGAACTTAAACATTTGACTCAACATTTATTACTTGTTCATCTTGGTGATAATAGAGGATATATTTAAGATGAAAATTAAGGAAATATAAACACTGAAAGATTGGCATTTCCGTTTTTAGCTGAGCTGTCTCATAGCTGACAAATTGCTAGACTTGGACCAAAAGACACAGGCTCAGGTTTTTTCTCGGCCACTTAATGGCAGTGTGACCTGAGACAAGTTACTGACTCCTTCTCTCCTTGTAGACAAAATGGAGATGTTCACACTACTGCTTCATGGGGTTATTATAGGAATAAGCACAAGTATTATTGAAATGTGGGTCCTTACTGGTGTAAGGAGAATCAGGTTCTTAAATGATTTTAATGCTGATTTAGGTCTCTTCCCAGTACTTTTATGTGTCTGTGATTTCCTCGATGTGGGCACTGTACCCCGTAGTGCAGATTCCAGCCCATCCATGTCTGCCAGTTCTGTGGGACCTTTGTCCACATCTTCCCATTCTTTCCACAGGGCTCACCCAGCATGCTGGGGGCCTTTCTGACTTCCCTTCACATTATGTGGATGCAGTGGATCATATAGACTGTCCATCAGTTGGCTCTTGCTCTCACTATATGCCTAACCCATCATTTTCTCCAGTTATACATTTTTCAGGGACATCTTTTATATCATTGGTGTCAAATTCAAAGAGAAATAGGAACCACCAAACCATACCTAAGGAACCCACAGTCACTTCCACTGTGCTATGGGGAGGCAGCAGAGTGGGATTCATTTCTATCGGAATTAAAATCCGTAGGTAAAAGTCATTTTTTTTTTACTTTGGTAGCTGGAGAGGCATAAAGGAAAGAATATTTACATCATACAGTATTTTGAGGGGAAAAAGCTAATAGAGGTTAATTAGTTAACTAGCAGGATTTAGCATGATCTTACAGAACCAGAGATTCATAGAACTGGAAAGGAACCTTGGATGTCATCCTGGTTAATATCCCTATACTCCCTCCTTTACAGATGAAGAAATTAAGGGCCCAGAGAGGGTCGCAGGATCTCATAGTTTAAAAGGACCTCTCTAGGAAAAATCTGTACCTGGCAGAAGATCCCTGACAACTTGCTTAAAGACTTCAAGGGTGAGGGACTGTAGTGTCCCCTAAAACTGCCTCTCCTCCTTTTAGATTGTTCTAATTCAGGACTGGGGAGCCTGCAGCCTCAAGGCCATTTGGATTCAGTCAAAGGGTTGCACTTGAGGACCCAGAGGGTCTTGAGACCACAGGTCCTCCCCCCCCATCCTAATTGTTAGATTCTCCTTCCATCAAACTAAATCTGCCATTTTACAACTTCTACCCTTAAGTGCTCTTTATCGTAGAGGCCATTTGCAATGAACTCCTTTTTCTCCTCTTTACCGCAGCTCAGCATCCCAAGACGTCACCCCCTATTCTTCCCTATTTTACTCCAGTCTCTAATGAGGAGCAGCTCTTTGCCTTGACAAGGTCAGCTCTTTTGCACGTACCCTTTATCTCACTCTCTTCTCTCTCCTCTGGCAGATCTCCCCTTTCTACAGTTTCCTTCCTTGCTACTTTCAAACCCATCTGGGTCTTCCCCATTCTTAACCACCCTCAGTTGATAGTTCTGTTCCCTCAAACTATCATTCTATATCTCTCCTCCCTTTCACAGCCAGACTCCTAGAGAAATCTCTCTGTCTTCCTCATCTCTGTCTCACTCCTCAGTCCTTTGCATTCTGGCCTCTGGTCTCATCTCTGCCCACACTACTCTCTCCAGAGTTAACAAGGAGTTCTTCATCATCAGGTCTTTCTTGACTTCTGCAGCATCTGACACTCTCAGTCACTCTTTTATCGTATTTTCTCTCCTTCTTTCTCTTCTTCATAACTCTGCTTCCTCTTGGTTCTCCTGCCTTTCTGACTAGTTCTCAGTCTCCTTTGTTATCCCTGTCCTGCTCCCTAATTGTGATTGTACCCCCAAGGATCTGACCTGGGCCTTTTTCTCTGTCTAGACTATGGGTAATATTGTCAGCACCTATGGATTCAGTCATCATTTCTATACAAATGACTTCTAAATCTGTATATCCAGGCCTTGTCTCTCCTGAACTACACTCCCTCATTACCAACTGTCTCTTGGACATTTAGAACAAGATATCTTATAGGAATTTCAAATTCAGTATGCCTGAGACAATTCATTTTCTTGTTTTTTGACTTCTAATTGATCCAATTCTTTCCCTTTTCCCAATTGATCTCCCTTCTTTCCCTTCTCCATTCCATCCTCCCCACAGCTACCAGGGTGATATTCTAAAGCACAGGTTCTCCTGATCAATAAAACCCAATCAATATACTGCCCCCGGAATCAAGTACAAACTCCTCTCTCCTGCATCTAAAGCCGCTCACAACCTGGCTCTGACCAATCTTCCCTTCTCATTGCATGTTATTACCCTTGCAGTAGGAGCAATGCCCTAATCCCTCCACCCAGGCAGGTTCTGATAGTTTTTCTTTGAAAAGTTTTGGGCCCTTCTTCAACATTCAGTTGACTCAAGGGGCTCTAAGGACTCCCTTCACTTCCTCACCTCCTTGAGAAGAGGAAGGGGTTGGTGGGTCTCTGTGGGAGCTCCGCTAAGCCAAATCAGCTCAAGGAGTTAGCAGCGCTGTCCTTGTTGAACAGGCTTCTTAAGCTATGGCTAGTCAATCTCATTTTGTTAACTCTGCAGGCACCTACAAGTGTTTCATTTTGTTCCAGTTTCAGACTTAAACTACTGAGGTGCTCACCTGAGTCAGGCCCAGCCTGAAACACCCTTTCACACATTTTGTGGTCTATTCCAGTAGTTCTCAAACTTCCTAGGCTTGGGATCATTTTATGTTCTTAAAAATTATTAAGGACCCCCCCCACTAAAGTACTCTTGTTTATGTGGGTTTTAGTTATCTGTATTTGCCATATTCAAAATTAAAATGTCTCAGTATAATTATGAAAATAGTTTTGACCTCTTGGACCCCCTGAAAGGTTCTCAGAGATTTGCTGACCTGCCCCCCACTTTGAGAATGATCAGCATTTTATTTCTCGTTGTTCTCATATCCCCTATCTCTCACTTAGTATCGCTCACTGACTGAAATCACCCCAAGCCTGAAATGCACAGCCTTCATCTACTGTCCTCTCAGCCTCTTTCACAGCTGTGTTCAGGCACCACCTTCAGCACGAAGCCTTTCTTTCCCCACACCCAGCTCCCAGATTACCATTGAGGTATTTGGGGTATATTTTGTATGTGCTTCATAGGTCTAGGTCTGCCCCAATAGAATGGAGGCTCCTTGAGGGCCTGGGCCTTTGCATTTTGATCATTCTGCCCCCCAGCATCTAACACTGGGCCTGTACAGAGTAAGCACTTAATAGCTAATTGCTGTGTTGATTGACAGAGTGTTAAGCCTCCCCTTATTGCAGCCTATGATGTCATTATGATCTGCCAGAAGCTTCAAAACTCAGAACCTAGTCTGAGAACTGGGTTGGGAACCCAGAATTTTCTCCTCTACCAGTTCTTAATAGTATGCTAGACTACTTCTTAAAATCTATTTTATTATATACTTTAATTCCATTTTTTTCTGGTTACACCCACTAAAGAGGTAGAATATCCTTAATGTTTTAAAGTACAGCTGTTTTCATAGTCTCTCGTACTTTTAATTTGACAATCTGTTACTGTGAAAAATAAACCAACATGGTTTCATCAGTACTATCTATTGTTACAGTTTACTGTGGCATTCTGGTAGACATCAGGGATTATAATTTATACAAGACCCACTCTTCTGAGAATTTACATTCCAGAAAGTCAGTGTGTCTCTGAGTAAGGTACTTAACTAAGACTATAAAAATACATATTAAATAGCTGGAAAAAACAGGTTACAGTCTGTATTTTCCTCTTGATGGCTGGGTTGGCTTTTATCTGTTTCCCTAATGCAGGGAATAGTGTATCAGTTAGCATTTTCCTTCCACTGAGGGAAAGCTCTGTGAAAGATAGAAGTTTGTAGATTTCAGTTTCTCCCCAGGTACACTGCCCCTTTCCTCCCTTTGGCATCTCAAGATTTCTAAACCTTATGTGTCCATATTGTATCATTAAGCTATCAAAATGGTGTTTTTCTTCATTGAGAGCTGACTATAGTAACATCTTCTGTCTCCTTGCTACCAAACAAATGAAACTTTTAGCTGCAGAACTGGAGAACCAACCCTGTATCCAGTAGATCCTAGAACAGTTGGTTTTGTCCATTTCAAGCACAGCACCCCTTTCAACACTGGGGACCCTTGAAATGGACAGGTTTCCTGCTTTAGGACACCAGAGGCAGCAGTGAAACTTGTGAGCCGCCCCCTTGGAGGACCCAATGTGGTAGGGAGGCTCATTGTTTTCTACTATCCAAGTAAGGGGATGGGGAGTAGTCTGTTCCCTTGTATTGTACTTCGCCAGCCTGATGGACTTCCCTCCCTCTCCTTTTGGAAGGAGGGATAGGAGAGAAGGAGGAAGGACAGGGTCACTGTAACATGGTGAAGAAAATATCTCCTATCACCATGGAGGGGTTACTGGTGCCCATCCAATCTGGGGCTGCTTCTGACTCCTTTAATGAGTTTAGTGTTTTATCCTGGCTTGCGTTACCTCTAAAGTGGGACATTGGTGGTATTCTCTTCTTCAAAAAAAGGAGATGGTATTTGTCATTTTAGTATTTGACTTGATGGTTGTAGCAGGCGTAGGGAACCTGCAGCCTTGAGGCCACATGTAGCCCTCTAGGTCTTTTGACTTAATTAAAACTTCACAGAATAATCCCATTAATAAAATACATAAATACATACATAGTTACTTTAGATGATTTAAGTTATTTTCATCTTCTGATCTAACTTACCTGGAGAATTCTTCTTTAAATAATAACAAGAATGGAACGGCCAGGTGGCTCAGCGAGTAAGAGTACTGGCTCCAGTGTCGGGATGACCTGGGGATCAAATCTGGGCGCAGATATTTAGCACCACACCCAGAAATAACTGGCCATGTTACCTTGAGCAAGTTACTTAACCCTTATTGCTTAAAAAAATAAATAAATAAAATAAATAATAACAGGATTGATTTCTCAGGTTGCATAACAGATGATTTCCTGTAGATATTACGCTGGCAAAAGGGTATGGCAGATAAAATTACAGTTATCCCTCTATATTCTCAGTTTCGGTTATTTGCAGATTGACCATTGATAATGAAATGGGAATTTTTGGAGATTTTCAGCATACTGAGGAAAATCACAGATAATATGCATATATAAAGAAAACCAAAAAAATTTAGTAAGTCATAAATAAAAATTATATGTTTCGTTGTTTACTATGACAAGTATACATTCATAAATTTATAATAAGCAGTTAAATTTTGCTAGAAGTTTCAATGTGCCAAAGAACTACAGGCTTCACAACTCTCTTTGGGAGTGCCTCCTCCTCATTTCTCTACCATTCATACTCAGTCCATGCCACACACCCCCACACCCACACCCACTCCCTTCCTGGGACAGCAATCCCTGTGTCTTGAGCTTTTGGTTAAAGAAATCCAGGAAGCAAGTTGCTTCAGCTACACCCTGGGCTGCCAAGACTGCACAGTGTGTGGGCTCCTAATCTCTCTCCTGTGGAAGCTACCACTTTTTAAAAGGTGCAGTGTGTTGTTTTGCTTGTATTGTGTATAAAATAAATGTGATCAAAATTATTAAAAATAAAGGTTTGGGGTGGGGCCTAGACCTTCCCAGTTTTTCACGTGTAAGGAAGTCCTGTGCCTCTAACCCCAGCAAATGTTCGGAACAGCTTGTATTTTATCTATAGTAATTGTATAATCACCACCACCACCCTCCATAAGGTGATCCAGTAATTTAATGTGTCTTTGCTTCTATCAGTAAATTTTTTGCCATTAGATAATTTAGGGATCATTTTTTCATTAGAACACATCTAAAATCACTTTCAAAGAAAAGATCACTCAGGCCTCTGGAAGGAATGCTTTCCACTTATCTATCTTTATAGACATTTTAAGTACTCATTTCCTGCCCACCAGCCTTTTGAATTGTTCTTTTTGTGCCCATGCCAGGAGTCCTAGAGTGCAGGCAGTGTGATGGGTAAAAGAGGGTGCCCAGGATGGGCACATAAGGAATCTTCTTGCATTCTGCCATGCCGTGGTGTTCTCACCTCTTTTGTAGGTACTTTTAATATCCAGCATTTGTGTAGAGCTTTTAGGCTAACTTGGCTCTTTACAAACAAGAGAGATGTCAGAATTCCCCAGGCTTATAAGAATCAGTCTTAGGTTTTAAAATAGAATGGCAGCATTTTAATTGTTTCTGTGTGTTTCTGTGTGTTTGGCTTTTACTTCAGCTTCTGAGAAGAATATTTTTTGTTTAGTCTGAGTATTTGTCAGAAGTGCTCAGACTCCCCACATCAGATGCTGTCCCCGAGAATCAGACAGCTGTATGAAATGAACCTTAAACGGACAGGTCTTGTTTACTGTTTAATTTTTTCCTTAGAGTCTTTTATCTGTAAAGTCTACTTACTAAAGGGAACTGCTTCCTTTGGTTTTGTTGATTTGTGAATCAGTTTCTCCCCTCACATTGTTACCCATCATAAGCTCAATAGTTAAGAACCCTTGACAAAGTGTTTGTAATATCAATTAGTGATTCATTGAGGAAACTTCATCTCTCAGAATCAAATGGGGCAATCTGAGAAATGAGTATTTCTCTCTTGTATTTAATAAGTAATTATTGTATTAGGACCAAGTTTTTTCCCCTTTTCTACTTCCTCATCCAGAAACCAATCAGTGTGGGAAATTTCTCTTAGAGATTTCTACCCAGGTCAAGATCTACTCAGGCAGTAAAGGAAATTCTAAGTTTAGGCTAATGGGTGTATTCCTTCTCTTGGTGCTTGCTCCGACAGGTCTGGGCAAAGGTTGCTTTTCCCTATTATCTAGACAGGTTGATATGGAAATTGATGTCTCTTTGACCAAGATTTGAGTGACTCCACCCAAGACCTTCATTTTACTGTAGCCCACACATGCCTTTGTGTTAGCCAATCCCAGTTGATTGCCACCCCTCAGGAGTACCTCCTCTTCAAAGGGCCTATAAACCTTGGCCCCACTGCCATTAAGGGTCTTGGGTCTAAGAAAGACAGTTGAATGACCATCCTTTTATTAATAACCTGCTGGCCTTATTAATAAAATGATTAAATTACCCAGAAAAAAAAAAGTGCTCAGGCTCCCCCCTGCCCTTGCTATTTTCAGTGTCCTCTGATGCCTGAGAAGAGTTTCTTCACAGCGCTCAGGTAGAACATAGCCCTGCATTTGGGAATGCCTGAAGATTTATTTTAAACATTCAATTTAAAAAGAACTCAGATATAGCAGACTCTTTGAATAGTATAGGCATGAATTTGTTTTATAATCAGAACAGTTAGAAGCACCTGCCTGGAGTGCTCTCACTCCTCACCTCCACCTCCTGGCTTCCCTGGCTTCCTTCCTTTGCAGAAAAGCCTTTCCTAGCCCTCCTTTCCTGCGAGATGACCTCCCATTTATCCTGCATGTATCTTATTTTCTAGATGTTTGCATGTGTCTCCCTGTAATGTAATGCCAAAAGAAAGGCAACTTCCCAGGTTCAAAATACCAGCATAGGTGCTCTCTATTTTATTCAGTGACAAACCAAGAACAGAGAAGATCAAAACATGACATCATTCAAAATACAGCATTTGCTAAGTGTGATTAAATAATCTCCAAGTACTACCCCACCCCAGGATCTTCCAATTATTCAATCAATTACAAAGTCCCTGTTCTAAATACTACTCCACCCCTAGGCTATACCTTAATTAAGTACACCACAAAACCCCTCTTCTCAAATGGAGATTATTTTCCAAACATAGGTAAAGTACCTTCATTTGTCAATCACGGAGCACAATAAGGTCAAAAGTTTCCCACCCCTAGGATCACAATTGAATCTACCCCAGAGTTACATCAAGTTTAAACACAGCACTTAATACCCAAATGGAGGTCTTTTCTTCATCTTGACACGAGGCAAGTTCTCAGCAATCTTAGTTCCTGGGGAGACAAGGCTTAGCAAGGCCATAAGATACATTGCCAGTCCCTTCATGAATTTATCCTCTGTCTGTAGAACAGTCCTAGAACCCCTGAACACATTAGCAAAGCCCTCTCCCAGGATTTCTGTAAACATACAACAAGAAAATCCTTCTTCAGGGCTTCTGAACCAACAGAAAGGCTCCCAGACCCCTGCAACAACAGCACTGTCCCTCACCAGTGGACAGTATTCATTCTGTCTGCAGGACAGTCTCCAGACCCCTGCAACAACAGTACTGTCCCTCACCAGTGGACAGTATTCACTCTGTCTGCAGGACAGTCTCAGGCCTTCTTAGCGAACAGCCAGGTTCCAGGACTTCTTCAACAAAAGGACAGTCTTTCACCAGTGGACAAATCTGGCAAAATAACATCAAAAGAGACAGACAAAGTACCAGCAAAACAGCCATGTCTCCTCAGTCCTTGGCAGCTCAGGGGGCAGGTCTCAAAAGTCCAGGGCAATTCAAAGCGGCCACCAGCAATTCTCTTAGTCTCTCTCTCTCCACGAGGTGCAGCTACCAAAAAAGATCTTCCGCCTCTCTCTTGTGTCTCCAAATCTACGTCACCAGCTCCTCCCAATTCAGGACTTTCTTTTCACATCAACAAGCCCATCCCACAGGTGGGATTAACAAACTCTGGGTTTTAACACAATCAATTTGAAAACCAAGCCAATACAGGGGAATCTTTAATTGCCATTACTATCACACTCCCCCTTTAAACTGAGAGTTCCTGGAGGCGACCAGCTGTTTTTTGCCTTTCTTTGCATCCCAGTGTTTAGCATAGTGCCTGGTACCTAGTAGATGCTTAATAAGTGATTCTTAACTGATTTTGTGTATGCAAAGAGCTCTCATCTGGCATGGTGGAAGAATGAAGTAGTTGGACTGATTGATCTCTTTAATAGAAAATAGTACTTATACTGTATTTAGAATAAAGTAAACTAAAGAAAGAATTAATTAATGGAAAAAATAAGCACCTACTATGTGCCAAGAATTGTTTTGAGCTCTGGAAGTGTAAGACAGCCCCTGGTCTCAATGAGCTTACATTCTACTAAGAGGAAGCCATGCATACTGTAGAGCTCTGTGACCAGACAGCAGGCAGAGAATGCATTGGCAGGCAGATGGCCGGACCCAAAGCTCTCCTTCATGATGGGCACTCCCTTCCTGAACCCTTACCCCCAGTGCAGGACCTACAGGCTGGCATCAGGCATGACGGTGGGGGAAGAAGAAGGGGAATGCTTGCTGGCTCCAGCCTGTGGCCTTCCTGCTCCCTGCAGCCATTCTCTACCAGCCTCCTATAGCGGCAAGCACCCCAAGCACGTCCTCAGGGTTTGCCGCCACCACAGGTTCTTGGATCTGCTTTGTTAAAGGAAAGCAACTCAAAATGGGTTAACAAGCTTACTTTAATCAGTCAGACATATATCATTTACCTTGTTCAGGGGAAAAAGGTCAGCACCCCGAACTTCAAAGTATTCAGGCAGAATTATCAAGACAGAAACAGATCAAGTAGACAGATTTCCAAACTGTCCAACCATTACATCCATACCCAGTCAACATCTGGGTTTTTCAAAGCCGGGGGGGCTCTGGACAACGGCTTTTCAGAATACAGATCAAATCACAGAACACTTCTAAAAGTGAGCCCCCAAAACAAAGCTACACATCAGGGCTTATATAGCCTTCTCCTGGCTCAGAGAATGTAACAACCTTTTGGACCCACTGGCCAATCAAAAAGTATCTACTGAAAAACAAGCCTCCCACCCCAGGCTTCAGGTGCACTTTAGCCTAGGGGCAGGGAAGATGTTCCAAATTTGCATTCCCATTACACCTCCATCTAGGTTGCCCAGGCACTTGTCACACATCGAGGGGCTCTGGTGGCAGTCGGTAAGTCTGGCACTCCTTGTTAGGAACTGAACTGGAGCTGCCACTGGACGACTGCTAGGGTGGTCATTATTCTCCACCTTTATCAGGAGAAGACTCAGAAAGGTGATGCTGTTCTTACCAGGGGTGGGCATTGTTCTGGGCAGCTGAAGAAGCAGAGATAAGCTGTTTACAAGCCTGGGAAGGTTTTGGTGGGACTGTGGCCATGGCTACCCCAGAACATTGTGTCTCTGCTCTGGACCACTGGTGGCCATGGTCTTCTTGTTCTCATCCCTTCCTCAGGGGAGGGGCACTGCCAGGCTATTTACTGTTCACTTTGATGCAGAAGGGATTTTAGAATCATAGTATCAGAGGAACTGAGATTCAGAGCTGAGAAGGCACCTTAGGCCTTCCCACTACCACCTCTAACCTCCATTTACAAATAGGAAACTGAAGCCCAGAGAGGTTGACTGACTGGGCCTCAGTTGCTTCATCTGTAAAATGGGAATAATTTTTGTACTGGCAGTCCCAAGGATAGTTAATGAAGAAAGGTTGCTCAGTCATGTGACCCAGTTGGTCATCCTGTAATGTGAGGGGGGGTTGAACTAGGTGACCCGTAAGATCCCTTCTATGTCTAAATCTATGACCCTGGCCAAAAGTGCATATTGTTAAAATGACCCTTGAAAATACTTAAAATGCCTTAAATTGTATAGTTTGGTATCTCTAAACATATGTACCTGGAAAGGGGTTAAGGTCTCTAAAGGAAGACAGCCTACATCAGATAGCAGATGGATCTGAGAAGGTTGCTGTGGAAACAATTTGAATATATATTTTATCCTGTATTCAGCTAAGTTATTGATCAGAAGACAGAAACCAGGGCTTCTATTCAAATAGAAAAAAAAAAAAGGTAAAGATTTAACTAGCAGGAAAACTGTTAAGGAGGGATAGGATATTATCCAAAGGGTGATTATATTAGAGTGATTACATTAAAGGTTAATCATGTCAATAACTGTTTTTCTATCTGCTTCACTGTGAGGCAAGAGATGACATGGGAGAGATGGAGGAAGGCTTCTGCCTTCTAGCTGATGGTTACATGATTAGCTCCACCAGCTTAAGAAGAAGGGATAGACTGGGTGGAGGCAGAGGAGATTGTAGGGTCACAGGCCATGAGATGCTCACACTGTAAAGGTGGCTCAGGCAACAGCAGACTCGTTTTTTTCTGTCTCTGGCTCACTCCCAGATCTGTATACTCACTGAGTAGGCAGCCTCGAAGACGCAGCCACGCTATTTTCTTAATCTGTCTTTTGTTTTTACATCCTTAGTTTGGAATATATTCCTCCCACCTTCTCCCCAGCAAGCTGTCCCTTATGGCAAAGAATAAAAAAGAAAAAGGAACAAGCCAGCAATACCAGCCACCCCATGTGCCCCCCCACACAGGCAAAGAAGGGAGGGAGGCAGGCGCACCCACTTTCCTGAGGCCAAGTTTGGTCATTTTGGTTGTAGAGCATTTAGTTTCAGTTGTTTCTGTTGCTGTTCTTTTCATTTACATTGTTGTAGCCATGACTTACATTGTTTTCTTGTCTGTGTTTACTTCATTCTATATCACTTAATATAAATCTTGTGGCCCGCATTTTACAGGAGGAAATAGGCCGGGAGAGGGGATAGAACCACAGCAGTACACTCAAGTAAATAGCTAAGCTGTTATTTCAGCCTAAGTTGCTTGATTCCAAACCCGGTGCTGTTTGCCTCTGTACCTTCCCACCAGCTTCTCTGAATTTTCCATGTGTCATTTCTTATAGAGCAAGTAATCTTGTTACATCCACGTCCTGCCAGCTGTGGAGCTGTTCCCCCAATGAATGGTGATCTACTACCCTCTGGTTCTTTGCCACTCCAAAAAGTGTTGCAGTGAAGATTTTGGTTTATGTGGGACTTTGCTGACTTTCTTCTCTTACGGGTAGATTCACTTACCCTAAGTAATTTGTTATGGGTTGTAAGAGTCAAATGAGAGCATGTTTGCTAAGTGTCAGGTAAACTTAGAATCACGGTATAAATGTCAGTTATTATTGTTGTTGCTATTATTGGGTTTTTCTGAGAAGCAGATGTTCCTTTCAGACTTAGATCTGTGATCTAAGGTCATATCTTTTTACCTGAACATGTAGCAACAAAATAATGAGCAGGAGAGAAGAGGGAAGGAAATCTTTGAGAATGTTTACCAAAAAGTCTATTTTTTTTTCTTACTGCCTTCCATTTTGTGCCCCAAATTGCTTAATTTACTGTACATGCCTTAAGATCACAGTTGCTATAAATTTAATTTGTATTATATATATATATATAATTATATATTGTAATATATGAATTATATATACAAATACTCAATAAAAGGGTTTGTTCTGTAAAACTTGGACTCAGTCAAAAGGCCTTACCCAAGGACCTAGAAGGCCACATGTGGCCTCGAGTCTGCAGGATCCACAACCCTGCATAAAACATACTATGCTGTCCATAAGTAATCCTACATTTGCATCTCCTATTTGAAGGTTCTTGGCAGAGAACACAAGAGACCAAGTAGGAATGAGGTCACATCCCATAGTGGCCTTGTGTATCTGTTATTTTATGCTAGTTACATGTTTCTTTGCTTTTTTTTTTTTTTTAAGCACTTGGGGTTAAATAACTTGTGCAAGGTTACACCGCTAGTTTTTTTGTGTGGGTGTTAAGTATCTGAGGCCGGAACCGATCCTGGGTCTTCCTGACTCCAGGTCAGCATTCTTACTCACTGTGCCACCTAGCCACCCCTCTTTGCTGTCTTTTAAAAAAATAATTACTGCTAAACCACAGGCAAAAGAATACTGTGTTTTGTTTTACTTTGCATAGCAAGTATGTTAAAAAATTGGCCAGTTTTCCAGTAGCATTTTAATATAGGGATTAGCAAAAACTAAGGGAAGACCTGCTCAGTTGAAGTGACTAAAATTCTAAAAATAGTTTGATGATCTTAATTTCAATGACTTTCATTTATCTGTGATTTTAATATTAGCAGATTGATACCATTCAGATGAGTATTGGAAAGTTACCACTTGTTACGTGCCACATCATTTCTAAGCCATTTCTTGGCCATTGATCCTGCAAAGGGCACAGGCTCCTGTAGAGAATAAAGACAGCAGGTGGTAGAGCCAGAGGGCATAGATTGCTTTTTAATCAAGCAGGTCCTGATGCCTAGGACCTTTGGCAAAAGAGATTTTCTCAGAACTGAAGCTTGTCCTTCCAAATGCCAGAGCATGTTCATTTGAACCATGTGGGATGGAAAGTGGCTCTAGAATGTCTTTGGTGGTACTCCTCTTTCTCAGACAGACATGTTTGGGCACAGGGTAGCCTTTGCCTATGACTCAGCGCCGGCATCCTCATGGACATTTCCTACTGTAGCATGACCCAGCCAAGCACAGGACAGCTCTGTCTCTGAGGGTTCTTTTCTTTTTTCTTTATTACTGTTAGGCTGCTCTTGTCCACCAACATCACTGTTCTCTCTATGTTTCATCTTCCTGCCATCCTGTTGTAATGCCAAGCAAAGGCAACTTCCCAAGGTTCAAAATACCCTCTCTCAAAAAATACCCTCTCTCAAAATATCCTCTCTCCATTTTATTCAGTGACAAATTAAGTACAGAGAAAATCAAAATACAGCATTCACCAAGTGTAATTCAATAATTTCCAAGTACTACTCCACCCCTGGAAAGTACATTCATTGAGTCAACCCCAAAGACCCTCTTCTCAAATGGAGATTAGTTTCCAGTCGTAAATAAAGTACATTCATTTGGTCAGTCACAGAGCACAAAAAAAGTCAAAAGTTTCCCACCCCTGGATCACAACTGAATTACAGTTATCATCAAGTTAACACCAAGCACCTTCTCAAAAGGGGCAGTAGAGAGCACAAAGGCCATCTACCCCAGAGTTATAACAAGGTTAAGATATCATCACAGCATTTAATACCCAAAGAGAGGTCTTTTCTTCGTCTTGACCCGAGGCAAGTTCTCAGCAATCTTTGTTCCTGGGGAGACCAAGCTTAACAAGGCCACAAGATACATTGCCAGTGGACTCAATTCGCTGTCTGCAGAATAGTCTCCAGACCCCTGAACCAGCATCAAGGTTCCAGGACCTCTACAACAACAGCACTGTCCTTCACTAGTGGACGAATCTGGCAAAACAACATCAAAACAGACAAAGTACCGGCATCACAGCCATGTCTCCTCAGTCCTTGGCAGCTCTGTGTGGCAGCTTTCAAAAGCCCTGGGCAGCTCAAACTGGCCCTCAGCAATTCTCTCTCTCTCTCTCTGCCTCCACAATTCTGTTTCCAAAAATGCTTGTGCCTTTCCAAATCCACAACACCATCTCCTCCCAGTTCAGCCCTCTCTTTTCACGTCAACAAGTCCATCCCACAAGTGGGATTCACAAGCTCTGGGTTTTAACACTTAACCCAAAAACCATGCCAATGCAGGGGGATCTTTAAATTTCATGACTATTACACCTGTTTACTCTGGGAAACCAGATCTTCTAGCTGCTGAGACATGTTGATTAAGTAAGAGCAGTTGGGGTCATTGTGTGGGCTTTTCTTGTGTGATGACATACACATGTGCACACACACACACACATGAAACTATATGACAGCTCTTCCAGGTATCTCCAAGACCTCTCCCCCACTCCTTTAGTTGAGATCAGTGAAGGTTAAACTTTCCCAATTAATTAGGAAGTTACTATAGCTGAAAAATTATGGTGTTTAGCTGTAAGTACCCTAACAAAAATGATTTAAGTAATAGTGATGTGAACATCTGTGAACTTAAAAATATTTCTAAAATGTTATAAATTTTTGCAAAGCAAGTTTTTGGGGATCCTGTGATATTATACTCCCCCAAACCCCATTTTTAAAATTCTAGCAGTAGTTTTCAGTTGCCTGACATGTGAGCTTGCATCTCACTCAAATTAAAATCAACTGCAAGTCATGTCATCATTTCCCTGATGTCATGGTCCTCTTCAAAAAAGTACAAAACAACAACAGTATCTTAAGGCATATATACTAAATTAGAAAATTCCTGACATAAATTCCTGATAAGAAATTAGATGACAAAATCAAATTGATTTGTCTAAATATTTTTATATTTGGATTGGATATATTCTATACAAGGCCGCCAGGTGGCACAGCAGACGGAGTCCTGGACCTAGAGTAATGACGACTTCCTGAGTTCATTGGGTGACCCTAGGCAAGTCACTTAACCCCATTTGCCTCAGTTCGTCATCTGTGAAATGAGCTGGAGAAGGAAATGACAAGCCACTCCAATATCTCTGCCAAGATAACCCCAAATGGGGTCACAGAGGGTTGGGCACGTCTAAAAAACACCAATAGTATATCCAGTGGTAGAGAGATGCTCATTAAGGATGACATCACAGTGAGGACAGGGAGGGGTGAGGATGAAGTCACGTGAGACTGCCCATGGGGTCCAAGCAGTTTTAGCTGGTGTGCTTGTATGAGGAGCAGCTCCTGAGCTCCTCCTGGATCGGCCAATGTGGGATGTGAATTCTGCAGGGTCACAGAAGGAGAATCATAGCTCTGCCGGCACCTGCATGTCAGTCCCGTGTTACAGCGTATTTTGGGCAGGAGAATGTGCTAAGGGAGAATGTAACTAACGAGAAACACGTCTCATAGTATTAATCAATAAGTTATTCCATTCCATTCCACCATAGAAAAGTCACTATTGTGGGGAGAAAGAAGGTTCGGGAGTATGACTTCATTGGCATAGAGAACTCCTCCAGTGCCGGTCAGCAGCTCTCCCAGAGAGCTCTCCAGTGCCCTGAGGGTGACCTTACCAGCCCATGGGCTTCAGAAGCTGCATTGGAACCTTACACTTCCTGGCTTTGAGGCTGAGCCTCCATCCACCAGGTCACTGTGCCTCTCTGACTGTATAGAGGTAGCTAGTAGAGGGAGCATAGACAGGACCTGGAGTCAGGAATTCCCAAGTTCAGCCCTAGACACTGCCTAGCTGAGTGACCCTGGGCAAGTCACTTCACCTCTGCCTGCCTCAGTTTTTTCCACTGTAAAATGGGTATAGTAAGAGCACCTACCTGCCAGGATTATTGTGAGGAACACACATTGTGTGTTGTGAGATTTTGCAAACTTTGAAGTGCTATGGACACACAAATTCTTCTTGTTGTAGTAGTAAAAACTAAACAAAGCTCTGTGTTTATTTAAACATCCTGTGAGATTCTTCCTTGGCTCCTTTTCTAGTCTGTCCAATGTGGATATTTCCTACCTCCCATAGGCATTTAGATTCTAAATTAGAGCTCTTAAAATGCTTCTAAAATAAGACATCAGTTAAGCATTGGCTTGATATTTCACAGTCTCAACTTTGGTATTTCCTAAACAAGAAAGATAAATTTTACTTATCTGGGGGATGATATTAATGTTGATGAGAAAAGATACAAATGATGATTGTTAGTTTTTTAACATGTTAGCATTTTCAGTCTCTGTATTCCTTTTTCATATGCCAATTTCCAAACCGTGAAAATGTTCTTGTTGGTTTATCTGTGAGTTACAGATCTGAGCAGCATGAAGTTGGCTCTTGGTCTGTTTGTGGGAATGTGAATCTGATTTAGTTTTGAAGCTAATGTATTTTCTTTTTGAAATTAAATTTTTTTTCTGATGTACTTAAGTGATTGAGGGTAGACATTTGAACTCAGACTTTTCTGGAGACTGGGAAATGTGAGAAAATACAAACTGAGGGGAAAGGGTTTCTCCTCAACATCAAAAATTTGCTCACTTTACATCTATAAAGGTGCTAAGTACATACAATAAAATTCCATTTTTATACAATACTTAAACAGAAACTGAATTCTGACTGAAAACATTGAAGGTAACTGGTAAAGAAATGTAATCTTTATTATCTTTGTGTAATTGAAATGGATTTTTTCTATATCTATCTTTTCATTAATGAGGAGGAATTCAAGAAAATTTCATTGTCAAGCTTGATCCAGATAGCATAGCTATTTTTACCCAAAAGAAAGTATCTAATTCTCACTTTTTAATAGAAAATCAGATTTTACTGAATAGCCTGGTGTGACTTATGCGAGACACTCATACCACAATCACAAAGGGCTTGGGTTATGCCCGTCTTCTGTAGGGGACATGTCTTTGGTGGAGGACTGGGTGGCTCTGAGAAGGTACTATGGCTGGAGTGAACCCTTCGCTTAGCCAGACCTTCAGGTCTGCCTCGATGGTGAGTACTGAGAGATGTTAGAGAAGTTAAATAAGACACACCTCCTGCTTGGGTGGAACTTACAAACCAGTATATCCAGTACCAATTTAATGGCAAATAAAGTGGCTCACCAAGGCATATCTGTAAAATGACAGCCTTTTGGAGAAATTCAACAAATTAGCAACCTAGGGAATCCCATGGGTCTGAAAAAAAGGGTATCAATTGTGAGAGTGAAAATGATATCAATGTAAATAGCTTAATTATCTTTGAGTATAAAAGTGTTCATGGTAGACGTTGTGTGCCATTACTCTGTATTTCCAGTGAATGAAAATTCCTTCCATTTAATACAGTTTTTCTCTTATTTTAGGAGAGATTTGAATCACTCTTTACAATCTATGATGACCAAGTTACATTTCAGTTATTTAAAAGCTTTAGAAGAGTAAGAATAAACTTCAGCAAGCCTGAAGCAGCGGCAAGAGCCCGAATAGAGCTTCACGAGACAGACTTCGATGGGAAGAAGCTGAAACTCTATTTTGCACAGGTACTTCAGGGTACAGATTGCATCCTCCTGTAAACTTGTCCCTTCCTCTGGTGTGTAAGAGATACCTTTTGCAGGGAGGGCACAGGCATGGATGCAGCTCTTACCTGTGCCAGGCACTGTGCTAAGTGCTTTACAGCTGTTATTTCATCTGATCCTCACAGCAGCCCTGGGAGATATATACTGTTCCTATCCCCATTTTACAGATGAGGAAAATGAGGCAGAGAACAGTTAAGTCACTTGCTAATAAGTATCTGAGACTGGATTTGAATTCGGGTCTTTCTGACTCAGCACCTGTTCACTGCGCCAGTAGCTGCCTAAGGTCAATTATGTGACTTTAGGCAAAGTCCCTTAATCTTTCTAAGTTTCCTCACCTGTTGAATGCAGGGGGGAAGGCAGACTCTTTTTGAGGTCCTTCCTAAGTCCGTAGCTGTGGCCTGATGAAAGAGCACCGGATGAAGAGTACAGAGGCCTGGGTGTGGTCCCCAGCTCTGCTGCCAACTAGCTGTATGAACAGGCCATCCCTCTGACCCTCATCTCCTCTGTGCACAAAGTGAAGAATATGGACCAGCCTATCTGAGATCCTTTCCACCTCCACCAGTGTGTCTCTCTGGGAACCAGAAGACAGGAATTCAAGCCCCATCTCTGCCATTCCCTAATGACCTTGGACAAGTCCTTTGCCTCATCTGTAAAAAAGGGGGTTTGCGGAGATGCCCCCAAGGCCTATTCTTTGCTTCCATGGCAATTTAGAATTTAAACATTGCTGAGGCAAGTGCACCTGTAACTAATTCAGAACTGGCTGGATGCAGTATCCTAATCTCTCCAGTGGTGTCCTTTCCCTTTTAGCTGGAGTCACATAGGAGGAACTGGTTGAAAATGAACCCTGGAACTCTTTTCCTTTTCTCTTTCATGATTTGAGTATATTTACATTTCTTTCTTGGGGGCGGCTAGGTGGCTCAGTGAATAGAGCGCCGGCCCTGGAGTCAGGAGGACCTGAGTTCAAATTTGGCCTCAGACACTTAACAAAAAAACTAGCCATGTGACCTTGGGCAAGTCACTTAACCCCAATTGCCCTTCAGAAAGCAAATAAACATACATTTCTTTCTTTTCACATGTCAGATATTTTTTTCTATGTGATTAGAATGTTGTGTATCCCACTGAGACTCACTGATTCCCATCCTCCTGAGCAGAGTACCTAATGATATAGACTGACATACATTCTATTTTGTCCAGCCTTCTTTAAGAGGAAGTGGAGAACAAAATGGCTGAGGCCCCAGCACCTCACATGCTTCATGGATTACCTTTAGTATCATTCTAGTGCTGGAGTAGAAAGTTTTTCATTTTCCTTATATTAGTACTATGGGGATCTAATGTCCCGATTGGGCATTATTGATAGAAAGTCTGGGAATCCCAGCTGACCAGGTCATTCTTTGTTCTCTCTCTTAATGATCTCTCCTTGCCCAGGTCCAGATGTCTAACGAACCAGGAGATAAAGCATATCTGCTCCCCCCGCAGCCTGTCAAACAGTTCCTGATCTCCCCACCAGCCTCTCCTCCTGTGGGTTGGAAGCAGGGTGAAGATGCGATGCCCGTCATAAACTACGACTTACTTTGTGCCGTTTCCAAGCTGGGTCCCGGTAAGGACCTCAGCCTTGCATGGGCTTGGGGGGATTTTTTGCAGCTATAATGTTGAGGGCCATGCCTGGCGCACGGGCTGCATGTGGCATGAGGTCCCCGTGGAAGCCACTGTTTGCTATATTATCTTGTCCACTTTCTGTCCAGCTTCCTTGTCTCTTCCTCTACCTCTTCTGTCTTCCCTTCACAAGAACAGAAGAAATACCATATAAGATCTGAGTTGGGCAGAGCTAGGTGGCACAGTGGATAGAGCACTGTGGGCCCTGGAAACAGGAGGACCTGAGTTCACATCCCAGCCTCAGACACTTGACACACTTATTAGCTGTGTGACCTTGGGCAAGTCACTTAACTCTAGCCTTTTACCCCTCAAAAATAAAAAAGAACTCAGAAGCTGAGATCTCTCCAAACTTAAAAAAACAAACAAACAAACAGTAGTTCACCTTTGAAAACAGCATTCTTTACCAATTGGTTTAATTCTTTTCTTTACACAAAAACTCCTTTTCTGCCCCTTGGAGCACCAGGCTGCTCTCTTTGAACCGACCTTATTTAAAGGGCCAGGACTTCACACGTAGAATGATGGCACTGGAAAAGTTGATCTCTGCTTCTCCAAAATTCAGTATCTTCTTATGAGCTTACAGAGATTCCTAAGCATCTTCGTGATCACAGGGGCAAAGTTTGGGCAGCTTGAAGTAAACATGATTTTCATCTGTTACTCCTGTTAAACATATTTTGTGAAACAGCCCAGTGTGTTGTCTTCAAGGAACCTGTTACCCCATTCTTGACTTTTGTCCTCCTATAGGAGAGAAATATGAGCTTCATGCAGGGACTGAGTCTACCCCGAGTGTGGTTGTTCATGTCTGTGAAAGTGAGACTGAAGAGGAAGAAGAAACAAAAAATCCCAAACAGAAAATTGCCCCGACCAGGCGCCCCGAAGCACCTTCGACGATACGAAGCGAACCCCCTGCTTTTGGCTGTACGCTGTGAAGGCAGCAGCACCAGGAGTGACCTCACATGGTCTTGGTCATGAAGAGTAGATTTCTGGCCCCTGACGCTGACCTAGGTCAGTAAAAGTGTGAGGGGGATGGAGATGCTGTGTTTAGCAGTCCTTGCTGTTCTGAAAGTCGAGTACATTATACATAGTACAGGATAACAGCAGATTTTACTAGTGATTGTCTTTCATGTTCAAAATTTAGATGATATTTTAAACAGCACTTTAATTTAAAGAATAGTACCGCCCCCAATGTAGCATCTCTGACATTTTAATAGTGGAAAATTAGGAAGTTGGTTTTATTTTTTCCAGCAATGTTAACTTCTCTAATATCATGTAGCATGGGGTACCAAAAACTGGAACTATATTCACCCAGTACAGTACCATTTTATGGATTTAAAAATATAGTCTCTAGTTTAACAGTTCAGCGTGGGTATTTTTGTACTGGTATACTAGCTTCTAACTAATATATTGATCAAATATTAATGCTATTCAGTATATACTAACATTTTTGCACGGCTAGAAATCTAATGTCTAGGAGAATTAATAGAAAATGAATCGGCCCATTTCAAAGTATTTTTTCTTCAACTTTTTGGAAAGAAATGCCAGATTCACCTTGTTTGATGAAAACTTTGGCATCTCTCCATGTGCATATTTTAGTCCTCTACCCTTAACAAAGTCTGGAGGGAAGAGATACACAGAATCCCCTTCCTGATGCCTACGCCCTCTTAGAGGCTAGGTCCCTGCGGGACACCTTGCCAGTAGGCATGATTGACTGTGGTGTCAGATGGCTAATCGTAGATTGCCATTTGCAGTTAACTGTGTTCCTGTCTAGAGTAAAAGCATATTTTCAGCCGTTTGGTGTTAGTCTGTTAACTTCTCTACTGTTGTATTAACCACTGGTCCTTGAGATTGTTCATTTTGTTACGTGCGTTTGGTTATATTTGTCCCATAATCCAGAGAAAAAGAGACGATCAGTTTTCTAAAGGTGGTTTGTAATTTGAAAATATTTAGTCTGTATGCTCTTAGTTTTCTGTTTCTAACGGTGGTGGGGAGAAAAGCAATCAGCTGACTCATCACGTTTGCTTCGGGGATGAAGTGTGCCTACTTGTGTTTACTAAAGCACAGAATGGCTTCCCAATTGTGCACGGGATCCTTCTCAGAGGAAAAGCAACTTTGGAAGTGCCCCTCAGCGAGCTCCCAAGATTTCTGGTACCTGTTGTTGAGAGTTACCTCTATCTAATGATAGATTTCTGTGGGCTTAAGTTTTACTGTAGATATTTTGTTTTTTAATCATCCATATGTCCCTGGTCCTTCCACCTTCTGAATCTGTATTAGACTTCTTAGGTGCATGGATACACACGCACACACACACACACACACACACACGTATACATAGACATAGACATATATTCACATATCTGCTTCTGGAACCTATCACTGCTAAATTCTAATGTAATTTTGGTAGAAGTATGTGATTAATCAATTTCTTGAATTCCGATCAGTGTTTGGTAGCTTATTTGCAACCACTTAATGAATTCACTTCGTGAAGCTGAATTCAGGATTGTGCCATTATTGCTCTTACCCAGTAGGCCCCTCTCAGTAAGGAAACAACACATGTTTTAAATCTGCTGGAGAACATTCAGATTCCTCACAAGTAGCCTTGGTCTGTCATAACTTTCCCAGCAGCCACAGTCCATGTGATCACATCTGTTGCTTTCATTTTCATTCCACTCCCACCCTTACCTGCCAGTTATGATATGTCATGTCAGTGAGATAAGAATCACTTTGAAGTCTCTGTGTGGTGCCAGCTGGCTTTCCTCCTTTTTTTGAGAATGTTGGATGAGTTGAAAAACCTTTTTAGAAAGTAAATTCTTTTTAAACGAACTTTCAGTAGAGCTTTGAGGGAAGGAATCAGCTTGGCTCACACTTGGAAAAGACATTGGACCAAGAATCCAAAGACTGAATCCTAGCCCTGCCTCTGAGATCCATGGTGTCACCTGAGGCAAATGTCACTTCATGAGGCCTCTGTTTCCTCATCTATAAAATGAAAGCTCTCCAAAGCCCCTCCCAATGCCAGCATTCTGTGTTTTTGTTTGTTTGTTTTTGTGAGAGGGGCACATTGACAATTCCAGTGCACAATTTTCGCCAGGTGAATGTTTAAGTAAAAATCATCCACACCTTTCAGTTTTTCACTATTGGAATCACTTTGGAACCTGATGGGTCTTGTAGCTTCTGCCTTTGGGGCAATTAGGCATCCTGCTCACTTAACTATCTTCAAAAATAAAGAACTCTCTCCTATGCATCACTTTCTTCTTTTACCAAATCCCTGCAGTGTTTTTGCTATTGAAATTGTATTGTTGTAAATCTAGTCTGAATAACTTTAATGGCTATCTATGTTTTCTCTGGAACTTATAACCTCTATATGAGTAAGCAATTTGTTTAGAGAATTTTCGGAAGGAAAAACATGCCTCGTATTAGGGGGAGATGGGTGGAAAGAGAGAAAGTGATTGATTTGAATATGAATCCTAGAGTGGTCAGGAAGGAAGCTGCCCTTTCTGCCCCCTGTTGTTCACTCCATGGGTGATGGGTTCAGTTGAGAGGCCTCAGGTCTCTTTGTCCTCCAGGGATTTGCCTTTGGTTCTCTGAAGGCGGGTTCACACCAGTTGTGCCATGGAGGCAGAATACCCACAGAGCCTCAGAACAACTGCTGAGCACTGAGGATGCACTTCCAGAAAGCAGGGCACAAAATTACCTACTTCACTTCCAAAGAGTACTTGAAATCCCCCTATAAAGAGCTCCACAAGAGGGAAAAATGAAACTGATGCTGTTGAGCCCCTTAAGGATGAAAGCAGGATGCAAGAACTCCCTCCACAGCCTGAGAGAAGTCTGCAGGTGCAGTCTCACCCATCATTGGCAATTGTGTTTCTGAGTCATAAACGAGCTTTGATGTTTTGTGGGTTTTTAACGTTATAATTCAGTACAAAGGAGCATGATGGAAGTCTGTTTAAATATCATCTCAGTAGTCAGCCACACCAGCAGTGTGCATTGGTCTTTGCAGAACAGAATTGTAGTGAGATTTTAAGGTAAATGTTATTCTTAAAACGTGTGTCTGCTGTGATAGAATAAGTCCCTGAAACCATGTGGAAGTCTCTCTGGGGCATATCTTACAGCAGACTGGAATTTCAGCTTCGTGTTTTGAAATGGAGGGAGAGGGATGCCTTGGGGAGGGCAAGCTTCACCTTAGAAGGGAGCTATGGTGGATAATCAAGCAGGAACCTGGGATTGAGTATGTGTTTGAGGCTTCCCAGAATCCCTTGGTCCTGTTAGATTGTAGCTTTAGTCAAAAAGTGAGAGTCACCAGTATACAAAAGCAGTAGGTAATCAAACATTCCCCATGATCTCCTCGTACTTGTTCATTTTTCACTTTTCTCTCTTCTCTAGAGTTGTACACCTTATATTGTATGACATGAATTAAAATTCTGTGAACCACTTTTTTTCCTGCTTTGTATGGCCCCACCTTCTGGGAGCACATTTTGCATTTCATTTTCTAGTACTGAAAATCCAAATTTATATTGGCCATGACAAGAGAAGGGAGTCAAGACTTGGGCAACTATTTGCTTCTTTTCTAGAGAAGTCTGTCTAAAATCTGAAGATTTGGCACAGTGTTTAGATATACTGACTCAATAGCATAATTCCCTTTCTGCCATAATGTTTGTAACATGAGTTAGTCACTTTCTGTAAGGAGAACCATTGTTTTTGCATATTGAAAACATGTTTTAGATGGCCAAGAGGCCTTTGCTTTAACTGGCAGAGATTAAAGCCAGCTGAAAAACATTAATCACTAGACTCATTGACAAAAAGGTTACTGGCACCAATTGAAAAGTGTGCGCCAAGATTGGAAAGGCTGTTCCTACTGAGTGAGGGCTCCTCAGATGGTGAAAACCACAATCTTTCCTGACCCCCTGCTGTCTTAGGCCCCTGGAATTGGAGCTCTTCTGGCCCTGTATCTTTCCTTCTGGAATCAAATGAGATAATATTTGTAAAGCACTTAGCACACAGTAGGTGCTATGTAAGTGCTTATTTGCTTCTCTCCACTCCCTCCCCCAGATTCTTGAAGTCGAATCATGTGCCCAGTGAGTTCTTATACTCCTTACAGGGTCTTTTCCCAAATGTACACCCTCATTATGATGAAAGGTCTGCCTCTTCACGTAAGTGGGGGTCTTCCCCATTGTTTTACTCATTTAAAGTCCCTGATGGCCATGATTTGGGAATGAGACAAAGGGTACATAAAGGCAGACACCTTGTCATTGTTGTACCATGTGATTTCTCTGTTACTCTTCCTGCAGTTTTTCAAAACCAGAAAGAGTGTTTAAAGGATGTACTGATGTCCATTTCAGCTGCTTCTCCTGTCCTAAGATGGTGCCTATAAGAATCGAGGTCTCTTTAGACTGTTTCGCCCAACTCCCAGTTCACCCCCTTCCATGTGACTGCTGCAGTCCCTGATTACGACTTTGAGCTTGTGTTCCGTTTTCAAGGCCCTCCCTCCCTCTGGGGTCCTGGGAGGTGTGTTGTATGTCAGTAATGCCTATACACTCTGTCCACGTTGTAGTGTCCTTGAGGCGATGGTCTTCAGTGTAGAAAGTCTAGTATGTGTGTTATCAGTGACTGTTGAGCATACTGTGCTGCAAGGACATTCATGTACCTTGTGCTGTAAAGGTAGCAAAAGCAGAATGTAATCCTTTTGGAAGCTTCCTGATTCCTGCTAAGAAATTTTTGTTTTTCAGAAATGTAAAAAATAAAGTTAATTTTTTTAAAATAACACAATGAGTTCTTTGTGTGATGATTTCTTCATGTGGTCAGTGAAATGAAGGTGATTGAATTAAGACAGAAAAACAGTGAGTGATATGCAGTCCTTTGCCTTAACTTCAGGCTTCTGTCAGAATTCAAGGTGGGTAACTTCTGCTGCACTTGTAATAGAATAAGCCAAAAACAAAAGTTGGGAGGTGGGGGGGAGTGGGAAACTTCATCCCAAAATGCAGTGAACTATCCCATAAAGTCTTGAATTAACTTTTGCCACTTGTCTTCAATTGGATGACCACTTATCAGAGAGATTAACAAGCAAAGTCCTGTTTGAGGCAGGGTTTGCGCTAAACTGAGGTCCATGCCCTTTCCTCTGAGATTCTAACACTTATTAACAACTGAAACCTTAGGCATTTATGTGAACTTCTCTTAGCTTACATATCCTAATCTGTAAAACAAGGATAACAATATTTATACTAGGGGTGGCCAGGTAGCACAGCGAGTAAGAGCACCGGCTCCAGTGTTGAGAAGACCTGGAGATCGAATCCCGGGCTCAGACACTTAGCACCCACCCAGAAACACCTGGCCGTGTAACCTTGAGCAAGTTACTTAACCCCAATTGCTTAGGAGCGGCCAGGTGGCTCAGCGAGTAACAGCACCGGCTCCAGTGTCCGGATGACCTGGATCAAATCCGGGCTCAGATACTCAGCACCACACCCAGAAATAACTGGCTGTGTAACCTTGAGCAAGTTACTTAACCCCGATTGCTTTAAAAAAAAAACACACAATATTTACACTATCTGCATCTGTTATTATTTTTGAAAATGTAATATTTTATTTTCCCCCAATTACATGTAAAAACAATTTTAACATTCTTTTTTAAAATTTCGAGTTCTAAATTCTCTCCCTCCTTCCAACCCCCTCCTCATTGAGAAAGCAAGCAATTTGACATAGGTTATGCATGTGTGGTCGTGCAAAACACATTTCCATGTAAGTCATGCTGTGAAAGAAAACACAGACAAAAAAAACCAACAACCAAACACAAGAAAAATAACAAAAGTGAAGGAAAAGTATCTTCGATCTGCATTCAGGCTCCACCAGTTCTTTCCCTGGAGATGGACACCACCTTTCATCATAAGTCCTTTAGAATTGTCTTAGATCATCTTATTGCTGAGAAAAGCTAAGTTATTCACAGTAGATCATCACACAGTACTGCTGTTAATGTGTACAATGCTCTTCTGGTTCTGCTCACTCCACTTTGCATCAGTTCATGTAAGTCTTTCTAGGTTTTTCTGAAATCTGCCTGCTCATCATTTCTTGTTTTTTATTAGTTAATTTATTTATTTTTAGTTTTCAACATTCACTTCCATAAGTTTTAAATTTTCTTCTCCCCTTCCCTCCCTAAGATGGCATGCAATCTGTTATAGGCTCTATACATACATTTCTATTAAACACATTTTCACATTAGTCGTATTGCATAGAAGAAACAAATAGAAGAAACCATGAGAAAGAAAAAAAAAAACAAAAAAAATAGTCTGCTTTGCTCTGTATTTTGACTCCACAGTTCTTTCTCTGGATGTGAATAGTATTTTACATCATGAGTCCTTTGCAATTGTTTTAGGTCCTTGCACTGCTGAGAAGAGCTAAGTCTGTCAAAGTCAGTCATTGCACACTGTGGCTGTTACTGTGTACAGTGTTCTCCTGGTTCTGCTCCCCTCACTCAACATCAGTTCATATAAGTCTTTCCAGGTTTTTCTGAAGTCTGCCTGTTCCATCATTTCTTATAGCACAATAGTATTCCATTACATTCATATACCCCAGTTTGTTCAGCCATTCCCCAATTGATGGACATGCCCTCAATTTCCAGTTCTTGGCCACCACAAGAAGAGCTACTATAAATATTTTTGTACATGTGGGTCCTTTTCCCATTTTTATGATCTCTTTGGGATATAACCCTAGAAGTGGTATTGCTGGGTCAAAGGATATGCACATTTTTATAGCCCTTTCAGCATAGTTCCAAATTGCTCTCCAGAATGGCTGGATCAGCTCACAGCTCTACCAACAATGAGTTAGTGTTCCAGCTTTCCCACATCTTCTCCAACATTTATCATTTTCCTGTTTTGTCATGTTAGCCAATCTGATAGGTGTGATGTGGTACCTCAGAGCTGTTTTGATTTGCATCTCTCTAATCAATACTGATGTGGAGCATTTTTTCATATGACTATAGATAGCTTAAATTTCTTCTTCTGAAAACCACTTGTTCATATCCTTTGACCATTTATCAATTAGGGATTGATTTGTATTCTAGTAAATTTGACTCAGTTCTCTGTATATTTTAGAAATGAGACCTTTAGGGGTGGCTGAGTGGAGCACCAGCCCTGGAGTCTGGAGGACCTAAGTTAAAGTCCAGCCTCAGACACTTAACACAAAGGCTAGCCATGTGACCTTGGGCAAGTCACTTAACCCCAATTGCCCTCCAAAAAGCAAAAAAAAAAGAAATGAGACCTTTATCAGAGACTCTAGTTGTAAAAATTCCCAGTTTTCTGCTTTCCTCCTAATCTTGGTTGCATTGGTTTTGTTTGTGCAAAAACTTTTCAATTTAATGTAGTCAAAATTGTCCATTTTGCATTTTATAATGTTCTCTTTCTCTTGTTTGGACATAAATTCCTCCATTCTCCATAAATCTGATGATAAATTATTCCCTGCTCCCCTGATTTGTTTATAGTATTAACCTTTATATCTAAAATGTGTACCCATTTTAATTTTATTTTGGTATACAGTGTCAGACATTGGTCTCTGCCCAATTACTGCTAGACTATTTTCCAGTTTTCCCAGCAGTTTTTGTCAAATAGTGAATTTTTATCCCAGAAGCTGGGGTCTTTGAATCAAATACTAGATTGCTATAATCATTGACTTCTGTGTCTTGTGTACCTAACCTATTCCACTAATCTGTTCTTCTGTTTCTTAGCCAGTACTAAGTAGTTTTGATGATTGCTGCTTTATAATACAATTTAAGATCTGGTATGGCTAGACCACCTTCCAAAGCATTTCTTTTCACTAATTCCCTCGATATCCTGGACCTTTTGTTCTTCTAGATGAATTTTGATATTTTTTCTCTGCTCATCATTTCTTAAAGCACAATAGTATTCCATTAGAAACATATACCACAACTTGTTCAGCCATTCCCCAATTGATGGACATCCCCTAGATTTCCAATTATTTGTCACCACTTAGTGTTGTTCTGAGAATGAAATGGGGTCAGGTATATGAAACATTATAAATGCTAGTCTGATGATGATGATGATGGTGTCAGTTGCTTTAATTCCAGAACTGTTGACTTTTAATGAGGTGGTACTTTTATATCTTGAAGGGAAAAATAGCCAAAGGTACAAATCTTGGTAGGAACTTTAGACCTGAGGTCATAGGATGGAGAGCTGGAAGGAATAACAGGGTCAACCCCTTTGTTTTACAGATAAGGAAACTGAGGCCCACAGGGGAGGGGGGATGGTTTCCCAAGGTTATATGGACAATAAGTAGCAAAACTAGGGATAAAACTTGACTTTTAATTGCAAATCTAGGCCTATTTCCATTCAATTAAATCATTTTGTCCAACCTCTACATCTTACAAATTGGAAAACTGAGTTCCAAAGGGGTATTTATTATCAGTTCTTCAAGGTCATACAGCTACTTAGTGGCAGATAGAGAATTAAGACAGAGGTTTCCTAGCTGTTAATCCACAGTTCTTTTCATTTTATTTCCATGTTAAAATGGTGTAATGCCAAGCTCAAGCAGCTTTTCAGAGAACTGCTGCTGTGAACAACTTTCAAGGCTCAGAATGCAAGCATAGTAAACTCTCCATTCATTCAGTAACAAATTAAGGCAAAACATTCACAGAAAATAAAAATAAAGAGTAACTCAATCATTTAGTAAGTCCTCAATTCAATCACAAAGTACAAAGGTTCAAGTTTTTAAACAAGGTGCATTCATTTAGTAACTCAAAGTACTCCACCCCTGGGTAGTACATTCATGTAGTTAATCACAAAGTCTTTTCTTAATTATAGATTAGTTTCCAATCATAAACAAAGTACATTCATTTGGTTTGTCACAAAGTATAAAGGTCACAAGTTTTCCAACCCTGGATCACAACTGAATTACAAGATCAATCACCACCAAGCATCCTCTCAAAGGACAGTGGAAAGCACAAAGGCCATCCAGCCCTAGGTCACAACTAGGTTACAATATCATCATAGCATTCAGTACCCCAGGAGAGGTCTTTTCTTCATCTTGACCTGAGGCAAGTTCTCAGCAGTTTCTGTTCCTGGGAAGACAAAGCTTAACAAAGCCATAATAACATTCACACATATTGCCAGCCGTCCTCATCAATTCACTCTCTGCTTGTGAAATCAACCTAGACCCAACAACAAGGTCTGAGGCCTCCATCAACAAACTAATCTGACAAAGCAACATCAAAACAGACAAAGTACTGGCACCACAGTCATGCCTCCTCAGTTCTTGGCAGCTCTGCTGATCCACAAAAGTCCTGGGCAGCTCCAGCTGGCAGTTCTCTCTCTCTCTCTCTGCCTCACAGTGCTGCTCTCAGAAGTTCTTCTGGCCTCTCTGAGCTTGGGTTTTTCCCTATACCTGGGCACCAGCTCCTCCCAGTTCAGCCCTCTCTTTTCACTTCAACAAGTCCATCCCACTTGTGGGATTCACAAGCTCTGGGTCTTAACACTTAATCTGAAACCAAGTGCTAAGTACCTGTTAGCTTGCCAATACAAAGAGGACCTTCAAATTCCATTACCATTACAAACAGGATCTTTAATTTTTGAGGAACAGTTTAATTGATTTAGGGAAAAAAATTCTATTTGTAATGGAAAAGAAAGAACCAAGTACTAATGTAGAGTCAGGCTAGGTACACTATTACCTTTATGCTCAAAGTCACAATAAATGGGAACATAAGAAAAATAATGAGTGATAATGGATATGTGATACCTTTACATTTGCAAAATTTGACAACTATTTAGGGCAACTAAATGGCACCATAGTGCACAGAGTACCAGGCCTGGAGTAAGGAAGACTCATTTTCCTGAGTTCAAATCCTGCCTCAGGCACTTACTTAACTGTGTGACCCTGGGCAAGTCACTTCACCCTCTTTGCCTCAGTTTTCTTATTTGTAAAATGAGCTGGAGAAGGAAATGGCAAACCATTCCAGCCAAGAAAACACCAAATAGAGTCACAAAGAGTCAGATATGACTGAAAACAACTTAACAACAAATTACTTATATTTATCTCAAGGCTTATAGTAACCTCATGAGGTTTCCACTATAGTATTATACCTATTTTGTAGATGAAGAAATTGAGATTTAAATTAAATGAATTATTCATGGTCACACAGATGATAGTAAAATAACACAACTAAGTATGCCCAATGAGAACAAAAAGATTTAACTGCCACCATCAACCTCCATCCAATACATAAGATCCTGTATTAGCTTCAGGAACTGCACTCATGCCCTTCCTTCTTCCTTATGTGGGGCAGCACTGAGTAGTACAAATAGGACACTTAGCTTGATCTGGTCTACTAGTAAGTAACTGTGCCCCCTGGGCATAACATTTCACCTCTGATTTGTCATTTCCTCATCTGTAAAATAAAGAAAAATAAATAACAATAACCCACACATTCCTTTCCACACAAAAGCTATTTTTAGGGAAGTGTTGTAGAAAATTCTAAACCACTGTAGGCAAGTGTGGCATTATTATGTATTATTATAAAACAATTGATCATTTCTGCAGTTAACCATGGTCTGTGGGTTACATAAAAGAGAGGAAAAGAAAGGAACAAGCATATATTAAGCACCTACTTTGTTCTAAATATTGTGCTAAGTACTTTGCAAACAAATATTATCTCCTTTGATATTCACTACAACCCTGGAGATAGGTGCTATTATTATCCCCATTTTATAGTTGGTAAAACTGAGGTAGGCAGAGATTAAGTGATTTGCCCAGTATCAAAGAGCTAAGAAATGTCAGAGGCTGGATTTGAATTAGGTCTTCATGACCCCAGGCCTGGCACTCTATCCCCTGTACCACTTAGCTGCCCTGAATTTATTACTGATACACATGTCAAAACTAATACATTCAAGTGATTTGTCTCCAACAAATTCATCACCTTGGGAATCTGTATACTAATGTGTTCATCTCCCAAAATGTTTTTAGGACTCCATTTTTAAAATAGATGCTTTTAAGCCATATAATGTCTTATTACATTATAGTCACAGTCTGGCTGTTCATTTTTCCAAAAATAACATTACTCAGTTGGGATTGAGCTCCTGAATCAACAGACTGGGCTTCAAATTATTTTGATCAATCCTCAAAACAATTCCACCTTCCCAGGACAGAGATTTTCTGCTGGTCAGTGCATTCAAAGTTTTGACAATATTTTAATCAATGGAAATGTGATGGGAACAAAGGTGTGTCTTCCCAGAGTGCCTAGAAAGGAGAAAGACAAGTCAATATTCATTAATTACTTACCATGTGGAAAATACTGTGTGCTCCATGCTGAGGATATGAGAAGAAAACAGAAATTACACCATCAGAGCTGTCCAGGAGTTCACATGGCGTAGAGAATAGAATTTTTTTTTTTTGCATTAAATGTGTCTTTATAAAGATGTCCTTCATCTCAGTCCCCTGCTTAATTGTAGGTGACTTACGCAAATACCTTGTCTGAAAATAACAGGTAAAGAAAATACTATACTCTTAAGATGGAACCTAGGTATTCTTGGATGGAAGTTTAGAGTTGTGGATTAAAATTCACTTAACTTCTTTGAAAGGCAAAAGGAAAAGTACTAATTTAGGCTAAGCCACTAGAGGGAGTAGGCCTGTTCTAATGAATCAACAGAGACCTGTTAAAGATTGTAGCTGAAAAAGGCCAAGGTCTCCCATTGCATGGGGGCCATCCCCAGTCATCCTGATCAGTATCTTGCCACTGAACCCAGATGGCTCTGGAGGACAAAGTGAGGCTGGTGACTTTGCCTGCCCTGCCTCACTGTAATCCAATTCACTTGCATGTCATGGCATCTCCTCCCTGATGTCATGGTCCTCTTTGAAAACAAAGGACAAACAACAGCAACAGCTGAATGGTGTCACCAAATGACACCTGTTTCTTAGGTCTTCCGAATCTCCCCAATTCTACATTAAAGATAGTTTTAAAATTGGATGTTGCATTTTATTGCTATAATTAGAAAAAAAAATCTAATATGCTCTTTTTTTAAAGTTACAGTAGCATTTCCTTTTCAAAAGTTTCCTCATAGCTGAGCAGAACCAGGAGAACATTGTTACAGACACATTGTACGATGGCTAATTTAGATAGACTTGGCTCTTCTCAGCAATGCAAGATTCTAAGACAACTCCAACAGGCTCATGATAGAAAATGCTAACCACATTCAGAGAAAGAATTACAGAATCTGAATACAGGTCGAAGCATACTATTTTCTCTCTCTTTTTTGTTTTGTTTTGTTTCTTCTTTCATGGTGCATTCCATTGGTTATAATTCTTTACAACATGACTAATGTGAAAATATGTTTAATATGAATGTATATGTAGAGCTAATATCAGATTGCACACTGCCTTGGGGAGTGGGGAGGGGAGGAAGGGGGAGAAAATTTAAAACTCAAAAGCTTATGGAAGTGAATTTGTAAACTAAAAATAAATTAATTAATTTTTAAAAAAAAGTTTCCTCATAAAAAGAAGTGACTTTGGGCTCCCAGAAGGCCAGTGGTGTGAGTGCTGAGGTAGGTATTTCCAGAGAGGAAAGGTTTTGAGGTTAGATTGCATTAACTGTCCAGGGGCTCACCATCTCTGAAGAAGTTCAAGGGCAGAAAGTTAGCTCTTCAGCCGCAGAGACCCAGTATATCAACTCACCTTGTCAATGTTTTTTAATACAATTGGACAGCAAGGCATTCCACAGAAAAGCATCAGGTGCTACATGTTCTCATGAAAGATAAATATTATCAGGAAAGGAGCCTAGATTCCTCACTGGATCTAGTCATATATAGACGAACGGAAGTCATCAATTTGCTTCTAAAGATTATGCTCTGGAAGCAAGAAATTACTTTTGTGATGTGTTCCATTTTATTTTGCTTTGGTCCTATTTTTAATGTCATTAAAATAGTTGAGATTTTTCATATATTTATCTTTTTGTTAAGCATGAAAATTTTTTATTTTTAGTGTTTAGAAAAATATATATGTATATATGTTCACAATTTTAATTTGACACAGAATCAACCAAAAGGGGACATTTACATTTATCTTAAAAACAGATGAGACAACTTTAAAGTATCTACAATTTTGAAAATATTGCCTTATGGTCTGGCTTGCAACAGAATCCAGGACTCTGCCTTTTGTTTGTATACTAGTGATAAGGGCTATCTATGGTTGACCATAAAAGCAGCAACTAACAATAAAAGTAGAAAAGAGAGGGAGGTATAGAATTACCATCTTCTTTATGTTATATATCTGTGTTTTGGGAATAAAGATATCTGACAGGTCAGTGCTCATAGGAGGATTGATTTTCAAGATTGAACATCCTTTTTTTAGGGGGGGAGGCTATACATTTATCTTTACATCCCTATAATTTCCTCTCCCTCCCTAGAACTTTTATTGAGGTTTTTTTCCCCTAATTTAAAGTCTGACTTTCTTTTAGTGATATTTTCATTTACATAATTGTAGTTATTGTGTACAGGGCAACTAGGTGGCACAGTGGATAGAGCACTGGGCTGGGAATCAGGAATACTCATTTTCCTGAGTTCAAATCTGGCCTCAAACTCTTCCTAGCTGTGTGACCCTGGGCAAGTCACTTAACCTTGTTTGCCTCAGTTTCCTCATCCATAAAATGATCTGGAGAAGGAAATGGCAAACCACTCCAGTGTCTGCCAAGAAAACCCCAAATGGGGTCACAAAGAGTAAGACATGACTGAACACAACAATCTCTGACTCCAAATCTTACCCATTCTTTCTACTACCCCTCCAATCCTAACATCTAATCTCTTGTCATCTTTGCCAGTTTCCGCTGGGTAAAGTGAAATCTCAGAGTTGTTTTAATTTGTATATCCTTGCTATTGTGACTTGTATGTTTTTATGTGGTCATATTTAGTTTGAAATTCTTATAAAAGTGATTCATAGCCTTGGATCAGTTATCTGTTGATAATGCCTGTTGGTATTAATATTTGTACCTGTTCCCTGTATATGTTTAGTATTAGACTTTTATTGGTGATATTTGATGCAAATATTTTTCCTGCTCTCTTATTTCTCTTCTAATTTTGTTTCCATTGATTTTGTTCATGGAAAAACTTTTTAATCTTCTGTAGTACAAATTGTCTCTTGTCTTCTTTGACCTCCTCTATTTCTTTTTTTTTTATTTTTTGGAGAGGGGAAGGTAGGGCAATTGGGGTTAAGTGACTTGCCCAAGGTCACATGGCTAGTTTTGTGTTATATCTACAAAGCCACCTAGCAGCCCCAACCTCTTCTGTTTCTTGTTTGGTTAAAAAATCTCTCCCTAAGGGTGGCTAGGTGGTGCAGTGAATAGAGCACTGGCCCTGGAGTCAGGAAGACCTGAGTTCAAGCTGGCCTCAGATACTTAACACTTACTAGCCATGTGACCTTGGGCAAATCACTTAACCCCAATTGCCCTGCTTTCCCCCCTGAAAAAAGCAAAAAAAAAAAATCTCTCCCTAATCAAAGTCATATAAAAAGTGCTCTAGATCACTATTGATTAGAGAAAGGCAAATTAAAACAACTCTGAGGAACCACCACACTTATCAGAAATGATAGATACTGGAGGGGATGAGGAAAAATAGGTACACTAATGAATTTGTCGGTAGAGTAGGAAACAATTTGGAACTAGGCAATAAAAATGTGCATATCTTTTGACCCAGCAATACATTCACTAGGCATATAGCCTTTTCAAATTAAATAATTTACTATCAGTGCAGTAACTGATCTTTATGCCATGTTCATCCTCATTGAAGGAGTTTGACACCATGGCTGAAAACATTAAGCTAAAGTCATAGGAGCAAGCACACAGCCCTGTTCCACTCCATTGATGACTGGTAAAGTGTGAAAGTGTTGTCCATTATCTAGAACCTGGGAAAGCATGCTGTCATGAAATTGATGTACAATACTGATGAATTTCTCTGGGCAACCAAATTTTGACATCATTTTACATATGCCCTTATGACTGACAGTATCAAAGATCTTGCTCAGGTCTACGAATATTGTGAACAGGCAGCTATTCTGTTACAAGTATTTCTCCTGGAGTTGTTGGGCAGCAAACACTATACCAACCATTCCTCAGTCCTTTCTGAAGTCACACAGGTACACAGGTAGATCACCATCTTCCAGATTAAAGAAAGTTATTAAGGAAAACTTTGGCAAGATTCTTGCCTGCAATGACCAAGAAAGAGACGACTCTCCCCACTTCCCACCCTATGATTGTCACCGGACAATTTGTTTCCTTTACCTTTATAGAGATGAACAATGGAGACTAAAGAGGAGGGATTGTTGGTGAATGATTTTTTGTTTGCAGATGATGCAACCTCTGAAGCTGAGATGCTACAAAGTATGGATCTGTTCTCTGTTGCTTGTGCTAATTTTGGCCAAACAATTAACACCAAGAAAACAGAGGTTCTCCACCAACCAGCACCATACCACCCATATGTGGAACCATCAGTTACAGCAGATGGTGAAGTTTTGAACACTAGTGGCAGTGTACTTCCCAGGGATGTACACATTGATAATGAGGTTGACCCACATATTGCCAGAGCTAGTTCAGTGTTTGGGAGCTCCAAAGGAAAGTATGGGAGAGGAGAGATATTAGGTTTCCTGCCATACTGAAGGTCTACAAAGCCATTGTGCTGTCCTCATTATTGTTTACCTGTGAAAATTGAACAGTCTACCAGCACCATGCCAGGAAACAGAATCACTTCCATTTGAATTGTCTTAGGAAGATCACCTGGCAGATTAAGGTAATGGACACTGAGGTCTTTTCTCAAACTAAACTGTCAATGATTCACACTTTACTGCAGAGAATGTAACTCCAATGTACTGGCCATGTTGTTCAAATGCCAAACATAAGCTTGCCTAAAAGACTATGTTATGGAGAACTCACACAAAGAAAATACTCACATGGTGCTCAGAAAAAATGATACAAGGATACTCTCAAAGTCTCTCTTAAGAACTTTGGAATTGGGGGCGGGGCAAGGCGGAGTCAAGATGGCAGAGTAGAAGCAGTACCTCTGCAGGGCTCCGGCTTCCACCTTCCCCGATTCATGTAAAAGAGGATTCTAAACAAACTTTGGACCTGCAGAACCCACAAAATGACAGAGAAGCTAACCTCCCGTTGAGGACAGCCCGGTAGGCCAGCAGCAAGCGGCCAGTGCAGTGCTCTGAGAGCCAAGCCCAGGCCCCCATGGAGGTTTTAGCCCCAGGGCGGACCTGACCAGCAGCCAGCTGGAGGGAATCCAGATCAGCAGCAGCTGTGGCAGTCTCCAGAATTATGAACACATAGATGCGAAGGACAAAGTGAGAGGTCAGTGCAGTGTGGACTTTGGGACCCAGTAGTTGGGAGTGCATAGGCCTTTCTCCCCTGGAGGGAGGAGCTTCTGAGGGCTGCAGTGCAGCCACATGGCAGCTTCAGCTCCTGGCCTTCAGAGTGTAAGGGGACCAAGTGACCAGTCTGAGGTAATCTCTCTTGCTTTAACCTGCTTGGATCTGGATTGCAGTCTAGGGTGGAGGTCCTGGGGTGTGTGTCCAGCTTGCCAGAGCATGTGGAGACCTCAGAGAGGGCACCCATCTAAAACCTCCAGCAGCTGAGAAAACCTCAGTGTTTGGGACAAAAGCTCCCCTGTTTGGTGGCAGAGTCCTACTTGGCAAAAAGCCCAGGGGTCAAGTAATTGAGTGGCAACATGACCAGGCAAAGGAAACAAAGCAAACAGAAGATTCCAACATTAGACTCCTATTCTGGGGACAAAAAGGATCAAAGCATGGAACAGGAAGAAGACAGTGAAGTCAGAACTCCTGTACCAAAAGCTTCAAAGGAAAATACAAGCTGTTTACAGGCCACAGAGGACCTTAAGAAGCAGATAAGAGAAGTGGAGGAAAAATTGGGAAGAGAAATGAGAATGATGCAGGAAAATTATGAAATGAGAGTCAACAGCCTGAATGAGGAAAATCACACCTTAAAAAACAGACTAACTCAAATGGCAAAAAGAGGCTCAAAAAGGCAATGAGGAGAGGAATGCCTTAAAAAGCCGAATTTGCTAGATGGAAAAAGAATCTCGGAAGCTCACTGAAGAGCATCATTGCTTCAGAATTAGATTGGAGCAAATGGAAGCTAATGACTTTATGAGAAATCAAGATGCTGTTAAACAGATCCAAACAAATGAGAGAATAGAAGGCAATGTGAAATACCTCATGGGAAAAACCACTGACCTGGAAAATAGATCCAGGAGAGAGAATTTAAAAATTATTGGACTACCTGAAAGCCATGATCAAAGAAAGAACCTAGAAATCGCCCTCCAAGAAATTCTCAAGGAAAACTGCCCTGATGTTTTAGAATCAGAGGGCAAAATAGAGGTTAAAAGAATCCACCAATCACCTCCTGAAAAAGATCCCAAAAAGAAAACTCCTAGGAATATTATAGCCAGGTTCCAAAATTCCCAGATTAAGGAGAGAATATTACAAGCAGCCAGGAAGAAACGATTTGAATATTGTGGAAACACAATCAGGATAACCCAGGATCTGGCAGCTTCTACACTGAGGGATCGAAGGGCTTGGAATGTGATATTCCAGAGGTCAAAGGAGCTGGGATTAAAACCAAGAATCATCTATCCAGCAAAACTGAGTATCATGTTTCAGGGGAAAATATGGTCATTCAGTGGAATAGAAGACTGTCAAGCATTCTTGCTGAAAAAAACCAGAGTTGAATAGAAAATTTGACATTCAGATACATGAAGCAAGAGAATCATGAGAAGGTAAACAGGGAAAAGAAATCATAAGGAACTTATCAAAGTTGAACTATTAACATTCCTACATGGAAAAACAATAATTATAACTGATAAAACTTTTCTCAGTATGAAAATAGTTAAAGGGAATAGAAATATATATGTATATATATATATGTGTGTGTGTGTGTGTGTGTGTGTGTATGTCTATATATGAGGGTATGTGGGCATATGAATACATATATGTATATATGTTTACAGGTATACATAGATAGAGGGCACAGGACCAATTTAATAGGAAGGGATGATACTTAAAAGGTGAAATTAAGAGGTGAGAGGAATATAAAGAGAGAAGATGGGGAGAGACAGAATGGGGTAAACTATCTCATATAGAAGAGGCAAGGGAAAATGCTTACAATGGAGGGAAAGAAAAAGAAGGCAAAAGGGAATGAGTCAACCTTATTCTCATTGATTTTGGCCTGGGGAGGGAATGAAATATGCACTAAATAGGGTATCTCACCCTACAGGAGAATAGGGGAGAAGGGATGAGAGGGGGGATGATGGAAGGGAGGGAAGGCTGGGGGGAGGGAAGTGTAATGGAAATGCAGATTTAAAGATCTTCCCTGCCCCTAGGCTAACGTGCACCTGGAGCCTGGTGTGGGAGGCTTGTTTTTCAGTAGATACTTTTTGATTGGCCAGTGGGTCAATGGGGTTGTTACATTCTCTGAGCCAGGAGAAGGCTATATTAGCCCTGATGTGTAGCTTTGTTTTGGGACTCACTTTGAGAAGTATTCTGTGATTTGATCTGAATTCTGGGAAGCCGTTGTTGAGAGTCCCCCGGCTTTGAAAAACCCAGAATGTGGAAACCCAGATGTTGACTGGGTATGGATGTAATGGTTGGACAGTTTGGAAATCTGTCTACTTGATGTTTCTGTCTTGATAATTATGCCTGTATACTTTGAAGTTGGGGTGCTGACCTTTTTCCCCTGAATAAGGTAAACGATATATGTCTGACTGATTAAAGTAAGCTTGTTAACCCATTTTGAGTTGCTTTCCTTTAACAAAGCAGATCCAAGAACCTGTGGTAGCTGCAAACCCTGAGGATGCTTGGGGTGCTTGCTGCTACAAAATGGCGTCACGAACAGGATCTGCAGAGTAAAAGGAAAGTATGGGGACTGGGATAATTGTTTGTTTCACAGTTGTGGTAGCTGTGATTCTGTGGAGCCATGGACCAGGAGAGAAGAGTGGCCTTCATGCAGACTTCGCTGAGCTGAGAGCAGGAATAGTGAGCTGCCTGCATCGGGACCTGGGCAGAAGCCAGGAGCGGCTGCCACCTGCGGGAGGAGAAGGAGCCCAGGAGTTCGGAATTCAGCCACCGGAAAAGATAAGAACTGAGCAGCAAAGCAGGGGCACTGAATGTGTTTCCTGGCTGCATCCCACAGTTTGGGACCCAGGGGGAGGATGGACTTGTGACTATGGTGGGTGGGATGAAGTGCCTTGGATCCCCAGGGACCCCACCTTGTTGGTTTTGTTGCCCAGCCCCCTCTCTGTGCTTGGAAGCTGGGGCTGGAGCCGTGTGAGGGGAAGGACACTCCCCTCCCCCCAGAACTTTATTTGAACTCTTGTTTGGAACTGAAGTGATAATGCTTTGTACTTTGTGTTTGTTTAAGGCCCATGGCCACTTTGGTAACTTTAGTTCTGTATCTTGAAAATGTGACCTAAGAAATGTTCAGTGCTAATTCAAAAGTAAATTGTCTGTGCTATGGGCATGAAAGATCTTGGGGCCGAATGTAATGGAAATGCAGATTTAAAGATCTTCCCTGCCCCTAGGCTAACGTGCACCTGGAGCCTGGTGTGGGAGGCTTGTTTTTCAGTAGATACTTTTTGATTGGCCAGTGGGTCTCAATAAGGTTGTTACATTCTCTGAGCCAGGAGAAGGCTATATAAGCCCTGATGTGTAGCTTTGTTTTGGGACTCACTCTGAGAAGTATTCTGTGATTTGATCTGAATTCTGGGAAGCCGTTGTTGAGAGTCCCCCGGCTTTGAAAAACCCAGAATGTGGAAACCCAGATGTTGACTGGGTATGGATGTAATGGTTGGACAGTTTGGAAATCTGTCTACTTGATGTTTCTGTCTTGATAATTATGCCTGTATACTTTGAAGTTGGGGTGCTGACCTTTTTCCCCTGAATAAGGTAAACGATATATGTCTGACTGATTAAAGTAAGCTTGTTAACCCGTTTTGAGTTGCTTTCCTTTAACAAAGCAGATCCAAGAACCTGTGGTAGTTGCAAACCCTGAGGACGCTTGGGGTGCTTGCTGCTACAGGAAGTTGGAAGCACCCACTTTTGAAAAGGTACAGGATCAAAGTAGAGAATAGAACAAGTGGGAGGTGGGATACGAGGGAGGGAAAATAGTCTTTTACAATATATCTACTATGTTAATGTTTTACATTAGCTACACATGTACAGCCTATACTGAACTGCTTATCTTCCCAGTAAGGTTGGGCGACAAGGAAGGAAGGGAATAAATCTGTAATTCAAAGTTTAAAATCAAAGTTAAAATCAAATGTTTAAAAGATATATATATATACACACTATTTTACATGTAATTGGGAAATAAGATATACAGGCACTGGGGCATAGAGATCCACCTTGCCCTACTGGAAAAGTCAAAAGGGGTATGGGAGAAAATATGAGAGAGAGAGCAGGTTGGAGGAGGGGATATCCTGTGGGACTGCTATTTTGGGGCAATGGGTAGGGGAAAAAGGGAAGAAAATTTGTAACTTAAAATCTGGCGGAAATGAATGATGTAAATCAGAAGTTAATAAAGCATTTGGAAAGTGAAAAAAATAAAATAAAATAAAGAAATTAAAAAAGAACTTTGGAATTGATTGTGTGACATGGAAGACACTGGCAAAGCACCATCCAGCATGCTGTACCCTCATCAGAGAAGATACTGTGCTCGGTGAGCAAAGCAGAATTGAAGTAGCTCAAAAGAAACATGAGATATACAATTTTAGAGAATCCTCCTCAAATGTTCACATGAATTATGTCCAGCCATGGGTAGAGAATTCCAAGCTCATATTGGGTTAATCAGCCACTGTTGGACACACTGTAACTTGGCTCTAACATAGTGATGTCATTTTGGTCTACTTCAAAAATGAAGGACAACAACCAGCAACTACTAGGTCTATATCCCAAAGAGATGAAAGAAAAAGGAAGAGGACCTATGTGTATAAAAATATTTGTAGCAGCTCATCTTGTGGTGACAAAGAACTGGACATTGAGGGGATGCCCATCAGTTGGGGGATGGCTGAACAAGTTGTGGCATATAATTGTGATAGAGTACTATTGTGCTGTGGGAAATGATGGCAGTTTCAGAAAAACCTGGCAAGAACTATATGAACTGATGCAAAGTGAAAAGAGAAGAACCAGGAAAACATTATACACAGTAACAGCAATATTGTGACAGTGACCAACTGTGAAAAACTTGGCTACTCTGATCAATACAGTGATCCAAGACAATTCCAAAGAGCTCATGATTTAAAAAAAAAAATGCTATCTACCCCTTAAAGAGAGAACTGATAAACTGACGCATAATTTTCTATATTTTTTCTTTTTTTGAAAATTTGACTAATATGGAAACATCTTTTGCATGATTTTACATATATAATTGATGTCATGTTGCTTGCCTTTTCAGTGGACAGAGGAAAGGTAGGAGGGAGGGAGAGAATTTGGAACTCAAAATTAAAAAAGAAAAGAATGTTAAAAATAAATAAATATTAAATCTGAAAATTATTCTCCCCCTAGCCATGGTGAGTTGAGATCTTTTTTTATTTTTTGGAGGGGGGAGGGCAGGGCAATTGGGGTTAAGTGATTTGCCCAAGGTAACATAGCTAATAAATGTTAAGTGTCTGAGGCCACACTTGAACTCAGGTCCTCCTGACTCTAGGGCCAGTGCTCTATTCACTGCACCACCCAGCAGCCCCACATCAGTAGCAGTCTTTAAGGAAAAGAGCCTTCTGTCCTGAATAGTGTAGCTATTTGCATACCCTAGAAGATGATATTATGTGTTAGACCAGATGCTTCTGAGGAGTCACTTTCTGTAGTCCCTCTAGTATAGGCAATCCACATAGAGGTCCAGGAAGTTTCTTCGGGGTCCCTTATCTGAAAGGATCCTCAAAATTCCCCCATGGATCATTGCTACTGCCAGAGTAAACCAATAGGAACTGCAAACTTACCCATCAGAACAAGAAGCAAAGTAGGTTCAGTTAGATAAGAGGCAAGAATGTTTCCTGCTTGTAGAGTTTAAGGCAGGGGCATCTAGGTGATGCAGTGAACAGAGCACCAGCCCTGAAGTCAAGAGGACCTGAGTTCAAATCCAGCCTCAGACACATTTATTAGCTGTATGACCTTGGGCAAGTCACTTAACCCCAATGGCCTTGCCTTGCCTTCCCCCCTCCAAAAAAAAAAAAAAAAAGAGCTTAAGGCACAACTGTTTTCAAGAAGTTACAAGACAGTTTTGCTTTCACAAAGGGCAGTTTTTAAATGTCAAAACAAAAGAAAACAAAAACCAGCCCCAGTAGGAACATTTCTACTAGATAGCAACAAAAAACAACAAAAACCCCAGTGATTCCACATTTCTCACAGAAAACTCGATATTTATCCAGGACTCAGTAATTGGCCTGTGTAGAATGGGACAGTTTTTGTGTAGACCCCAGTTGGATGACCTGAGTTCCACCAAAGACAGTTTCTTGGCTGAGAAAGGGGCAGTATCAAACTGACCCCAAGTACCAAATTCCTGTAGGGAGAGCTTCATGGAGACAATATTTCTGTCTGAGTTGGAACCCAGTTATTTTCTCAGGGTTTTCTCTTTTGCTCATAGGTTACAAAAAGCTCTATAAGGCTAAAGCTAAGATATTTCAGAAATGTTATCAAATGCTTCTTATTTTGTGGCCTTCTTTAGGGAATTTTGTTAATCGTTCTATTCTTTTCTTGAATTGTACTCAGTACTACATACTATTGTCCTTTCTTTTTGGAGGACAGTTGGGGTTAACTAAATTACCCAACGTCACATGGCTAGGTTGTGTGTGTGTGTGTGTGTGTGTGTGAAGTGTCGAAGGCCCAATCCGAACTCAGGTTCTCCTGACTCCAGGGCCAGCACTCTACTCAATGTGCCACCTAGCCGTCCCCCCATTGTCCTTTCTTAGTGTAATCACAACACGTCTTCAAGGTAGTGGTGATCTCTTAACGGGTTTAATGCATTTCTTGACATTTTTAAAGATGGAATAAGGTTCATTAATACAGACAGCTGCCCTTAGAATTTCAATCTCAGTTAACTTCATTAACTTAAAATTCACAAAGTGCACGATTAAGATGTGTAAAAAACAAAAAAAAACAAACAAACTGAATTTGCTACTCTAATAATAGCTGCCCCTGCTTAATACTATATGAACAAAGTAATGTTCTTTCCAGGAAAAAAAAAAAGTAAGAAAGGAAAGCCACCATAAAACACTTAACTTGAAAGATGTGATATTTTTTGTCATCTGAAAAATAGAGCCCCTACCCCCCCCCCCAAAAAAAAAGGATTGAAGGGGGAATAACTTTGTATTGGGAGATAATTGATTTTCATCTGTACATATGGGGCTGCAATATGATGTCTGAGGCTTTACTGTACTGGACAGGCAAATGAAAGGACATCACTTTTACTTTCCCAAGGACCAGAGAGAACTGTGCCGAATTTGGGATGAAGACTGTGAAAAAAATATATATATGCACCCTTGCCTATTTGCTGGGGATGACAAATTTCAGATAAGGGGAAATGGGCTTCTCTGGGAATGCCCACTTCTCCCAGTGTGGAGATACTCTTCAACAGGAACCTTCCCTAAGCCCTCTTAATTCCAGTGCCTTCCCTCTGTTAATGATTTCTTATTTATCCCATGTAAAACTTTATATATATTTGGTTACATGTTGTCTCCCCCATAAGACTGTGGCCATCTTGAGGGCAGCGACTGGTTTTTACCTTTCTGTGTCCCCAGTGCTTAGTACAGTGCTTAGCACATAGTAGATGCTTAATAAATGTTTATTTATTGATTGATTGATTGATTGATGCTCTTAAGGGTTCTTTTGAGCATGCCCAGTTTAGTTAACATGGAGCCCACTATGTCCCCTACCATGAGAGTGAGGGTAGCCTCCATTGTTCGGTAACCTTCATCTTTAAAATTGTTGAGACTAGGAGGTGGCTAGGTGGCACAGTGAATAGAGCACTGGCCCTGGAGTCAGGAGGACCTGAGTTCAAATTTGGCCTCAGACACTTAACACTTACTAGCCATGTGATCTTGGGCAAATCACTTAACCCCAATTGCCCTACCTTCCCCCTCCAAAAAAAAGCAAAAAAATTGTTGAGACTAAGCCCTTCACTTTCTCTTTCTGTTTTACTCTTTTCAGAAACTCTTATCTGCTGCTCCCAGTCCCAGAGTGAGTGTTATGAACTGAACCAAAGAGAGGGAAAGTACTTAGCTTCCCCTCTTCCCTCTCCTTAACCCAATCTCTGAGAAATGGGCCTGGGGACATTTGGTCCTATTCTGTGTTGTTTGTCCTCAGTTTCAGGTTTCAGAGGTGATCCTCATGGGACCAGAGGGTTTGAGCTATGGAGACCTTGGAGGCAGGATTGCAGGAGGGGCAGTGCAGCCAGTTCTGCATGCAAGTCCTGAGAAGCCAGGGTGCCAAAGGGGGCAGGGGTGGGGTTTGGGGTGGAGGTGGAGGTGGGTGGTTTGGACTTGAAACTGGAGCTGTATTCTCTGGGAACCGAGCAAAGCTATGAACCTAATCCTCTTGACCTCCCCAGAGACTGAGGTGGTGAAAGGGAGAAGGACTTTGCCTCCCACATTTTGGGGGGAGTAAGTTTGTACACTTGTGATTATACCTTCTAAAGTAAATATTTCTGGGTAACAGTTATTAAAAAACCAAAGAGAATCACTTCCAGCCCTTGGTTCTATGAAATATTAAATCAATCTCTTATAAAGAACTGGTTTATTGCTGACTTTTTGGAATGACAGTCATTTCCCAGTGATTCCTAATAGCCCTTAGGAAAAGGAAAAAGGAGGGAGGGTTGCCTTCAGCATGGAACGGTTTATTCTTGTGACTTGTTATATTATATTATATTATATTATATTATATTATATTATATTATATTATATTATATTATATTATATTATATTATATTATATTATATTATATTATATTATATTATATTAATT
>NW_027187400.1:8460439-8462904 GCF_028583685.1 Petaurus breviceps papuanus | reverse complement strand
ATTATATTATATTAATTGAAAGCCATAGGGAAAGAGCATCTGGTTCCATTCTGCTGCTGCTCAGTTCAGGTCTTTAGTCTCCCTTAGCCAAGCAAATTAGTGTGAGACACTAGGAGAGAGGTTAAGTATCTTCTTAATTGTTCTCAGAGGAGAAGAGTGACAGTATTTGAATGGAAGTGTTAGGAAAACCCAAAGGGGTTCCTAATTGGTGGGGAAGGAGGGATCGTGGGAAATAGAAGGTGTAAAGAGGTGGCCATTTTCCTTGCCTCTTTCCAGTGTAGAAATGACCAAATGGGTGTTTCAGGTTTCCAAGATTTTAGTTTTGCAGTTTCCATTTTTAAATGGATGCTTTTTGGACCCAGATCTCACTTCTCATCAGCTGTGCTAGCTGTGCTGTTTTTTTTTTTTTTTTATCAAAGTGGTGTCTCTTGTCTTCAGAATCAGTAACGAATCTAAAGAAACCCTAACTTTATATAGATTTATACTAGCAAATATTTTTATACTTTAAGGCAACTTGTTTTTGCGTGTCAAGTCAATAAACATTTATTAAGTGCCTACCACTGTACTAATCACTGGAGATACAAAGAGAGGCAACAGATAGTCCCTGCCCTCAAACTGCTTACAATCTAAGTAAAATTGGCTATGCTTTCTTAATAGCCTCCTCTACATATAAATATTGAAAATTACCAAACTACAGTTACTTTGATCATCCAATCCTGACCTCAGACAGATGCCTCAATAGATCCACGCCCTCATCTCTGTGAGTATTTCCTACATTCCTACAGCCTACAACCCAGGTACACCTCCTACTGCATAAACTTCTACTATCTTTTTTCTTAACGCTTCCATGGATGGTCTATTCATATTTAAAGCTAACTTGGAAAAAAGAGGAACAGCAAAGAAGAGAAGGACTTTGTGTGGGATGGATGGCAATAACTGACTACAGAGGGAAGGCAAAGATGCTCAATACTTACTTTTTCTTTTGGATTTTTTGTTCGTTTTTGTTTCCTTTTTGCTTCTGCCAAGAAGGATCTTTGGACCAGAAAGGGCAGAATAAATATGGCTAATAAGGAGCTGGTAACCGAAGATAATTAAGGACATTAAGTCATAGAGAACCCAACTAATATTGATGACCTTAGGTCATCAACAGCCACATCCTTGGATCCTGAAAAAACTTGCTATTGGGGCTTCTCAGCCACTGTCAAGGATCTTTGAAAGACTGTGCAGACTAGAAGAGGCTCTACAGAATTGGGGAAAGACTATTATTGTCCTGCATAAAAAAAAAAAAAGAATGGAGTGGAGCCTGCAAAACTATTGGTTGATGAGCTTGACTTCAATTCCTGGCAAAATTCTAGGACCCATTGATAAAGAAATGGTTAATGAATATCTTAAAAAGGAAATGGAAGTTACAAAGTTTTGGCAGGGCTTTATCAATAACACGTCATACCAAGGTGTATCAGCAATGCCATATTCACAATGCCTATGGAGATTACAGATATGCTGATATAATTATCCATCACAAAATACGTCATGCTTGCCATATGGGGGAATAAACTGGAAAATTTATTAAGATACCAAAAGACTGAGTCCCAAAACCAGAAAGTGAAAGCCATCAGAGTAGTTATGACATTGGCACAGGTAGATAAAGTAGAAAGCACCCACATTTTCAAGCCTTTAAAACAGAACAGGCTACCTCAGGCAAAGGTCCTCCTCTCCCCACTCACAGCAACCACCTAGCATCTGGGAAGCGCACTCCCAGCAGCTCCGGCCCCTGGCAGTCCTCAGCAGGAGTCCTTAGCAGAAATTCTGGCTAAGTCAAAAAGGGCTTCGCGCTGCCGCTGCCTCTGCTGCTGCCGTCGCCACCACCGCCAGCCACTGCAGGAACTCCAGCTTGGCTTCTGCTTCCTTTTGCTCCGCCCCTTCCTGCTACATCAGCAAGTCCAACGGGGCATGGAAGATCTTTAAATCCCATAATCCTTACACAAGGTCACCTTATTTCCATTTATAACTGTTACTAAACTGGTAGGTAGGGAAATACTGTAGATTTCAATTACTGGACTATCTTTTCTTTTTTTTTTTTTTACCAGTCTTCTATTTTAGATATTCTCTCATTTGCCCAAATCAAATCTGAAGTTACTGTTAAGCCTCTGAGACATGTATAGGAACACAACTCTAGTCTACACACAACCTGTGTTCACAAACACATTTATAGTCACATATACCTACATTCATACAACTCACACATTTATTTGCTCCAGCATGGGTGTGCACACACCTGCTTGGATATAAACTTATACATCAACTCACACTCTTGTCTATTGGCTGGATGGGGTGTTGGTGACATGCTTACCTTTTTTGTATACCTTCAAGTGAAGCATGTGAATGACTTGAGGGATCAGAGTGTGTGTGTGTGAGAGAGAGAGAGAGAGAGAGAGAGAGAGAGAGAGAGAGAGAGAGAGAGAGAG
>NW_027187400.1:8421333-8460339 GCF_028583685.1 Petaurus breviceps papuanus | reverse complement strand
GAGAGAGAGAGAGAAAGAGAGAGAGGGAGGGGGGAGAGGGGGGAGAGAGAGAGAGAGAGGAAGAAGGTTTTATGACATGGAATATGGCACCTGGAAAGAAAGAGGTCCCTCTCTCACTAACCAGGAAAGTCTGTATCCTCAGACCAGGATTGGGGCTGGTCCCTACAGGCTAAGGGAAGAAGGGATAGATGGTGAATAGGAAGAGAGTCTTCCCCCTCCCTCCAGTTATCCATAGAACCTCAGGAGAACTGGAGTATAACCGCATGGCGGCAGTCCTTCTTTGGGCACCTACACCTGGCAGAGTGAGAATAGGTGAGGCAGGCCCAGTCAGTGGGCTCTGCACTGAGCAGGTGAGAGTGTGCGATGAGTAGATGTGCCAGTACAACTAACATTTACTGTCCTCCTATATGTTTCCTCTCCTCGGAGGCTCTCCCACTCCTCTCATTCTCTTCTAAATCCTCCGTATGGAGCTTCCCTCTGCTCTAAAGTCACTAGTGGTTGCTTAATTGCCAGATTGAATCGTTTTTCCCTGTCCTCATATTGGCCTTGACACCATTGACCGTCGTTTCCATTAGACTGGGAGCTCCTTGAGGGCAGGGACTTTTTTTTTTTACCTTTCTTTGTATCCCCAACACTTAGCACAGTGTCTGTTACTACCATGTTTCCCTGATAATAAGACCTATCCCGAAAATAAGCCCTCCCCTAACTGTGTAAGATTCCTCTAAAATAAGCCCTCCCCCGAAAATAAGCCCTATTGAGATTGCTACTGTAGTGAAGGTGATCCCCTGCGCTACACGCTACATTACAGTACCCTCTGTATGCACCGTCCCTCCCCTCCCCCCCGTGAAACGCACACCGCGCTCCGAGCTGCATCCAATCAGAGCTGCAGCAGTGAGCGCGTCATCCTGTTCTTCCCCAGTGATTTGCTTATTGAATAAAGGTACATTTTTTTGTTCACATTTACCTGTTTATTAAAATTGCTGTCAGTGTTCATTAAAATAAGCCCTCCCCTGAAAATAAGCCCTCTGGTGTTTTTCTGTCCAAAAAAAACTAATAAGACAGTGTCTTATTATCGGGGAAACACGGTAGTAGGTGCTTAATAAAAGCTTGCTAACTTGCTTGACTCTCCTCTTCATTTCCATGGCATTGCCCTCTCTTGGTTCCCCCCCCCCGACTTATGTGGCCACTCTTTGCTGGATCTTTGTCTTGGTCGTGCCCATTGACTCTAAGGGGACCCCAAGGCTCTGTGCTAGGTTCTCTTCCCTTGAATGTCCTCAGGCCAGCCTGAAGTCTGAGGTTCATGCCTTTCAGCCAAAATCAAGGGAGACCCTTCCCAGTGACTCTCAGCTTTCTTGCTTGGCAAATATGTCTGGTCTAGGCAGCTAGGTGGCACAGTGGATAGAGCACTGGGCTTGGAATAAGGAAAACATCTTTCTAAGTTCAAATCTGGCCCTACTTCCTAGCAATGTGACCCTGGGCAAGTCACTTAACCCTGTTTGCCTCAGTTTCCTCATCTGTAAAATGAGCTGGAGAAGGAAATGGCAAGCCACTCCATTCTCTTTGCCAAAAAAACCCCAAATGGGACTGCAAAGGTTGGACACAACTGAAATGATTGAACAACAACAAAAAGGCCCATGCAAGAGCTCATCAACTCTCAGAGTACATGGGGTCTATATGGAATGCAGAGGGCATGAGGAGCAGGAAAGATAGGGGAGGAGAGGGGAGGGTGTAGAGACTTCTTGTCCTTGTCCTGGCCCCCTGCTTCAGGACCTAGACAAATTCCATGTAAAGTTGCCACTTTTGTTGATGGGCTCCTCAAAACCCATCTTATCCACCTCCTCCTCACTCAGTCACCCATAGGAGTGAGCATCCCCAGAAAGTGAGCCTCATTGAAAGGAGTGAAAATAACATCCTGAGGGTCAGTCTCCAGATAGAGTCAGGAGGATGGTTAAACTCATAGGCCAGAGACCTCACTCATCATTTCCTCCAGATATTCATCTGTGGGATTCTTCCCGAATGAGGCCAACGTGTCATGCGAATCCTCTTTATTCTGGTTGATCATGTCGAAGGTTTTCTTGAATTTCTGAATCTGAGGGCAGGCAACCATGCCAAAAACATTGGGTATGGTCCACTAGAGGCATTTCTTTGCAGCCTTGGTTCATTTGGCTTTTTGGGAGGGGTGTGTCTGTCTGAGTTCCAGGGATCCAGGTAGAGGAAGCAGAGAAGGCAGGAGCCTGGACAGCAGAAGGAAGGAAGTTGATTTACCTAGATTTTAGTAAAGAGTTTGATGAAGTTTCTCTTACTATTCTTATGGAAAAGATAGGGAGATATGAGTTGGATAGTAGTGTAATTTGATGGGTTCCTAACTGTGAAATAGCCAGAATCAACAAATAGATAATAACAATTCAATGTCATCCTTGAAGGTAATCTGTAATGGAGTGCCCCCCCCCACCGAATCTGAACTTGGTCCTGTGCTCTCTCACTAGTTATCAATGATTTGGATAAAGACACGGATAGTAGGGGCGGCCAGGTAGCACAGTGAGTAAGAGCACCGGCTCCAGTGTCGGGATGACCTGGGGATCAAATCTGGGCTCAGACACTTAGCACCCACCCAGAAACACCTGGCCGTGTAACCTTGGTATACTTACAAAACGTGCAGATGATGCAAAACTAGGAGAAATTACCCATCTTTCTCCCTTCTACCCCAAGCCCTTCCCTCTTTCTAATTTCCCTATTGCTGTCCACGATTCTTCCAGTCAGTTAATAAACATCTGTTATGTGCCAGGCACTGTGCCAAGGGCTAGGGCTACCAAGAAGAGCAAAAAGCAATGTTTCCTTTCAAAGAACTCACAGTCTAATGGGAGAGGCAATATGCAAACTGCTATGTAAAAAGATGATATATTCAGGGCAAATTGGAGCTAATTAGCAGAAGGAAGGTGCTAGCATGAAGGGGATCAAGAAAGGCTTGTTGGGGCAGCTAGGTGGCGCAATGAATAGAACACCCAGCCCTGGAGTCAGGAGGACCTGAGTTCAAATCCGACCTCAGACAGTTAACACAAAAACTAGCTGTGTGACCTTGGGCAAGTCACTTAACCCCAATTGCCCTCCAAAAAGCAAAAAATAAAAAATAAAAGGGCTTGTCATAGACTTGAAAGAAGCCAAGGAGTTGGAGAGATTTCAACAATGAGGGAGAGAATTCCAGACCTGGGGGACAGACAGTGAAAATACCCAGAGTTGGGAGGTGTCTTTTACTGGGAACAGCAATGAGACCAATGTCACTAGATCCCAGATTTGGGGTGGGTGAGTTACTTAGGAGTAAAATGTGAGAAGACTGGAAAGGTAGGAGGGGGACCAGGTTGTGAAGGACTTGGAATACCAAACAAAAGATTTTGTGTTTTATCCTGGAGGTGATAGGGAGCCACTGAGTGTATTGAATAGGGGGTGACATAGTCAGAACTGCCCTTTGGAGAAATCAGTTTGACAACTTAAGTGGTGGATGGACTAGAGTAGGGAGAGACTTGGCCGAGAAACCAACCAGCAGGCTATTATAATAGCCCAAATGGGAGGTGATGATAATAGCATCAGAGTGGTGGCAGTGTCAGAGGAAAGGATTTCACTCAGGTTGGAAATCCACAGTCATTCTCAACCCCTCACTCCCCCCCCCCATCCCATTAGCCAATCTATTGCCAAGATGGATTGGTTTTACCTCCCAAACTTCTCTCCTGTGCCACTCACATGATGTCTGGCCACTGCCTTCCTTCTAAGACTTAGCCTAACAATACAATAGAGCCACTCCCCAAACGCCATACACCCTACTTAGAAATATCTTGTAGAGCAGGCTGGACATTTTCCTCTCTCCCTGCACCTTCCTCCCCCCCACCTTCACCCTTCCCCACCCGGGCTCTGGCCTCTAAGCCATCCTAGACAAATTACATCCTTTGTGGTCACCATTGAGAATTCTCACCCACCCCACCCCTTTCTGCAATCTTTCACCAATGTTAACTCAGTTAATTCTTCACAAATCTCTTTGTCATGAGTATGTACATATTCCTTTTTTTACACCACCCTCTCCTCCCCCACTTCTCAGAAAGTACACACTTTTTAAAAACCCCAACACACATCAAATCCACAAGTTTCCTGAATCATCCATCATCACTCCATTAATTCTTCCTTGGACATATTTTTTTCTACAAATTCTCAGTACTCACCCCTCTCCTACTCCTCCCCATCCCATTCTGGTCCCCATTTGTTCCCCTTCTTTCACCAGCGATTATCCTCAGGAATCTTTTTTTGTTGTTCCATCTATAAGCCAAAAAAAAGTAACAATAATAATATCCTAGCTGACAAGTGTAATTTCTACAGCCCTTTTCTTGTTGTTCAGACTTTTTCAGTCGTATCTGACTCTCCATGACCCCATTGGAGGTTTTCTTGGCAAAAATACTGGCATGGTCTGTCATTTCCTTCTCCAGCTTATTTACAGATAAGGAAACTAAGGCAAACAAAGTTAAGTCACTTACCCAGGGTCATACAGCTAGGAAATGTCTGAGGACAGATTTGAACTAAAGAAGAAGAGTCCTTCCAACTCTAGGTGGTCTCTATCCACTGTGCCACCCAGCCACCAACACATAAAATAAAGAAGAAATTAGAAATAATCAACAGAGAGAAGGCAGTAGTAGGAAGGGGAAATTAGGAAAATGCTTCATGTAGAAAGTAGGACTTAATCTGGGACTTGAAGGCAACCAGGGAAGCTAGAAGGTGGGAAGAGCTTTCCAGATATAGGGGAGAACCAGTAAAAAATGCTCAGTCTAGAGACAAGTGTCTTGTTGGAGGGAGGAACAGCTGGGAGGCTGGTGTCACCAGATCAAAGAGAGTACATGTTGAGGAGTAAGGCATGGGAAGATTGGAAAAATAGGGCCAGGTTCTGAAGGGCTGAAAATGGTCAATTTAAAGTCCCTTCAGAATTACCATAAAAGTCTGGGCCGACTTTTTCATCCTCTTCTACATCAAATAATTGGCAGTCAGAGTGGAAAGAGCATTGGATGCTGGGATTTGTTTCGCTTGACCATGCACGTTTGTTACAAGAGTTTAATTTTTTCTTTTTTAATGAAGGAGTGGGAGAGGGAGAAAACAGATTTTTGTTCATTGAAAAAAATAAAATACTGTTTGTTTGTTTGTTTGTTTGTTTGTTTTAAGAGTATTGGACTAAGAATTAAGAAACCAAAGTTCCAGACTCAGCTTTTCCACTAAAGTGACTTTCAATTTCATCATTTATAAAATGAGGGTTTTCAAGAGATGATCTTTAAGCACCTTCTAGCTCTAACATAAGATTTTTAAGAACTCTTATTCAATTTTATTATTTTTTCTGTTCTATTTAATTAATAAATTCATTTTCTGTTATTTAGTGTAATATTTGCTACTACTTTATTTTGTAAATGTGTAGTATTTCAGTTATATTATGGGTTAGATAGGTCTTTGTGGATAGCCAGAAAACCCTAGGCATGATTTATGATGTTGATTCTATGGAAAAATGCATTCTAATATCTAAGCAAACAAATTATAAACACATTTTTAGAAAACAACCTGTTTATGAGTTGGGGATTTCCTATAGTTATATAATTTTAGCTTTGGTTCCTCCTTCTTTATAACTACTTCATCACCCTTGGGAGGCATGCAACTTCTAGGTCCCAGCATTTTTTATCTTTAATGTGGATTTATGATAACCCCTCTGTTCTATTTACACTAGAATGCTTACGCAAGTTCCTCATTCTACCTTCCTTCTGATTATCTCCAGTCTTTTCAAAAGGCTAATCAAGGTTTTATTAACTTTGAGTAGAAAGGGGGAAAATGGTGATATCACACAATCACACACAAAAATGGGAGATATCACACAAAGCACAAAGAGACTCTCCCAAAAACAAAGGTAAAGTGCTGAGACCTCAACAAGAGAATCCTGTTGCTCTGAGTTCACCCCATCACAACTCTTACTCCCATGTTGTCCTGAGTTGACATTACCCCAATTTCAAGGTATTTTGTCCTAAACTATAGTTCATGAGCAGTACTGTTCATTTTGCCTCTAGCCAGCCAGAGAATACAGTCAACACAATGTAAGGATGCTAACTGATAATGACAGATAGTGATAACATGAGCAGCAAAATATCTTTACTCTCCCACAAATGTACCCAGAGTCAGAAGCAGGCGCACATGGAGTTCACAAATGGAGGCACATGCCTAAAGAACGGATAGATCTTGTGAAATTCCAGTGAATATTGTTTCATTGCCCACCTCTAGCTCATCCGAAACCCTTGGTAGAGTACTGCCGTGCTCTTTAAGAATGAAAAAATTAACATTATACTATCATATTGATAACTAATTAGTAATATGTGTTCTGTCCTTTTTCTTCTGTTAAGGCCCATCTTCTATAAAGATCAGTCAGTCTCTGAAGGGCATGACTGACTGATGAGATCACTCCTGGCCCTCAAGGCACATGCTACTAACTTTGCATGATACCCTACCCAACTGGGGACCTAATTTCTATTTAGAGTGTAAACAGAATTCAGCCATATGAACCCCCTGTCCTTGGGACCCTCCATTAGATATTAGGCTGAAGGGGTGGGAACCTTCAGCCTTGAGGCCACATGTGGCCTTCTGGGTCCTTGGGTGCCACCTTTTGACTGAGTTCAAGTTTTACAGAACAAATTCTTTTTTGTTTGTTTTTTTTGCTTTTTGGAGGGCAGTTGGGGTTAAGTGACTTCCCAAGGTCACACAGGTAGTTTTTGTGTTAAGTGTCTGAGACTGGATTTGAACTCAGGTCCTCCTGACTCCAGGGCCAGTACTCTATTCACTGTGCCACCTAGCCGCCCCAACAAATTCTTTTATTAAAGGGATTTGTCCTGTGAAGTTTAGATTCGGTCAAAGGACCAAACTTGAGGACCTAGAGGGCCATATATATGGCCTCAAGGTCGCAGGATCCCCACACCTGGTAGGGCAACTCAGCTCCTGAAGGACAAAACTAACTGGAGATGGATGATGGCTTCCCCTGCCCACATGCCTTGGGGCTGCTGAGTCTCATGATCAAGCCAGTTCAGCAGGAGGAACTGAAGACTCTTAGTCCAATGCTCAGGGTTGAGTTTCAATTGTCAGGGGAGTTCCCTTTCAGTAGGGATTTAAGGTGTTTCAGGGTTTCCTTTGGCATGTTTGGTTACTGAGACAAACCGCTGACCATCAATTTCTAACCTAATTAATAAATTGATTATTAATTATCCAGAAACTCAGTCTCTAGGGGTTTTCACTCATCTCAAGAAATAATAGGAACCTTTTACTCTAGGCCTAGCAGAACCCTCCCTGATTCTATTCCTCAGTCTCTGTTCTGGATAAGGAGATTCTCAGCCCCAGGTACCAAGATCTCAGTACAAGAACTGTCCTGAGAGTTAACACCCTCAGTCTTAATCTTTTCTTTCAAAAACTATTCCCAGTACAGTACTGGGGCCCTTCAGTCAGAGACTTTAACCTAGCTTAAGGAATCTATTGGAAATACTTCCCAAATTTGTGTGTGTATGTGGGCTAAGTCATAAACCAGGAAATGGCTATTGACCCACTAATTACCAAACAGCTCTAATATTCCCCACACTTTTAATTCATTAAATTGTCCCTGCTTATTGATATAAAAGAGTGGATGGAAAAAAAGTAAAGAGGTTGGTAGTCTGTGCCCAAGAGGCAAGGTCTTGATCTTTTCTTGAGAGGCAGCTAGGCAGTGGATAGAATACTGTACCTAGAGAGAAGACCTGAGTTCAAATACAGCTTCAGATATCAGTAGTGTGACCCATACTAAGTCACTTAACCTCTGTCTGCCTCAGTTTCCTCATCTGTGAAATGGGGATAATAATAGCTCCCATTTCTTAGGGTTGTGGTGAGGGTCAAATGGTATCATATTTGTAAAACACTTTCCAAACTTTATTATGCAAATGCTCCCACTCAGATATTAAAGGGGCATACTTTATATCTCCTACCTTGACTCTGTTTCCTGCTTTTTACCTCCTACAAATGGGCCTATTTAACATCTGAAAAGGCTTTTCTCCAAACTTTAAAGCAGTATTTAAACAACTTTTTGTTATTGTTTCAGTCATGTCCAACTCTCTATGACCCCATTTGAGATTTTCTTGGCAGAGATACTGGAGTAGTTTGTCATTTCCTTCTCCAGCTTATTTTATGGATGAGGAAACTGAGGTAAACAGGATGAAGTGACTTGCCTTGGGTCACACAACTAGTGAGTTTGCCATTTCCTTCTCCAGCTCATTTTACAGAGGAGGAAACTAAGACACAGGGAGGGTCTTCACACTGGTCAGTGGCGCAGTAAAGGAATAGACCTCAAAAGCCTCCTAGCTCCCAGGCCTGAGCCCTTCCCACTCTATAATACTATCTTTTATAAGATTTTATGATTTATAAGATTCAGGGCCTACATGACCCAAGTGTTTGTACAATTTTAAAACTTGCAGGTTTTATGAATGATTGAAGCTTTCTTTTTTTTAGCCAATATGAATTTCAATTCAACCAGCCACAGGACAGTTTGCCCTCTCATCTGGGGGGGAAACTTATTTTGTTTGTCAAGATTTTATTGTATACCTGGAGATGTATTGATGTGAGCCATGTACTCAGAGTCAGGGGGGCCAGAGGGTGAGGGGCTCCTCCACCGCAGACCAGTCCTGTAACTAGGCAGTTTCTCTCTCTCTCTCTCTCTCTCTCTCTCCTCCCCTTACCCCCATCTCTGTCTCTATCACTCCCCACCCCCTCATATCTAATAGTCACTTCTACCTTTGTTTCATCTCTCCTATGTGCATCCTCTCTCCTCTGATGCTGCCACCAAGCTGGCCGCACCTCATGCCTGGCCTATAGCAATGTCTGGCTGGTGGGTCCATCCTGTACTCATCTCTCAAAGTGATCTTCCTAAAATGCAGCTCTGACAATATCACTTCCCCTGCTCAATCAACTCCACTGGCTCCCTATTACCTCCAGGATCAAAAATAAAATCCTCTATTCAGCTTTTAAAGTGTTCAACCTTCTTGCACCCTTACTCCCCTCCATATGCTCTGCGATGCTGGCCTCTTTGCTGTTTCTATCCCATAATACACTCCATTTCCTGACCCCAGACATCTTCCCTGACTGTCCCTCATGCCTGGTATCCTCTCCCTCTTCATCTCCACCTCTAGACTTCCCCGAGTTTCTTTAAGTCTTAGCCAAAGTCCCACCCTCTACAAGAAACCTTTCCCAGTCCTCCTTAATCTTAGGATCTTCCCTCTGAGACTACTCCCAGTTTATCCTGTATGCGGTTTGTACGCAATTGTTTTCATGTTGTCTCCTTCCTTCAGACTGTGAGCTTCTGGAGGACAAGGACTGTTTTTAGCACAATGCATGGCACATAGTAGCACTTAAATACTTCTTGACCTGACTCATTGATTTGACTCTGAGCTCCAGTTTCCTTAATTATAAAATAGGGATAATATTGTAAAATTACCCATGTCATAGATTTGGGGAAAAACCTGTTGGGAACTGTGTAGTGCTGTATAAAATGTGATTAAGATCGTATCAAGTTTTTCTAAATCTACCAAAGTGTAACCAGAGTTCCAGAGCCCATTGGTATGAGACTCTCTTCTCTATAATACTTTGTAATTGGTAAAGACCAATGTTTGAGGGGTGAGGCAAAGGTGGTGAGAGTAAGAATGAGGAGAACTCCAGTCTCTTCAGATCTCCTGAGTTTTTTCAGGCTCTTCTTGCTTCCAGTTTCAAGAGAGAAGACTCCCTCTTCAAGTTACGAAAGGGAGAATAAGACTCTGGAAAGAAACTGACATGAGAATAGAGGGCAGTCTCCATCATGTCCCTTTCCCCAGCTTGCTATGCTAGAGACTTTGGGGCGTTTCCCCTTGAGGGAGAGTACCTTTATGCTGTATTGTCTGATATATATATATATATATATATATATATATATATATATATATATATATTCTCCTATTTATACTTCCTCTGATTTTTGTTTTCCTATTGACTTGGATAAATGGGGTTTCTTTGCTATCTGCTGTGTGTGTGTTTACAGGGAAAGGGGGAACTGGTATTTGGTGGGAAGGAATTCCAGCCTTGGGATACCTGGATACCCCATTGGTTTCCAGTTCTTTGCCACCACAAAAAAAGCTGCTTTAAATATTTTTGCATTGACTCTTTCTTTGGTCTTTTTTGTGTATATGCCTGGTAGTGGTATTGCTAGGTCAAAAGGGTATATAGAGTTCAGTGATTTGGAGGCATGGTTCCAAATTGCTTTCCAGAATGGAGAGAATGGGAAATCGGAAAATGGAATTTTCCTACCTGCTGCCCTCTGGTAGAGCCAAAGGGGTCCCATTCCACAAAGCTGGTATTCCTTGCCTTAACTGTGCCTTGATTGCCTCTGGGACTGGCAGGCTTAGCTTTTTAAAGGTCACCTGGGGTACAGCCAATCTTCAGGCAACTGAAGGCCAGAATCCCTTTCAAAAGCAACAGGAAATTGTTTTTACATTTAATTAAAGGATAGCAGCATAGACTCACTTTTGTATTTCCTTTTAACATATTAATACTTCATCTTTCCATTACCTTTCATCAACTAAAGATGGGGGGAGGGAGGAGAGTGCAGAGGAGGTAGGGTCAGGGACCGTCCAAACAACACACAGCTGGGTCTTGATTAGTGCAAATAATAAATCAATCCTCTGATGTGGTTCATGTATTTGAATTCACACTATTCAGTTATCATTATGCAAAGTATGATAATTAGTTCTAGCCCAAAGGAAATAGGTAGTTTGAATTTGAATAATGTGACCACTTGGGAAATTCATTATTCATACTCCTCAGGACTTAGCTGTAGATCCTACAGAATGGCTGAGCTGGCAAGGGTCCTAGAGGTCATCTAACCCAACCCCCTCATTTATAGATGAAAAAATAGAAAATGAGAGAAGGGAAGTGGCTTGCCCAAGGTCACTCAGCAAGTTAGTGACAGACCTAGGACTAGAAATTAGGCTTTCTGTCCTCCAGTTCAGTGTTCTTTCTGCCATGCCAGGTATGACTAATATTATTCCTTGCCTCTATCAGTGTCAGGATAAAGACCTAAGCCATACCTACCTATTTATATTATTAAATATTCCTTTAACCCTTCATATTATGAGATACTATGCAATAATTCATTATCCACAAAACCAGTCGAGTTTGGAAAGCACTTTGCAAACCTTGAAATGTAATATGAATGCCAGGTCTTGATTATTATTATTATTTGTTATTATTATTCAGTAAGAAAACACAAGAATGTTAAGTGAGTTGCCTGTGTGAGTTATAGTTAATGGTTGTTTTTTTTTTATTTAAAATTTTTGAATTGATATTGATTAATCATTTTGAGCTATAGTTCTTTTTTCCCCTGGTTTAGGTATTAGGACAATATTTGTCTCAAAAAAGGGAATTGAGTAAAGTGTTTCTCAGTTTTTGAGATTAATTCATGTAGCATTAGTATTAATTATTCTTTTAAAATTTGATAGAAATCTCCTTGGAATTCATGAAGACCAGGGGTTGTTTTCCTTTAATAGCTCCGTTATAGCTATTTTTATTTCCTTCTTTAAGATTGGGTTTTTCAAGATCTCCATGAGGAACGCAATTGTGAGGATCACAGGACTTCCCAGACAGGGTCAGGGAGTTAACCCAGACGCGCCTCCACTGCCCACTGCTTCCCTGGGGGCCCTTAGGAAGATCCATGTGATATACCCATTAATACAGCAAAGCCCTTCTCACTGAAAGAACCCTGAAACAGAGTGGACAAAGAAAGGAAGGTGTTTATTACACTTCTCAAGAGAGAGCAGGTGTGGTACTCACTAGGAACACCCACACTGACACAGAAGCTGGAGTGAAGAAGTCCTTCCTCTTAGAGGTAGGGTTAGTTCAAATTCCTCACTTTATTTTCCTATACTTGTGTCTTAGGCATGACCTCTAAAGCTCAGCTCTTTGTCTTACCCTCCCACCTTTCTAGTTCCCCCTGGGGCCAGGATGGTCATTGTCTTAGTAAAGTAAGGCAAGAGACCTTCCCCATCACTATTGATTATCTCCCAATAACTTTAGTCCTCTGCAACTTAGTCCACAAAATCTAATGCTCACCCAGCTGTGGGGCTGATATACCTTTCAATGGAAAGCCTGTTTCTTGTAAATAATATTTTTTTTTAATTGCAAATGGAGGTGGCCAGGTGGCACAGTGAATAGAGCACCAGCCCTGGAGTCAGGAGGACCTGAGTTCAAATCCAGCCTCAGACACTTAACACTAGCCATGTGACCTTGGGTAAATCACCCAATTGCCCTGCCTTCCCCCCTCCAAAAAGCCAAAAAAAAAAAAAAAGAAATTGCAAATAAACCATGGAAGCCTCCCTTCTCCTTCAGACTGGTTTCCTTTCTTTTCCCATCTTGTATCTGTGCAAGAATAGCTAGGTGGCGCCATAGTACACAGAGTGCTGGGCCTGGAGTCAGGAAGACTCACCTTCCTGAGTTAAAATCTGACCTCAGAGGCTCACTAGCTGTGTGACCCTGCGCAACTCACTTAACCCAGTTTGCCTCAGTTTCCTCATCTGTAAATTGAGCTAGAGAAGGAAATGGCAAACCACTCAGTATGTCTGCCAAGAAAACCCCAAATGGGGTCAGGAAGAGTCAGATACGACTGAAAAATGACAGAACAACTACAATAAAAATCCCTCTGTGAAAGTTCCTCAAAACGAGGAAAAAGTGCCTCTTGTGCCTCTAGACTTTGAATCCTCTGATTCACATTGGCTTCTGGAAGGTTCACGTCATCACCATCATCATCAACATGCCGAGTATTTATATTTCACTTTACTTTATGCTATCTCATTTGATGCTTACAACAATTCTGGGCGGTGGGTATTATTATTGTTCCCATTACATAGGTGAGTAAACTGAGGTTCAGAGAGTTTAAATCACTTGCCCAGGCACACACAGCTAATAAACATCTGAGGTGGGATTTGAACTCCAGTCTTCCTGACTCTAAGACCTCTTGCTCCTACCCGCTGTACAGCTGGCTTCATCACAACAACAGTAATAGTAGCAGATAAATAACTAGCGCTTGAAAGTCTGCAAAGTGCTTTGCCTCTCTTACCTGGGTTGTGGGTGTTTGTGCTATTATTATGCCCATGTTACAGATGAGGAAACTGAGGCTCATAGAGGGTAACTGATTTGCCCAGGGTCACAGAGCTAATAAACGCATGATGGGCTTGATCCTAAGTCTCTTTGACTGCAAGTGCAGTGTTTTGTCTACCATATTATTCTGCTTCTCACAGATTTAGGATCACAGATGAAGGGCCCAGGGAGAAGCTCACCCAGGAATGTAGAGGGTGGGGGAAGGGGAAGGAAGCACCGACTTTTGCTAACTAGATGCCAAGCATAGTTTGGGGGGGTGGGGGTGCGGTCCTCTGGCCAGAAGAAAGAGGACGAGTGCTGTTTGCCCTCTTTCCGTTTTGGTGCCCTGGCACAAAGCCCTAGTGTCCCTGCCCTAGTTACAGGTCTGCTTCAGATAATACTTGTCTGTACTTGGGGAGTGTGTGTGTGTGTTATAGTCCCACCTCAGCAATTCTTATACTATTGGGGAGCTCAAAGGTCACTGAGGACAAGGATAACTCACTCACTAAAGTCTTGTCAAAGAAATAACCCATGTAAATAGAAGGCTCTGGAAAGCAAAATTCAAATGATTTTAGCTAATCTGGTGTCTGTCTGTCTGGCCCTTTCTCACAGTGCTGAGCCAACCATGTCCCACAGGTGGCTTTGGGGCTTTGGATCTACCAGGCCTAGGCCATGCAAGTTCCCTACCAGGTGAACTTTTGTATCTTTTAGGCACCAGTCAAAGTTCAGTCAACAGCTATTCCTTTTTTTTTAAATTAATTTGTCTATTTACTTTTACTTTACAACATTCAGTTCCACAGTCCCTCAAGTTCAAATTTCCCCCCTTTACCCTTCCTCCCCCTGAACCCCATGGCGGCATGCACTCAAATATAGGATCTATATATATTTTCACATTAAACATTAGTCAGGTTGTAAAGAAGGATTATAACTGATGGAACGATCAGTGGGAAAGAAGAAACAAAACAAAACAAGAAAAAGAAAGAGAGAAAGTAGTTTGCTTCAATCTTCATTCAGACTCTGCATCTCTTTCTCTGGATGTTGACATCTCTTTCCATCATGAGTCTTTTGGAGTTGTCTTATGACCTTCCATTGCTGAGAGGAGCCCAGTCTATCAAAGTTGGTCATCACACATATGTTGTGTCTGTGATACATATGTTATGTCTATAATTGTGTACAGATTTCTCCTGGTTCTGCTCTTTTCACTCAGTATCAGCTTATATAAGTCTCTCCAGGTTATTATGAAGTCTGTCTGCTCCTCATTTCTTATAGCACAATAGTATCCCATTACATTCATATACAACTTGTTCAGCCATTCCCCAGTTGATGGGCATTCCCTTGATTTCCAATTCTCTGCCACCACAAAAAGAGCTACTATAAATATGTTTGCACATACGGGTCCTCCTCCCACTTCTCTGATCTCTTTGGGATAGAACCCTAGAAGTGGTATTGCTGGGTCAAAGGGTATGCACTTATTTATAGCCCTTTGGGCATAGTTCCAGATTGCTCTCCAGAATGGTTGGATAAGTTCGAAACTCCACCAACAATTCATTAGCATTCCAATTTTTCCACATCCTCTCCAGCATTTATCATTTTCTTGTTTTGTCATCTCAGCCAATCTGACAAGTGAGATGTGGTATGTCAGAGTTGTTTTCATTTGCATTTCTCTAATCAATAGTTATTTAGAGTATTTTTCATATGCTTGTAGATATCTTTAATTTTATCTTCTGAGAACTGCCTGTTCATATCCTTTGATCATTTATCAATTGGGGAATGACTTGTATTCTTATAGATTTGACTCAGTTCTTTGTATATTTTAGAAATAAGGCCTTTATCAGAGACACTGCCAACAGCTATCTCAATCAACAAATAGTCCTGAAATGACTAACTACTTGCTAATAAAATCAAACCAGGGCTGGAAAAAATGTTATTTGCCTGGTCTGACAAATCTTATCAGAAGGGATTTACACTGAAAGGGAAGGGGAAGGAGGAAGGCCACATCTACCAAGATAGGTGCTGTCAAGGGTAGGAAGAAATATGGCAGATTAGCTACCTTGGTATTCCCTGGAACCAGTAATGCAAACATATGGTTAATAATAATGGCTTCAAATATAGTGATATTTATTTATATAGATTTAAGACTTACAAAGGGCTTTACAAATATTATTTTATCTTCACAGCAATCCTAGAATGTGGGTGCTATTATTGTTCCCATTTCACAGATGAGGAAACTGAGGCAGCTAGGGTGGTATACCAGATAGAATTCCAGGCCTGGAGTCAGGAAGACCTGAGTTCAAATCCAGGCTCAGGCACAGACTAGCTATTTGACCCCAGGTAAGTCATTTAACCTTTGTTGCCTCAGTTTCCTCATCTGTAAAATGGGTATAATCATAGCACCTATGTCCCAGGTTGTTGCAAAGATCAAATGAGATCATATTTGTAAAATGTTTAGCACAGGGCCTGGCACATAGTAAGTACTGCCTAAGTGTTAGGCTATTATTTTATTATTATTATGAAGCAGAAAGAGATTAAGTGACTTTCCCAAGGTGAAACAGCTAGTGAGTGTTTGAGGCTAGATTTGAATTCAGATCTTCTGACTACAGGCCCAGTGCTCTATTGTGTGTGCCCTCTGTGATGAGGCAAGGCCAGGATAAAAGTTGCACAGGTTGAGTAATTAGGGATGGATCGTATTCTGTACTGTTTTAAGGAATATCCACATTGACAAGAGTCATTCATGTATCTGAATCGTGATGGGCACCGTTAGGGATGGTGGCATAAGACATGGTGCCTGACTTCCGAGACTGATGACAATTGTGTTGGGGAGGTGTAATGCCAAGTAAAGGCAGCTTCCCAAGTTTCAAAATACCAGCATAGTTGCTCTCCATTTTATTTAGTGACAAATTAAGAACAGAGAAAATAAAAATATAGCATAATTCAAAATACAGCATTCACCAAGTGTAATTCAATAATTTCCAAGTATAGTGGTGGCTAGGTGGCACAGTGAGTAAAGTGCTGGCCCCAGAGTCAGGAGGACCCGAGTTCGGTTCCAGCCTTAGACACTTAACACCCACATAAAAAAACTAGCCGTGTAACCTTGGGCAAGTTACTTAACCCCAATTGCCTTCCAAAAGGCAAAAAATAATAGTAATAATAATCTCCAAGTACCACTCCACCCCTGGACATTACATTTATTTAGTCAATCACAAAGTCCCTCTTCTCAAATGGAGATTAGTTTCCAATCATAAGCAAAGTACATTCATTTGGTCAGTTACAGAGCACAAAAAAGCCAAAAGTTTCCCACCCCTGGCTCACAACTGAATAGGCCATCTACTCCAGAGTTACAACAAGCTTAAGCACAGCATTTAATACCCAAAGAGAGGTCTTTTCTTCATCTTGACCCAAGGCAAGTTCTCAGCAATCTTTGTTCCTGGGGAGACGGCCACAAGATACATTGCCAGTGTCCTCATTAATTCATTCTCTGTCTGCAGAACAGTCCTAGGACCCCTGAAAACATTAGCAAAACCCTCTTCCAGGATTTCTGTAAACATACAACAAGAAAATCCTTCTTCAGGGCTTCTGAACCAACAGCAAGGTTCCAGGAACTCTGCAACAACAGGACTGTCCTTCACCAGTGGATGAATCTGGCAAAACAACATCAAAACAGACAGACAAAGTACCAGCATAACAGCCATGTCTCTTTAGTCATTGGCAGCTCTAGGTGGCAGCTCTCAAAAGTCCTGGGCAGTTCGAACTGGCCCTCAGCAATCCTCTCCATCTCTGCCTCCATGATACTGCTTCCAAAAAATTCTTCTACCTCTCTCTCTGCTTGTGCCTCTCTAAATTCACGTCACCAGCTCCTCCCAGTTCAGTCCTCTCTTTTCATGTCAGCAAGTCCATCCCACAAGTGGGATTCACAAGCTCTGGGTTTTAACACAATCAATCCCAAAACAGACTTGTTAAGTAAGACACAGACTTGTTAAAACAGTCATCTCTTATAGGATGAAGTAATGGGGAGAGAGCTCAGGGTCAGGAGGACCTCTGGGTTACAGAGAAAGGACTAGCCTACCCTAATAAAGGGATTTTCCCTATCAGGAGTTTTCTATACTAAGAAAATCATGGGTCCAGGAGAAGAAAAAAGAGTGTCATAGATAATGTTAGCTGTATGTTAGATTATCTTAATTATGTTAATGTTAGAGATGGTAGAAGAATCCAAAGGAGAGAACCATTTACTGAAATGTCCCAGGGAAGGCACAGGGCAGTTGGTGGGATTTGACATAGACCTTGAAGATTGGGTAAAAGAAGTAGAAAAAGAAGTAAATAAAACCATGTTCAGGGGATAGCCCAGTTGGAGCAGAGAGTTCATATAGGGGAGAATCATTCTGCTACAGAGGGCCTTGTATGTCAAACTAAGGAATTTGGACATTAGCCTATAGTCAATTGGGAACCATTGAAGGTTCTTGGCGGAGCCAAGTTGGAGAGATAGGATGAAAGTGGTATTTAGGAAGATTGATCTTGGCAGGATCATGCAGGATGAATTGGAGTGGCTTTGATGTCATGCCATGACCCCTCATTTGTCCACCAAATTCCCTTTCCTTTTTTGTGTTTGCCAAAGGCTCAAGGACACAGTTCTGAAGAGTTGAAAAAAAAATATTTCCTGTTTATAGCTAATGTTGTATTTGGGGTAGCACCATCCCTACCCCCTCCAAAGCTGACCACTATCCCCTGGATCAGTAACACTATTGGCTAGCCAGCTTCCAGGTTGAGAAGTTGCTCTCTGGTGATCTGCCCAATGATTATAAAATTAATCTCCCCTTCCCCCCCCCCAAATAAAAACAGCCTCCAGGCTTCCTGACCTTGGGAATTTGTGCCAAATTATACTTGAAATGCAGAGTGGAATATCGAGTAGTCACAGAAGCAGGGGTATGGCTGATTGCCTGGAGGTTGACAAAGTGACTTACTTCCTGGAAAATTTCTCAGGATCCAAGCCATCTTATAGTGATACCATTAGCATGAATCTCATATGGTCATCTCCTGCATTGTAGTGATTGGCATTAAAAAAAGGGCCCTTCAAATTAATGAAAAGAAATGCAAGGGAAGGTAGCCTAGCCGTACCAGATCTAAAACTGTATTAAAAAACAGCAATCATGAAAACTACTTGGTACTGGCTAAGAAATAGAATGGTGGATCAGTAGAATAGGTTAGGCACACAAGACACAGTAGTCAAATGACTATAGTAATCTACTGTTTGATAAATCCAAGGACTCCAGCTTTTGCCATAAGAGCTCACTATTTAACAAAAACTGATGGGAAAACTGGAAAATAGCATGGCAGAAATTAGGCATAGACCAACATCTCACACCCTATACCAAAATGGGTACATGATTTAGACATAAAGGGTGATAATATAAGCAAATTAGGAGAGCAAGGAAAATTTACCTGTCAGATTTATGAAGACACGAATTTAAGACCAAACAAAAGACAGAGAACATTATGAAATATAAGATGGATAATTTTGATTACATTAAATCAAAAAGTTTTTGCACAAACAAAGCCAATGCAACCAAGATTAGAAGGGAAGCATAAAGCTGGGAAACAAAGACCTCATTTCTAAAATATATAGAGAACTGAGTCAAAATTATACAACTCATTGTATATAAGAATACAAATCATTCCCCAACTGATAAATGGTCAAAGGATATGAACAGGCAGTTTTCAGAGGAAGAAATTAAAGCCATCTATATATATGAAAAAATTCCCTAAATCACTATTGATTAGAGAAATGCAAATTAAAACAATTCTGAGGTACCATATCATACCTACCATGTTTCCCCGATAAGACCTATCCCGAAAATAAGCCCTCCCCTTACTGTGTAAGATTTCCTCCCCTGAAAATAAGCCCTATTGAGATTGCTACTGTAGTGAAGGTGATCCCCTGCGCTACACGCTACATTACGGCACCCTCTGTATGCACCGTTCCCCCCCCCCCCCCGTGAAACGCATGCCGTGCTCCGAGCTGCATCCAATCAGAGCTGCAGCAGTGAGCGCATCATCCTGTTCTTCCCCAGTGATTTGCTTGCTGGCGCCATTGAGATCAGTGCCTCGGAGGAGAGCTGAGGCAGGACAACATAAGCCCTCCCCTGAAAATAAGCCCTCTGGTGTTTTTCTTTCCAAAAAAAATTAATAAGACAGTGTCTTATTATCGGGGAAACATGGTATCAGATTGGCTAACATGACAAAACAGGAGAATGATACATGTTGGAGAAGATATGGATTAATTAGAACACTGATGCATTGTTGGTGGAGTTGTGAACTGATTCAACTATTCTGGGGAGCAATTTGGAACTATGCCCAAAGTTGCTATAAAACTGCATACCCTTTGATCTAGCAATACCACTACTAGGTCTGTATCCCAAAGAGATCATAAAAAACAGGAAAAGGATCCACACATACAAAAATATTTATAGCAGCTCTTTTTGTGGTGGCCAAGAAATGGAAATTGAGGGGATGCCCAGCAATTGGGGGATGACTGAACAATTTGTGGTATATGAAGATAATGGAAAACTACTGTTCCATAAGAAATGATGAGCAGGCAGATTTCAGAAAAACCTGGAAAGACTTACATGAACTGATACTGAGTGAAGTGAGCAGAACCAGGAGAACATTGTATTCAGTAACAACAATGTTGCTCAATGACCAACTTTGATAGACTTAGCTCTTCTCAGTAATGCAATGATCTAAGACAATTCCAAAAGCCTCATAATGGAAATTGCTATCCACAACCAGAGAAAGAACTATGGAGTCTGAATGCAGATCGAAGCATACCATTTTTGCTTTTTGTTTGTTTTTCTTTTTTGTGGTGTTTCCCTTTGGTTCTGATTCTTCTTTACAACATGACCAATGTGGAAATATGTTTAATGTGAATGTATATGTAGAGCCTATATCAGATTGCATGCCATCTTGGGGAAGGAGGAGAAGAAGGAGAAGAAAATTTAGAACTCAAAATATAAAAGTGAATGTTGAAAACTAAAAATAATTTTTTAAAAAGAGAAAGAAAGAAAAGGCCCTTCCATTATCCTGATCTTTACTTTGAGATTAACAACGGATACCTGACCCCTTTCTGTGACTTTGCTGGGTTTCAGAGCTGGAAGGATCACTTACTCTGGTCCACATTTCTTCCTGATGACCTGCATCCTTAAAAAGTGGTTGTTACCCAGCATCTGTTTCAAAACCAACAATGAAAGAGATTCAGTTCAATTAAACAAATATTTATTTGTATTGTCCCTTGCTTTTCCTTGCTTCTACATAAGAATATGTACATGAATGAGTTAAGACAAAGTATATACAAAGTCATTTCAAGATGGAGAAAGTGTTAACTAGGATTTGTTAACAACCTAAACTGGGTTTGGAAGGAGACTAGGTATTCTCCAAGATGGAAATGGGGAAAGAACATGTCAGTTAATCTCCCTATAACCCCACTCACCATCCCCATTTTATAGATCAGGGAGATTCAGTTACTTTCCTGTAGCCACACAGTTAGAAAGTGTAAGAGGTGTACACAATACCACACTGCATTTAGTCCATGGATGGTGAATGTTTTCCATGAAGTGTGTGGTGTTCAGTCACTGCCTATCTTCTGGATGCTTCTCTATTGCTTAGAAACTTGCCCATGACTCCCTCATCAAAAGATCCTTACTTCACCTGCTGTGAATAAATAGATATCCTATATCCTATATCTCTCCTTCCTCCCACCCCATTGGTGCCTAAACTCCTTGAGAAGGTCATCTATGATATGGTGTCTCTACTTCCTTTCCTCTCACTTTCTTCTTAACTCTTTGTAATCTGGCTTCAGACCTCATCATTCAACTGAAACTGCTCTCTCCAGAGTTACTAATGATTCTTAGCTGCCAAATCCAATGGCCTTTTTTCAAGCCTCCTTCCCCTTGACCTGTCTGCAGCCTTTGACACTGTGGAGCATTCTCTCCTCTTTGATACCTTCTTCTTCCCAGGTTTTTGGGACACTTCTCTCTCCCGGTTCTCCTACCACCTAGCTGATCACTCCTCTCTTTCCTTTGGTAGTTATTTATCCAAATGATACCCCCTAATAGTAGTGGGCGTCCCCCAAGTCTCTGTCTGGGCCTTCTTCTCTCCCTCTATAATATTTTACTCAGTGATATCAGTTCCCATGGTTTTAATTATCATCTCTATGTTGGTGGCTCTCAGATCCACTTATTCAGCCCTCACCTCTGCTTTAGATGTCTCAAACTGGATGGCCAACAGACATCTTGAATTTAAACTGAGCTCTATATCTTCACCTCAAAACCTTCCCTTCTTCCTAACTTTATTATTACTGTCCAGGGCACCTCCATCCTTCCTGCCTCAAGGCTCTCCAATCCATCCTCCACTCAGCTCTGAAATCTTCCTAAAATACATATCACACATCTACATTCAATAAATTCCAGAAGCTCCCTATTACTTCCAGGATCAGATATGAAATCCTCTGATTGGCTTTTAAAGCCCTTTGTAACCTGACTCTCTCTACTTTTCCAGTCTTCTTAAACCTTACTCCCTCCATGTACTCAACAATCCAGTAATGCTGGCTTCTTCCCTATTCCCATAATAATAATAATAACTGACAAATGTTACAGTGCTCACTTTGTGCAGGTGATGTGCTAAGTGCTTTACAATTTTCATCTCATTTGATTCTCACAACAATCCTGGGAGGTAGGTGATAGGATGGTCTCCAATGGTTAAGTGACTTGCCCAAGATCACACAGTGAGTAAGCATTTATGAATTGACATTTAACTCAGGTCTTCCTGACTTCAGGCATAGCATTCTGTACACTGGGGCACAAGACACTCCATCTTCTGACTCCAAGCATGTTCTTGGCCTGTCCTCACGAGCCTAGAATGCTCTCTCTCCTAATATCTGCCTACTGACTTTTCTGATTTGCAAGACTCCTTTCTCAGTCCTCCATATTCTTAATGCTTTCCCTCTGAAACTTTCCCCAATTTGTCCATTCTATATCTTGTTTGTAGATAAGGGTTTGCATGTAGTCTCCCCCATTAGACTGTGAGCTCTTTGAGGGCAGGGACTGTCATATTCCTTTCTCTGTGTCTCCAGGGCTTGGTTCAATGCCTGGCATTTGGTGGGCACTTAATAAAAGCTAGTTGACTGGCTAATTAGTGTGAGAGGAGTTGATTGAGACAGCCTCAATGAGTTGGTTCCTCTTGGGCCAATTGATAAAATCCCAGTAGATAAGGGGAAGGCAACAGAAACCACCATGTATTGTTGGTGACAAAGAAAAAGACTGCCTGGATAGACACCCCAAGTCAGATACATACTGTGGAGAGTAGCTACAAAGAAGGAAGACTAGCCATTGAGACACCCAGAAATTCACTGGAGTCAAAATCCATGAAAGAAATCATTGACTAAAACCCAGGGTCTATGGACAAATGCCCAAAGTTAGGGAAACAGGAGGGATCCGAATTCAAGGAGATAAACTTGATCTCACAGATATCACTGAGATTTGGTGGGATGAAACTCTTCAATAGAATGTGGCTCTGGATGGGTCTACCTTATTCAAAAGAAACAGACAGGTAGAAGGGATGGGTGGTAGAATAATTGTCTATTAAGAAGGTACTCTGATACAAGGAAATTTAGGAACCACAGAGTACTTGGGTGAAGGTCAATGAGAAACCAGCTGAAGGGATTTTGTCCCTGAAGTATACTATAGACTGCCTGGAAAAAAAAAAAAAAAAGAAGAAATAGATGATGAATTTGGAAAACAGACTACAAGCCTGCCACAGAGACCAGATAGTGTAGGGATGGGGGGCAGGGTGGGGTGAGGGCTCAGTTATCTAGAATCCTGCTGGAGTTCCTTCTCTGTTAAAAGTAGAGAAGCTAATAATTTCCTAAGTTGCCTTTGTGGTAATTGTGTGACAACAAATCTGAGAGACATAATTTCTGGGTAATTAATAGTCATTTTATTAATTATGGCTAGGGGAATGATTAATAAAAAAAAGCCTCATTTGGCTTTCTTTCATAAACCAAAGATGACCCCTGAGACCTCTGAATACTTAAGAAGTCTTTGGAAAAGGGGGTGTACCTGTGGGTGGAAATCAGCTCTAATTAGTTAACAATCAATGAGGGATGGACATAGTAATGAGGAAGTAGGCAAAAAGTCTTCAGCTGCTCCCACAGAGAACATGACCTGATTAGGAGACTCAGCCACCTTCAGCAATCTGGGCAAAAAAATCCATCTTTACCCAGACATCACTGTTTGGTTTTCCCCTTCATAAATAGGGTCAACCTAAATTCTAATGGAAGTTTCCAAGAACAGATAGGTGCTTATATCCTAAGGGTAAGATCTCTCTTAGACTGAATTCTGTTTGTAAGGTCTCCTAGTTGGGTGGAGTCCCACCCAAGATCGAAAGGCAGGTTCCCAGAGGATTTGGGTGATCTCATCTATCAACTATGCCCTTCAGAGGCTGGCTGAATAACCTACAGGGGTTTATTTCCAAATGAAGAAATTGAAAGGGAAAACTTTAATCTCAATTAATAATTACTTATTAATATAAAAAATAATCATTTCTCTCAATTTCATCCTTCAAAAGATGAAGGAGCCAACAAGAGAATTTTTTTTTAATCTAATTCTCACTAATAAGGAGGAGTTGGTTGCTGGGATAAAAATAAAAGTAACCTCGTGGGGACTACTCCCTCTTAGAGTTAGTGATAAAAAAGAGGAAAGCCAGGCTTAGTCTGGTGCATACCCCAGATTTAGAGAAAGCAACTGTCAAAGGATTCTGAAGAAAGATAGATAGTAAAGAGAGTCATCATAAAATGATGAGGTTTAGGGTAAGGGTATTCAAGACCCCAAAATACCAACACGCCGGGTCTTGCCAAATGAATTCGACTCAAGTCTTCTCTCAGCCAAAGAAAAGCAAAGTTTATTAAAAGTTCACCATATTGGGTAGACTATTAAGGAGCTTCAGTATCTGTGACACTTGCATTGGGCAAGTGGGCCAGAATCATCTGACACAGTAAGTCTATACTAGGCCATTCTATGGCACTCACACACAGCTGCAAGATGGGGTCTTATATACAGAAAGGTTGTGGGTGGAATCTAGGGGTGGTCTAGAGGAGGAGTTTGGGGAGGGTCTTTAGGAGTCAGATGAGGTCAGAGTCCAGTAATGAATTTGGGGAGGGTCTTCAGGAGGAATCAATGAAGTCAGACTCCAGTAAATGAGTGAAGTTGCTAGAGGCTACCTGGAGACCACAGACAATGGTGGGCTAGGCCAGTTCAAGTGTGTAACCTCAAGGATCAGGGGTGGAGACTAGCTGGATAATTAGAGGGCTGAAGATTTGGGTAGAGCCACAATGAAAAAGGCCTGTGGCCTCAGGCAAATGCCTCATCAAATGGGAAGATTCAATCAGAGTTCAAGGAGGTTCCCAGAGCCTGTACCCCATCAGTAGGATCCAGTGGAACAAAATGCCAGCAAGTAATTCAGTCCAGGATGGTTGGTAGGTGATCAAGTAGATCCCTCCCATAGTGTTTCTGTTTATAAGATCCATCTTGCCTCCATGAATGAAGAAGTTACCCACTAAGAGGGTTAGGGTTGCTCTGGAGACCCCAAAATACCAAAACACTGGATCCTGCCGAATGAATTTGACTCAAGTCTTCTCTCAGCCAAAGAAAAGTAAAGTTTATTAAAAGTTCGCTTGTATTAGACACAGTAAGTCTGTGCTAGGTCATTCTATGGCACTCTCACAAACATGAAGACAGGATGGGGTCTTATATACAGAAGGTTGTGGGAGGAATCTAGGGGTGGTCTAGAGGAGGAGTTTGGGGAGGGTCTTCAGGAGGAGTTAATGAGGTCAATGAATGATTAAGGGTGGGAAGTAGCTGGAGGACACCTGGAGACCACAAACTACCGTGTTTCCCCAATAATAAGACCTATCCCGAAAATAAGCCCTCTCCTTACTGTGTAAGATTCCTCTAAAATAAGCCCTCCCCCGAAAATAAGCCTTATTGAGATTGCTACTGTAGTGAAGGTGATCCCCTGTGCTACACGCTACATTACAGTACCCTCTGTATGCACCGTCCCCCCACCCCGAAACGCACGCTGTGCTCTGAGCTGCATCCAATCAGAGCTGCAGCAGTGAGCGCGTCATCCTGTTCTTTATTGAATTCATTATTGAATAAAGGTACATTTTTTTGTTCACATTTACCTGTTTATTAAAATTGCTGTCAATGTTCATTAAAATAAGCCCTCCCCTGAAAATAAGCCCTCTGGTGTTTTTCTGTCCAAAAAATTTAATAAGACAGTGTCTTATTATCGGGGAAACACGGGTACATGGACTAGGCCAGTTCAAGGGTGGATCTGATAGGGTACCTGGGGTCTAGGTCAATTTGTGAAACCAACTTGTGAAACCAGTCTGTGAAATTGTAACTGCAATTTGTATTGTAAAATTGTTATCTGTAAAATTTCTTTCCCAACCTCCGACTCTGCCCCTTCACCCTATCAGCACTGAGCCTAGGCAACACCTTGGGACTCCTTAATCCCTCATGTCTCCTCCGGTCTCCTCCTGCCTGGCCCAAATCTTATCTAAACTATCTATTCACATGCTCCTCTTGGTCAGCTCTGACCTTTGTCTATGCATTGAGGCCCCTCCCGTCTGGTCAGCCCTGACAATGGCAGCCTACCCTTTAAAAGTAAAAGCATGTACCCCTCTCACTTGCAGGTCCCCTAAAGGACTCTTGCCTGCTTCTCATGGAAGCTTAACAATAAACTTCTATAACTCTCACTCCAATTAAGCCTGAGACCTTGAATTCTTTCCAGACGATATTGCAGGTTTTCTGGTCTTGGATAAGATCAGAATATCTGCTGAACCTTTTGGGATCCCCTCCCCCATCAGATCGACACTTTGATTGGGAAGTGTAGTAACTGAGGGTGGGAAGTCTAGTAACAGAGGCTTGGGCTCAGCCACAATGTAAGGCTTATAGCCTCATGCAAATGCCTCATCAAATGGGATGATTTAATCAAGAGTCCTAGGGAGGTTCCCAGAGTTTGTACCTCAGGGACTCAAGGAGAGCTCGAGGGGACTCCCAGAGCCCATACCTTATCAATGAAGATCAATCTAGCTCAGACTCAGTCTGCCTCACATTGTTCTGGCCTGCTTGTCAATACAAGCATCACAAATGCTCAGATTCCTTAAGAATGGTATGTCAATGGTAAGGTTCTTTAAGAATTTAACCAGTATGGTGAATCTTTAATAAACTTTGCTTTTCTTTGACTAAAGAGAAAAAGAGTGAAATTCTGAGACCACCAAGGGAAACAATCCTATTGATGAAAATGGAGATTTGTATGAAGAGACCCATAGAAGTTCCTGGATAACCCCCAAAATAGCTTAGACTGAAAAAAGAATTATAAAGAAGATGAAAGCCAAGACCAGGAAACAGAAAATGAAAATAAAAATATGACCCAGTCCTGTTAAAAAAGGGGTCCATGGCTAATACTCAGAAGGGGCAGAGGCTGATGAGGGAAGCTAACAGAAAGGGTGGTTGGTTTGCTTAATTGTTTTTTTGTTGTTTTCTGTAATGGAGGGAAAAAGAAATTGAAGAAGGGAAAGAACTTTTAGCTGGGGTGAATGGGACAGTGATACCGGTACCTGCCAACACAAAGAAATTATTGCCCATGTGGCTAAGATGGAAATGTTGTGCATGACTGCACGTGTATAATCTATATCATATTGCTTGCCTTCTCAAGAAAGGGGGAAGGAGGAAGGGAGAGAATATGGGGCTCAGTTAAAAAGAGTATTAAAAATTCTGGTTTACATGTAATTGAGAAAAAAATTTAAAAAAAAAAGTTGTTGCTGTTCAGTTTTAATTTTGTGTCTGTTCTCTTTGCACTCGGGTGTATGACCTTTACACTGGGAGTGACAGAACAAAAATGACTAACAAAGCTAAATAAGAAAAGATTAAAAGTGAACCTAGCTGCCATTGGTGAATTCAAGACTCAAGGTCCAGATGAACTGTATCTTCAGGTCTTGAAAGAACCGGCAGAAGAGATAGAGAAATTCCAGAACTGCTAGAAAGAGGAATAGCATTTAAAATAACCACAGGCAGTAGAAAATATTTAGAGGTCTGTATGTTGAGACATATAAGAACTCTGTTAACATAATGACAAAACACTCTTTATACAAATAAAGGCAGATTTAAATAATTGGAGAAATGTTCATTTCTTATGGGTAGGCTAAGGATCAAGTAAAAATGATAATATTACCTAAATTTACCTAATTAACAATAAATTATATAAATGACAATATTACCTAAGAGCTAGAAAAAAAATAATAGCAATTCATTTGGATGAACAAAAGATCAATAAAAGTGGGAAGGAGGGGGACCTAGCAGTACCAGATCTCAAATTGTACTCCAAAGAAGTAAACATCAAAACAATGTGGTACTTGCTAAGAAAAAGAAAGGTTGATCAATGGAACAGAATATATACAGAAGCAAACCAGCACAGTAACTTAGCATTTCTTAAACCCAAAGATCCAAGAACTCACAATCTGACAAGAACTGTTGGGAAAGCTGTAAAGATACCTAGTAGAAACTAGGCATAGGTCAGCATTTCACACAATATGCCATGATAATGTCCAAATAATATAAAACTTGGGGAAAGGTGGTAGAGAGTAAACATTTATTGAGCTCCTACTGTGGGCCAGGAGCTGTGATAAACACTGTACAGATATTATGTCCTTTGATCCTCATAGCAAGCCTGGGAGGAAGGAACTATTATTATCCTCATATTATAGTTGAGGTAACTGAGGCAGAGAGAGTGACTTACCTGGGGTCACAGAGCTAGTACATGCCTGAGGCTGGATTTGAATTCACCTTCCTGACTCCAGACCCTGTGCTCTTATCCATTGGGATACCTAGCTGCCACCTAAACACAAAGGGTGATGTCATAAACAATCAGAGGATGAGTGAAAAAATTTCTTGTTAGATCTGTGGATAGGGAACGAGTTCAGGACCAAAGAATAAATAGAAAAGATAACAGGAGGTAAAATGGACAATTTCGATTGTATAACATTTAAAAGCTCTTCCACAAACAAAGCTAATGCAGCTAAAATGAAAAGAGAAGCAGATAAATGGGAGGGGGGAAGGAATCTTTGCAGCAATTTTCTCTGAAAAATGTCTCATTTCTAAGACATATAGAAAACTGATTCACATTTATAAGAGAAAAAGCCATTCCCCAATGGGAAAAATGGTTGACAGATATGAATAGGCTACTTTCAGAGTAAGAAATTCTAACTATGAAAAAAGTTGCCTAAATCACTAATAATTGGAGAAATGCAAATTAAAACAACTGTAAGGTTCCATTTCACACCTATCAGACTGGCAAAGTTGACCAAAAAAAAGAAAAAAGGGAAAACAGCAAATGCTAGATGGACTGTGGGAAAACAGGCATGGCTTCATCCAAAATAGGTTATGCCAGACTAACCTCACTTCCTTTTTTGGAAAGTTTACTAGAAGATGAAGGAATGGCCTGTGGATATAGTTTTCCTAGATTTGATCAAAGCTTTGGGTAGAGTATCTCGTACCCTTGATTTTGGGGGTTTGGGGTTTTTTTTGTCTTTTTTTTTTTTTTAGAAAATGGAGAAATACAGATGAAACAATAAAAACAATCAGATGGATTCAGAACTGGTTGATTGGTAAGACTCAAAGAGTGATTATTAAAAGTTCAATGTTTAAATGGCAGGAGAATCCCAATGGAGGGCTCCAGGGATTTGTGCTTGCCCCTTGTGCTGTTTAATATATTAATCAATAGCTTGGATAAAGGCATGGATGGTATGTTCATTAAATCTGCAGCCTTCACAGTGGAGATAATGTATGGGAGTGGGAATGGGTGAGTGGGGAGTATGAGAACACTACAAGAAGAAAAATGGGACCTGCAATACTAGAGGCATGACTTTCCTTGGCCACATATGTTCTTCATGTGTGAGCCTCTCTACCAATGCACTCTCTGCATGTGCTCATTCTTCTCACAAATATGATGTGCACTTGTGGAAGAATGTGCCCTAGGCCTATGGGGTAATATTTTATTACTATTGTTCTTGTAAAGCAATATATGACTTTACTTTGAGTTAATTTTATCTGTCGGTTGACTATTAAAGGGAAGACCACCAGTGGGGACCCATGAGCTATAGTTTTAGGAATCTAGATCCACAGAGTGCCTTGAATCTGGGGCAGAAATCAAACTCGGGGCCAAACTTGCAACTCTAGTAGGTGTAGTTTCTAGAAGGGTGTCTACGTCTGTATAGTGATCACTTTGGGGACAGAGAAAATTGCATGCATCTGGTTGTTAGAAAGCTAGGGATTAGGAACTGGAGGGATTGGCAAAAGTCTCATGTCAGAAATGGCACCTGAACTGTGTTCTGAAGGAAGCCAGGAGTTCTAGGAGGCAGAGGTTAAGGAAGGAGTGCAGTCCAGACCTGGGGAACCATTTGTTTGAAGACACAGAGTCTAAAGATGTAATATATGGAGAACAGCCATCAGGTCAGTTTGACAGAAAAGAAGGGTGGATGAAAGGGAACAATATGAAACCAGACTAAAAAGGTGAGTGGAGATCAGACTGCAGAGAGCTTTGAATGTCCTCTGAATGTCCTTTGAATGTTTCTGTTTCTCAAGATGTGGAACGGGGCTGACTCGTGTGCCTCCTACAGAGCATCCTAGGTTTAGCGCTGGGAGGCCAGCTAGTCCAACTCCTCCATTTCACAAATAAAAAACTTGGACCAGAGGGTTGGAACTTGTTGAAGGTCACACAGGCAAGCAAGTAGAAGCAGTTGGATTTGAACCCAGAACTTCTGCTCTTTTCACTGTACCCCATTGACTTCCTTCACAGAGATACTCTAAGGAAAGCACTAGGTAAGCCTTGCAGTATCGTGGCCAGGAGCTCATATGGTTCCTTGGAAGTAGAGACTTGTGCATCTCAGGAACCTGCCTGGATCTCATGAACCAAACAAAGACAGGCAACCCTGCCTGGAAAGAGTCCAAATGAAGGCAAATCACAGACAGCTGCTCCCCAAACCCTTGTACTCTAGCTGATATGTAAAGTAATAATATTTGGGGGCTGGAAATTTTCAGTTTGTAAATCTGATGCTTCTATTTAATTAAAATAGCAGTAAGGTGGTTCCATAGTGCACAAAAGGCCAGACCTGGAGTCAAGAATACGCCTCTTTGTGAGTTCAAATCCAGCATCAGGCACTTACTAGCTGTGTGACCCTGGGCAAGTAACTCCACCCTCTTTGCCTAAGTTTCCTCGTTTGTAAAATGAGCTGGAGAAGGAAATGGCAAACCACTCCAGGATCTTTGCCAAGAAAACCCCAAATGGGAGTCGGACATGACTGAACAACAGTTTAACAACAAATTAAGACATGAAGTCACAGAGGCTGATTTCAACAGGCTCAGGCTATGGAGATTGAGCTCTGCCCTGACTTAAGGCTTTCCTGTCTGCTGTATACTCCTCCAAGGTAAATGCCCCATCCATGTTGTGAGTTAAGTGACAGTGATTACATGCTATAGAGGAGTAAAGAGGAGCCTGTGTCACAGCCTGTGTGTGGTAGTGGGCCATCCTTGGAGTGCAGAAAACCTGGGTTCTAGACCTGCCTCTTACATGTCCTGTGTGACCGTGGGCAAGTCAATTGATGATCTCTGAGCCTCAGTTCTCTTCTCAATAGAGAGTAATACTTACCACACGGAGTGATCATAAGGAAACTGTTTTGCACTAAAGATGATTTATTGCCATCATTATAATTTTTTCAGCCCAAATAGAAGAATCATAATATTCCCCCAAGAGAAGCAGCATGGCATAACTAAGAACTAATATTTCATAGTGCAGGGCAGCTAGGTGGTGTAGTGAGTAGAGTGCTGGCCCCACAGTCAGGAGGACCTGAGGTTGGATGCGGCCTCAGACACTAACACACAAAAAAACCTAGCCGTGTGAACTTGGGCAAGTTACTTAACCCCAATTGCCCTCCACAATAAAAAAATATATATTTCTATAGTGCTTAACTTTTAAGGTTAGCAAAATGATTTGTATGTTAATTTATTTGATCCTCCCAACAAGCCTGTTAGGTAGGTGCTATTATCTCCATTTCACAGATGAGAAAACTGAGTCTGAAAGAGCTTAAATGACTCTCTTGGTCCCAACTCTGGAATGTCTGTGAGGTAATATTTGAACCCAGATGTTCCCAACTGCAAGACCAGTGTTCAGTATCCTACAACACCCTGCTTCAGAGGGGAAAGAGATCTAGTTCTGAAGTCAGAAGAGGTTTGGACCTCCTTCCCAGCCATCTCCACACCTGTACTCCAATCATCATGTTCCTACCCAGAACCCTGGGCTCATCTAAGGGACCTTCTAGCTTTTAGTAGTGAACTTTTATATCATCTTGCCCCCAACCCTCTAAGTCCCTTCCTCACTATCTCCACACCATGTACCTCCTCCCTTCCCAACTGCTGTTATAACATCCTTCCTCATTCAAACCTAAGCTCCTTGAGGGAGGTGTAATAAGAATGTAAATTTTAAAGATCTTCCCTGCCCCTAGGCTAATGTGCACCTGAAGCCTGGGGTGGGGGAGGCTTGTTTTTCAGTAGATACTTCTTGATTGGCCAGTGGGTCTCAATAAGGTTGTTACATTCTCTGAGCCAGGAGAAGGCTATATAAGCCCTGATGTGTAGCTTTGTTTTGGGACTCACTTTGAGAAGTGTTCTGTGATTTGATCTGAATTCTGGGAAGCCGTTGTTGAGAGTCCCCTGGCTTTGAAAAACCCAGAATGTGGAAACCCAGATGTTGACTGGGTATGGATGGTAATGGTTGGACAGTTTGGAAATCTGTCTACTTGATGTTTCTGTCTTGATAATTATGCCTGTATACTTTGAGGTTCAGGGTGCTGACCTTTTCTCCTGAACAAGGTAAACGATATATGTCTGACTGATTAAAGTAAGCTTGTTAACCCATTTTGAGTTGCTTTCCTTTAACAAAGCAGATCCAATAACCTGTGGTAGCTGCAAACCTTGAGGACGCTTGGGGTGCTTGCTGCTAGAGGAGGGTCTGTCTAGTTGGCTTTTATTTGTGTCCCAGGCATTTAGACCAATTCCTGGAACATAGGAAGTCCTTGCCAAATGCATATTTATCTATCTACCTACCTATCTCTATGTCTATTCATCCAATCCATCAGCTGTCTATAGCTATCTTCCTTCCTTCCTTCCTTCCTTCCTTCCTTCCTTCCTTCCTTCCTTCCTTCCTTCCTTCCTTCCTTCCTTCTTCCTTCTCTTCCTTTCCTCCCTTCCTTCCTTCCCTTCCTTTCCTCCCTTCCTTTGCTCCTTCCTTCCTTCTTTCTTTCATTATTTCTTTCTTTTTTTCCTTCTTTCTTTCCATCTGTCTGCTTCATACACATTGTGGCTATGAAACTAATGGACATGTAGTCCATTAGAAACCCTACATATGGCAAATGTAGGTGTGTAGAGGAATTTTCCATACCAAGAGTTCCCTCACACTGATAAAATTATCCTCACAAAGCCAATTCCAACAAGCAACTTCCCTAGAATTCAGCAATCACTTTTCAACATTGCCCTGCTAAGGGCTGAACCACTTGGCCATTAACCCCCTCTTTTCAGAAAAAATTCCTAATATATGTATTTTTTAGAAACTTCATGTCTTTTATACATATATTTCATTAAAGGAACATTTATTTTTTTTATGTCACTTTTATTTTGTTTTTATATTATATACACTTTTTCAAAATTTAATTTTCAGTTCCAAAAGAAAAATTCCTAATGACAAAATCTTCTGGAGACTTGGTGCCTGAGCCTAGGGTGGGTCACTGATAATGTAATCACTAAGGCCTCCATGCTCCTGTGGGAGGATTGGATCTTTTCCACTTCTGATTCTTCTAGGCCCCAGATAAGTAGGATCCCAGAACAAAGACATGGTTACTAGTCCTGTCTGCTCCTGAAGCCCTCCAGGATTTTTTTTTTTACCAATGAGACTTCTTTCACTAGATAGAACCATACCTGTGTTAGAACCAGAGGTGATTTAGAAAGGGTTTCTGTCCACAAGAAGACCACAGGGATACTCTGGCAAGAGCTTATCTTCAAATTAAATCACTAGGTCTTTAGTGAAGCATAGCGCTGGGTGTTACTTCAGCTTTCCAGGCACCCACTTTTCATGCTCCTCCCCCTCAACACCTGAATTCGATCAACCACAAAATCTTTGCACATCTGTTCTTCAGTCCTTCCACCTCCTCAGTCTTCCCCCTCCCTTACATTTCCTTTCCTTCCTCACTCCTGTCCAACTCATTTTTTTTTTTTGCATCATCTTCCCTCAGAATGTAAATACCTTTAGACTAGGGACTGTCTTTTGCTTATATTGGTATTCCCAGGACTTTTCATGGTTCCTGACACACAATAAAAATTCTCACATCTCTTCCCTTCTCTTCTATTCACACACCTATAATTCAGGCCTTCATCACCATTTGCCTGAATCATTGCAATATCTTCTTTTCCCCATGTCCAGACTTTCCACCTTCTATGCAACTGCTGTATCAGTGTAAGGCTCAGACCCTGGCCCGAGGCCCATATCTATCTCTTCCCCAGTCCAAAGACCCTTTCTCTGGCAGTAGCTTATGAATGGGCCCCAGTGAGGCAAACTATCTGTCCCTGCCACAGGAACAAGCCGTTCCCGTAGAACTTCCCTGTACAGACAGTTATCGTATACCATTCAGAGGTCAAGCTATGCATGTCAACTCCTGAGTCTATCTCATTACAGACATTACAGACCAAAAACACACCCCTTAGAAGTACCCTCCCTCCCCGTTTGCCCAAGTGAATGATGCCCTTGCCCAAGGTACAGAAACTGTATGTTCTTTTAGGAGCTGATCACTCCCTAATCCCACCCAGACCACCAACAGCAGACTTGGCACACCATTCACTGTACTTGAAGCTTTAGATTCATCCCCATTAGGCTACAAGTTCCCTAAGGAACTCCACCCATTTTATTAATATTAAAATAAACTGTTGTCCCATGACTAGAAGACTGCTTGAGTCCCAGAATTCTTTCCAGATGACTCCATCCTATACCTCAATAGTTTGGAGGACCCTGCACCCCTAAAACTACATCATATTCAAGAAGGTTATGTTTATGTTCACAAGTGTTTGTCTAAGGGCAGCTCACAGGTGAGACTAGATACCTCTGGAATATTAACCACCCTTCTTAAAGGGGAGACTGGTTACTGTCTGGAGGGAAGTAAGAGATTAGGGTCATGAGGCTGACCTGCTCTGGCCTCTTCAGAGAAGGAATACAGGCCTAAAATTATAGCTCTCTGCAGCATCTCCCACTACCCAAAAAATTATTTTGTTTATATGTGTGTGTGTGTACATTATATTTTGTTGTTCAGTCATTTCAGTCATGTCTGACTGTTCATAGCCCCATCTGGGGTTTTCTTGTCAAAGATACAGGAGCGGTTTGCCATTTCCTTCTCCAACTCATTTTACAGATGAGGAAACTGAAGCAAACAGGGTGAAGTGACTTGCCCAAAGTCACACAGCTAGTAAGTGTCAGAGGCTGGATTTGAACTCAGGTCTTCCTGACTCCAAGTCTGATGTTCTATTCACTGCCACCTAGCTGCTTACACACACACGCACGCACATGCATATATGCATACACATGTATACACATATGTTTCTGTATGCATACAAACACACATACATACAGAAAGAGAGGGAGAGAGTAAGCATATCTAGGTGAAATTATTTTTAGATTCAAACTGCTTTGCCTTATCCAGGAAGGAGGATCTCAAGCTACATCCCAAAGCCTTGACTCCCTTCCCAACAAATATTAGTTATCCAAAGACCATCACAAATAATGAATAGTGAATAAACCCATTTACCTAAGCCAATAGTAAACATAAATCAAAGAAGCTGTACAGATGAAAATATACCAGGCACTACATCAACTTAATAAGCTTCCCCACTAGGAGAAAGGTGACTCAGCTCAGCTGAAAAGGTCCCCAGTCTCACCTAAGAGGAAATTGCCCCAAAGTGTGGAGTGCAGCACCCTGGAAATCAAAAACATGTCTCTACATGCCAACTTAATCCCAGTCTCTCTCTTCCTCTGGAGGCCTCTCCCTGAATCCCAAACTCTTCCCCCCATGCAAGGGGCATGGAATAACCATTCTGTCCTCCACTGAGCTGGAGAAGGAAATGGCAAACCACTTTGCCAAGAAAATCCCAAATGGGGTCACAAAGGGTCGGACACAACTCACCACCAGTGAGGAGTCTTATACAAACGTGGCAGGCATTGGCATTCCTAAAGCACAGACCTAAGCATGTCAGTCTCCTATTCAAAAATCTTCTTTGGCACTTTATTGCCTCTAGGATAAAATGTAAACTCCTCAGTCTGATATTTAAAGCCCTCCACCATTAGGATCCCACCTACTTCTTGAAGTCTTATATCATATTACTCTAACCCATGACTAACTCCCCAAGGCTCTGTATTCCCATGCACAAGCTTGATCTTAAGGGCTGAGCCCCAGGAAGGTCATTTTCTTCCTTTTGACTCAGGCCCCCACCTGTAGTTTACTCCAGAAAATCTCTCTTTATAGCTCATGTGTAGCCCATGTCTAGGTTTTTGTAAATGTGGGTAAAAGGATGCCAGTTCCCATACAAGTACCTACAGTAACATGTATCCAGGAGGAGTCTTTATGTCACCCCACAGGAAATTTTTTAAAAAGATACAAAGGACTCATCAAAGTTGATAAAGAGAGAGAGAAAACATATGGTACTTCAAAGGACTCATAGCAATTCATTATGGAGACACAGAAAACAAATTCATCGAGGTATTTGAACACTAGTTTCTATATGCAGAACTAAGGTCTCCAACACCTGTGGGAGATTCTGAAAATAGTGAGCTTGTCCCTGCCCCCAGAAAAACTATTCCACCATCCCCTTGTCCTGAAACAAGGAGAAAGGAAAAACTGTGTAGGGAGAAGTGAAATCGGGGCAGCTAGGTGGAGCAGTGAATAGAGCACCTGCCCTGGAGTCAGAAGGACCTGAGTTCAAATCCGGCCTCAGACACTTGACACAATTACTAGCTGTGTGACTTTGGGCAAGTCTCTTAACCCCAATTGCCCTCCAAAAAAAGCAAATAAATAAATACATGAAGTCTTGGCCTCAGAGTTTCTGTAACAAGCAGAAACTTGGTTTGGCAAGTCAACTAAAGCAGAGAGAACCTGGGCAAATTGAGTGATGAAAGGCTGAGACACTACAAAAGATGAGAGTGAGGCAGAGGGGTAATTTCAGGGACTCCAGGGAGCTGCCTCCAGTCACCCCAGTGAGATGGGGTCTGGGGCAAGAGGCAGCTCTGATTGTGCTCAACTTTGCCCTTCCAGAGAGTTTAGCTAGCCAGTAAAGTGACTGTCTTCCTGTCTTCCTTTCTCTGTCTGAGAGGGCAGAGGTTGATTCCAAAACTTTCCTGTTGGTTTTTTTCCCCTAAGGTTTAGATATACTTTCTGTTGTAGTCAGTCCCACTGCTGGCTTAGATATAGATTTGATCAATCATAACCACTTTGATTTTTATACTTCTTTTGTGGATAGGGAGTTACAAAAGAGAGAGAAGGCTATATGTTATGTTATAGGGAAAAAGAGAAAGGGACAGGAACAGACACTCTCTTTTTAAATTAAATTTAGTTACTTTTAGTTTACAATATTCAGTTCCACAAGCTTTTGAGTTTCAAATTTTCTCCCTGTCTCCTCCTCCCTCCCCCCCCTATGATGGCATGCAATCCGATATAGGTTCTGCAAATATCTTCACACTAAACAGGGGTCAAATTGTAAAAAATTATAACCAATGGAATGAACAATGAGGAAGAAGGAACAAAACAAAACAAAATGAAAAAGAGAGACTGAATTCAGACTCTGAAAATCTTTCTCTGTATGAGGATAGCCTTTTCCATCATGAGTCCTTTGGAGTTGTCTAATAACCTTGCATTGCTGAGAGGAGCCCAGTCTATCAAAGTCAGTCATCACAGATATGATGTGTCTGTAATTGTGTACAGATTTCTCCTGGTTCTGCTCCCCTCACTCAGCATCAGTTTATAAGTCTTTCCAGGTTATTATGAAGTCTGTCTGCTCCTCATTTCTTATAGCACAATAGTATTCCATTGCATTCATATATCATGACTTGTTCAGCCATTCCCCTTTGATTTTTAATTCTTTGCTACCACAAAAAGAGCTGCTATAAATATTTTTGTACATGTGGGTTCTTTTCCCATTTCTGTGATCTCTTTGGGATATAGCCCTAGAAGTGGTATTGCTGGGTCAAAGGGCAAACATATTTTTATAGCTCTTTGGGCATAGTTTCAAATTGCTCTCCAGAATGGTTAGATCAGATCACAACTCCACCAACAATGCATTAGTGTCCCAATTTTCCCACATCTTCTCCAGCATTTATCATTTTCCTGTTTTGTCATGTTACCCAGTCTGACTGGTGAGATGTGGTACCTAAGAGTTGTTTTGATTTGCATCTCTCTAATCAATACTGATTTAGAGGGGCATCTAGGTGGCACAGTTAGTAAAGCGCTAGCCCCAGAGTCGGGAGGACCCAAGTTCGGTTCCAGCATCAGAAACTTAATACCCACACAAAAAAACTAGCTGTGTAACTTTGGGCAAGTTACATTTGCCCTCCAAAAGGCAAAAAATTAAAAAAAAAATTTAAATAGTGATTTAGAACATTTTTTCATATGATTATAGATATCTTTAATTTCTTCCTCTGAAAACTGCCTGTTCCTCTGAAAACTTTGACCATCTATCAATTGGGGGAATGACATTGTACTATGCAATGACTTGTATAAATTTGACTCAGTTCTCAGTAAATTTTAGAAATGAGGCCTTTAAAAAAAACCACAAAATAAAATGAGGGGCAGTTAGGTGGCACAGTGAATAAAGCACCAGCCCTGGAGTCAGGAAGACCTGAGTTCAAATCCAACTTCAGATACTTAACAGAAAACTAGCCATGCGACCTTGGGCAAGTCACTTAACCCCAATTGCCCTAGCTTCCCCTCTCCAAAAAAGAAAAAAAAAAAAGAAATGGGGCCTTTATCAGAGACACTGGTTGTAAAAATTCTTTCCCAATTTTCTACTTCCCTCCCAACCTTGGTTACATTGGCTTTGTTTGTACAAAAACTTTTCAATTTAATGTAATCAAAATGATACATTTTGCATTTCGTAATGCTCTCTATCTCTTGTTTGCTCATAAATTCCTCCCTTCTCCATAAATCTGATAGGTAAACTATTCTTTGCTCTCCCAGATTGCTTATAGTATCTATCAGCCTATTTATCTAAATCATAAACAGACACTCTCTTAATTGTCCAAGGTAGAAAGAGTTTTCTTTTCCCACTCACAAGTTGGGGGCTCAGGATCTACAAAAGAGTTTTTGTTTAATTATTATTTTAAAAATGACTATATATCATATTATTTTTATTTATTTATAATGTATTATTTTAAATTGGTTATTATATTTTATGAACTTTTTATATAATTATATATTATATCTATTTCATATTTTACATATTGAAGAAAAGCATGAAGAACAGAGAGAATAAATATAATAATATATATCATATATATTTTTATAAACTTCCCAAAGAAAGCAGAGAAAAATTAAGCCATGTAGATCTGGTTCTTTTTTCCCCTCTAGGTCAAGAGTTCTTAACTCTGTGTGTGTGTGTGTGTGTGTGTGTGTGTGTGTGTGTGTGTGTGTGTGTGTGTGTGTGTGTG